>NW_028241537.1:0-600000 GCF_964263255.1 Lissotriton vulgaris
AAAGTGTTTATTTTGGAAATTCTTCACTTCTGTCTGTATCACAGCTATTTCCAATGGGAAGAACGTTTCTTTTTACAACAACAAGGTACTTCCATGGGTTTTGCAGGGGCTCCTGCATACGCAAACACATTTATGGCCAAATTCGAGTCAGACCACATATACACAGACCAAGACTGGACAACCCACGCAGTAATTTACTGCAGATTCATTGATGATATTTTCGTGATTTGGAACTCAGACAGACAATTACTGGAAGAAAAATTGGCCCTACTTAACCAACACAATGAACATAGTCAATTCACCTCTAATATAAGTAACACGTGGATTTCTTTTTTGGATGAGGCAATACGCTTAGAAAACTCAGGACTGCAGACAGAAGTTTTTCGCAAAGACACTGATGTTAACAATGCATTGTTGCTCCAAAGTTTCCAGCCTCAAAATTTGAAAAATAATCTACCTCTCCCGCAATTTATGAGAATCAAAAAAATTTGTTGGAACAATGCAGATCTTAAAAATCATCTGGATATTCAATAGAGAAAATATGAGGAAAGAGGATACCGTGAGGAAATATTGGTCAAAACGAGGGAGCACATAAAAGCATGCGACAGAGATAATTTGCTGCAACAGAAACCCGATAAAAGCATTGAGAGACATGTCTTTGTCTCCAAATTCTCTACAAGCTCCCAAAAAATCAAAAATATAGTGAACCGACATTGGGCACTCCTGCAAAACGAAGGAGATTTCAATGGAATTTTTGATCAAAAAACAATTTTTGCCTACACTAGGTCAAAAAACTTGAAAGAACTAGTTAAAACAAAGTTGAAACAAAAACAGATTTCATCTTACAAAGGGATGAAAAGATGTGGAAATTGCGTACATTGCAACAATGTCATAGTAGGTACATCCTTACATCATCCACAAACGGGGAAAATCATACCACTATTTCACAATACAGATTGCAATTTAAATACTCTAATGTACTACATAAAGTGCCCATGCTGGAAACTTTATGTTGGTAAAACAGAACGAAAATTAAAAGTGAGGATCACAGAACACAAAAGTACTATTAGAAACCAGTCCATCAAAAGTCCACTAGCGGTGCACTGGATGGAGGCTAAACACATCATAGCCCAACTACAGTTTTCAGTACTAGAACGAGTCCAACATTTTGAAGGAACAGATCTTACCAGATCTCTCTTACAGAGAGACATCTACTGGATAAAAAGGTTAGAAACACAGGATCCTAAAGGGTTAAATGAAAAAAAATGATTTTTCATGCTTTTTATGAACATGTGTATTGGTTTATGAACCATGTAAAAATGTATGAAGTACTGGTTCCTCCCTTATGACAACATGTTCTAATGTTCTTTAATTATGAAACAAGCACCTTGATCACCATTATTATTTTTTTGATTTTACACCATTCCGACACACTGCATGTTCTTTCACTTATGTTTATTGTTTTGCGCCGCTTGAATAGAGAAGCCATTGAGTCATTCCGATGCACAGTTCGCGAGTTCCGAGTAGTACAGAATCGCCGATCACGTGGACACAAAGTAGTGAGGAAGTAAGGCTTTGTTCGCCGTTAGGTCAGCGCTCCAGTCTTTGGAATACGTGAGGAAGGAAGGCTAACGTCTGATTGGTAAAAGGTCTCACGGTAGAGGCGTAAAGATGGAGGTCACATTTGTGGAATCAGCAGCTTGTTTTGAACGCAGCGCGAGTTGAGACGGCAGAGAAGTACGCGGAAGGAGCTTTTAAGGTACACGACAAGCCCGGGGGGCTCAGTGTTTCGTAGATTGATCAAGCTTTAGATCAGGCCCACGTAGTTTGTTTTTTGCTTTTTCAGTAGAATCATCAGCTTCAGTTAGGAAATCGGACAGACCAGTGATTTCACCGAGGGTGAGTTTAGCGTGTTTTGATGTTGAAACCAACTTTGTGAAAGACTCGTTTTTTTGTCACAGGTCTTAATGATGTGCAAAATTGTTCATTTCCTTTGTTTTAGAGCAAGATTTAGTGGCACGCCTCTACGAGGAGGGTAAGCTCCATTGCCAGTGTTTCAGTTTTAGGGATCATGGGTTAACAGGTGGAGGTTTCATATCACTTTTAACACACAATCCTTCAGTTGGAGCATAAGAATGATAAGACATCTAACAGTATATTAATTGGCCCCTTGTTTGCCGGACAGTTTTTATTTAACAAACATGTCTTATTTATTCAGATTTCAGGCCCCGGAAGAAGAGCCACTTTAGGCTAGAAATGCATCGGGCATTTTTTTGAAAAAGTGCAACATAATGTATATGTCTGTAAAATCAGTCATGTTTTCCTTCTGTTAATTTTTTCAAAACATCAGTTCTGCTGTTAAATGAGCTCAAAAATGTAAATAGCTAATAATCAAAAATGATTAACACAATGTATCGATTTGTTGTAAACAAAATTGTACATGTTAAATTTGTTTATTATTTTGAAAATAGATTATACAATCAGAGTTGAAGAATAAAACTAAAAGAGTTTTGCAACAGTGCACAGTGGTCGAGTGTGATTTCACTCGAGGTAGGAGGGGGCACAATAGACCCATATCCCTGCACAAACCTCCTGTAGTACCCAGTCAAGCAAAGGATTGCTCTGACTTGGGTTTCGGTCGTTGGATAGTACCAATCGAGAATAATTTGGGTTTTGGGTGACCCTGGACGAAGTTTGCGTAGCTGCACTACGCGAGGCTACACAAAGCGGCACAAAAATTCTGCAACGCTGCGGGGAGTTACACGAGAATGCAGAGTTACTACTTTCCGCATGCTCGCGTGTATTCGTGAATGCTCGCGAGATGTTTTTGAAGTTCAGCAACGCGGATGACGTGTTCGGGGAAAATATTGCACAATGCGGTCGCCAATTGGCGCGGCCATCTTGTTTTCCTATTCTTTCCATGGGTCTGGGACCTGCTATTCAATCCTTCTCCAATCTTTTCAATACTTTGTTTTTTACACTGTTTTTCTGATCTTTTTTATTTATTACCTATCCCTCTCTGTCCCTAAGTGTATATTTTGCGTTTTATTTCTACTTTCACTGCATTTTTAAAAACTTTTTTCTACTGTTTTATATTACTTCCTTTTTTACTCTCCTACTTCTTCCCCCGACTTTATTTTTAACTGCTACATTTTCTTTTCCTCCCCCGCCCATCCCATCACCATGGCTAAGGATACCGGCTCCAAGGGCAAGGCGCCTGTGCCCAAGAAGAGCCACCTTCCCTGCTGCAGACTGCGCCCCAGAAGGGGTGCTGGCCTGGTCCCTTTTTAGTGAGGTGGGGGTGGCCACCCTTGTTTTGTGTGTGCAGCATCACCTCCCCTTGACCTTCTCAGCAGGCGGCAGCCCTGGCTACAGGTGCGCTACCCAGGAGTGTCACTGCTGATGGGTGAGGGTGTGCCGGGCAGTGTTTCGCTGCTCTGGGGTCCAGCGCACCCATACCCAGCTGACTCACCGTTGGTCAGACATCTTGGACTGGGAGCAGGACCTACTGGACTAGGTGTTAAGGTCGTGGGGCTTAGTGAGTAGCTAATAATAGTAGTATAGTACTGTGTGTTCTCTAGACTGTGTTACTGTTATTGCAAGTATCATTTTTTTCCAAATAGCAAGAATGCTGCTGCTTACATTGCAAGTATGCTAAGTTTAAAAATCTTCTGTGATTGTTATTCTTCTAGACACAGGTGGTTGGCGCTTCTAATCTTACAAATTTGCAACTTTGCGACTGTGCTACCTTGGGCCTATTATGTAAATAAGTTTATTTGAGAGAACTTAAGTTAGGAAATATTAGAGAGACTCTAGTCCTTCCTTTGTCCTCCTGTCACTTAGATAGTGGTGGATTTATAGGTAGTTTAGTTCCTTAGTTCCTTAGTATTAGTTGGTCGTTTTTTAGCGGTCTGCGTGACACATCCACTGTCATGTCACGTCACGTGTTGCTGAGGGAA
Source organism: Lissotriton vulgaris (assembly GCF_964263255.1). Classification (NCBI taxonomy): domain Eukaryota; kingdom Metazoa; phylum Chordata; class Amphibia; order Caudata; family Salamandridae; genus Lissotriton; species Lissotriton vulgaris. The sequence goes on from NW_028241537.1 coordinate 3,960, forward strand.
AAAATCCTTTACAACGTTAGTTTTACATCGTACTACACTTACAATGCAGTCATTTCATTTGGGTTCTTTATTCGATGATTAAAAATCACCATAAAAGTACAAACAATCATTAAACATTAAATACATTTCTTTTTAAAAACAACCAGTCAAATTAACATGTAACCTGATGTAAGTACAACAGCAAGGTCCCCGTGAATTAAATAAAACATTATGATCCATTAAAAACAATCACAGAATTCTCATGATTCCCCCCTCTAGTTGCTCTTAATCGGACAGCTACTTTGATAAAATTAATAATGCAGCACAATGTAAGGGGGTCAGACGCATGTTGTAAAAAAATCAAGGCCTCTTTTGCACATTTAATATTTGATTTTTTCAAAATATCTACCAAGAATCTATGCCTAGGTTCAGAATAAAACGGGCATATCAATACAAATTGAAGGGAATCCTGCGGAGACCTATTGTCGCAGCCGCAGGTTCCCTTCTGCTCAATAGTAAGTGAATACCCTGATGGTGATTCCAATAAATAAGGTAAAAAAATTAGCCTAAAATGGGTCATTAAAAACCTTTCCTGTGCGTTGTGTAACAGATATAGAGAGGGTACCATTCCTTCTGTGGTCTTTACAAGGTTATATGCACACACCATTATTTTTGCCCTTTCTTGTTCTATTCTTTGTGCGGCTTTGTGTGCAAAAAACGCTTTTTTAACAATTGTCTTGTGCTGGGGGATGATCGCTGTCGGGTCAATAAAAAGATTCCCTGGACCCAAGGTTACCAGTACAGATTTTACATAACTGAGCCACAGGATTCGCGACCATTTTTCTCTGCCCAGGCATTCCTTCAATATTTTCCTGCTTAGGGTCGCCTCTTGGTTTATCCAGAGTTTAAGCCAGGCTATAATTGGCCTAACCTTTATCGAATCTTCAAGGTAGGGGATCCCTAACTCCCTATGTGCTATTGCGGCTGTTACACTGTGTGGGGCTTTCAGGACGGATCGTAGGCGTTTGTTCTCCTCCCGCTGCAGTTGACAAACGTTAGCAAAGCCCCACACCTCTGCCCCATAGGTAACTTTAGAGCAACATACTGAGTTGTATAGGATCATCACCTGTTCGGGGCACCACCTCCCCAGCCTTTGGCCATAACCAGCTATTGCCCCATTGGCGGCAATCATTTTACGACAACGATCCTCTATCAGGGCGTTAAATTTTAATAACCCATCAAACAGAACGTCTAGATATGAGAATAGCCATTAATGAAAATGGGGTAACCCAAAAGGATACAGACCTGGGTATACTGCGGTAAGAATAAACAATGTTCCAGAACCTATTTCTTTTTGATAGCCAATTCAATCAACACATATTCAAACATTTATAAATTCATGGGCGTTCCTTATATTCGCACCAAACCATAAGTGAACTCAGTTACTTGGAATGAAAAGAACAAATATATATCACTACAGCACCAATATTTCAACAGGAGAGAGGAAAACAATGTTTATTTCCTTGTCTCTAAACACGAAATTGATATTCTTTTCAATTTTCTCATTACTTTAGAATAAAAAGGTTGCCCATGAGGAGCGTGCACAAAAAGAAGTAATCAAAGATAAGTGCAGTGAATCAAGAGAAGAAAGGAAATTCAAAGGATTAAACAGGGTATTTACATTAGTTTCAATGATTACGGTCTTGCAATTTCCGTAATATAGCCACCTGGCCCATACAAAGATAAATAACAACTAGTCTCTAAGAAATATAAACACAACAGTCATGTCAAAAATGTGCACTTTTTGACAAAATACTGGGTCCAAGGTGAAATTAGTGTCGTCGACGTTTCGACTTGGCTTAAAATCATCCGGTGGGTTAAACTTGGACCATGCGAGTCTTCATCTGGACATTCAATAATGGGGCAACCAAGGGTTAAAGATGACCCTGAGAAGAATAAAAGGGAGGGGAGTTACCCCGCTGTAGTGATATATTACAAAAGAGTTAAAACTCGTCGAAAAGCTGACCTGTGTTGGACTCTGAGTGTGCTCGTTCTAAATGTAAATAAACACAAAGAATCAACATAGTACAAGCAAAGTACTAATTTGTGCGCAGATCAACTAAATGTAACGGGTGCCAGAGCTCGCTGCAGAGTCTTACCGATAGTATGAACATCAACACAAGTCGCGTAACTCCTTGCAACACAGTCTGTTTTTTACGCTACAAGGTCTGTTTTCTAGCCCTATCACACATGACCGGACTGATTACAACATAGGAAGGTATCGCAAGTTTACGCGAATACCGGAAGACGCGTACGAACACAGCCGCGACCTGTTCATATTATCAATAAGACTCTGCAGCGAGCTCTGGCACCCGTTACATTTAGTTGATCTGCGCGTCTTGTTAGACTCAGCGCTGCACTTTTTTTAAATTGTGGTACTCTGTTGCCTTGGTGTCTCAGCCTGACTCTTACTACAGTGCCACTGAGATGTTGCTGAGGCTGAAGATAATGTTGACGGTAGTGGTACCACTGCACTGCTGGGGACAGGCCTACTTCGTGAACCAGAGAAAATGTCTCCCTCTTGTTCACCTTCCACCGCGATTATATCTTCTTCTTCTACTTCTTCATCCCCACCAACAACAACGGGTGCAGTTTTTTGGCCACCATGGTGCGCCTCCCACTGGATAAAGTGGTGTTTTTTCAGATGGGTTGTTTGGCCTCCAGTGCCATAGTTTGTACCAAGCGTACCCCGACTACTTCTTTGTTGATAAATTGAGCATATAGCAATGTTCTCCTCCTTACTGCTAATGGAAATGAAGTCCCAAACTCGGAAGGTGAACGTTCTTGCACTGCCAGAGGTGCAACTTGCATACCAGATGAACTGGAGGATGTGCCTGGAATTTGACTCTGTGCAGTACCACTACCTACTGAGGTGGTGGTTGTGCTTGATGTAGGTCCCTGCTGGGCCTTTGCAAATGCAAATATGGAAGGTGGAGGTGGTATTGGTGTTACCTGTGTTGGTGGTATGCATGCCACATCCCTCACAGCAATTTGGGATGAGCTAATGTAAAACCAGGATTTTCCTGGTCTTAATTTTGGCGCTGCCTCCTATTTACACCACCCTTGTAAATAGGGGGCAGAGTCAAATACCATGGGTGTTGCGGGGAACGCCCACCGCAACACTCACTGCACGCCTCTTTTCATGCTAAACATAGCGCTAACGGGTGCTTTATGTGTAAGGCAGCGTTAAGCCACTGGAACGTCACAAAAAGTGATGATCCCTAGGCGATAGGGGCTTGTACACATGCTTCCTAAATTATTTTCCTATGAATCAATTTTTTGAGTTTGTCTCCTATTTTGTTAAAATAACACTTGCAGGAAAAACTCTGACAACAAAAAATGTTAGGGGAGATTTGGGCTACCATGCGAAGCAATTAGCTAACGTTAATGATAATGCTGTTCCTTGAAGTACAAAAATATTATTTCCTCTAACCCCAGTAGTGGATACTATTATTATTTTCAATTTTTATGCTATGATTTACCAGATTGTTAATCATGCAGGTGGAGAATGAGCTTCATTTATCAAAAGTTAGCACCCTCAGGCCTGCCTCAGTGAAAGTAGTGAGGTATTCTATGTTTTTTTTAAATCTTGCCAGTTATGCAAAAGTCAGGTAATGCAGCTTTTTTTTAAAAATCATTTCTAGTGATGGGCGACTATCTTCTTTTTCATTTTTTTGTGAGGAAATTGTGTATCGCGGATTTGGAAAACATGTCGTGGCGTGCATTGATCTGTTTACTATTGTACATTAATGTCTAAATCCAATAACACTAACCGAGGAATTATTGCAGCAAAAGCACTGTAAATAAAATCCATCATAACGCTTTATGCTATCCTTATTTTTTTTCTTCCAATTTCCAGGACTATAAAAACAGATCTCAGTGTGATAAATGTCAAGGAGAAATACGTTGTATGACAGCTGACTAATTACTGTGTGCAGCAAATTCCCAAGCTAGGACAAGATGCTCTCGAGGGGCGGCCCTTCAGTTCATGTTCTCACAAAAGGAATTGTGTCATTAAAAGATTATATTCCCAGTGCAAAAGCTAAAGCTTGCCTCCTCAAATGTGGGATACTGACAATACACTGAATACTTAAAGAAAGCCCAGTCTTTATTGGATTGTATTTTGAGTAATGACAGACAGTTCTGCTGAAATCACTTAAAGTGGAAAATGAAAGAAATGTATTTAGGGAGGGTAGTTGGGCCGGCAATAATGCTTTGAATATTATGTAAAAATTAACAACATGAAAAGGAAGCCAGCGATATTAAATGAATCAGTTTTTATATTATATTATTATATTGTATAACTTGTGTGTTAGACCTGGCATCTTTGGAGAGGTTTCCCATGGCCTTTTTTGCTGCTGGCCTCCTGTTTTGATAACTTAGGCCTAAAGTGCATGTGCTCTTTCCCTAAAACATGGAACCCTTGGCTTATCCAGAATTGGCATGTCTTGGGGCATATTCTCAAGGATTTATCACCGAGTTAACAGCACTTTATCGGATCCAAAGTAGCGATAAATGTATTGACCCATTCACAAGCTGGTGCTAACAGCCCATATCACCCTTTTTCCTGCGATAGCAGCCACAAAAAACATTGCTACAGATGACCCCCGCAACTATAGCTAATGAGATGCATAGTAGGTGTTCCCGTGCAAAAAGCAGCAACAACACCACTTGGCAACATTCACAACAACCAGCCAGATCGGCGATAAGTTCACAAAGCAGGCAATAAGGCACATTAGCAGCAGGAAATTAACACCTGACCTGACCTGGTGTAAAGTTGGACGACAGCCTGCACCAGAAAAGGGAGCCCAGGCCAGAGCTAAACCTGAAGGGCAACAGATGCCGTGGAGACACTGAGCATGCAGCTGGGAGCCCCAACAGGGCCGCAACACTCACTGCCACCAGCCCTGAACTACTTCCTCTAAGGGAGAACACAAAAAGTCAGTATTCCACCCTATACATCGTAGGCCAAGAACCTCATCTGTGGAGTTCCCTTAGAACCATCTCTCAGCCGGACCTTATTTAACATCTGCATGACCCCATCAGCCAACCTTAGCAGATTGCATGGCCGAAGTATTCTTTCCTATGCAGATGTCACCTAAATGATACTCTCCCTGACAGATAAGGCTCCTGTGACAAAAACCAACTTTACTACCTGCATGACCATGATAGCCAACTGGATGAGATTCAACTGTTAACTCAAATCAGACAAGACCGAAGTGGTGATTTTCATAAAGAAAACCTCTGCTTGGTATTCCACTTGGTGGCAGGCAGACCTGGACTACTCACTGAGCCTCACCGCCCACACCAAAAACCTAGTAATTGTCCTAAACCACCAGCTCAACAAAACTGTCCAGGTATATGTGGTGACCTCCACTTGTTTCCTCATCATGAGAAACATCTTCAAGGGGCTACCAGAGAGCACCAGGAAAACAGTCCCTGATTAACAGCAGCCTTAACTACGGCAAAGCACTCTACACAGAAACAAATCGCAACCACAACAAAAACATATTCAGCACATCTCACAACAAGACACCCACTCCTCGCTACATATTTAACAATATCACCTACCCCTTCTAACAATTCTACCTCAATAATAAAAACGAAACGGAGAATTGTAAACAGAAAACACGGTTCATCGTTTTGAAGTCCCTGTTCAATGGTCACCAGGCCAGCTGACATCCTTTCTTATTTGTCTATGCTGTTTATTTTAGCACAATTACTACAGCTGTAAGGGGAATGGAGGTGTGGCTGTGGCTGAAGATGCAGTGCTAGCAGCTGTAGGGGTTCATTGCAGCCTCATAGTGTGCAGTGTTTGTTCGAGGTGCTGTGACTGATATCTCTCCCTTGAGGAAATATAAATTTTATGGTCAATTATTGTTCCCTACCGTGTACCCCACCGTCTCCATGTACCAGCTTAAAGTGCATGTAACTTCCCTCCTGTGCCAGCTATGAAGACGCAAATACATTTGCGTCCAACGTTAACATGTCCCCTTTCAGACCCACCCTGAATGGGCTGAATGCTCCGTTCCTAAGTATGCTATGCCAACGTCTTTTTGTGGTGTACTTTACACGTTTTTCAGCTCTGGCTAAGTAGGCCCTGAATTCTGCCATCGAGCTTTTTCCTGCTGTCCGACTCCGAAAGCCTCAGCCCAGGCTGTCTCTGTACCCGTGACCTCTGCCTTACTCCCTGTGCGGCTCACGGCGCTTAGCTCAGCCTGCTGCCTGCCAAGACTGTATTCAACCTTCGAATTATCTGTTCCGCTCCTCGAAAATGCATTCCTGCCTACTAGTTTAAGTAAACATCCTCAGCTGCAGAGCAAAGGGCCCGGCCTCACTGTATCCGTGCAAGTAATTCATAGCCTCTGTTACCATGGTAGGCCCATGCCCCTCGCATTTTCATGTAGACACTTAGGCGCTTATACACGCACTCCCAGTCAGTATAGAATAGCTTCTGCCCCAGAGACCTTTTCTGTTTAGATAATATGGTTCCCAAACATCAGATATCAGATATGACAGAAGTACGAGTTGATCTGACATGCCAGACTTCTGTCTCTTTCCGTCAGTGTAAATGTCAAGTCCCCTGCACCCTCCAGTTTCACGTCAATCACACGTCATGCAGCTGCGCGCGCATCCAGGCCTCAGATTTCTGCTGACATTACAAGATTCTGCTTTGTTGCCACCCACTTGTGACACCTACCTGTGACGTTTCTAGCACACACCTCTATGTTCATGCCTAGTTCACGCCTAGTTCACGCCTTCTAATTACGTATCTCTACCACGTGGATGCTGTTATCTTGTTTCTCTCAGCTGTTACGCCTACTGTATTGGTTTCTATAATGTAACTTAAGTATATAAGCTATGTATTGTCAATAAAATATTGCTCTATCCCTTCCTGCACCCCAGTGGTGTCAGGAACCTGATAACCGGTCTTGACCATTCCTTTTTTAAGGAATAAAACCCCTAAGAACTCTAACACCACGGACTCTGCCTCTTTCTTTCCGATTGAGTTATTATTGATTAAGTACTTACCTGCATAGAAATTAGGACGGTAAATCAAATATTTACCACATTATTTGGGCGCCCGAATAGGGACCCCTCCCCCACCCCACGCGCCGGTTGGTGCGTTGCAAGCTCTGTCCCCTGCCATCAGTTAGACGGAACTACGCGTACTGGCAGGATTTCCTGTATCTCCCTCTGGCCCACGGAGGTGACGAAGACTGCGATCAGCACCCAGACGAGGCGGTGAGGAGTGCGGAGGATCCCGACCAGAGCCTAGCCGAAAGAAGCAAGGTCCGAGGTGTCAAGAGGCCCACCAGTTTCCGAAGTATCCACGTGTCGAGTCGAAGTCGAGTCCGGTCCAGTCCAGTCGAGTTTTCCGAGGCCTTCTGTTTCCGTGCTTCCCGGTGAGTACCATTGCTGGGACGTATCTAGACGGGTTTGGGTACACAAATTCGGTCTGCACTGTTTTAGACAGTGTATCTGTGCTGTTTAGCAGTACATCAGTTATTTCGAGGTCTGCACTGTTTTTAGACAGTGTATCTGTGCTGTTTAGCAGTACATCCAGTATAGGGGGGTAGTCATATATGTCTCAAATGTCTTTCATGTGATTAATGTCGTGGTATGAGTGACTGTTTTTAATGTGCATTATCGTGTTCCTGTATAACTAGTTTGTGTTCAGAATTAAGTAGCAAGGATTGAGCATTCAGTACTAAGTAAACAAGATGCCGTTTTTCAATAAGTTAAAGCAGATAGGAACTAGGAAAGGGATACTAGAGGAAGAAATTCCTATTCCCCCTAGGGACACTCCTGGAAATTTCATGTATCAGAAACATGGCATAGACGCCATATTGTATCTAGATTTATGGGCCGATTATACTAAGCATCTAGACGAGAGACACAGATGGCCTGTTACCGGAACATGGGATGCCGAGTGCATCATGAAGGTAGAAGAAGCGCTGTGGAAAAAGAAAGCCAGACAATCTCAGAAAGACGCCATAGAATTTTGGCGTAAAGAATCACATAAACGTGCTGAAAAAGCACTCCGTAGAGAAGACAGACATAGAGAAGAGTCAGATAAAGTCCGAGAAGACGAATTAGTTACTGAAGGGATCCGAGTAAAATCGGAACAAGTAGACCGCGGACGAAACAATCTAGTAAATGGTATGTATCTTGTGGCCGAGGGTTCGCCTGAAGCCACTTCAGAAATACCGAAAAACCTGCCACCACCATTGGTTCCAACTAAAGTAAATCACAGGACTACTAAAGACATATTTCTGAATTCCTATCTAAACGATGTAGCACCCGCTTACACCAATCCACAGGCCCACGTCCCGCCTACTGACGGTGACGGAGGTGGCAACCCGCCCCAAGATCGCATTCCGCCACTACCGCAACAAGGTTCCCCCGTCCGACAGCCAGCTCCTCCACCTCCACCACTTCCCTCACCTAAGGTTAAGATACCAAATCCGTTCACACCTGATCCTACAAAAAGACAAGTTCAAGTACAGATCCAAACTCCACAGAGAGATAGTGCTCAAGCCTCCGCCTCAGGAGGTGCGACCGGGGGTCACCAGACCCCGCCAGCAACACATAGATTACACCTTAGGGATATGCAGAAGCATTTTTCGCTCCAATCACCCCGTCTCGACATACTCAAAGAACCGCTTCAAGTTTGCAGATACGATCCAGTACCCGGCAAAGATGATAGAATGTTTTTAGCATCACTACGCTTACGACAAGCCACAGATTACCTACTGTTTTTCTCAGGAATGAAAGAGCACCTAGATAGAATATATCACTTTGTCCAGACCGGGGAAGACCCTGACAGTATTAAGGAGGCCATGGAATATCAGAAAGTTGACACCCAAGCATATATACTACGTTTTTTCATAAATTGCTTAATAAGAGAACGAGACAGGCCTGGGACAGAACAAGATGAACTAGAGGGACTCAACAGGTGGGGTCAAAATATATCCGAAGGAAAACATGACAAAGGGGGTTGCATAGCCAGTATGTACAAGAAAATACGAAAAGCAGTAATAGAAATACACGAAAAAGAGAAAGAAAAAGCTTCCTCCTCCGAGGAGGAAGAACCTGAAGAACGAGAAAAGACTACAGATACGATAGCGTATGTAGGGAAGGGAACTTACCTTAGGAAAGGCATTCGTCCAGAAAGCAAGAGAGTTTTTCTCTCTGGCATATCAAAACCGAATTCTCCTGAACATCAGTTCCAAGAGACTGATAAAATGCTTCGAGAACGAATGGGGTACCATGTACTCAATTCTATGGATGAACAAGAACTAGCCCGGTCAGCAGTACTATGGGCTGACAATCCGAACATATACAATGATGACACAGTAGCGCAGACATTTCTGAACCTCTCCCCAGACGAACAGAAATTAGCAGGTGTATACATGATTCAGCACCTCCTCACGTTATACAGAAACCAACGTTCTGATCCAGGTCCCTTACACGATACATTAGAAGCACTACTCATGGATAGATGGAGAGGTCTAAGTACCAAGTTAATACAAATAATTCTAGAACAACGGCACAGATACAACACGTTCTTAAGTTCCGAATATGTTCCCGTTCCGCCCCCAGAAAGAAAGATGTATCATATGGAGCGTCTGCATGGCATTGAAAGTCAGAACCCATTACGAGAAGTGCATCCAGTTATGGGTGCCGATAATAACTTGAAACATGTGTATGTACACACACCTCTGACCAAGTTAGAACTATTGGAAATGAAGAAACTAGTACCCTGTCATGATAAAGACCCTGCAGGTTTTCATAGAGAACTTAAAGACATGTTACTGATGGGAGATTACACATATGAAGATATCATGAAAATGTTAAAGGTATTGTTGCCCACCGGCATCTACGAGAAACTTAAGGAACGAGAATGGGAGGTGGGAGACAAAAAGATTGCATGGGCAGAAATAGAAGACGAGGAGAAACTTCGTACCCCTGGGCTAGGCCTCGGGGAGAAAACGAAAGCATTACCAGGTTTGATAGTACAGGTTCTGCCAAGATTACTGACAACTAGAAAGGAAGACTGGGATGCTATCTCAGCCTGTAAACAGAAACACGATGAAGATACTAGTGACTTCTATTCCAGATTCGAGAAATGTTTCCTTATTAACAGCGGCCTTAAACCAAGTAGCGAATTGTACCCACACCTTTTTGTATCAAAATTAGTCGAGAATTCCCTGCCAGCAGTCAAAGGTCGTGTATACAAGGATGAGAGTACATGGCAAGCGAATACGCCATCCCAGATGTTACAAATGTTACAATACCATCAGAACAGAATTAGAGAAGAACAGGATCATGAACAGAAACGTATGAAAGACACGAAAATGAAAATGTTAGTGGCCCAGTCGGTTCCAGCCGACGGCCAGGGAAAGGGTACGACCCAGACCCAGAATTCAGCAGCTCCCGTTAAAGGGACATGCAACTATTGCAAGCAGCCAGGTCACTACGTACATGAATGCCCAGTCTTGAAACATAATATATCAACAGGTAAAACTAAAGAAAGGCCGCGTCCACCTAGACAAGATCAGGTCCAGCAACCGACTTCACAGAATATACAGCCTATGCAGAATTCACAGCCTACGCATGCTTCATCTCATACAGCACAGACGGTAGCGGTACCACAGCCACAGCCCATTGCCGCGACTCAGCAAGTTTCACAACAGATGTACCAGTATGCCCAATCTGCTTACCCCGATTATCCACGATACACATGAAACAGCCTAGAGAGGGAGTTGGGCTTGCCTCTTATTGAGATTCCTGTAGATCAAGAGGGTCCTTATGTACACAGTCAAGTATTGGGGAAAGACAGAAAGTTTTTAATTGACACAGGGGCAAGCCGCACAACAATCAGCCATGACGAAGTCCCAGGGGCACCCCTCTCAGGCTCACAGAATGTTTCCCTTGGTTTTTCAGGACAGCCTATTGTAAATGAGGTATCAGAACCAGTTCCTCTGGCAGTGGGTCCATTATCACGTGTTACAGACTTGTTACTTACAAAATCATGTCCAGAAAATCTGTTAGGTATCAAGACATTGAAGGCTCTAGGAGCTGTGATATGTTGCTCTCCGGAGGGAGTTAGATTGTTCTTGCGAGATTTCAAGGGTCACTATGTATTACGAGAGTTTGATGTCAGATTGAAAAATGTACCGGATCACCTGTGGGCACAAGGCCCAACCGATGTAGGCTGCATGCACATTACACCATACCGTGTTACACTGAAATCAGGTGTTGTTTTACCTCGAATCAGACAATACAAGTTACCACCCAATGCTGTAGTGGCTTTACTGGAAATCATTGAAGAGCTCATTGCCCAAGGAGTGGTCGTGGAGACCGACTCCAATATCTGTAATTCCCCTATCATTCCGATTCTTAAACGTACTGATCCCAATGCACCGCCAGTATATCGGCTGGTGATTGATTTACGAGAACTGAATAAATGCATTGTACCACAGTACCCTGTGGTCCCCGATATCTCTTCCCTATTGACTGCTATTGATTCTGAAGCAACGTTCTTTACCGTAATTGACCTCAAGAACGCCTTCTTCAGTGTACCTATTGACCCAGAGAGCCAATACCTTTTCGGATTCAGTTTAAATGGACGAAGTTTCAAATTTTCCCGCGCACCTCAAGGATTCACAGAAAGCCCCAGCATCTATAGTCAAGCACTGAAAAGACAACTAGATTGTATTCAAATGCCAGTTAACACCGCTTTACTGCAATACGTCGATGATCTGTTGATCACCGCACGAAGTGAGCCCGAATGTGAACAAGCATCTCTGACAGTTTTACATTTTCTGGCCGACAAGGGACACAAGGTGTCCCCTTCGAAGCTACAATTCTGTGTTCAGCACGTTGTGTACTTGGGTCACTTGCTGTCCAAAGTGGGGAGACAGCTCACTCCTGATCGCATCCAGTTAATTATAAATATGCCGCAACCCCAGACACAAAAGGAAGTGCGGGCCTTTATAGGCCTCACCTCGTACTGCAGACAATGGATCCCTCAGTATGCATTTCTAGCTAAACCACTCATTCAGTTGACAACACAGGAGGCAGAAACTTCGACTGCCCTTCCTTGGACTCAGGAACACACACAAGCTTTTGAAGAATTAAAGAAAGCCTTATGCCAAGCACCAGTTTTAGCGACACCATGTTATAGCAAACCTTTTACACTTTTTGTTACAGAACGTGATGGTACAGCATTGTCTGTCCTCACTCAAGATCAAGCAGGTTCACATAAGCCTTGCGCTTATTTTTCAAGTACATTGGATTCAGTAGCCCAGGCACTCCCTGCGTGCTTAAAGTCAGTAGCAGCAACAGCATTAGCAATCAGACAGAGCGACTCAATTGTTTTAGGACATCAATTAACAGTACAAGTTCCACATTCTGTAGAGGTTCTTTTAAACAGAACTCAGACTCAACACTTGACTATAGCACGACTGACAGGTTATGAATTAACGCTATTCCAGCCACACATAGAAATCAGACGCTGCAGCATTCTGAACCCCGCAACATTGTTACCTTCAATTATGACAGATCCAGCTCCGCATGATTGTATAGAGATCATTAATACAGTAACAAAGCCCCGACGAGACTTAACAGATGTTCCATTGACAAACCCAGACCTGACACTTTACGTAGATGGTTCATGTATGAGAACAAGTACAGGAGAATTAGTGGCCGCGTATGCAGTGACCACTGAAACTGAAGTTAAAGAAACATATCGTATTAATACACTGTCCGCTCAAGCAGCAGAGCTCATCGCTCTGACCCGAGCCTGTATACTAGCCAAGAACAGAAATGTTAACATATACACTGATTCCCGTTATGCGTTCGGAGTCGTACACGACTTCGGAATGTTGTGGCAAGAACGAGGTTTCTTGACCTCTCACGGTGCCAAGATCCAACACGGTCCCCTCATTCAAGCACTGCTAGAAGCAATACATCTGCCTTCAGGCATATCTGTCATGAAGTGTAAAGCACATACTAAAGTTACAGATTCTGTTTCCCAGGGTAACGACCTGGCAGACCAGACAGCAAAACATACAGCATTGACTCACACTCAGACAACTGACGTGACAAAGACAATAGTACCGACACATTGTATGACAGTCAGGGATCCCACACTAGATGTAATCGATATTCAGACACATGCTACTACAGATGAAATAAAGAAATGGACTGAACTAGGAGGGATCCAGACAGATCAAGGTTGGATGACGAAGGGAAAATCTACATGGTTTCTCCCCGACTCTATGGTTCAAGTCATAATCAATACAGCACATAGTCCAGCACATCTAGGAGAGAAACGATGTTAGACAGTTTACAGAATCTCTGGTATAACAAACACTTACGAGCAGCAGCAAAACAGAAAGTGCGTACCTGCATGATCTGTTGTCAGTTCAATCCAGGTAAAAGCGTCCCTGTAGAGCAAGGTGGATTTCATCCTCCCGATCACCCTTTTGAAGTCCTCCAGATGGATTATATCCAGATGGACCGTTGTCGAGGATTCAAATATGTCCTCGTAATTGTTTGTGCACTTTCCCGTTGGACCAAAGCATATCCAGTCCCAGATTACACTGCTCCGACCACTGCCAGGCAGCTGGTTCGAGAATTTTTCCCACGATACGGCTTGCCTCGTGTCGTGTACTCAGATAACGGACAGCCATTCTCATCCGAACTTATGAAACAAGTTTCCTTGCTGCTAGGATATCAGTGGAGATTCCATTGTGTCCGACATCCTGAAGCCGCTGGCCTTGTAGAGAGGCATAACCAGACACTAAAGACCTGTCTTGCTAAAGTTTGTAAAGAGAAAGGGGTCGACTGGATAGTCGCCCTGCCAGTTGCATTGTTCTACATGAGGATGGTCGCCCACTCGAGATCAGGACTATCCCCGTATGAAGTGGTCTTTGGCAGACCACCGAATATGTGGGGGACGCCCATACCTAAGAAAATTACCGATGTTGATTGTAATATGCTGACAGATTACCTTGCCTCCTTGATGTCTGCACTCCAATCATGTCGTTCACAGGTTGCCGCAGCTTTCCCTGACAACACTGATGTAAAGCCGCATGATGTCCGTCCCGGGGACACGGTCCTAATTAGGAACTTCGACAGGAAAAGTCCGCTGGAGCCCCGCTGGAAAGAGCCGAAGACCGTCCTTCTTACAACGCGGACCGCTATCAAAGTTGAAGGCAGAAAGGGGTGGATCCATACAAGCCATATAAAAAAGTGCAATGAACTGATGCCAGAAAAAGACTCGTCCACCCTTTCCAAAGACTGTACCGAACCTAGTGACTTTAAAGTTCCGAAACAAGAGAAAACTCCCCAAGAAGAGTACCGCATGAAACTCCGATCTAGCAAGTCAGACAGTTTAATTGTTTAAGTCCTCCCCTAGGTGAATCGGTTAAATAGTTTCTGACATGTATCCCCTAGATCGAGATAGAGAGAGAGAGAGACAACTCAAGAAACGTACATACTGCAAATCACTCCGTAGTCACTGTATAGTGACATTATTGATTATGTTTTTTCTAAGTCTTCTGATTATTGTTGCTAGTATATTGCTTCCCATATACTACCCTATTTTCAAGCGTGAACAATCTGCTTACAATGTTTCTGCTGAACATTCTTTTAGTGAATTACCTCCCCACGAACTTTCCTACAGACTCGCGCTGCGCAACAACACATTCATTAGTATGTTACATCATTCCCATCAGACTAACAATGCTACAAACTGTTGGATATGTGGCCGACTCCCTCCCTACCAGAAATACAAGGGAGTTCTGCCCCTCTTTCCGTACCCGTTCACTCACAATGGCTCCTATGGTGCATGGTTTAGAATAATTAATTCCTTAAATCCTGATGTCGCTGTTTTCAAAGGGAGCTGGGTTTGGGGAAACTTGAACTTAGTTCTGCTTAATGTCTGTTACCCTGACAAGAAGGGACTCCCCACTAGAATAGGAACTGATCTAGAAAATGAAGTATATGGATTAGGTAATTATACAATTAACCTTATGATTCTTACTGTTGAATCCGAAGCTGCGCCAGTTCTCCCTGCTATGTCAGTATTACCAGTCACTGGTGATTTATGTGTCAGTAAGAAGGGTTCAGTACACTTAGGTCATAGCAAATGTACTACTGTGGTCGAATTCAGTGACCAAGGCAAATCTTCCTTTAGAGCTACCCGTCATTCCTACTTTGTTTGTGGCCATACCGCATACATACGTTTGCCTCCAGATTGGGATGGTACCTGTTATATTGCATTCCTTCTGCCCCCTGTTTTTCTAGCCCCTCCCGATTATCACAGAAATACAAATCTAGTAAAGAATAGACTCCGAAGAGATCTCCCGATTGTCGACTACACTGAAACAGCATGGGAGCAATATACAGATTTTAATAAAGGATTCTTTTTCTTCACAGGCCCCGTCCAAAATAGTAAACTAATACGCAGATTAACTAGAACACTTGAAGCAGTAGTGAATGAAACTGCCTCCGCCCTAGGTAACTTAACAGAGGAGCAGTCCGCCATGCGGGTTGTTGTTCTTCAGAATCGTCTTGTTATTGACGTCATCTTGGCAGATAGAGGCGGAGCTTGTAAGGTCATCGGGTCAAGTTGCTGTGTTTTCATTCCAGAAAACGCGCCAACGGTATATCAAGCTATTACACGTCTTCATAAAATTGCAAATCAGATACATCAGAATCCAGGCACCTGGACTTGGTCCGGTTGGTTCTGGACAACGTTAACCGCTTGGGGATGGAAGATCCTATCCTTCCTAGGCATTGCCCTTGTCATAGTATTCAGTTGCTGCCTGTGCCTACAGTGTGGGCCAGCGATTTGTGGACTGTGTGCCACATCGTGCATTGAACATTCCAGTTTTCTCTCAAAACGTGAAAGAAAGAAAGAAGAACAAATGATGTTACAAGAACAGACTGATCGATTCATGAGGATCGATATATCATGAAGGGTCCGTAGGGAACAAGGAGGGAATGAGGAAATATAAATTTTATGGTCAATTAATGTTCCCTACCGTGTACCCCACCGTCTCCATGTACCAGCTTAAAGTGCATGTAACTTCCCTCCTGTGCCAGCTATGAAGACGCAAATACATTTGCGTCCAACGTTAACATGTCCCCTTTCAGACCCACCCTGAATGGGCTGAATGCTCCGTTCCTAAGTATGCTATGCCAACGTCTTTTTGTGGTGTACTTTACACGTTTTTCAGCTCTGGCTAAGTAGGCCCTGAATTCTGCCATCGAGCTTTTTCCTGCTGTCCGACTCCGAAAGCCTCAGCCCAGGCTGTCTCTGTACCCGTGACCTCTGCCTTACTCCCTGTGCGGCTCACGGCGCTTAGCTCAGCCTGCTGCCTGCCAAGACTGTATTCAACCTTCGAATTATCTGTTGCGCTCCTCGAAAATGCATTCCTGCCTACTAGTTTAAGTAAACATCCCCAGCTGCAGAGCAAAGGGCCCGGCCTCACTGTATCCGTGCAAGTAATTCATAGCCTCTGTTACCATGGTAGGCCCATGCCCCTCGCATTTTCATGTAGACACTTAGGTGCTTATACACGCACTCCCAGTCAGTATAGAATAGCTTCTGCCCCAGAGACCTTTTCCGTTTAGATAATATGGTTCCCAAACATCAGATATCAGATATGACAGAAGTACGAGTTGATCTGACATGCCAGACTTCTGTCTCTTTCCGTCAGTGTAAATGTCAAGTCCCCTGCACCCTCCAGTTTCACGTCAATCACACGTCATGCAGCTGCGCGCGCATCCAGGCCTCAGATTTCTGCTGACATTACAAGATTCTGCTTTGTTGCCACCCACTTGTGACACCTACCTGTGACGTTTCTAGCACACACCTCTATGTTCACGCCTAGTTCACGCCTAGTTCACGCCTTCTAATTACGTATCTCTACCACGTGGATGCTGTTATCTTGTTTCTCTCAGCTGTTACGCCTACTGTATTGGTTTCTATAATGTAACTTAAGTATATAAGCTATGTATTGTCAATAAAATATTGCTCTATCCCTTCCTGCACCCCAGTGGTGTCAGGAACCTGATAACCGGTCTTGACCATTCCTTTTTTAAGGAATAAAACCCCTAAGAACTCTAACACCACGGACTCTGCCTCTTTCTTTCCGATTGAGTTATTATTGATTAAGTACTTACCTGCATAGAAATTAGGACGGTAAATCAAATATTTACCACACCCTGCTCTTCATCTCCTCCTCCAACAGGTGGAAGGCTAATGTCCCTGCCTCTATTTTTTGATATTGCAACCTTGGCAGGCCAAGTACTAGGCTGATGATTTGGCCTCCTGGCCCTGCACTACAGCAGACATTTCTTTCCTTCCTGGCCCTGCACTATAGCAGACAATGTTGTTCCTAAGGAGAGTATAAAGAAAGAGGAACTAATTAGCCATGGCATGATACATTGCAGTAAACTCCTGTGTTTGCAAAGCAAACCAATGCTGCTTGGTCCTAAACATTTTTCTATACATTTTGCACACCCTAATATTCAACCAATAGTCAAAAATATATATTTCCTGCTTTCAGGAGGACTGGATCAACTTTAAAGCTTGGGGTAGTAATACAGTAAGGAAAGGTGTGATAAATATGGTTGTGGTTGGAGAACAGATGTTTGTAGGTTATGTTTAGGTTTGGTTAGGGGTGGGTTATGACTTTAGAAGAAGTAAGTAATGATGAAAAGCATGGAATAAACTTTAGGAAGAATGTGTCGAAGAAGTGTAGCATGTGTGGTGGCATGTGCCGATGACACATAATCGATGGACGGAATGCAGAACAAATCAAAACATTCACTCCCAGTCAAGAGATCTGGGTTAAATCCATCACTCTTTAACTCATCATGCCACTCCAGTTTAGACCTGGCCATACGTAAATCATTCTTGGCCCTGTGCCTCATGGGAACAGTCCAGCCCGAACTGCCAAGCCAGGTCCTCCCTGGACTGGAAACAAGCATCCTAGGATCGGTTTAATGGTTTCACACCTCATCAGCCAGGATAGCCAGAATCCAGTGGCACAGTGAACCCAGGACCCATGTCTGGGCATACTCGGTGCACTTAGGGCGAGGAAGCAAAAGACACACAATTGATGGAGGGAATGCAGAGCAAATCAAAACATACACCCCCAGTCAAGAGATTTGGGTTGAATCCATCATTCTTTTGCTCACCATGCCACACCAGTGTAGACCTGGCCATATGCAAATCAGTCTTGACCTTTTGCCTCATGGAAACAGCCCAGCCCAAACTGCCAAACCAGGTCCTACCTGGACCAGAAGCAATGCATCCTAGGACTCACCCCTCATCTGCCAGGATAGCTTGAGTCCAGTGGCACAGTGAGCCCGGTACCCACATCTGGGCATACCTAGCGCACTTAGGGCGAGGATGCAAAAGAAACTCAATTGATGGACGGAATGCAGAACAAATCAAAACATTCATTCTTAGTCAATAGATATGGGTTAAATCCATCACTCTTTAGCTCACCTTGCCACCCCAGTGTAGACCTGACCATATGCAATTCATTCTTGACCCTGTGCCTCCTGCGAACAGTCCAGCCCGAACTGCCAAGCCAGGTCCTCCCTGGACCAGAAACAAGCATACTATGACTGGTTTCAGTGTTTCACCCCTCATCAGCCAGGATAGCTTGAATCCTGTGGCACAGTAAGCCCAGGACCCACTTCTGGGCATAACCCGGCACAGCTAGGGCAAGGAAGCCAAATACAAACAATTGATGGACGGAATGCAGAAAAAATCAAAACATTCACCCCCCAGTCAACAAATCTGGGTTAAATCCATCATTCTTTTGCTCACCATGCCATGCAAGGTTAGACCTGGCCATATGCTAATCAGTCTTGACCCTGCGCCTCATGGGAACAGTCAAGCCGAACTGCCTAGCCAGGTCCTCCCTGGACCGGAAATAAGCATCCTAGGACTCACCCCTCATCAGCCAGGATAGCTTGAGTCCAGTGGCACAGTGAGCCTGGGACCCACATCTGGACATTACCTGCACACTTAGGGCGAGGAAGTAAAAGACACACAGTTGATGGACAGAGTGCAGAACAAATGAGAACATGCACCCACAGTCAAGAGATATGGATTAAATACATCATTCTTTTGCTAAGCATGCCACCCCAGTTTAGACCTAGCCATATAAAAATCAGTTTTGACCCTGTGCCTTGTGGGAACAGTCCAACCCGAACTGCCAAGACAGATCCTCCCTGGACCTAAACCAAGCATCCTAGGACCAGATTCAGTGTTTTACCCCTCACCAGCCAGGATACCCTAAATCAAGTGGCACAGTGAGCCTGGGACCCACGTTGGGGCATACCCGGGGCTCTTAAGGTGAGGAAGCAAAAGACACACAATTGATGGATGGAATGTAGAACAAAGCAAAACATTCACCCCCAGTCAAGAGATCTGGGTTAAATCCATCACTCTTTTGTTCAATGATGGGGGAAACCCCGAAACTGATCATAGGATGCTTGTTTCAAAAGTAGGACCTGGCCTGGCAGTTCGGGCTAGACTGTTTCCATTGTTTCAAAAGAGGACAAGAAGACCCTAAAAGTCTGGAGGGACCAAGGGTGGATGTGTGTTAAAGAAAACAATTAAGTTCAACGCAAGGATAATATAAAAAGAAAGTGAGTGAGCAAGACATGATAGGGTAAAGGGAAATCAGCCGATTTCCTTACCACAGACAAGTGATTTAAAAAGTGATGGTAAAGTGACTTGGTATGAAAAAAAGCTTGGGAATGTGAACAGTTAGATATTCGTTACTTCGCCAGAGCCGAAAAGAGAGGGGAACATTAGAGACGATAATTCATTATCGTCTCTATTGTTCTGCATCTCTTCACGGCTCCGGCGTAGTCACCGATATCTAAGTGTTCACCTTTCCCAAGCCTTTTTTCATACTGGTTCACTTTACCGACTCTTCCTGAATCACTTTCATTGCCCGATTGCACGTTTTTATTTGAACTCACTTGGGCAATAAACATGCTGTTAGACTCCTCATGTCCATCATTTCCTTTGTATCTTTTTATTTCTCTTCACGGCTCCAGCCACACCACAGCTATATAATTGGTTGGCAAAGTAATATGCCCACTAGATAACATCATTGCATGTACCACTGCCACCTGCATGCCTATTCCCTTAAATTAAATCATGCTCTTTCTTCTCTCTTATTTCTTCTTGTCCCTTTTTTTCTTTTTTCTTTCTATTTTCTCTCTCTTTTTTTCTTTCTTCTTCCTGTTTTTTCTGTACTGTGCCTTGCCCCGCGCTTATTATATCATATCAGCATATGGTTTGGTGTATCTCTGGTATGTACTGCAATCTCTACCCTATCTGGCACTCCATACATAGATAGCCAGTTGTTAACCTATTTAACCATGCATGACCTTGCCTCCTTGCTATACTAACTTTTATCTAACTACCTTTAATCTAAATGCTTTAACCTTTTTTTCCCCACACCCTTTCCCCAATTTCTTCCTACTTTCATACTTAACCAGGCAACTTCCAAGGAACTTGTTTTACCGGTTAGTCCTGACGAGATACCTATACCTCAATTGGGATCAAAACGTCATCAACACATACATCTTCAACTCTATACTATAATTTGTATCCAATTGTGGAGCATAAGATGTAACCCTAATTGTGACCTTTTGTTTACCTTGTGTTATCAAAGAAGGGAGACAGTGAGGGGGCGGGTTTTCCACTCTCAGGGGGAGTGGTAGGTCCAGCTACGTGTACGCCCCAATTGCAGTGAAATACAAAAGGTACCCGGCTGTTCCTGTTCCAGGTGGACGTTTGGTGTTGGTGACACCCGTGCATAGTGATAGAACGCTTGGATATCCAATTTGTTGGATATAATGGCCTCACACACCCTTGCAGGTGTCATGCTTCATCATCGGCAATGCTCCTCGTTGGGTCGGCGGTGCAATACCCAACGGGCAACACCTCAAAGAGGGGCTCTTTGGCGGAGATCTTTTTCCAACTGCCGTATTGGTGAAGTGCGGGTGAGGGGCCAGTGTTGTGTAGACGTTAATTGGAGGTTAAAATTGAGGTAAAGGGTACCAGGATCAGTTTTATTCTATCGGTCCCCTACTCCAAGTTAAAAGAAAGGTAGAATGGACTCGAAGGAAAATAATGCTCCCTGATGCGAGTCTAAACTAGTGGAAATAGGTCGACATGTTTCTCGCTAAGTGTCTATTGACTAGCGATTCTTCAGGACCATGTATAAAAGGCTAGTCTGTGCTCTTACAAACTGTCTACAAGGAACCTTTAATTGTCTAGGGTGAATCTTTCAATGTGTGTGAAGGTTCAAAAGTACCTGTGTTGTGCTCTATCTGCCTATAGGGGAGACAAAAAAAGCAAATCACAACAGGTAGCGATATCACTAACAAAAATTGTGACACCAAACAGTTTAGATTTGTGGCATGCCGCTGTATGTGTATCCTAAGCATGCACTCGGATGTGGAGGGTCTCATCCACGGTGAGCAAAGTGGTTGGCATGCTCAGTGTGAAGAGACCTAAAACTAATTAAAAATGGTGTGCAGCAATATACTCAAATACAAGTTCAAGGATCAGGCACTCACCTATCAATATGGGTGAAAGCTACAACATCAGTACCCAGCAGGTCAAGTTCCGGGAAAAACTAGGTCTCTTCAGTTAATAATAGAAGGAATTAAATTCTACTGCCTGAACGTCAGAGCTTTGCGCTAAAACAGCAGGTTAGTCTAACTTATATACATATTAATAATTGCAATTTGGAAATAAGAACACAATTTACTATGCACCTTATTTCCTGCCCTTCATGTCTTCTGGATGTTGCTGTGTTGCCCACAGACATAAAACTGTATATTGATATGATCAACCACTATAAGCACATGCCAAAAAGCCAATAATAATTTAGAAAACTACTGGTTCAATAACTCATACACATCCTATACCTCCTGATCTATATCTAATAAATAGTTATGAAAGAACGCGTTACAAGACTCATCCTTGACCTTCTGAAAGGAACTTACATAAACCCTCACTTCAAAATTCTACACTGGGTCCATTGAAACAAAAAGTGGCAGTTAAAACTACTCACCGACGCCTACAGAACCCTCCACAATTCAAGTCCTGTGAACCTCAACCACAGGGTAATTTCCACCAACCCACCAGATAACTACATGTCCCTTCACCTGACCCACACCCCCACATCCAAAAAACAGAATCATCGGACGCGCCTTCTCCCACGTGGCTGCCAAACACTGCAAAGAACTCCCTCTGCAACTCCAATCAAAAACTACCCTCCAAGAGTTCAGAATGAAATATAGAACCTGGCTGTCCAACAGATGTCCAGCAACAGCAGCACCTCCCCCCAGTGCCTGTATAACCTCATGGGTGATAAGCAATGCTTTCCAAATCCTAATTAATTTATGTTCTTATAGCAGAAATATTTATTGCATCTCTACCTTCCTCATACATCTCCTTTGTCTGTACACTAATGGTTTCTGCATATTTGCTTAATTTGGCCCTTAATGAGTGTTGTATATTCTGGGACTCAGGTCCACGTCTAAAAGGTTTCGCTTTCCTACCAACAGTTGCCCCAACTGAGTTCAGTGCACTATCACTTGAGCAGGGATGTTAGGTTATTGTAACTCACTGAGGTTGAGGAAAATGAAACTGACCTTTCCACTTACCTGCAATCCTCGAGTCGAGTCTTCCTTCCAATGACTGGAATTATGACCTGTAATAAAAAATTAGGACACCTATTATCCCTATGACTGAAACACCCACATGTGACATGTTACAAGAGGAGGGCAGAGGTTCAACTTGCAGAAACCTGGAAGGAGGAGATAAACAGGAACCCCAAAGAGAAAACGTAGAGAAAGAAAGGAAGGACCAGACGAGCAGAGAGTACCTACCTATTACCCGCCTAGTGCAGCTGCAGGACTCCGGCGAGATCTCGCAAGCCGGACAGACTGATCCCGACACAGTGGATATAGCCTAAGAGGACGCCGAGGACATTCCAGAGAGGTGGAACAAGGAGTGATGGAGTTCGCAGAAGGATGTGCAAGTATGGCCACATTTCTGGAGAGATGCAGTGGAGCTAGTAAGTCATCACAGGATGGGTGGGCAGTGGCTAGGGGTGGATGGGAGGGATTGCACAGGTCCAGAAAGGAGCACAGATCTGGTTTTAAGGGAATCCCCTAACTTTTCCCATCAAACCATATGAAATAACACATTGGCATTATTGAGGATATTACTTTTAAAACGGGCAGAACTAGTGTAAGGAAGATACTGAACAAGGAGATAGTTTATATATTAGGTAAGGATTATTGTACTCTAGATAATTTTTTGTTTCCTTTTGTTGCACAATTGGACTCATATACCAAAGATACTAAACATTTTTTGAACAAACTGTCCACATTGATTTGGGATCTGAGGTATTTATTAATTGTACTAGACATCACAAGCCTGTACACGTGTACAACTCTGCCTTAACACAGGAATTTAACATCTACTAAATTCCTGACTAAGAGATACCTAACATGGGAGGTGGATTATGGATATGGTGGCACTTATCAATGAAACTTTGTATCAGGAATCTTCTGGAGTCCTAAGGAAATGAGCCGGTCTGCACGTGGGGTTTATTGGCAGATGTAATTGAATAAAAATGGTTAAGGCCACAGGGCCTTATAACCAAGCTTATCGCCGTTTTTTACTGATGCTTGGTATAATTGTGGATTCTTTGGCAGTCTGGCAGGAGCTCTTGGGATAACCTGGAGCAAAGGCCTCTCAATTTCAATGTTTTTTAATAGGTTTGACCACTGACTTTTAGCCTCTATTGGGTGCCTTTCTACTAATCCAAGATGTAATGTTCTGTACCAGCATATTGAAAGTAAGTCAACTCACAATGTGTGCTTATTTTACACTTTTACTGTCAGACCTTCAGGTGTGAATATTGAGTAGCTTGTAACAGACTTGTGCTGACTTATTCTGCTAACAAAGTCATTGTTTAGATCAATTGACATGCACACATTCTGCAAAAAATAATGAGATGCTGAATGTGGGCCAAAGGCAGACAGGCTAACTTACCATGCTCGAATTTAGTCTATACTCTGGAGTTTTCTGACATTCCTTGCTTGTATGTCTGAGTAGGACATAATTGAATACATAAATAATGATGTTATGTTTTGCATTCTGTCATGTATGAATAGACTAGATGAAAACTAGGTAAAACCCACACTCTTAAAAGAAGGATATATAATTTCTCATCTAAAATAAACAAACCAGTAAAAATCAGCATAAACTAATATATGTATAACAGTATAAAATAATGCATTTACCTTGGCATCAATACTGTTCTTTCAAGCCTTGTATATTTCAAGCAGTCATTTGAAAACTTTAAAAGACATTATCATAATGGTACATCAATTTAAGAAGAGATGTCTTTTGATAATTAAGAAGGCCAGGCGTAGTATAGAAAAGTGGCAAATTAAAAAAAGATGTGGCTTGTTAAAAAGTGGGAAAAAAAAGGAAAAAGAGTTCGGATGATAGCACTTTTTTCAAGGGGATCCATAACATGGTATTTTTCACTCAATATTGCATTCTGTCCATTTTTTGGGTCGGATTGTGGGACAACCACCTTTTGCCGTTGACTAAAGATGTTTCCACAGCAATGGAATCTTAGGTAGCATATGAATAATTGAGGAGTTGAACTGGCACCGTAGACTTGGATATAGCTGCTTGTGAGTTGGACGGTTCCAGTGCACTCAAGGATGGTGAGAGTGACTCGATCGGTGGTTCCAGTGACATCAGTGGTACACGCTAATGCTCTGGAAGTGTTTCAAAGGATGAAGTCAGTTTACCATAGGGAGTATAGCCTTGATCCGAAAGGAGCGCTTTAATTCATTAAACATCCCAAGTTAATTACTCAGATTCAAAGACACTTTATTCGGATAACGACTTATCCATAAAAGCACAAAGACACGACAGCAAATTAAAAATTTACAAATTAGAAAATCACAATAAAACCATTGTAGCATACAGTGTACAATAGTCTTTACATTCATAAAAATTCAATATTAAGTAAAGTAAAAGCTCAAGAATTAGATATCATTTGACGTGCTCGAACTGCAATTCTCAAGAAAGTGCCTGTGCGAAAGACCAACTCATCATACTATGAGGTGAGTAATCCTAAATAGGTGTTTTCCAAGCTGATGGGAATGTGCCTTTTAAAATACAGAGTTAAAAGCCACTAAATATACTTTAGATAATATTTACAGAAAAACAAGAAGTGCAAAACAGATTGGCCACTCTGGCCGTCACATGGACAAGGAATACAATCAAGGTCAGAGTGGTAACCAATGGGAAAGCATAATAAAAACGTATTAGTACCTGCCCTTAGACGAAATAAAAGGCTCCTCTCCCAGTGGCTCATTGGCAGGGTGATATAATTAGCCAGTGGGTGTGCAGAATTTTCAGTGGCCATGTAGCTATGAACAAGAAATGTTTAAGTTCCTTTTCAAACCTTTCCCCTTTATATAACGAATTGAGCACACTCCTTAGCTCACTTTTGTTCGCGGCCATTGCAGTGCTAGGATCTGAATACATTCTTCCCCTATTGATGCTACAAAGACTCTAATGCATCCCCGACAGCCATGGTACGTCTTTCCCTTTTGCACATCCTATACAGTAAACACAAAGTACCCCTTGCATTGAAATATAGTACCGAGCAGGGGAACTGACAGGACCCACATGGGGAGCCTATCATGAGAACCATGGGCTTATGCTGCAGTCAGCCTGAATGTTCAATCACTGACAACAGTTAATTACTCTTTATGTAGCTCAATTCACAAAAAGTCCATATGCAGTTTTATATGTATCCAATTAATGCATTTTATTTCACGATGTGCTCTTCATAACTCCAGATCACACCATATTAATCAATGTCAGCCAACGCGTTCCCTCCATTAGGGACATCATCAGGGCTGTAAGTTAAAGATACACTACTACCTATTTTCTGACTCTTGTGGTGCCCAAAGGAGGGGCAGGGGCACCACCACTGATGTGCCCATGTATTGTGGGGGGCTGCATGATATGCAGCAGCCTGCACAGCAATGTGTTTGGGCATGTACCCGAACTCTCCCAGGCAGAAGCACACATAAGCCTGGGATACGGTTTAGTAAACTTTACCCTCTTCAAGAGTTGAAGCTTTTGTCCTTGGGGTTAAGTGTGGGGACCCCTAGTGGTTGCTCCTATGGCTGGCTACATGGTGTGGCTGTAACAAATAATGAAAGACTCAGACACTCATGTTGTTTTGAATTCAAATGCCTTACTATTAAAATAGATATTGCACAGGAAGTGTTTACCATGATGATAAATGCTTATTACAGATAATATTTTGCCTCCATTCATTTTAATGGTTTTATAAGAGTTACACATGACATGTGCCTGATTTTATTAATGTGGCGCACACTGACAAAGCAGTATGCATGCCTTATAAATATATTGACAACTCTTATTATGTGTTACAATAACAAATATAACATGGTTATTAATATTAATGTGGTGGCCATGTAACAAAGCTGATAAGGCATAAATGACACTCCCATGTATATATAGTGTTATATATGGTATAGATGGGAGGTATTGTGGCTATAGTGTGAAGGGCCCACTAAAAGTGTAATGCAATATTAGGGGGTAAAGTTAGTTTCTTCCATCTACCTGAAGTTCATATTTGTAATTTGCTTCATAGTGTTTAGTAATATGTGTAATAAAACTACTTTTCCATTTCATAAAGCAAATGTATTTTTTGCTTTGCCAATAACTTTGAAGCTGTTTAACACATCTTCACTAAACACTCCATTTAAAAAGTTCCTTAAATTAATCTAATTCCTGGAGAGTTTCTGTGTGAATCAAGGGCTGAGAAAAAGAGGGGTCCCCAAACGCCCTTTCCACATAAGAAGTCTTAAGCAGTGCCACAGCCAAAAAGGCTGAACAGAATTACACCAAATTTGGCAGTAAATAGATCTTCATTCAGAAAGCATGCATTTAGTTATTTTGTATAAGTCTGTTCTGTAGTTTTTGAGAAATTAAGGTTCAAAATGTATAGCCATCTGGACCATTGGGCTGAAATTAGAAAATGTCAGCCTTCTGATTGGCTCAGCCACAAATGAGACCACTCTTCAATGGGATCAATGGAGTGATCATTCCAGTTGCCATTGCTCAATAATTTGTTGCAAACTACAGCATGCCAGTTGCATTCTGGCACAGTCCTTTCTCATAGCAATTTCTAGCAAATCTTCAGGTTTATTCGATTGGCCTAAAATTGCCCCATGCAAAATGTGTTTTTTCCAGCAGTGCCTGACACTCCTTTTCCTGAATCCGAACCAGTATCCCTTCTCTTCACAAACTAGGCATTAATCATACTTGTAATGATCATCATATTTATCGCTTCGAAATTATCTCTGTGTTAGTATATAATACATTAATTAGAAAGTTGCTCATTCTTCCTCGATGGCAGATGTAATAATATCATATAACCTGTGCAGAATTACCTCTTTCTCTAAGTCATTTATAATAAGTTTGGTTATCATGGGCCAAATTCAGTTGTGTAGCAAGGGGGCTGTGGGGCCAAATGCAAGTCAAGAAAAAAGTTGCAAATCCTGTGCTCTGAAGGTAAAACAAAACAGGGTGCTGAGAGCCTCTCAAAGCCATTTTTTCTGGTGTCACTGTATCTGCTGCACGTTTGATAGCTTTGTCTTAAGTAAAATCACATAAACGTCTTGGTCTGAGGTGTTTTTCAGTGATAAATTGCTCATCACTTAATGTTAGCACCAAAATGTGCCATGTCATCTTCTGTTGGTTGCTTCTG
The DNA here is from genome assembly GCF_964263255.1 of Lissotriton vulgaris. Taxonomy (NCBI): domain Eukaryota; kingdom Metazoa; phylum Chordata; class Amphibia; order Caudata; family Salamandridae; genus Lissotriton; species Lissotriton vulgaris. The sequence continues at coordinate 31,916 of NW_028241537.1, forward strand.
GTAGTATTGTGATTATCATCATCATCTTCGTTTATTTTGGATACTAGATCCATAAAACAATAATAACACATATAAATGGTTTAGCCACGTGACAGCTAGAGTGTCATATACAATAAATAGATTCTAAAAATAGATGTACTTCCTACATTAAAACATCTAAAAGTGCATTAGTGGAATTCATACAATTCAACACATATAGAACATAAACGTGCACTTAAAAGTAGTATATCTAAAGTGGATATAATATGAATTACCTATTTATAATCCTAGAAGCACAATACCCATGTCTCTCATATCAAACTACAAGTGACCTTTGTGAATAAGCCGGGTAACATGAAAACATTTCAACAGCAATAACAACCTCTTCACTTGTATCAGAACACAGAATTCTAAATGTTCATGTTGCCTAAAACCCAGGAGCTGATACACTGGTTTAAGCCATTTCCTATGCAATAAAAAAAAAGTACAAAGCGATGCAGTGCTTCAAGTTCTGATTTACAAGATGAACACAAGTTATTACTGCAGCTCAAAGCACCACATTTTAGACAAAAGCTAAGTACAGGTAAAATATCATACCTACGTTTGAGGTATAGCTGCTTAGCTTAGCGGCTAGGGATCAAGTCAAGGACTACTTTGTGTGCAGGAATTATTTTGAGATCTAGAAAGTTACCAATTAAGTTACCTGATGTAACCCTTTCTAGGTTCTCCTCCCAACCATATGCCTTGAATTGCTCTTTAATTTGTGTTTTAGAGACCTAGGCCCAGATTCACAAAGATGTCACTCTAAGAAGCACGTTTAAACAAAATGGGGTGACCCTGTGTCCCTCAGAACCTGGGTATATGTAGTTAACAAACAAATGGTTCTGTCGGGTATAGATAATTTCTTTGGAGTGGGCTGAAGACAGCTCCAACGCACACAAACAAGCAAAAACTCTCTGATAGTCAAAGTTTTTATATTATTAAAAACAAAAATAGAAAAAAGAAATACAGTGGGAATTACTTCATTCCACTACATTACAAACAATTACTTAAAATTACGTGAATAGTGACTGTGGTGATTCAAGTGACAAGTGCAACATTTGATTAGTGACACTTATTTACAAAACCTTATTCTTTACAATAAAATTATCAAACAAAGGACCGGGGGAAGTATTAAACGATGTGGTTTCTGTCGTTTAAGGGGCCAGTTTTATATTAGTAAAAGTTCCAAGGAAAATCAGTGGTTAATGTCCATATTCCTGGAGTTCACTTGGCCAAATGTTAGAGCGTCGACGTTTCGACCCTGGATGCGCCCCAGTTGGTGGTCGCGGCGGGTCTTTATCAAGACAGGGGGGGGGGCTGGAAGGAAAGGAATAGGTATCAGAGAGATGCTTGTACGAACCGTCAAACTATGATTGACGAGAGTCCCATTAAGGTTACTTACGAGGGATCGGTCAAGACGTGATTTCTTCCAGAGGGTAGCCTGTTGGTCAACCTAAGAGAGTTTAAAAGCTTGTTTAGGATCATATAGCAATTGATCCAGACATAATAAGGTCATTAACGTGCCTAGGTGACAAACGTTAACCTGTGGACGTGCCTAAGTGAATTTTAAAAAAACGCCTTAAATCCGAACTACCGGATCACAGACGGATTCCTATCGTATGGGAAGTGACTCTGTATCCAGTGGCAGGGACTTACCCTTGATTTAATAACATCAGCGATCAATACTCCGCGATGTGGTCAAAAGGCGATCTGGATTTGCACGCCAACCGAGCTGTCCGTGGGAAAAGCTCGTACTGGGAAGCTCATACTGGAACGTTTAAGTATGCTTGTAACTATAGACTGTAGAAAGGGTACCCTTCATGTTCAAAATACTATGGCTCCTATTAGAATGTCAGTCGGAGTTGCCTCTGAATGACACCGTCTTAGTGTGGGGACCGGCCGACCGTAGGTTGGCGGTTTCGAGCGCGGTATTTCGATGCGACTTCACATGGTGCGGTTGCAAACTCCCATTTCTCTATGGGAGCACACAAGCTCCCATAGAGATGTGTATTTATCTAAATCTCTGCACCATGTGCAAGGATTTACAGACCCCTAACCAGAGACTGCAGGAAGAAGGGGGCCCTGTTGGGGCCCCCACAAGTCGCTTTCCCACAGGCTTTCTATGCCAGAAAGTCTGATATGGAAAGCCTATTGCAAACCAATATAATTATACAGACGGTGGAAACGCCGCCACACCGGATTATGATGAGTTTCCAACTGGCCAACGGGCTCTATGAGCCAGATGGAAGCCATCCGGAATGACCAGCTGGTTTGAATTCCGACTGCCATAATCTTAATAAGGCGAGGAAGGTCCTTCTCCTACCTCGCCGCCAAGACATGGAACTCCCTCCCGACCCACCTCCGCCTGACCCAGGACCACCTCGCCTTCAGGAAGCAACTCAAGACCTGGCTGTTCGAGCAGTAGCGGACCCCCCTCCCCTAGCGCCTTGAGACCCTCTGGGTGAGTAGTGCGCTATATAAATGCTTTGATTGATTGATTGATTGAATTCAAACCAAAGATGTCGATCGGAAAGCCTCCGACCTGTGGTCGAAGGTTTTCTGACTGACATCCTAATGAGGGTCTATGGCTAGACAAGTTTAAGACCTTTTCCTACTTTGTATCTATGCTGTACATGCAAAGTCCGAAAAGCAAGGAGAAATGAAAACATTTCTCCTTTTTACGTCTATTTTTCATCTGCAATAATTTTTCGCACAAAACCCAGTCTACTAATGTTGATAGGATACGAGATATGATTTCGACTGTGAAATTCCAAAACGGCACAACAACTTCACAAACATGAGAGGCATATATAACAAATGTATTTTCATTGTGCTTCACAGTCCATACATTCACATAGCAATAAGTTCTACAATGTAAAGAAAATAAGCGGTGGTAACACTTTCTAGGATTTAAATCGGTGACATATCAAGATTGCATGACGCGTCAAAATATTTACAAAATGCACAATATGTGATCCGGGATTATCATTTTTTTTGCTCGCGCACCTTCTTTGAAAATAATAGATATGTAACTTGAAATCAGGTTCTTTTTTTATCAGGGATTTCCGCATGCGCAGCGTCTGGTTAATGTCAGTGCTTCCAGAGTAGGCATCAACTCGGATCCGGCATAGGCGCGGGATTATTTAGATCTGTTTAAATATTTGTTGACACGTTCTAAGCCTTACTGTGTGTTTTGTTGACAAACTGAATCCCAAAAATCTTGACACATCTTGCAAACATTCTTTTGACAGGATTTACTGTACCAGAATCTTTCATATGTTGCCATGGAAACTGCACACTTTCGCTCCGTCAGAAGTAACTATTGAAGCAAAAAAAACGGCTCCTGAGGAGAGAGGCACGCTGGGTGAATCCGGGGGGGCCGTCACTGGTTCAGTTTGACAGAGTGGGGCTCCTCTCAAAAGAAGACGCGGTGTCTGACCCACGAGCAGATGAGGGAAAAGGGCTGCTGAGAGGCGGGGTCCTGAGATCCGCAGCAAGAAACATACACACTGGGAGGAAAGAGGCAGAGGTAAAGATTGAGAGCGAGGGCGTTAAGAATAAAAATCAGAAAAAAATCGAGAAAAAAAATCGAAAAACAATACACCCAAAAAATGAATGTGGAATTTTAGGACAATTGTTCTGGTTATCAAAAATCGTATTAGTCCCAGTGCTTCATTCCAGCTCCAGGTTTCACGCAGAGGTGTGACCGGAATCGGGTCGGAGTGTTTGCAAATGGCACAGATTTCAAACTGCACAGAGAGAAGTCTGGCCATAATGTAAAAGGAAACACTGCTTAAAAGCGGCAAAACATGCATTAATCGCGGCACAAGCTCTGATGCCGCAGGCCGTGCCTCATTTCCAGCATGAAAACTGCTAATGACGGACACATTGTGCCCCTGGTGGATACAAAATATTAACTGGATGGAAATTGACTACACAAGCCACTGGAATTATGCGACAGGGGTGGGCCAAATCAGGTGGCAAAATAATTTGTGAAGAAAAATCAAAATATGCAGTGTAATGTGGTACATTTGTCGTCAGTCTTACTGCATCATGTTGGCTCTTTTAGACATTGCAACGCTGTCTGGGCAAAGGTCTCACCTAATTAGTAAGAGTTTGTCATGCAAATGCAGCAATAGGCAATTGAAGGGTGACCATTCGACTTTTGAGAAGGGCCTTTCACTATGTGGCAACACAGGTTGCTGAGGTTGAAGTCGTTTTTGACCCACTTGGACTAGAAGCAACATTTTTTGGGTTAAATCTTCAAATTATGCAGAAGACGATGGATTAAGTGGCAAGGGCAGCAAATTCATACTTATGCAGAAAAAGCCACAGCCACAACATCGCATAATTGCAGTAGTTATGCATAACCTAACCTATGCAGCACTATATTTGATTGTGGCATCAATCACTTAGATGTTATTAAAAGAGGAGCGAGCACAGGATTAAGCTTAATGTCTCTATGAATAAAAGACAGCGGTATGTCCTTGCATCGCCCTTGATGTCTATTTTACTATTACGATGCCATTATGTTAGAACTTATCCACGGAAAGATTCAGGAAAACAGTAAACTGTTATTGCTAGCACTACTTGGAGTGAGTTAATCAATCAAACAAACAAACTTTATTCAGCCAAGCATGGCTATAAAAGACACAGATCAATACAATACAATTATAGCTGAGAATTTAAAACCAAAATCATGAACGATAGCCAAGCTGAGGTGTTCGAAAGGTAACGCTAAAACCACTTTGGAAAACCAGAGCGCCTAGACTCTGGTAAATGGAACAAATGTGTTTTGCAACATTCACATAAAGTGCAAAGTGCAGAATAAAAGAATATGAATAAAAATGTTTGCAATAAAAAAACATTTAATTTAAGCATCACACACCAAAAGGATCACAATGAAACAATAGTTGCACATGAGTGATTATGCATGGCAGTTACCCTTCCTTGTTTTTCCTGGCTCGGACTGTAGATTTAAGGAAGGAGTTCACCCTAAAAGAAATATCTGGAGTATTCAGCTGCTGCAGATCACACAGAGCTACTCTGCATCTGCGTAGTACCAATGATTTTAAAAGAGGTTTCAGGAAAACTCCACAGGGACAATCAAAGAAATTGCAAAAGAACATATAATGTAATAATCCACACATTGGAACACTGCGACCCGGTAGACATGATTGCGGCTCATACTTTCTCTGCAACTATACTTTACTGCGAGTGATCCCCTCCAGTAACCATCGAACTGCAGCAACTCCCGGGCTTTCCATATTGGATAACGCCTCAAGAGTACGACCTCTACTCGAGTCACTCGTTTCAGCGCCTATTCTGGATGACAACTACCTCACTTTAGATTAACCTTTACCGCCTACGTATTGTGCGACCTTTACCCGAGTCGCTTCTTTCAGCGTCGAAGTTTGGAGAATAGCAACCTTACGTCTAAGTTACTTCAACTCCGAAGACTCTGATCATCACTGCAACCTAGACTTCAACTTGTTCTGGTTACGTGCCCTGCCGGGGCGGAATTATCACCGGTGGAGAGACCTTTCAGTCTTTTAGGCACACGCCGCAGCCCTGAGGAGTCGCGTGAGAACTGTTCCAACGCGACGAAACACGTGCCGGCTGGTTGTGGAACCATTAAAATATACCGAAATATACACAACGAATGCCTCCAAATTCTGATTACTTTTATTGTCTTGTACTGTGTATAATCGTATCTACGTTATTGTTCCACTACTGTGCACCTTACTCCTTGTGTGTGCATAGGCATTTATTTGATATAATGTAATAATGACTGTTCATGTGTAGCAAACCCGTAGAATTCCCAGAGGAGACTCAGAACCCTTGATTTGTCGGCTTCCTTAATACTCATCGCGGGCGTGAAAAAATGAAGCCTGCTTTAGCACTCGAAATGTTTTAGAGATGGAACTTAGCCAGGGAATGGCACATCCTTTATATAGGCTACGACAGTCCAGAATCACATCTCTACAAAGCTGCACTAGTAGCCTGGCCCAGAGCAATAGCGGGACCAATTGAACCCTGTCCTCAATATAGCGCTGGTTTAATTCAGCATGTGCAATATAGCTTGTGGCAGTCTATGGTAAGTGTAAAAGCCTCTGGCATATTTGATTGTCCTATAACTGAAGAAAGGAAGCATATCCCCAAATCACCGCCCCATACAGAGCAGCTGGGACACATTGGGCATCGCATACCTTTAAAGGAGGCAAAACATTCCCCCTCCCCCTTGGCCTTGGGAGATTAAAAATGGCTCCCACTGACTTGTTCAGCTTAAGACATGAGCAGGTCAGCAGAGGCTGACAGGAGCCCTTGGCATTAGAGATTACTCCCAGATAGCTAAAGTCCCTGACACTATCCAAGGTCTGACCCTTAACGATCAATCTGCGAGTATCAATACTAAATTGCCCACAGGCCATGATCTGAGACTTACCATTATTGGGTGTGAGTCACTTTTAGGAGTAAAGGATTGAACATAGTTGTATATTTACAGCCAATGTGAGGACTAAATGAATTAGTGTGGCCAAATGCTAAATCATTCAAATTTTCAGATAATTCCTAATTTGAGTATAGCAACATTTTTAAACCTGGACCCAAATTAACTAAATGTATCAGGGTGCATATACTTGCATTTATAGGCATTTTAAAGTAAGACAAAAACCAAGCTGTGGAGTTTGGAGTCATTTTAAAAGCCTTCTGAAATTAAGGTGTCCATCCAGGATAGATGCACTACAATGCAGTGTTGACCACTCTGTCAATGAGCTCCAGGCTGTGAAGGCTGCATTTGAAACTAGCAGCTAAGCTTGCATATTAGTATGCTCCTATTATAAGACCAAGGGTTGCAATATCAGTCGGACCATAGCAGACCCTGTCAGAAATTATTCCACCTCTTTACATGGGTCAGAGATGCTGGCATGGCACCTGACTGAAGGTCACTTTGTCTGGGGCGTCTCATAAACAATCGGTTACAATTTTGTCATTGATACAGTAAGGATAGCCACTCATGGACAACTGCAATGATTATTTCACAACCATATCAGCCTCTAAGAAGTGAAGATGCTTCTTCTAGTCTTCATACCACCACATCTATGTTTGTAATGTGTTCCTCTACTTGCATTGACAGATAATTCATATTTTAGGGGCATGGGTTCGCACAAGTAGATTTCACACTGTATGGGTAATGGCAAGCAATACTCTCCTCACCTCAGTCATTCAAACCATCTCACTCACAAGCTCACTCACCAACCCATTCACGCACCCACTCACACCCTCACCTCACTCACCTGCTAATTTCCTCTTTTCTCGCTTACTCAAGGATTTCTTTGTCCTCCTTAATATATTCTATGTAAACCCTATTGAGAGTGCCTGGAGAATTTGATACAACATTGTATTACATGCCTCATTTTAAGTGCTGGTAGGTCTAGGTACAAAAATGTGTACGCTAAACCACTCATGTCCAACCTAAGAAGCATTGTGACAGAGCTGCACTCGTCTGCTACATCAGTTTGATTTGATTTTGAAATCTAACAATAGTTTCTGAAGCACTGTATTTGGAAGAGCCTACGACTTCTAGAGGAAAAATAAATGTACAAGCACTTAATAAATTTGAACTCAGTCCTCTGGAATAAAATTTCAGTCTTAGAATATATACAGTGGTCAATCAAATTCAGTACAAGAATGGCAGGTTTCCACAGAAATGCATGCTGGGTATGAGGAAACCTGATCCAAGTAGAGAAAAAGTGGAAATACCTTATAAGTAAGAGGAACAATACAAGGTGAAATGTATGTTCTAAAGTATGACAGATACCATGGTCAATTGAAGATCTCAGTGGGAATTAGTAAAGTGGGGAAGCTAAATTCACAATACTATACGTTAAGGGTAAATGATTAAACACTACGAGACAGAAAATGGAAACGATACTGATTGTACCCTGGCTTAAAGATCTTCCAGGGAGCGCTGAGGGCATTTGTGTTGGATGAGCGAAGAGAAGCCAGATGAACAGTTTGTTCAAAAGGTATGCCTGATGATTCACATAAGTCTTAATAGATAGCATTTTGTACAACAGCACAAATATTAGTTAACAAATAACACTTTATGCTCTCACATTGTTTGAAAAAACACAGACAACAACAGTATATTTGTTTTGATTTACCTAGATTTTTTAATTTTAGTACTGTGGGCTTGTCTAATACATCTAAAACAAAAATTGCTTTGAATTGTTACTTCTAGGATCTAGCATTCAATACAATGTACCATGCAGCTCTCTGAGGATATACAAATTATGTTCAGCAGAGACGTGGAAGCCTCAGCCAACCTAGTAAAAACACTGGTAAAGCACAAACTATTGGTAATAAATTGGGTTTTTGGTTGACTAATGTTAGATCTGGGGGTCTCTAAGGGGCAGAGGTAGGTACCAATGTCCAAATAAGGACCCTTGCTTCTAGTCAGGGTAAGGGGGATACACTCTTTAGAAAACCCCTGCTCACCCTTTGGTAGCTTGGCACGAGCAGACAGGTTTATCAAAAGCAAAGTGTAAAGTATTTGCACCCAAACTCACAGTAACAAGGTGAAAACACAACCAATGAACTCCACACCGGTTTAGAAAAATAACGTATCTTTATCTAAACTACACAAGAACAAAATGAGAAAAATCCAACATACAGAGTTTATGAATATGATTTTAAAAGAGTTCTAGGGTTTGCGTTAAATAATCCACAGTTGCGTCACTTTTGGCCAAAAGTACCTGTAGATGCAACAAAAGTTTCTAGCGGCAACTACAGCATCGAAAAAGAAGAGTTGCTCTACTCCTGAGACCCTGGGAAGTCGATGCGACAACTCCGCTGCACGCAGCGGGCGTGTTGTGACGAATACGATCTGTATGGAGAGCGATGCGATACCTTGTATGGATTCAGGGGTGCTCGTTCTCTGGTAGGAGCGTTTCACACAGACACTATGCGATGATCTTCGGGACGGCGAAGATCTTCAGTGCAGCGGCGATGAGCGGCACAGCGTTGATCCTCTTCTGCCACCGGCCTCTTGATGTGTTGGCGCTGGACTCTGCGATGATGTTCGCAGTGAGAAAATGCGGTCCGCAAGCAAGCAATGCAGCGGTTTTACATAGGGCTTGGCGCAGTTTGCGAAGTAGCGCTACGCGAAGCTACGCAAAGTGCACTTCGCACTACGCGAGCTACACGTAGCACTACGCGAACTGCATAGTACCCTGTTTGCACTGTGCCAGTTGCCGTTTTCAATGATTGCACAGTGCGGACAAGCATCCGGCACTATGCAATCATTGAAAATGGCAACTTGCACAGTGCAAGCTGTAGTTTTCTGCCGTTCGACTAGATTTTTACTCGAGCTGCAGCATTCTCAATGCAGACTGGTAGTTTCTCATCGCGAGAGGTCGCGAGCATACTCGACCACTCGCAATGAGAAACCTGACCTCGCCTCATTGAGAATCTGTTCGGGAGGTTTATTTTCCATGCTCGTGATCGGCAACTTGAAGTTGCTGATCACGAACAAGGAAAAAGTCTTGCCGGGATGTCATTTTGCTTGCTCGCAGTCGCCAACTTGACGTTGAGGACCGCGAGCAAGCAAAAAATTACCTTTGCACTACGCTACGCTATGCGTGTTTGCATTGTGTTACGTGCAGTTTGCGTAGTGCAAAATAGCGCAAACTACGCGAGCATAGCGTAGTGCTTCGCCCAAAGTTAGTTTTACAGTGACGGCAAGCTCTGCGTCGATATTCACAGTGACAGGAATCTTTCCGCAGCAGGGCTATGCGCTCCCTAAGTGAACAATGCATCGGTTCCTGCAGTGGCAACAGGCGTTGCAACGATCTTCGCGGCAACGGGAATTCTCTCACACTGTCGACGATACGCTCCGCAAGCAAGCATTGCGTGCAAATTGTAGATCTTCTTCTTTTCTCATTTTCAATCTCCTCAAACAGCAGGAAACAACCTCCAGAGGCCCCACAAATAGATCAAGCGCTCTAGGCAGGTCAGAACCCACACAGCAGAGTTCAGGGGGGAAGTTGGAGGTAAAGTCCCTTTGTTTTAGGGACTTCCTAACAGGAGGCCAGCTCTTCTCAGGCCCTTGGAGATCTCTTCAAGCAGGGGACACAGCAACAGCAAAGTCCTCCCCCTCTCCTTGGCAGAATAGCAACTGCAGGTCAGCCTACAACTCACAGCAGGACAGTCCTTCCTCTTCACTCTTCCAGCTTTTCTCCTTGGCAGAGGTTCCTTCTTGATTCCAGGATAATCTAAAGTTCAGGAGTCTGGGTATCCCTTTTTATACCAATATTCTCTTTGTTCTCTGAAGGCAGAGAAGCCTTGGTCTAGTCCAAACCAGTTCTGGTCAGTCCTGGAGCAGTCTATTGTTTACACAACTCCTTTCCTTTGAGAGAGAGGGGCAGGGACGCCAGCCGCCCAGCAGGAGGTGGAGCCAGAATTGTGGAAGGCAGGCACAGTCCTATTCAGGCCCAGGTGCTATCCCCTCCCACCACTCAAGAAGCATATGAAGCTATTCAGCCTAGTGCAGACACACTCAGCCTCCTGGAGCCACCCCAGCCCCTGTCACTCAAAAACCAGACAGTCAATTCACAAACAGGCCAAGGCACACAGAAGGTTCAGACAAGAGAACAGCCACTTTCTAAAACTGTGGTTTTCAAACACAGGACTTAAAAACATCCTTCCTAAAAGATGGGTTATTACATTCTGAGTTCAGGAATATTAGACTTTAATGTTCTATCTTGCTCCTATGGGAAGATATGCAGGTAAACATTATACCCAGCATTTCCCATTCTAGCCTATAGGCAAGATAACCTTTCAATAGTGAAAAACGAGGTTGGCAGTATTTCACTATCAGAGCATGTCACCCACACTAGTACATGCTCTACATTTCACATACTTTGCACCCTGCCCAGGGGGGTACCTTGGGCCTTCCATAGGGGTATCCAATGTGTACACTTTACTAGGGACCTACTGATGAAACAGATCTGCCAATCATGGATAACCAATCATAATAGCAATTTACCCTGGGAGCACTTGCACTTTGACACTGATAAGCAGTGGCAAAATGCCCAAAGCATCTAAACCAGCAAAAAGAAAATCCAGCACAGCGCCAAAAATACAGGAGGCAGAGGCAAAAAGTCAGGGGAACCACGCCAAAGATGCCAAGCCTAACACTTGTCCCCTCTGGCTGAAAGTGGGGAGAACTACCCACCCTCTTGGGAGTTCTCATCACTAAGGCTGAAAAACCTGGACAGACCATCAGCATTGGCGTGTTCTATACCAGGGCGGTGTTCCACCATAAAGTCTATTCCCTGTACGGAGATGGACGACCACAATAGTTTTGGGTTCTCACTCCTCATTTGCATTAACCATCTGAGGGGCCTGTTGTATGTCTGAACCCAGAAGTGATTCCCAAACAAGGGGGGTCACAGCTTCTTCAGAGCCCAGACCACAGCAAAAGCTTCCCTTTCTAATGACACTCCACCTCTATTCCCTGGGAAGTAGCCTCCTACTAATGAAAGCTACAGGTTGGTCCAAGCCCTCGTCGTTCAGTTGTGAGAGCACCGCTCCCATACCATGCTCTGAAGCATCTGTCTGCACTGCAAATTCAAAGGAGAAATCAGGTGCCTCGAGCACAGGTGCTGTGCATGTGACAGCCTTCAGGACATCAAAAGCAGTTTGACAGGCATCGGTCCAGTTCACTCTCCTGGGTTGCTTCCTTGAAGTCATCTTTCTCAAGGGGGCCACAATGGTGCCATATCCTTGATAAATCTTCGGTAATACCCAGTGAAACCTAGGAATGCTCTCACCTCTGTCTGGGTCTTGGGGGCGCTCCCAAGCCAGAATAGTATCAATCTTTGCCTATAGGGGCTCCACCTGGCCGCTCCCTACCTGGTGTCCCAAGTACACCACAGATCCCTGCCCTATCTGGCACTTGCTGGCTTTGATAGTGAGGACTGCCCTTCACAGAGCCTTCAACACTTCACAGAGGTGTTGCAAGTGAACACAGCAATATCATCCAGGTAAGCAGCACTGAATTCCTCCAGCCCGGACAGTACCTGGTTCACCAATCTCTGGAACGTGGCAGGGGCGTTCTTCAACCCAAAGGGCATGACATGGAACTGGAAGTGCCCTTCTGATGTTAAAAACGCAGACCTCTCCTTGACCCCCTCAGTTAAGGCAATCTACCATTACCCAGATGTTAAGTCAAATGTACTGAGGTACTGGGCAACGCCCAACCGAACCACGAGCTCATCAGCTCTGGGGATGGGGTGTGCGTCCGTTTTGGTGACCACATTGAGCCCACGGTAGTCCACACAAAACCGGAGTTCTAGAGTGGCACCGGGTGCAGCAGCTTTTTGTACTAAGACCACTGGGCTAGCCCATGGGCGGCTGGAGGGCTCAATTACCCCTAGCCCCAACAACTTGGAAACCTCTTCCTCAATGCTGGCCCTGACCTTGTCAGCTACCCTGTAGAATTTCTGTTTCACAGGTAGGCTATCTCCAATGTCCACATCATGGATGCACCAATTGGTGACTTCTGGGGTCAGGGAGAACAGGAAGGCAAACTGACCCAACACCTGGCGACAATCCCTCTGCTGTTCTGGGGTCAGTGTGGGCAGGAGGACCTCTCCATCCACTGAACCCTCTTGCTCCTTGGCTGACAGGTCAGGAAGAGAGTCACTATCCTCTTCCATCCCAGCATCTGTAGCACATCAGACCTCTCAAAATGGGGTTTGAGGCGATTCACATATAGGACCCTCAAGGTTTGTCTGGGAATCTGCAAGTTAACCAGGTAGGTTACATCGCTCTAGCACTCCACCACCTCGTATGGCCCAGTCCACTTGTCTTGGAGCACACAAGGCACCACTGGCGCCATCACCCACACGTTCTGCCCAGGTTTAAATTCGACCAGAGTGGCATTCTGGTCGTACCTCCTATTAATTTCTTCCTGGCTAGCTTCCAGGTTCTCCTGAGCGAGTTTCCTGAAGCATTGTGTCTGGTTGCGGAAGGCCAGGATGTAGCTGAATACATCCTGGGGGTCTTACCAGGGGATTTCTCCCAACCATCCTTCACTAGACTGAGAGGCCCTCTCACAGGGTGGCCGTACAGGAGTTCAAAGGGACTGAACCCTAAGGACTTCTGGGGCACCTCCCTGTAGGCAAACAACAGGCATGGTAAAAAGACATCCCACTTCCGTCTCATGAGCTCCGCAAGGACCATTATCAAACCTTTCAGAGTTTGGTTAAATTTCTCAACCAATCTGGTTCCTTGAGAATGGTAAGGCGTGGTGAATAAGTATGGGCGGAAAATCCGTTCCGCTCGCGGATTTTGCGGATTTTCGGTAAATTCGCAATCTGCGAACTCTCGCGAATTTACCGAAAATCCGCAAATTTGCACGCAGCGGATTTTTTTTCTTGGTGATATTGCGGCGTGCGGCGTTCAATTACCGTCATTCAGCGTTTGTCAAGTTGTTTTTTTTCGATATTTTACGAGCGCTGCGCCATTTTGGATCTTGCTGCGGGATCCCGCTGGAGTTTGGCGACGCATGGCGAGAGTTCGCAATTGCGAACATGTAGGTGCGGCGGGCAGCAACAATCTCGCACTCGCGAAATTACAAAATTTGCAATTCAGCACAAGAAATCCACTAGCAAGCAGCATAGACCTTCTGAAAATGATGATTTTTATCAGAATAACTCCTCAGGTTGACATTTGCCTGCACTTTTTTGGATTTGAGGCCTTTTGACTTTCTTTGGATCACTTTTGGATTAGAAATCAACTTTCACAAGTAAGTTTGTTTGGGGCATTACAGTTGCTGTTCTGCAGAAAAACGAGTTTTGCAAAACTGAAAGCACTCAGCAGGTGCAAAAGTTCACTCATCATTAGTAACCATTCCCTGTAGTACTTCCTGAGGGGCCCCTCCAGAGTTCAGTTGCCTATGTTTTTTTGGGGCATTACAGTTGCTGTTCTGCAGAAAAACAAGTTTTGCAAAACTGAAAGCACTCAGCAGGTGCAAAAGTTCAAACTCATCATTAGTAATAGTAACCATTCCCTGTAGTGCTTCCTGACTGGGGCCCCTCCAGAGTTCAGTTGCTAGTTGCAACAATTCTATGACCCTGCTCTGACCCTCACAGCAGGCTCATAGAATAGCTACAAGTAGGCCACAAAGGTCCTGGGAAAAAAATTGCACTGCAACAGAAAGCAAATTACAGATAAGGAAGCAGGTGCCAGACTGGAATTTTAAAACAGTGACACATTAATAAATCAACCCCAAATTAATTCATGTCAGTTGAAGCAGGGCAGGTGTGCTTGCTTTCCCCCCCCATAATCTACAGTGATGTTGAACCAGAGGGTGGCATTGATGTTCCAGAGGGTGGCATGGGTGAAACAGAGGGTGGCAGTGGTGAAACAGAGGGTGCTGGGAACCTGTGATGATGAACCAGATGTAGAAACAACATAGTCGCAACCGTTGCGAGCCGACGAGTAAGTTCGCAATTGCGAACTGGTACAAAACCCTCACGAACTGGCAGAAACCCTTGCGAACACAAAAAAAAATCCGCAAATTTGCGAGAATTCGCGGATTTTGCGGATTGCGAGTTCGCAAATACGCAAATTTGCGAACGCCAGATTCGCAAAATTCGCCCATGCTTAGTGGTGAACTTATAAGTTACCCCACGCTCCTCCCACAAAGACTTCATGTACCTAGAGATGAAGTTGGTACCCCAGTCGGAGACCACCTCTCTGGGGAACCCCACACGGGAAAAGATCCCCATCAATGCACGGCCCACCACTGGGGTAGTGATTGTCCGGAGAGGGACAGCTTCCGGGTACCAGGTGGCATGGTCTACCAAGACCAGAATGAACCTGTTGCCAAAGGCTGTCTTGGGGTCCAGTTGCCCCACAATGTCGGTGCCCACCTGCTCGAAAGGGGTGCCCACCACAGGAAAGGGTTGGAGGGGTGCCTTGCACTTCCCGCCACTCTTGCCACTTGCCTGACAAGTATGGCAAGTCCTACAAAATGTACCAATGTGCTGCTTTATCTGGGGCCAGAAAAAGTGGGTGACAAGCCTTTGCAAGGTCTTGTCCTGCCCCAGATGTTCTGCGAGAGGCACGTCATGAGCCAGACCCATTAGGAAGGCCCTGAAGTGCTCGGGTGCCACCAGCACAGAGTCTGCATGGGGCTCAGTGACCTTAGGCTCACTATAAAGTTACCCATATTCCCAGTAAATGAGATGATCCTTGGACTCGCCACCTGCTGCCTGGTCTGGACCCTGCTGCCTCACCCCAATGAGAGAACGGCATCCCATCTGCGCCTTGCAGAATTCCACCATGGAGGGGCCCCCTTCTTGCTGCCAATGGGTCAGCTCAGGTAGATCCCCCAGTTCCGCCACTTGTTCCCCTGTATGCTCCAGGGCATCCCCCTCAGGTGCTGCTCCCTCCTGGACCATGGGAATGGCTGGGGCAGGTTTCCCACACAACCTGCCCCTTCTGTTCCTGGCAGGCACCTAGGCCACTGTTTCTGGCTCCAGGTCTGCTGAATCACCCCAACTGGCTGCCATGGACCGAGTGGTCATACAGACCCACTCAGGCAGACCCAACATCCCCAGATGAGCCTGGGATTCCACCTCCTCCCATGGGGAACTCTCCAGGTCATTGACTAGCAGACAGTCTACAGGCATGTACAGACTCACAACAACCTTCAGCAGACTTGAGACCCCCCTCCACTCAAAGGGAACCTGCACCACTTTGCAGGGGCGCACTGAGTTGTCAGCTTACACTACAGGGTGAAGTGCATTGGGAATTACCTGCTGTTGGTCAGGCGCTAATTCCAACGCTCAGAACTAAAAAACAAGAGACAAGATGGTATCAAAGACTACTAACTACCTGTGCTCATGCTTGTGCCTGCTGTGCCTGCTGTGCCTGTTTTGCGGAGATACATGGAGTTAGGAGGAGCACCGGCAATGGATTTACCAGGATCTCTGTAGCTGTGATCCTGCTCCCTGTTCAATTCAATTCGTACCGCTCAAGTCATGAGGTGTGAAGGGCTATAAAGATCCATAAGACTCTCAAAGGCAAAAAAAGACCAAGAGAAAAGTGCTTCAACACTGGTGTTATTGACTGTTTTCCGCACTACTGTGCTACTGCGGTGCTACCGTGGCGAGGCTGAGGATTGGGTTAAGTACGGACCACAAGGACTAACATCAACCTCAGAGCTAAACTCAGCTCTTCCCAGCTAATTTTCATCGTTTCGTAGGGTGTCATGATGTGATGATATGAGCTCTTCGTCAAACAACTGTAAGTACGGTATCTGCATCTGACTATTTTGCCCGGTTTTCCCGCTTGTACCCCGCTTATGCCTCTAGAACCTCCCCGTTTCTATCTTTTGTTTTGGGGAGAAAATAAGCAAATCTGAGAATCTGCTCTCAATCCTTCCCTCAGCCCATCTGCGGAAGGCTTTGACGGAAGAGGTAGACAGGGTCAGGCTGGCTGATGGCGGATGTATGGTGGAGGACGTGATCGGTGCTTCAGGGGGCAGATTAGCGGTCAACTATCCCGGGAGCTCACGAGCGCGAACGGAGGAGCCTGCACCCAGTATAAGCGCAGTTCCACAGTACACGCCATTAGCCATTAACCACTGACTTGTAACCTGTAACCTGTAACCTGCAACCGGTAACACTGCAACTGCAATGAACCGACGTTTGGCGATTCGTTTTTCTCTGCTCCGTGCTTCTTGCGCTCTGCTCTGTGGTGCATCGCCCACTCCGGCTGCCGATCAGTTACTCGGCCGGCTCCACACCAGGTGTCATCCTCATCATCTGCACACTCCGGGACTCCATGTTTAAAGGCACACGCTGCTGGTTGTCGCCATGGAAGCTCACTGTTACTAAGGGAGCGGGGTGCGAGGAACGGCAGAGTTCGACATAGATTGTAGAGAAGCAGTGGCAGAAAAAGTTTGCGGCGAGCATACCTGGGCAGACCTGAGCAGACCCTAGCAAACTGCTACAGGGTAACACAGGTTTTATGAGTGAGGCTGGCGGTCAGCGAGAGGGCCACTGCGAAGCTGGGGGCACTAGTAAAAGCACCGACAGAGGATATTCGGGTGTTTGTTATAATTAAGCTCCATGCAACCAATACTAATGTCCATGGTACATACTCACATGCTAAATTAATTTCTGGCTGCAATAGAGAGCTGATCAAAAGAACTGCCAAAGGAATCCAGACTGCAATACAAACTCACACTAAGACTACTACAGCAGCAAGGGAGTTAATATTATCTAAATTACACACCACCGCTGCTGCTACAGCTAAACAAAGTCAAAAACAAAGGCAAAGACAAACACAGATACAGCTACGGGTACAGGTACAGGTACAGGCACTGACACAGGAAATGGCAGGCCTCGCCGGACCCAGCGAGCAAATAATTGAGCAAACCCGACCTCTACTCGATCAAAGATCAAATAAGCACCCCAAGAATCCCAAAAAGAAGCTCCAGAAAAGCAACATTCAAACAACATCCAGAAAACGAAGGACTCGCAGAGGCGGCCTGAAACCAGAGGGTCGAAAGCCAAAGAAAATTGTGATGAGAGAAATTACGGCAGCAAGAGACCTAAAGGCAAACATTAAAATTAAAATAAAAACACAGATAAGAAGTTGGAAAAATAGAAGGATAAAGTGAAAGGAAAGGAGAAGGAATGGCTAAGAAGGCAAAGAGACTACAAACTATCAAACATCTGAAGGCTGCTACTAAAACCACAGGGCAACCAGCAGACTCTCAGCCTCGGTTCTTCAACATATTTAGCCCACTGCCCAAGAAAGGGCAGAGCAAACCAGCAAAAAAAGAGAAACAGCAACGAGCTATCCCGTATAACGAAAAAGAGCAAAATTATGAAATGAGCAGAATCACCCATCTCGACCATGCTACTGATATGGAGCAATCCATCGTGGGGATAAAAACTGCTTCAGATCCCACTCCGGGAAACCAGTTCCCAGATATAATCCCGGGAGAAGAAAGAGCTAGCTCAGTTAAAATCACACCTGACCAAAGCGAATATGTACCAATGTATCCAATGGAGTCCCCGAGACATGACCACTCCTCTCCCACGATACAAACTTCCTCCACGGGAAGAAAGCTACAACCAGAGACTGAAGTACTCTCCGAGGAATCTGATTAAGACATCTATGAAACAGGAGTCTCAATCTCCAGCAAGATAAGTGAGGCATGTGAGGCAAGCAAAACAAGCACAGGCCATAAACCAGCTGCAACAACCCTGGAGGTTTCCGACCCCACAGTCTTAAGGAAATCAAGGGTACGAAGCCAAGACACCACCCCAAAGAAAAGGCTGGAAAAAAAGAGGACAATGCACAAAAGGCAATGTAAATCAACATATGATGAAACCACAGATCCTGGGAGCAACACTGATCAAGTAAAAGAAAGAACTAATCATACACGGAAAAGCTCAACCCCATAAACAACAAGAGAACCCGAACCTAATCGTCACATCATGGGGGTTACTAAAGTGGGGGTCCAACAGCAACATGGAGATAGTGGAGGCTTGGGAAAATCAACAGAGCCATTGCTGAGCGCAGTGCTAAGCTCCATTATGCACTTCCACAAAGATGTTAAGATGGACAGTCAAAGGAACCATGCAGCCATACAAAAACTGCAAGGAGCTATCCAAAAAGTGGGCAAAACCTGCTCTGAAATCTCCGACAGAATGGCCTCTGTTGAAACACGTACAGAAAATCTGGAGTCTGACGTCACTAAGCTCCAAACTCAGGAAAAAGAGCAGGAGGGAATCATTTAAGACTTAATGCTAAAAGTTGAAGACCTAGACAATTGAGGCAGAAGAAACAACCTGCGTTTTATCGGAATTCCCGAAGGCGCAGAGGGAATTGATCAGAGGGGCTTCATGTCCAATCTTCTAAAAACATCCTTCCCCAAACTTCAATCCTGGGAAATGAACAGTGAAATTCAACGCGCTCATCGCTTCCCCTTAACACTTCCTAAATGCACTCATAAGACACCTCAATACCCAAGCGCCGTGGTGGTTAATTTTGGGAACTTCATCCTACGAGAGGCTATTTATGACATTGCCAGACCTACAAACAAGAGAGAATACAAAGGTTTCACCTTCATCGCATGTCCAGACTTTGCCCTTGCTACAGTCGAACGAAGGTGGAGAATGAGACAATTATTCACCCCATTTGAGCAAATCGGAGCGACTGTGTTCTTGCAAAACCCAGCACGTCTGAAAGTAATCTACAAGGGAACAACAAAATGTTTTATAAGCGAAATCCAGGCAGAGTCCTACTTAAAAGAAATCTCAGAGACCGCCAAGCGAAGCACGGGAAAATAGCAAAATGTATCAAATTAAAGAAAAAGAAAAAGAGGGAATAAAAGACAAAGAGGAACAATACCACCAGCTGTCTAGATCTAGGGGGCACAACTAGAAGGGGATGAGTAGAGAGGAAATATTAAAGATCGTATCCCAATATGTTTTAATATAAGGGTAGGCGTGATGGCAAAGAGAAAAGTTTATTTTCATATATAATCCCCCTTCTTTCATCCTATCTACCCCAGTTGTATGTACTCATGGCCAGGCCACGGGGTGATCTGAGGCGCACTGACTTCACGGAGACCCACACCTGGGTGCCCTATGACCCAGGATGTCTCAATGGGTGGCGGGGTAGGGGGGTGGGAGGACACTGGGGAGGGTTGGGTGGGGACGGAAGGGGATGGGGAGGAGGGGGAGGGGTGGGCAGGCAAGTCTACTAGAAGCCAAAAAGAGCGAATCATAATCAGGAGTAACACTATACGTACGCTACAACAGGTACAATACCAAGCAGGAAAAATGTTTAAAAAAAAATATGGCCAAGCTAAAAATACTTTCTATGAACATTTGTGGCCTAAATGACTCACAAAAAAGACAGAATGCTGCAATAGGATTAAAATCAATGGGGGCTAGCATTGTGTGTCTCCAGGAGACTCATGTGGAGGGGTTGCAACGTCATCTCCTGCAAATGCTTGGGTATAAACGTATTACTTCCACAACACAAGCAACTAAGACACATGGGGTGGCTATCTTGGCAACAGGCGGGGGGCTCCAATTTACTCGATCCGCAGCCGATAAGCTCGGGAAATGGACAATCACAGAATGCCAATATGACGTTGGCAAGAGATTAACTATTTGCTCCATCTATGGATGCGACACAGATGATCCTGATTTGCTGGAATTTGTATCTAGTGAACTAACACATTGGCCACTCCCAATAGTAATATGTGGTGATTTCAATCTTAACTTACCTTCAGATTGGTCCCTTGGACCCAACTTTAAATACCAGGGGAGGAAGCCAAAGGTTTTTAGGGCATTTCAGGCGCTATGCAATACACATGGGCTGTCCGATTGTTGGCAATCTAAGTACCCCCAAAAATCAGGGTTTACGTCCTTCTCCCATCCTCATCTGAAATTTACCAGATTAGATTATATGCTTGCCTCCCACAACATCATAACCAAGTGCCACATAGATAAATTACCCAGGGTTCTGTCAGACCACAACCCATTAATCTTAAGTTTCGATATCAATACAATTCAACCAGATCAAAATAGTTGGACATTTGAAAGGGCTCTACTATTAAATGAGAAATATTGCCAACTTATTGAGAAGTGGACACCGGAATTTCTGGAAGACAACCTGGGTAGTGCACCTTTAGAAGTAGTGTGGGATACACTTAAAGCCGGAATCAGGGGCGAAACACTGCCGTTCTCAATAAGGAATAATCAAGCGGCGAAACAAAAAATAATTGAACTACAGGGGAAACTGACAGAAGCTGAGGAAGGGCTTATAAGAGCAATCAAAGGCGTATAATCACAGAAATGGCATCACAAAAGGTGGCCATTGCAAAAAATAGACTAACGGAAATATTTGCGGAAAAAGCAATCAGTAAAGCCACAATGCATAAAGAGAAAGTATATGAATTAAGCGAGCAAATAGGGCTTCATCTTGCTATCCGTACCTGACAACAAAACACTGCAAATACAATCAAAGAGATCAAAGATCATAACAATATCCTTAGGCAAGTTCCAGAAGAGATTAGGTCAGAATTTCAGAAATACTATCAAGATTTATATAAAGAGACCAATAAGGATCAAGATCTCATTAAGGAATCTCTAGATCAGGTTACCACGACCCAACTTCCACAAACTGACCAAGATAATCTAGCGGATACACCTCAGTAGGTGGAAATCTTGTTATCCATCAACTGTTTAGCCCAGGGGAAAGCAGCAGGACTGGATGGAATACCCGCTGAATTCTATCTCAAATTTCATAAATCACTAAAAAATGTTTTAACTGATTTAATGATTCAAGTCTTCCTAGGGGTAAACCACCAAAATCATGGGCACGGGCCAAAATTGTGGTCTTTCCAAAGAAAAACAAGGACCCAACAGAACTGGGATCCTATCGCCCGATCACATTAATCAATTGTGACTCCAAAATCTACACTAAACTGTTAGCTAGCCGATTAGCTACTATTATGTACAAGATCATCTCGTTCCGGCAACATGGATTTGTCCCCAGCAGATCCACGACTGCTTATGTACAAAGGGTAATCACACTCTTTGACATAGCGGAAGTTGCAGGAGACCCTATGGCGCTCATACATTTGGATGCAGAAAAGGCTTTTGATGAGGTCTCCTGGACATATCTATGGACGGCCAGGTCAAAGAGTGGAATCGGGGAACAATTCATAAATGCTACACGTAGCTTATACCATAATCCAGAAGCTGTTGTTATGATAAATGGTGGTCCGACCATAGGCTGGCTAGGTTCTGCATACGGGGCAGGGAGAAACTGTCCAACACTGAGCCTAGAACACAGGGACCTGTTTCCAGAGCACTTCATCGTGTGACTCCTGAGATGCTAGCTCAGGCCTTTCGGGATCATCCGTGTCCCCTTTCAGGTGACCTGGAGCAGGATGTAGACTCCTTACAGCTGTGGTTGACTGATAGGCTGAACGACCTTGCCCCTGTGTTGGCGTCTCGGGCTACCTCTAAGCGGGTCTCGGCTCCGTGGTTTACGGAAGTATTGCTTGCCTCCCGCCACCAGTGTAAGCCAAACTTGCGTACAGGACTGCAATTAAGGCCTATCATCGTGAGAAACGAGAAAAAGGATTATTTATCTAGGAGTATTGAGGCAGCCTCTAACTCCTGTAAGGAGATTTTTACTGTTGCGAGGGAGTTCATAACTCCTAGATCTAACCCTTCTCAAACTGCTCCCTCTGAGTCATGGGCCTGCGACCTCGCAACATTTTTTACAGACAAGATCAGATTGATCCAGGACACCTTTCAGGGGAGGTCAGTTGAAGTTCAGCCCATCAGTGGCGATGGGATAGTTCCATCTCCCACCCCTGACTCGGCCTTGTGTATCTTCCCACCCATCTCCCCTGCCACTTCTCTGGCACTTTTGACTAATCTCAAATCTGGGTCACCGTTAGACCCTTGTCCAGCCAAATTTTTGGCAAGGATGGTGAAGGTGGTTAACCTGCTGGTTAACCCACTCTTGAACCGCTCCTTGAGGGAGGGGATGTCCCACTGGCCTGGAAGCAATCCATGGTGATCCCCCTCCTCAAAAAGCCAGGCTCTGACTCCGAGGTGTTGGCTAATTATAGGCCCATCTCGCTTCTTCCAGCGTTAGCAAAAATTACGGAAAAGCACATACATAGCGTGCTATCCGCTTTTCTGGAGACGAATAATTTGCTGCACCCTTCACAATCTGGCTTTCGGCCCAATGTGAGCACCGAGACTACGCTTTTAGAAGTGTCTGAGGCCATCAAGGAGGTTCTGGACTCTGGAGGTAAAGCCATGCTTGTCATGCTCGATCTGTCGGCGGCTTTTGACACCGTCCCCCATGAGGGGCTCCTCGCCATACTTTATAACATCGGTCTGAGGGGGACGGTGTTCAGCTGGTTTACATCTTTTCTAGCGGGCCGTCGACAAACGGTCTGGGTCCCCCCCAGCTCCGCTGAGATGCCGCCTTTGGGAGTCGGAGTTCCGCAGGGTTCTGTGTTGAGCCCAACTCTATTTAACATCTTTATGACCCCTCTGGCGACACTGGCGGAGTCTTTTAGGGCCCAGATCGTTTCCTACGCCGATGACACCCAGCTTCTCTTCACGTGTAGGAAAGGGGAGGACTTCAATGGAGAGAGCATTCGGGACTGTCTCGGTGCGGTCTTCAATTGGTTTCAGCAGAACAGCCTTAAATGCAACTCCGACAAGTCGGAGGTACTGTTCTTTGGCTGTACCTTAGACCCGGATTGGCAGGCATGGTGGCCGAACGATATGTTTCCTCCAGCTCAGGCATCCCAGGTGGCAAAAAACCTGGGTGTCAAGATCGACAACAATCTGACAATGAGATCTCAGATCCTGGCCCTTATGGGCACATGTTTCGGCATCTTAAAGATACTACGAAAGTTCCTCCCTTTGCTGACTGAAGGGCATAGGAAGATCACGGTGCAAGCTCTGATTGGCTCAAGATTAGATTATGCCAACGTTCTTTATTTGGGTCTCCCAGATTATCTTGTGCAGCGGCTTCAGGTCGTGCAGAATTCTGCGGCGCGTGCCATCTTTGGCCTCCGCAGGCGAGCCAGAGTGTCCGGCCTGCTACAGTCACTTCACTGGCTGCCTATCCGACAGTTGATAGTTTTTAAGGCGCTGACGCTGGCCCATAAGGCGCTCTTCGGATCGGGAGCTAAATACCTTCAGCGCAGGCTTGCTTTTTATCGCCCAACTAGAGCTCTTTGTTCGGAGTCTCTGTCTCTTGCGGTGGTCTCCCGGGTTAAGAAGGCCCGTGTGGGGGGCGCTCCTTTAGTGTGAGGGCGCCCCAGCTCTGGAATACCTTGCCACTGGCTCTACGAAGCACTTTGAATCTGTTGTCCTTTAGGAAAAATTTTAAAACTTAGCTTTTTACTCTTTAGTTATGTTATTGTATTGGTCTGAAAGTTCTTCTTCTGCTATGTTCCTTTTTCTTTGAGCTGCCAAATCAAAGCGCCGGGACACTCCGTTGGAGTAGCCGTGCGCTATAAAAATAAAGTATAACATAACATAACATTGCCAGGAAAGATCGATGTGACCAGAGGGACAAGGCAGGGGTGCCCGTGCTCCCCCTTATTGTTTGCGATATTTATCGACCCATTTATCCGCCAGCTTTAGATTAATCAGAATATATTACCCATTATAACTCCAAATGGAACCACCGAGACTCTGGCATATGCGGATGACATCGCGATCGCCACAAGTAATCCTAGCGAAGCCGTCAAAATGATGGAAGAAGAGGCTTGGCGCTTTGTTATGTTATGTTATGTTATGTTATTTATATTTTTATAGCGCGCAGCTGCCCCAGCAAAGGGGCGTCCTGGCGCTTTGACAGACGCTGTAACATAACACACAATAAAAGAAAAGAATTTAACTAGACACTGGAAACAGGAAAGTTTTAATCGCCTGCCTGAAGGCGAGCAAATCCTCAAGAGCTCGGATGTGTACCGGGAGCGAATTCCATAGGCCTGCCGCTAGCACCCTAAAGGAACGGCCACCCATTCTGCTCAACTTAAAGCGTGGACAGACAGCCAAATGAAGCCCCTCAGATCTCAAGGATCTCGAAGGCACATAGGGCGTGAGTAGATTGGCGAGTGCCGGCGGCGAAGAAGATTTCAAAATTTTGAAGGCCAGACACAGCGCCTTGAACTTAATTCCCTGTCTGACCGGGAGCCAATGCAAGGCCGTGATGGTACCAGACACTGAGCAATGTCTGGGGAGGCCCACAATGGCTCGTGCCGCGGCATTTTGTACTCTTTGGAGCCTAGAGGCCTCCGCTTGATTCACCCCTAACAACAGTGAACTGCCGTAGTCCAGCCGAGATAGTATTGAGGCCTGGACTGCAAGCTGTCTGGTAGGGGGATCAAAGTACTTTAAGACCGGCCTAATACCACGCAATATTCCATAGCACGTGGCAGCCACCTTCTTGGTGTGGTCCCTGAAGGTGAGCGCAGAGTCCACCCAGACTCCTAGATTTCTCACTCCAGCAGCTGGAATAGGAGTGACACCAAGCTCTGATGGCCACCACTGGTTACCCCATAGCTCAGCGTGCTTCCCTAGAACCAACACCTCCGTTTTGGTGGCATTCAACTGGAGGCAGTTGGTGCGAAGCCAGCTAGCTACTGCCAAGAGACCCGCGCGGAATCTGGGGGCCGCCACCTCAGGGTCTCCACTAAGTGTCACCGCTAGCTGTGTGTCGTCCGCATATGAGGCCATCGTAAGACCCCACTGTTTGACGAC
The DNA here is from genome assembly GCF_964263255.1 of Lissotriton vulgaris. Taxonomy (NCBI): domain Eukaryota; kingdom Metazoa; phylum Chordata; class Amphibia; order Caudata; family Salamandridae; genus Lissotriton; species Lissotriton vulgaris. The sequence goes on from NW_028241537.1 coordinate 57,292, forward strand.
ACCAGCCAACGGTTTCACATAGAGGTTGAACATTGTAGGGCTCAACGAAGATCCCTGTGGTACCCCCAGCTCCAGGGGATAAGTGGCGGATTGGCCAGGTGGTATAGCCACTTTAAAGGAACGGTCTGCCAGAAAGGACCGAAACCACTGGAGAGCGACATCCGTCACTCCCGCCTCCTGTAAGCGTTGGATAAGTATTTGGTGGGACACAGTATCGAAGGCAGCGCTTAGATCTAATAGTATAAGCGCTGCAGTATGACCTGAGTCAAGTACCTGGCGAAGATGTTCCATGATGTAGAGTAATGCCGTCTCGGTACTGTGTCCTGACCGGAAGCCGTTCTGACTGGGATCCAAAATCTGGTTACGAACCAGAGGCTCAGACAGAACAGAGTTGACGTGGGCTTCTGTTACTTTAGCGATCCAAGGCAACAGGGAGATAGGTCGGTAGTTTTCTGGCAGTCGGGGGTCAGAGTTGGCTTTTTTTAATATAGGAGTGACCACTGCCTGTTTCCAAGCCGCGGGTACCGTTCCACAAGACAGAGACATATTGATGAGATCCAATATGGGGTTACGGCACAGCGGGGAAAGTGTGTTAATGAAGGCTGGCTTTAACGGGTCCGCAGGAGAGCCTGACTTGACCCTAAGGCTGAACCTGTCGAAGGCCTCAACCGACAGTTAAGGTAAGATAGCCAGGGGCTCATGATCCGACGTATCAGAGACAGTAGCTTCTCGATCCTGGTGGAGTGTGTCGAACCCATGATATATTTTTTCCACTTTCTCCACAAAAAAGGAGGCCAATTTATCACAGTGAGAATCTGTGCAAATCACCTCTGATGAGGATCTGTTTTTCATAAGGTCCTTCAGTACCTTGAAAATCAGTTTTGAACGGTTGGTGCTGGTAGCAAATTCATGAGCGTAGAATGCAGCTCTAGCTCTGCAGATAGCTCTATGGTAAAGTTTCAGCTCAGTGAAATACCGGGTTTTCAGAGCAGGGTCATATGATCGTCTCCATTCCCTCTCTGTTTTTCGGCAAGATTTTTTCAATTCTGCGAGAGACTCATTATACCAGGGACTAGGTGTTTTTGTTTGTTTTTGGAGAGATCTCCTGGTACAAATTAAATCAGGGGAAGACCCAGATAATTATAAATACAAAAACTAATTACAGAGATGAAAGGATAGTGGGAAATGCCATATACCTGGGTACCAATATTACCTCCAATTTAGATCAACTAGTTAAAATCAATATAGACCCACTCTTGAAACAAACGAGGAGGAATCTTAGTTAGCTACATAATTTACATCTAACCTTAATAGGTAGATGTAACGTTATTAAAATTATTTTCTTTCCGAAATTTTTATATTTTTTTAGAACCATATGCCTAAACTTCGATCAACACATATTCAAGGAAATAGATAACATATTTTCTCGATTTATCTGGGGATATACAAGATCAAGCAGAGTCTACAGATATATCTCGCTCCCGAGAGATAGAGGGGGCCTTGCTGTTCCTAACCTCAAGGTCTACTGGTGGGCTACACTTCTGAAATATAGTGAGATCCTACTGGCCCCAAATAGGAATCCCGCACAGGGGGGGGGGTTCTGACTCCACAAGAACTTATTCTCGGAACTGAAGCGGGCAAACATCTGTGGAGACTGACCTACGATATTCACTACAAAAAAGTGCATTTCAAAACACTAGCGGGCATATACAACGCTTGGAAACATATACGCAAGCTTCTTGGAATTGGAAGGTATTCCTATTACACGAGCTTTTGTAGAAACAATAATCTACCAAATATATTCACAGACATATATATGAAAAGATGGATGAACATAGGGATCTCTCGATGTGGTGCTTTTTTTACATCAACAGGCTTCAAGTCATTCGAAGAATTAAAGAACGATTATGGGTAAGAACACAGAGACTTCTTCAAATATCTACAAATTAGAGACTTTCTAATGAAAAAAGGGGGTGGAAGAGCAGAGTTCCATAAAATCCAGACAATTGAGGTAATCAACCGAAACATTACAGTAAAAATAGGGGAAATATATAATAACAGTTTCTACACTGCCAGACGATATGGATAAACACACTCTAAAATGGCAAAATAAATTAGATGTGAATGAGGATTCAATACAGCGGGCATTCCAGCTCTCGCAAACACTACTAATGTCATCTAAACTGCAAGTACAATATTATAAAACATATTTTCAACTATATTACACACCATATCAAATAGCTAAATGGAGCACTGTCAAAGGTACACAGTGTCCAAGATGTTCATCACAGGAAGCTGATATAGTACGTATAGTCACCACATGTGACACACTAGGACTCATCAGACGCAAAATATCTACATTTTTATCCGGAATCTGGAACTCAAGAATAGAGATCACTTCAGGAGAAATAATGCTAGGAGTTGACGGGGATATCAGGTCAAAGGGAATATAGGGGCTCATCTTCATCTCCATGGCTGTTTACAGAATCTGCTTAGCATCTAGCTGGCTGGATACAAATCCCCCCGACCTTTCCACAGTGGCGGATAAGACTCTCCATATAGTTTAGAGATAGCTATATATAGGCAGAAGGGAGTAAAAATAAAAAAAAGGGGCTTGACATCTGAGTTTCCCTCATACAGTGGATGCAACACCATGAATCTTAAAGTATAATGTCTTATACATTAAATAATCCTAATATGACTGCAATTTGAGGTAATGTGTTGGTGATTCATGACTATCTATTAATGAGATGTATTCCTTCTCGAAATCTGGGATCCCCTCATACAGTGGATGTAACACCATGAATCTTAAAGTATAATGTCTTGTACTTGAAATAATCCTAATATGACTGCAATATGAGGTAATATGTTGGTGACACATGACTATGTATCAATGAGATGTATTTTTCTCACTTCTTTTAAAAAAAAAATCTTTTTATTTTGTTGTGAATGAATTCTTAGAAGTAAAGAGATAAGACCACATCGGTTGGTCTAAAGAAGACCGGCTATGTGCTCAAGTCGGGGTTGTAATCCGGTCGTTTTGGAGAAACAGCTCAGTCGGCAAAAAGTGTATCCTGACCCGTTCGTTTGTGAACGGGTCAGGGTCTTATCTCTTTACTTCTAAGAATTAATTTGTTGTCAACCAGACTCTCGCAGACCTACGGAAGAGGTCTACATTTTCAAACCTTAAGGGAGTTCTTTTCAGCATTTGAATAAACATCGTCCTGATGATGGTCTTTTTGACGTCTGCAGCCAAGACCGAAACGTCGACATTTCATCATCTCCTTTAATGTTGTTTTGTAACACGAACTTACAACCACTTTTTATTGATTAATTTGTGTTTTTTTCTTCATTAATTAGGAGTTGATGTGTTGAGTCATGAACCATAGAGAAAACTTTGCCTATCTTTGTTCATGATTTTTTGCTACAATCGATTTGTTTGTATCCATCTCCCCAAACTTTTTTCAAGTAAAAACTTTGTTTGAAATATTATTCTCTGTGCTCTGTTTTTCTTTCAACCTTCCATTAATTAACTTATCATTATACAATAAGAGTGTTATCCTGTGGATACCATTGAGTGTGTTACTGTGGTACAACTCACAATTCAAACTGAATATTTTAGAAATAAATCCCTTGTAGCATCTCTTGACTTGAATCGCTCTATGCCATAGTTGGCTTCCCGCATGTGTTGGGGGCAATTGAATGCACACATGTCCTACTTGTGCCCCATGCTGACACTGCACATAATTACCGCAACAGAAAGCACATGCATTCCATCAATGTGCAGGCAATAGTGGACTACCGGAGACTCTTCACCAATGTTGTCGCCAACTACCCAGGCAGTGTGCATGATTCCTACATCTTACGACAGTCCATCATCAACCATAGCTTCGAGGATGGCACCTGCAGAAATGCACTGCTCATTGATAAGTACCAAATGAACACACACCACACACCTCAACTCCACAATCATGCAAATCACAATTGTCGGAATGCACATGTTACAACATCACATACAACATGCCCACCTACCCAACACGACAATACAAGGAACTGTGGTATCAGGGGCCAGCCATGTCGACAAACCATCCACGTCATTGCGCCTCTGCCACACAATAGCCGGATGTGGTGAGAGGTGCGAACCAAGTATGTGCAAAGGACGCAATTGACCCATGAATCAGAATGAACACAATACCAAGTGAGGCGGTGATGTGCAGGACAGACTCAAGTATGCAGAGCACAGACATGTCCATGTGGACATATACTGCTGGTGTAGATGGTGTCTTAGACAGTGGATGCAACCATGTTACCTCAGGCAGTGGGATAGGTCTTGGACATGTAGATATGTCGTCCCCCCTGTAAGCGTTGAGTGGGCTGGGCTTTGTAAGAGTGGAAATGAATAGCATGGTTTACTCCCGAGATGCCCACCAAAGCAACTACTGTGTGTGTCTCTGTGTCCACCTTATCCTTACCATAGGCTTACACACACGTGGCCGACCACCTCCAACAGCAAATATCACATTGTTGTTGGCAGGCTTGTGGACATGCGCAGACAGTCATGACAATGGTGTGTCTTAGGAGTGCATGTGATGTAACCGTGCAGCACACACAAATAAATAGGCTCAGGGGAGTGAGGAGGAGCTGTGAGGCAACGCAATACACATGGATGCCACTTCTTTGCCACATGCAAGACACGTCAAACATGAATCCCAAAGTCCCACACATCACACACCAATATACTAATAACCCTGACAACACAGAATGCAGAACCACCGATTGACACATCTCTCTCCCCTGTCACAGGGGATCAAGGATATGCCCGTGGATGTTGACACCCCTCCAAGCCCCGAACACCCAGGCCCAGAGGCAGTACAATGCGGCCCACAAACACACCAGGGGCATTGTGGAGCGCTTATTTGGCATGTGGAAGTCATGTTTCAGGTGCCTGGACATCACAGGTTGAAAACTCCTGTACAGCCCGCAAATAGTGTGCAAGATGATCATTGCTTTTTGTGTGTTGCATAACATATATGTACGCACCAATGCCCCATGGATCCATGTGCCAGATAAACCGGACAATGATGATGAGGATGAGGCAGGTGGACCATACCCCAGTGCAGCAGCAGCAGGAATAGCCGGAAGGGACACTCTCATTAACAATTTCTTCACATGAGCACGTCACATTGGAACTGTCCTTAGCAATCATGGGACAAGACAAAATGACCACAGGCACAGCATGTGCAAATAAATTTATTTCAAGACACATTCCTTGTGTGCATGGCACTCCTCTGCATTAGCACATCACTATGACAAGTGTAAGTGCAACATTTAGTGCTGACAATTTTCCCAATGGCAATTTGATGGTGCCAGTGTCACCTGCGTTATCAGGATCCTGTTTTCCTGCAGGCTGAACCGTGTCTTCCCCTTCTTCTTCTCCTTGCCCTTCCCTGACCTCGAGGTCCCAGGCTGGTCCTCCCTGTAGCTTGTGGGGTTCTAGATGTCCTCTGTACTTGCTCCGGCTACCTCTATGGTGCTTCACAGTTGTTTGTGTTCTGTTTGTGTTTTTTATTGCCGCTTTTGTACAAATTCTTGCTGCCTGGCTTGTGAGACTTGTAGGCCTGGCGCTGGTTATCGCTGACTTTTTTAACGCAGTTGGGCCCAACGCAACATTTTTCGTGTACAGGTTTGCATTTGTATTGCCGTCCCGGTAATGTTATCACGGACATTTGACGCCTCATGGGGACACTATAGAATGTTACCACTGTGTTGAGAATGTACGTTGACACTGAATTATTTTCCCGCGATTGACGGTGATATGTGTAATTGCATTAAACTATTTTGGCGATGATTATCAATCAGTGACACTTATAAAGCGCGCTACATACCCGTAGGGTCTCAAGGCGCTGGGGGTGCCGCTACTGCTCGAACAGCCAGGTCTTCAGCTTCTTCCTGAAGGAGAGGTGGTCTTGGGTCAGGCGCAGGTCGGTCGGGAGGGAGTTCCAGGTCTTGGCGGCCAGGTAGGAGAAGGACCTTCCTCCTGTAGTCGCTCTTCGGGTGCGGGGGACGGCGGCGAGGGCGTGGTTGGCTGATCGGAGGTGGCGTTTGGGAGCGTAGAAGTTGACTCGGCTGTTGAGGTAGCTCGGGCCTTGGTCGTGTAGGGCTTTGTGTGCGTGGGTGAGGAGGCGGAATGTGATTCTCTTGTTGACGGGGAGCCAGTGAAGGTCTCTCAGATGTCCGGAGATGTGGCTGGATCGTGGGATGTCGAGGATGAGTCTGGCTGAGGCGTTTTGGATCCGCTGGAGTCTCTTCTGGAGCTTGGCGGTGGTGCCGGCATAGAGGGCGTTGCCGTAGTCCAGTCGGCTGGTGACGAGGGCCTGGGTGACGGTCTTCCTGGTCTCTGTGGGGATCCACCAGAAGATCTTCCGTAGCATTCGTAGGATGTTGAAGCACGCCGAGGAGACGTTGTTGACTTGCCTGGTCATGGAGAGGGAGGAGTCCAGGATGAAGCCCAGGTTTCGTGCATGGTCTGTCGGTTTGGGTGCGGTGCCCAGGGCGGGAGGCCACCAGGAGTCGTCCCAGGCGGAGGGTGTGGAGCCCAGGATGAGGACCTCCGTCTTGTCCGAGTTCAGTTTCAGGCGGCTGGTCGTCATCCACTCGGCTACCTCTTTCATCCCTTCGTGCAGGTTGGCTCTGGCGGCGGCGGGGTCGTTGGTCAGGGAGAGGATCAGCTGGGTGTCGTCGGCGTAGGAGATTATGCTGAGGTTGTGTTTGCGTACGATGGCCGCGAGGGGGCTCATGTAGACGTTGAAGAGGGTGGGGCTCAGAGATGATCCTTGGGGGACGCCGCAGATGACTTCGGAGGCCTCTGACTTGTACGGTGGTAGGCGGACTCTCTGTGTTCTTCCGTCGAGGAAGGAGATGATCCATTCCAGCGCCTTGCCCTGGATTCCGATGTTGCTGAGGCGCCGTACTAGGGTGCGGTGGCAGACCGTGTCGAATGCCGCGGAGAGGTCTAGGAGGATGAGGGCCGCTGTTTCTCCATTGTCCATCAGGGCTCGGATGTCATCGGTGGCGGCGATGAGGGCGGTCTCGGTGCTGTGTTTGGCTCGGAAGCCGGACTGTGAGGGGTCGAGGGATCCGTTCGTCTCGAGGAAGGCGGCCATCTGCTTGTTGACGGTCTTCTCGATGACTTTGGCTGGAAACGGGAGAAGCGAGATGGGGCGGTAATTCTTGAGGTCGGTGCGGTCCGCTGTTGGTTTCTTGAGTAGAGCGCTGAGTTCGGCGTGTTTCCAGCTCTCAGGGAAGATGGTGGTGTCGAAGGATGTGTTGATGATGTCTCGCAGGTGGGGTGCGATGACAGCATCGGCCTTGTTGAAGACGTGGTGAGGGCAGGGGTCGGTCGGTGATCCGGAGTGGATGGAGTTCATCGTGCGGATGGTGTCTTCGGTGCTGATCGGGGTCCAGGCGTGGAGGGTGGTGGTGGGGGGGGGGGGTTGGTCGGTCATGGTGTGCGTCGGTTGGTTGTTGAAGCTGCTGTGTATGTCCATGATCTTGTTGTGGAAGTATGAGGCGAGGGAGTTGCAGAGGTCTTGTGATGGGGTGATGTCGTTGTTTCCTGCGCTGGGGTTGGAAAGCTCTTTCACAATGTTGAAGAGTTCCTTGCAGTTGTGTGCGTTGTTGTCCAACCGGTCCTTGAATGCTGTTTTCTTGGCGGCGCGGATCAGCTGGTGGTGTTTCCGGGTGGCAAGTTTGTAGGAGGTCCTGTTGTCCGGTGTCGGTTCCCTTTTCCAGACTTTCTCGAGGGCTCGGCAGTTCTTCTTGGAGCTCTTGAGTTCGTCGGTGAACCATGGGGCCTTCTTGCTGCCGGGTCTGCTAGGCGGGGTCCTCAGCGGGGCGAGTTCGTCCGCGCAGTTGCTGATCCACTTCGTGAGGTTGTCGGCGGCCTGGCTGGGGTTCGCTGAGCTGGCAGGAGGGTGCTGGCTCAGGGAGGTGGCGAGCTGGTCTGCTGTGATCTTGTTCCAGCTTCTGCGGGCGGCCTGTTGCTGGTGATGGTGGGTCGTCGTTCTCTTGAAGGTGAAGTGGACGCAGCTGTGGTCCGTCCATTGAAGCTCTGTGGCGTGGCTGAAGTCGATGTCTGTGCTGGATGAGAAGACGGCGTCGAGTGTGTGTCCGGCGAGGTGGGTGGGGGTGGACACCAGTTGCTTGAGTCCCAGGTTGGCGAGGTTGTCGAGCAGGGTGCTGGTGTTGTGGTCGTTGTTGTTCTCCAGATGGAAGTTGAGGTCTCCCAGGAGGATGTAGTCAGCGGAGGGGAGGGCATGCGGGCTGACGAAGTCGGCGATGTCCTCGCTGAATTGCGTGCGTGGTCCAGGGGGTCGGTAGATCAGGGTGCCTCTGAGGGTGGTGTTCGGGTTGGTGTGGATCTGGAAATGCAGGTGTTCGGCGCTGGCCAGGGTGTTGTCGGTGCTGGTCGTGAGACGGATGGAGTTCCTGTGGATGATGGCGATGCCTCCTCCCATCTGGTTGGCGTTTCGGTCCCTCCGGAGGATCTTGTAGCCCTCTGGGATAGCGATGGCGATGTCGGGAGCTGAAGAGGCGTTCATCCAGGTCTCCGTGAGGAAGGCAACGTCAGGGGCTGTGGCGTCTAGGAGGTTCCAGAGTTCGATGGCGTGTCTGTGGACGGAGCGGGTGTTGAGCAGGATGCACTTGAGGTGGGTGCTGCTGGTGTTCGACTTGGCGGGTGCTGGAGCGGGGCTGGTCCGGATGCAGGAGAACTTGCAGGCGTGGCAGCTGAAAGGTCCGTGGGTACGTCTAGGGGTGGCTTGGTGGCAATCTGGGAGTCGGCCGGTGTTGAGAGCGATGAGGGTGGCGGCTGAGTACGTCAGGCGGGTAGGTCGGGATCTTCGAGGTCCAGGGGTCCTGGCACTGGGCGCGGTCCAGTCGCGGACGGGCGCAGACGGGCTTACCTTTGGCGCGCCTTCGGCGCACAATCGGCGCACCCGCTGCGCGTGACCGCTGCGCGTTTGCACGGTCGCCATTTAAGGCGAAGTGCGCGGGTGGGCGGAGCAGCTGGGAGGCGGGAGCGGGGAGGGTTACAGAAGACAAAAAAGGGGCGGGGACAAGCGGCGGTGGCGGGAAGGGAGGGCGGAGGGCGGCGAGGTAGGCGGACAACAAGGAAGGAGAGCAAACACGGGGAAAATGAAATTACAAAAAAACAGGCACAAATAAACGATAAAACAAGGGAAAAATGCGAGTTAAACCAAGCAGGCACAAATTCGCGTCAAAACAAGGGCAAAAACAACCGCAGCGGCGGTAGCCGGCAAACGAGGCAGCAGCGAGGCAGAGGGCAGGCAAGGGGCACACGCAGCAGCTGGTGGCCGTGCGGCGCGGGGGTGTCCCACACATTGTTCTTGAGAATTTACCCCTCTTTCTGCAAATTATAATGCCAGGTTTACGATTAGAAATAATACATTGGATCCACAGTTTCCAACCTGTTTGATTGGTCAAGAACCAAAGAAAAGCAGGCATCATTCGTACAGATGAAATCATGTATTTGATTGCACAAATGAACCCACTTACACAGGGCAACTTTACTCAGATATTCTGAACTACATTCGAATGTTAAATTTAGTGAATTTGTCTTTTTTGGTTGCCTTGCTTGTTGCCTTGCTTGTTGCAACAATGGCTGTACAAAAGTGCTACAAAGAACAGGAACCGCAGAGACAAAAGAAATCTTACAGTCTAAATTACAGATAATTTTGAAAGTACATTACTATTGAATTACATTGATACCAATACACTTTTGAAGCCAGGGCCCGTGGCAATTTAGGAGAAGGCCACATTTGGAGATAAAAAATTATAATGGACTGTAAAAAAGCAGAATATGTCAAGTCGAACTAAGAAAATAAATACTTTGGCTCTAGGAAAAACATTTACGTGGTTTAAAATTAGATTTTGCTTCCATTGTTCAAAATTCTATAATATAATTATCTCATTCTCTACTTACAATTGCATTTTCATTCCTATAGGGAAAGAAATTGCCTATATACAATGAAAAAACACACACGATTCTGAGACAAATTAAAGAACATATGAATGGTGTATCACTTCTTGACATAAACAGCACTCTCTTATCAAACAGTCATTTGAAATTAATGTCTGTTATAAATGGTTAGAAATACATTAATGTTTTATAGAAAACTAATAAACTCACAAGGTAGACGTTTGGGCGGAGGTGACATTACGGACGCTTTATTTAAAATTGGTGTTCCGGTGCCGGCAGCGCCTTGAATTCATCAGGACATTTCCATATCAAAGCACATGTTGGAGATAGCAGAAGGTGGGCAGTAACATTATTTGAAATGCAGAAGTATGCGAAAATTAACTGCAGCTGACTCTGTAACAGGACATGCATCGACACCAGGAACAACTACTTCATCAACGCAGCATTCTAAAATTGGAATATAAATGATATAAGTGGAATAACCTAAATACTTTTCAGTATTTATGCAATTTTTATTTTTTTACAGATTCTGATAAGAGTTAATTTTTATTATGGAATTTTTCTCCTTAATTAGTATGCCTTTGTTAAATTGTACGCCTTTATTATTTGAATTGATTTGGGATTTTGTTTCTTATTTATTTTGACCGTGTGATAAATGTGAATTTGATTAGTCCAATGCTTTTTCACTGTAAAATAATGTAATTACAGGGTACCCAAAAAGGACTAGGGCTAATTAAAATATCACACTCCAAAAGGGGCAGAGGCATTTTATTTAACCTTAAGGGGGCGCTGATAGATACAGTGGTCATGCAAAGTTTATTAAATACAAACCATGCAGTGCAAGGTTGGGCATTTGTTTTAGGGTTTCTGTACTCATTCAAGTATCAGGAGTGACTCAGGGGGCTCAGAATGATCCTCTTATAGTCTCTTTTGTAATGATTGGCAGGCACATGATTCCGTGCATTGACAAGCGGGATGGTTACTTGTCAATATTCTGTGGCAATTTCTCCTACTGTGTAGGTATGCCTGCATGGGCATTTATATAATGCCAATCAACTGTGTTTGCAAACGATAACTGTAACAAACGGGATATTAGTTGTTGGGGTTAAGTACCAACCTCGAAAAAATAACCATAAGTCTTGTTAGGGTGAATCCTTAAAGTCACCAATTTAATCTGAGCTAAATATCTGGTAGCTTGACACATAGCAGGAAGGATTAACTTAATGGCAAAAAGTTAAGTATTTTTGCAGATCTGAAACGATATTAAAGTTAAAACACAACACAAGAAAAATCCCAAACTGTTTTAGAACATATAGCAAATCTAAATACATAAAATAATACCAAAATGACAAAAATCCAATAAAGGAAACTGGAGTCATACGTTTTAAAATTTTAAGGTTCAAAATAGTGACAAAAAGGATTAAGCAGCAATTACAGTCACTGATTGCACTTGATCAGTACATAGGTTCCAAATAATGCTGGATGGACCACGGGTCAGATACAGAAACCATGTAAGCATGGGCGTAAAATCCGTTCCGCTCGCGGATTTTGCGGATTTTCGGTAAATTCGCAATCCGCGAGATTTGCAAATTTTCCGCAAAATCCACAAATTCGCACGCAGCGGATTTTTTTTTTCTTGGTGATACAATTTTGTGGCGCGCGGCGTTTACTTACCGTCATTCATCGTTTGCCGAGTTATTTTTCTTGATATTTTGCGAGTGCTGCGCCATTTTGGATCTTGCTGCGGGATCCCGCGGGAATTTGGCAAGCGCGATTACGTAATCGCGGCTTGCCAACTTGTACAGCGAGAGTTTGTCAACGCGAGTACGCCGTGATCACGTATCGCGGTACTTCGCAATTGCGAGCTTGGAGATACGGCGAGCAGCAGCAATCTCGCACTCGCGAAAATACAAAATTTGCAATTCTGCACAAGAAATCCACCAGCAAGCAGCATAAACCTTCTGGAAATGATGATTTTGATCTGAATAACTCCTCAGGTTGACATTTGCCTGCACTTTTTTTGCGAGGAGTCCATTTTGGGGAGGGGGGGTGGGGTGGGAGGAAGGAAGTGCCCCACAGTCTTCAACTTCCTGTTCCTGTCCAGCAGGCTCCTCCCAGTGCTTTGTCCATCTCCTGGTCACTTTTCATTTGAATCTGGAGCTGGAAGGATTACTTTTTGTGGATGCTGCTGGATATTTGGATTTGAGGCCTTTTAGACTTTCTTTGGATCACTTTTGGATTAGAAATTTCACAAGTAAGTTTGTTTGGGGCATTACAGTTGCGGCAACAACAATTTTAGAATTTTCGATTTTTGGGCTGTTTTGGGGCCTTTTGCCCAGGGGTACTCAGTGGTGGGTGCACTGAGTCTTTCTGTGGGGTGTTTTGAATTTAAACATCATGGAGGGGCTGGATGGCTTGGGATTGTGCTGATTTTTCTGTGATTTTCGTTTTTTTGGCCTGTTGTGGCCTTTTCACCAGGGGTAGTGAGTGTTGCATGGGCCTAGTCTTTCTGTGGGTTTTCTTGAATTTAAACATCACGGAGGGGCTGGATGGCTTGGGATTGTGCTGATTTTTCTGTGATTTTCGTGTTTTTTGGCCTGTTGTGGCCTTTTCGCCAGGGGTAGTGAGTGGTGCATGGGCCTAGTCTTTCTGTGGGTTGTCTTGAATTTAAACATCATGGAGGGGCTGGATGGCTTGGGATTGTGCTGATTTTTCTGTGATTTTCGTTTTTTTGGCCTGTTGTGGACAGGCCATGTGGTTGGGGGCCATTTTGAGTGCTGCTACAGGCCCTGACCATGTGCTGTGAGGGAGGGGGCCATTTTGAATGCAGGCAGTGTTCTCAGGCCTGCACCCATTTTGCCTAGCTTTCATCCATTATGCCCAGGGGTAGTGAGTGGTGCATGGGCCTAGTCTTTCTGTGGGGTGTCTTGAACTTAAACATCATGGAGGGCATGGATGGAATTGGATTGTGCTGATTTTTCAGTGATTTTCATTTTTTTGGCCTGTTGTGGACAGGCCATGTGGTTGGGGGCCATTTTGAGTGCTGCTACAGGCCCTGGCCATGTGCTGGGAGGGAGGGGGCCATTTTGAATGCAGGCAGTGTTCTCAGGCCGGCACCCATTTTGCCTAGCTTTCATCCATTATGCCCAGGGGTAGTGAGTGGTGCATGGGCCTAGTCTTTCTGTGGGTTGTCTTGAATTTAAACATCATGGAGGGGCTGGATGGCTTGGGATTGTGCTGATTTTTCTGTGATTTTCGTTTTTTGGCCTGTTGTGGACAGGCCATGTGGTCGGGGGCCATTTTGAGTGCTGCTACAGGACATGGCCATGTGCTGGGAGGGGGCCATTTTGAATGCAGGCAGTGTTCTCAGGCCTGCACCCATTTTGCCTAGCTTCCATCCATTATGCCCAGGGGTAGTGAGTGGTGCATGGGCCTAGTCTTTCTGTGGGTTGTCTTGAATTTAAATATCATGGAGAGGCTGGATGGCTTGGGATTGTGCTGATTTTTCTGTGATTTTCGTTTTTTGGCCTGTTTTGGCCTTTTCACCAGGGGTAGTGAGTGGTGCATGTGCCTGGTCTTTCTGTGGGTTGTCTTGAATTTAAACATCATGGAGGGGCTGGATGGCTTGGGATTGTGCTGATTTTTCTGTGATTTTCGTTTTTTTGGCCTGTTGTGGACAGGCCATGTGGTTGGCGGCCATTTTGAGTGCTGCTACAGGCCCTGGCCATGTGCTGGGAGGGAGGGGGCCATTTTGAATGCAGGCAGTGTTCTCAGGCCTGCACCCATTTTGCCTAGCTTTCATCCATTATGCCCAGGAGTAGTGAGTGGTGCATGGGCCTAGTCTTTCTGTGGGTTGTCTTGAATTTAAACATCATGGGGAGGCTGGATGGCTTGGGATTGTGCTGATTTTTCTGTGATTTTCGTTTTTTTGGCCTGTTGTGGCCTTTTCACCAGGGGTAGTGAGTGGTGCATGTGCCTAGTCTTTCTGTGGGGTGTCTTGAATTTAATTATCATGGAGGGCATTGGATTGTTCTGATTTTTCTGTTTTTTTGGATTTTTTGGGGTGTATAACTGAACTGATGTTCCTCTGTCTTCCATTGCTTTTAGGTGCACAAGACTCAAGAGAACCACCAGTGCCAGGAAGAAGTCCTGCAGCGGTGTGTGTGTGCAGCATAACGTCACGCGACGTCACGTCTGGCCACAGACAACTCTGCAACTCGTGCAACTGCGGCCTGCTGTTCTGACCTGCTCTGAAGAAGATGGCCCCAAAAAAATTTCTCCGTAGCTCCTCTAGCAAGAAAGTTGCCAGTAAGGAGCAGAAGAAGCAAGTTACCAAGGAGGCTGGTGTGCCGGCCGCCGCGTTTTTTGGGAGTAAAAAAAAAAGTACGCCTGCAGCAGCAGCGGGATCTGCTGGGGACCAAGCTGGGAGCAGCACCCCCGCTTCATTGGGCTCAGTGCCTCCACAATCACGCCAACTTAAGTCAAAGCCCTTGAGTGCTGCACAGGCAGTCAGTGTACTTCTTCAATCTCCATCGACCGGTGATGTTGGCTCATCGCAAGAAAGTAGCAGCAATGTCCCTGAATCAACACAGGTTGTTGTAACTCATCTGACAAGTGTTGAACAACCACAGCCGCAACAACAACCACATGTGCAAGTACAAGCCCAAGTACATGTGGAAGGAGAGGCAGCGCAAGGAGATGCGCAAGCAGAGCTGTCACAAGTGCCCACAATAGTTGTTCCTCCCAAAGTAGGGGCACATCAGGAAATCGACAATCAAACCGAGGTATCATTTGAGGAAGCCACTCCTCCTGATGATCATTCATTGTCTTCCACATCCCTAGCAAGGAAAAGATCAAGGGGGGTGTCTACATCTTCTTCAAGCCCACCTCCTTCTGATGATATGGATCAAACTTGGGAACCACCACTGCGGTTTGAGAGTGAGGCACACCATGATCTGACAAAGGTACCTAAGCGTAAAAGGAAGGTCGTCGAAAAACTCATAGCAATGGAGTGTGATGAGGCTCAACAAGAAGTGACGGATACTGCTGCTGATGAAGCCTCTCACGACGATGAGCCAGTCATCATAAAGGTCACTGCAGCCCCAGCGGGCATGCAGCAAAAAGACATATTGACCCTAGCCAGAGTAGCTGCTGTGAGTGATGATGTTGTCGACGAGGAGGCAATGGAAGAAACACCACAATCATTGGAGTTAACTAGTACACCAACACCTACCGCTTCCATATTTCTTAGTCGCCAGAAGGGACCTCCATCCACCTCGACCTCAATTAGTGGTGGTGAAAGTGCAAAACGTACTGAAGTTCGGCAATCCACATCCTCCACTTCATCTGGCATTAGCAGCAGGACCACCACCACCAGTATCGCCGCCTCCTCCGGCCCCCAAAGACATTTCAAGTCCGCAGTTTGGGACTTCTTTAGTGTTTCCACAAAAAAGGAAAACCTCGCCATTTGTAGCATTAGTAAGTTTGCAGTTAGTCGTGGTAAGTTTGGTTCCAACTATGGTACCGGAGGCCAGAGAGGTCATCTTGAAAGAAAGCACGCTGTCCAATGGTTTGCACACCTACAGGCGATCAAGGAAGCCCGAATTGCACGTAATGCTGTTTCATCTGATGATGACGAGGAGGAAGAAGTCGTGTCAAACACTTCACTTACACCCAGTACCCCTGTCAGCAGCACACCCCATGTGAGCCACACTAAGAGTGTGGGAGAGAGTGAGACACCAATGCGCAAAAGTTCATCAGCGAGCGTAACTGGGTTGAAGATATCATCATCATCCCGTAAATGCTTGGTCCAGGGCAACATTAAAAAGATGTTGTTTACAGAAGCGCAATATGAACGCAACCACCCACTGACGCGTCTGTATAACACTAAGCTGGCTAAAATGCTAGCTCTGGACCTTCTCCCTTTTTCTTTTGTAGAAGGGGTTGGTTTTCTAAAATTAGTGGCAGCGCTCTGCCCTAAATGGAAGGTTCCTAGCCGGTTCTATTTTGCCAGAGTTGCGGTTCCAGCACTACATGAAGATGTGCTGGAGGTGATTGGGGCAGCTTTGCAGATGAGTGCTGTTCACTCTATACATCTGACAACAGACATGTGGACCAGTGGCGCAGGCGCTGATTACATGTGCATCACTGCACACTGGGTTTCTTTTTCAGGGGTTAAAGCAAAGCTAAACGCAGGTGTTGACCCGGACCAAGTTTTCAAAGCTGCTCGGAAACATGCAACGTTAGCCATGTTTGGTTTGGAGAACCGTCACACAGCACAAAACATTTTGGATGAGTTTAACACAAAGGTCCTTGACTGGCTGTCCCCCAAAAAACGCCATATTGGTTATGTTTCCACGGATAATGGCGCCAATGTAGTTAAGACCATGGAGCTGGGTCACTATTTCAGAGTGCCGTGTTTGGCGCACTGTATAAACCTGGTTGTAAAAAAATTCTTGAGTGATGAAGAGAGTCCAGCGTACGAGGTAGTGGAGACCTGCTGAAAAATGTGCAAACATTTCAGCCATTCTTTTAAGGCCCGGAAGCATCTGAGGAGCCTGCTACATGACCGTCGAATGCCAGTGAAAGCACTCATCCAGGAGGTGGTAACACGTTGGAACTCAACCTTCTACATGCTTGAGCGTCTGCATGAGCAGTATACGGTACTCGATCAATATTTCTTAACACAGGGTACAGCTCAGAAGGACCTGAGGATGGGTGCGGAGCAATGGCCCATAGTTAAAAGCCTGACACGCATGCTTCGTCCTTTTGAGGTCTTCACGCATGCAGTCAGCAAGGAGGACTGTAATTTGGGAAAAGCTATCCCATTGTTGTACATGCTGGAGCACCAACTTAAGGAGGTGTGTTCTGTGTTTCAAAAAGATGAAAAAAACAAAGACCCTTTTGTTTTGGCGGAGAAATTATTAGAGCGCCTACGTGGTGATGAACGTCTTAAAATGATCCACCCAGAACAGCATTACATTTGTGGTACTATTCTGGATCCACGCTACAAAAAGGCGCTGGCAGGCCAAGCATTCTTTCCTTTTGATGATGAACATGTTCCAAAGTACAAACGTTGGCTAGCCTTGTCAGCCAAGAAGTTTGAAAGAGAACAGCAGAAAATTGAAGGAAAAGGCAGTACATCAGCATCAGCAGGCCATCCCCAGTCAAAACAATCCACTTCTGCACCTGTGGCTGTGGCACAAGTGACCTCTCAGCCGTTAAAGACACCGGCAACCAGGTCATCTGCACCAGACACAACAGAAACATTGGAGGCTGAAGAGGATTGGCTGGCTCGGCTTGGGTTTGGTTCTCAAAAGGTCACAGGCACAGCAACAGCTAAGCAAAGTGGAGGAACCTTGGATGAGGACCTTGAGTTGATGGTGAAGGACTATCTGAATGACTCAACAGAGGTCTATGTTAATGCTGACCCATTGGCGTATTGGCATGGGAAAAAAGAATTGTGGCCACAGCTCTCCAACCTGGCTTTAAACTACTTGTCTTACCCACTCGCAAGTGTGTCTTCTGAACGTGTTTTCAGTGCTGCTGGTGCCATTGTAACTCCCAAACGGAGCCGCTTCTCGCCCAAAAATGTGGAGAGGTTAACAATGATCAAGATGAATCAGCACCTCATACCACCAGATTACAAAGTACGAGAAAGCACGCCGGATGTAGACGAGGTGGAAGGCAACGTAGATGAGGGAATTTCTACTCTGTGAGGTGACACTGAGATCACCCTGCCTGAATTCGCAGAGTATGAAGACGAAGCCTTATTCTTATTCCTGGACCTTAACACCGAGCCCTGAAAATGAGACAATGAATCAATAACTTTCTTTTTCGTCCTTATTCACTTTCATTCCTGTGTGTCTGTCTTTCTTTGTTGTGCACAGTTAATATAATTCAATCTTTAATCACCTAATCACAAAAACAAGCCCATCAGCAGAACTGTCTTCACTTGTTTGCTTATTGATTTGAAGGTGCCGCAGTCTGCATTCCTCAGGTTCACAAGTTCTGAAGAACATGCTCCTCTATCCTTCTCCTCCAGACTCCTATTTCCATCAAAGCAGAGGGCTGGATTACGCCCAATGAAGAAAGACTCAGCCCTTGTGGGGGTGTTCTACTTCTTTGCGGGTGAGGTGACGGCTCTGGGGCCATTGCTGGGAAGCTCCAATACCGGATAAAAGTGGTTTGGACCAAATCGGAGGTGGAATTTTTTTGTGTTTTTGCTGACTTGCTTGCCTTTGAGGTGCTCTTTGGGGGCGTTCCGGCTGTTTGTGGGTGAGTTTCAGGGTCTGGGAGCACTGCTGGGAGAGTCTAATCTTGATTGCATTTGCTTTTCAGGAAATCCGTTGTGGTAAACCGGAGTTATGGCCTAGCTACACAGCGCGTTTGGACCGAAGGCCGAGAAATATTGTAAGTATGAGATTTTGCTTTTGGGCTGTTTGGGGGTGTTGTGCTTTTTGGCGGGTGGGTTGGCGGGTCTTGGGGCATTCCTGGGAAGGTCTAATACCGGATAGAAGTGGTTGGGACAAAATCCACGCTGATTTTTTTTGTGCTATTTCTGACATTTTGCTCAATGTAGCGTTTTCGGGGGCCTGTTTGGGGGGCTTCCTGGTGTTTGTGGGTGGGTTTCGGGGTCTGGGAGCACTGATGGCTATGGATACTTTACTTTGCAAGAGGTTTGAAGCAAATCCATGGTGGCAGAGGGGAGTTAGGGCCAAGCTGCAAAGCGTGCGCGGAGTGATTTGGGAAATTGGCAAAAAAATGACTAAGTCCCCATTTTTGTACTTTTGCTCTTTGGCTGTTTGGGGGTCTTCTACTCGTTTTCTCCTGGGTTGACGGCTCTGGGGCCATTGCTGGGAAGCTCTAATACCGGATAAAAGTGGTTTGGACCAAATCCGAGGCGGAAATTTTTTGGTGTTTTTGCTGACTTGCTTGCCTTTGAGGAGCTCTTTGGGGGGGTTCCGGCTGTTTGTGGGTGGGTTTCGGGGTCTGGGAGCACTGCTGGGACACTCTAATCTTGATTGCATTTGCTTTTCAGGAAATCCGTGGTGGTAAACTGGAGTTATGGCCTAGCTACACAACGCGTTTGGACCGAAGGCCGAGAAATATTGTAAGTATGAGATTTTGCTTTTGGGCTGTTTGGGGGTGTTGTGCTTTTTGGTGGGTGGGTTGGCGGGTCTTGGGGCATTCCTGGGAAGGTCTAATACCGGATAGAAGTGGTTGGGACAAAATCCACGCTGATTTTTTTTGTGCTATTTCTGACATTTTGCTCAATGTAGCTTTTTCGGGGGCCTGTTTGGGGGGATTCCTGGTGTTTGTGGGTGGGTTTCGGGGTCTGGGACCACTGCTGGGACAATCTAATCTTGATTGCATTTGCTTTTCCGGAAATCCGTGGTGGTAAACTGGAGTTATGGCCTAGCTACACAGCGCGTTTGGACCGAAGGCTGAGAAATATTGTAAGTATGAGATTTTGCTTTTGGGCTGTTTGGGGGTGTTGTGCTTTTTGGTGGGTGGGTTGGCGGGTCTTGGGGCATTCCTGGGAAGGTCTATTACCGGATAGAAGTGGTTGGGACAAAATCCAAGCTGAATTTTTTAGTGCTATTTCTGACATTTTGCTCAATGTAGCGTTTTCGGGGGCCTGTTTGGTGGGCTTCCTGGTTATTGTGGGTGGGTTTCGGGGTCTGGGAGCACTGCTGGGACACTATAATCTTGATTGCATTTGCTTTTCAGGAAATCCGTGGTGGTAAAATGGAGTTACGGCCTAGCTACACAGCCCGTTTGGACCGAAGGCCGAGAAATATTGTAAGTGTGAGATTTTGCTTTTGGGCTGTTTGGGGGTGCTGTGCTTTTTGGCGGGTGGGTTGGCGGGTCTTGGGGCGTTCCTGGGAAGGTCTAATACCAGATAGAAGTGGTTGGGACAAAATCCACGCTGATTTTTTTTGTAGCTATTTCTGACATTTTGCTCAATGTAGCGTTTTCGGGGGCCTGTTTGGGAGGCTTCCTGGTGTTTGTCGGTGGGTTTCGGGGTCTGGGAGCACTGCTGGCTATGGATACTTTACTTTGCAAGAGGGTTGAAGCAAATCCATGGTGGCAGAGGGGAGTTAGGGCTTAGCTGCAGAACCCGCGCGGAGTGATTTGGGAAATTGGCAAAAAAATGACTAAGTCCCCATTTTTGTACTTTTGCTCTTTGGCTGTTTGGGGGTCTTCTACTCGTTTTTTCCTGGGTTGACGGCTCTGGGGCCATTGCTGGGAAGCTCTAATACCGGATAGAATTGGTTGGGACAAAATCCACGGTGATTTTTTTTTTGCTATTTCTGACATTTTGCTCAATGTAGCGTTTTTGGGGGCCTGTTTGGGGGGCTTCCTGGTGTTTGTGGGTGGGTTTAGGGGTCTGGGAGCACTGCTGGGACACTATAATCTTGATTGCATTTGATTTTCAGGAAATCTGTGGTGGTAAACTGGAGTTATGGCCTAGCTACACAGCGCGTTTGGACAGAAGGCCGAGAAATATTGTAAGTATGAGATTTTGCTTTTGGACTGTTTGGGGGTGTTGTTCTTTTTGGCGGGTGGGTTGGCGGGTCTTGGGGCATTCCTGGGAAGGTCTAATACCGGATAGAAGTGGTTGGGACAAAATCCACGCTGATTTTTTTTGATGCTATTTCTGACATTTTGCTCAATGTAGCGTTTTCGGGGGCCTGTTTGGGGGGCTTCCTAGTGTTTGTGGGTGGGTTTTGGGGTCTGGGAGCACTGGTGGGACACTCTAATCTTGATTGCATTTGCTTTTCAGGAAATCCGTGGTGGTAAACTGGAGTTATGGCCTAGCTACACAGCGTGTTTGGACCGAACGCCGAGAAATATTGTAAGTATGAGATTTTGCTTTTGGGCTGTTTGGGGGTGTTGTGCTTTTTGGCGGGTGGGTTGGCGGGTCTTGGGGCATTCCTGGGAAGGTCTAATACCGGATAGAAGTGGTTGGGACAAAATCCATAAGGAAAAGCCTTTTGGCACTTTTTGTAACTTAGGGTTCGTTAGGGTTAGCCCTAGCAGCAGGATTGCATGTGTTTTGGGGTTTTCTAGATTTTTGCAACTGAGTTCTGGGGTCTTAGAGCACTCGTGAGAATGTTTAATTTTAGTTGCAAGTCATTTGAAGAAAATTCATGGTAGGAAAGGGGGGATTTGGCATAGTTAAACAAAGCCTCTGCCACTATTCTTAACTTAGGGATCGTTAGGGTTAGCAGTATTTCTATTGCATGTGTTTGGGTGGGGGGGGTTTCGAGTCTTGGATCGATGCTGCTATGGATACTTTTGCTTGCTTACAAGTGGTTTGAATACAATCCACGGTTGGTAAGGGGGTATTTTGGCCTACTTTTACTTTCGAAGTACGTTTTGTCACCAGTTTTCTGCTAGGCCTCGTTTTTTGAGATCTGATTGGGGGTCTTCTACATTTTCGCAACTGGCTTTAGTAAGGGTCTGGGTTGTAGCACTGCTGGTAAGGTCTAATTTTGCTCTAAAACACAGTTTACAGTACACCTAGCTTGAGGGGAAAGATCCGCTAAATTAATTCGCCCATACTTATTTATCCTTGAAAAGGTGACTCAGACAGAGTACGCACTTTCAAAAATTTTGTACTGTCTATTAGGAAAATCAAAGTGTGACTTTTTGCACTACACAGCCTACATACCTTATATTTATTTATCAGTGCTGTTTTTCGTTCAATAATTACAGGCCGGGTTTCAGTCTGCAATGGGGAAAAAAGGATGGAGTCAGGCTTCACATTAGCGAGCCGCAATTCAGCATCCGCCAGGCAGGCAGTGTACAGGGTGTCTTCTGGTCACCAACATTGATGGACGAAGCGTCAGCTGGAATGGAGGAGTGCCGCTAATAAGAGGAATTGTTTGCTGCATGCAACTTACTTACCAAATTCAACAGGACAACTACAACAATACAGATACAGTATCCATTATTTTATTCAATAAGTGTGTGTGACTGCATTTCTTGGATCTCTCTCTGCTTCTAAATTGATCCCTATAGCCATTCTATTTGTTTTACTTCGGCTATTTTTTTAACCTAATTTAATGTAGCCCTGTACTGTCGCATTCTGGCATTCACGGTTGTCGAAAGTACTACTTACTTTTCTGTAACAATGCATTCAGTAGTGCATGCACTTCCTTTATGTCACGTAAAAGATTTATGGTTAGCTTTGTAACTAAAAATTTCTTTGTGTTCAATTATTGTTTGTCCATGCTGTGCTTTTTTTTTCTCTCAACAAAACCTACCCAAAAAGAAACCCCCATTCCTATCCATTTTACAAACCCTAACCCTCTTCCCCCGGGTTGTGTGGTTTCGCTTGATGTGTGACTAACTGACATCAATAAATCCACACACTTGCTGGGGAGGATAAGGTCATAGCAACAGGCTGGTGAAGGAATCCGAGGATATATTCTAGACTTACTCAGCTTCAGTACTATTTCTTGTAGTATTAGCCAATGTCAAAGAAATCCTATGCAAGTACAAGTTATACTATAAATACTTTACCATTTGTTAGGCTACATTGTGGCGCTGTTGTAGTCTAGTGTACTGTCACCTGCTATATTCTCTATCGTACTGTTGTAATGCTACAGTAAGGACAAACCAGGTTTCATTTTCTTTTTTTCCATAGGCATGCAACTGCCACTGTGTCACACCACTAGTACCACCGCAATGAGGAGGAAATTTCATCCGCCCTGGATTGCCAACCTTATTCGCTGTTTCCCGTGGAGCCAACCCTGGGCCTAGCCCTACTTTCAAACACAAATTACAGGTAAGATAAGCGTTTGGTTGGAGGTAGTATAATGGAGTATTAGGAGAGATGAGAGATTGACGGTAGTACTACTAAAGTACTAGGACTATTCAGGAAAACAAACTTACTGTTAAACCCCCACCCACCAGACTCAAAAGCAGTAAAAAACAGATATGGTCAGATAAAGTTTCAAAAAGTATATTTTTATAGCCCTAACAAAATAATCTCCCGCAAGACCCTCCCTAACCCCAACGATTGTCCTTCAAAAGTCCCCCAAAAACCCAACTCCCAATTCCCACCCCCCAAAAGTCTCTAAAAAAGGGGCAAGGGACACTAAGGCAGGGTGCTGTTGACTTTAGCAGCCAGGGCATCATGCTCCATGCGGAGGGTGGCATGTTCGAAGCAGAGGCCCTCCACCAAATTCTTATAGTTATGGACCTCCTGCTCCAGGTACGAAACTCTGAGGTTTAAGCGGCGCCGGCGTGCCTTGCAAATCCTGCGGGAATATGGCGAGCGCGATTATGTCATCGCGGTTTGCCAACTTGCACAGCGAGAGTTTGTCAACGCGAGTACGCCGTGATCACGTATCGCGGCACTTCGCAATTGCGACCTTGTAGATGCAGCGAGCAGCAACAATCTCGCACTCGCGAAAATACAAAATTTGCAATTCTGCACAAGAAATCCACCAGCAAGCAGCATAAACCTTCTGGAAATGATGATTTTATCTGAATAACTCCTCAGGTTGACATTTGCCTGCACTTTTTTTTGTGAGGAGTCCATTTTGGGGACGGGGGGGGGGAGGAAGGAAGTACCCCACAGTCTTCAACTTCCTGTTCCTGTCCAGCAGGTTCCTCCCAGTGCTTTGTCCATCTCCTGGTCACTTTTCATTTGGATCTGGAGCTGGAAGGATTACTTTTTGTGGATGCTGCTGGATATTTGGATTTGAGGCCTTTTTGACTTTCTTTGGATCACTTTTGGATTAGAAATTTCACAAGTAAGTTTGTTTGGGGCATTACAGTTGCTGCAACTACAGTTTTGGGATTTTCGATTTTTGGGCTGTTTTGGGGCCTTTTGCCCAGGGGTACTCAGTGGTGGGTGGACTGAGTCTTTCTGTGGGGTGTCTTGAATTTAAACATCATGGAGGAGCTGGATGGCTTGGGATTGTTCTGATTTTTCAGTGATTTTCACAATCCCTGGGAGATTTCGCTGACTACCTTTTTTTGCCAGGCAGGCAGTGGATAGGGTGTCTTCTGGTCACCAACATTGATGGACTGAGCGTCAGATGGAATGGAGGAGTCCCACTAATAAGAGGAATGGTTGGATGGATGCAACTTCCCAAATTCAACAGGACAACTACAACAACATACATACAGTAGTATCGCTTCTTTTCTAATTTTTAAGTAATGGTTATGACCGTGAACTTCTATGAGTGTGACTCTGCATTTCTTTGATCTCTGCTTGTAAATTCCTCCCTCCAGCTATTGTATAGGTTTTACTTCTGCTATTTTCCAAGCTAAATTAATGTACAAAGTGTTTCTCAGACTGCAGAGATATGCAAGTTAAAAAGCATAACAATTAATGCAGCCCTGTACTGTCGCATTCTTTCTTCCACAGTTGTCGAAAGTACTACTTACTTTTCACAGACATGCATGCAGTAGTGCATGCACTTTCAAAGATTGATGGATAGGTTTGTACCCAAAGATTTGTTTATGTTCAATTGTTTGTCCATGCTGTGCTATTTTTTCTTGTCTCCCAAAACCTTTCCCAAAAACCCCCGTACACATCCATTTTTCAAACCCTAACCCTCTTCCCCCGGGCTGTGTGGTTTTGATTGATGTGTGACTAAATTACAGCAATAAATCCACACAATAGCTGGGGAGGATAAGGTGATAGCAACAGGCTGGTGAAGAAATCCGAGGATATATTCTTACTCTGCTTGACAAAGACCCATGGCTAATGTCAAAGAACTTCAACCGAATTAGTAGTTATACTTTACCATTTGTTAGGCTACAATGTGGCACTGTTCTAGTGTACTGTCACCTGCTATATTCTCTATTGTACCGTTGTAATGCTCAGGACAAAGCAGATTTCATTTTTTTTTTTTTTCATAGGCATGCAACTGCCACTGTGTCACACCACTAGTACCACCTCAATGAAGACATTTCATCCGCCCAGGATTGCCAACCTTAATCGCCATTTCCCGTGGAGCCAGCCCTGTGCCTAGCCATACTTTGAAACATAAATTACAGGCAAGATATGCGTTTGGTGGGCGGGAGTATAATGGAGTATTAGGAGAGACGAGAGACTGACGGTAGTACTACTAAAGTCCTAGGACTCTTGAATTCACTTCACTTACTCTGTGAGAGGCACTTAGTGTTGAAAACATTTGGGCATTTACACCTAAAGGAAGAAAATGGAACTAAACTTTCAGGAAAACAAAGTTACTGTTAAACCCCCACACACCAGGCAAGCAGTAAAAAACAGGTATGCTCAGATAAAGTTTGAAAAAGTATATTTATATCCCTAACAAAATAATCTCCCGCAAGACCCTCCCTAACCCCAACGGTTATCCTTTAAAAGTCCCAAACCCAACTCCCGATTCCCACCCCCCAAAAGTCTCTAAAAAAGGGGCAAGGGACACTATGGGTGGATGCTGTTGACTTTTTGGGCCAGGGCATCAAACTCCTCGCGGAGCAAGGCCTGCTCTAAGCGGAGCCCTCCAACACGTTGGTAAAGTGGTGGAGCTCCTGCTGAAGGCGGGACACCCTCAGGGTACTGCGGCGCAGGCGTGCCTTGCAGTTGCAATGGCTGTGAGAGGCAGCTGTTGTCCTTGCTGCTCGGCGTCGGCGTTTGGCAGCCCGGCTCGGTCTGGCTGGAGCACTGTGCTGGGTGGCAGCCCGTGGGGGCACGGAGGCCAATGCAGCTGACGTTGTTGTCGTGGTCGACTGCGCACTTTCGTCGTCCTCCAGGGCCACCAGCCGCCGATATTCAGCAACAGTGTAAAAACAACAAGTGATGGACTGAATGTGGATCAATGTCACACACTCCCCCAGTCAAAAGATCTGGGCCCAAATCCATCGTTTTTTTGCACTCCACACCACCCTGGGTTAGACAATGGCGATATGCAAATCAGCTCTGACCCTGTTGCCCCATGGGAACAGTCCAGTCCGAACTACAAAACCCATGTCCTTCCCAGAACGGAATCAAGCATCCGAGGACCGGACCAGTTTCGAGGTAACACCTCTCATCAGCCCGGCTAGCTTGATATTCAGCAACAGTGGCATCGATCCTCCGTTGCCGGGCCGCTCTAGCCAGCTCCTTCCTCCTTGTTGGTTTGGAAGGAGCATCTATATGAAGAAAGAAAGACATAGTCTGTAACCAATGCTCTTTAAGATTAACTCAATCATTCAGCAGAAATTTGTGTTACAGTACAATTAGCAACTTGCAAGCGCATTACATAACTATTGAGGCCAGTATCTATCTAACCTCCCACTTCTTCATCCTTGCTCTAACATTAGTGGGTGTTTAAGGAACAAATTCTACGAGCACTCTGGACTTCCATTGGAGTCGACTATGAAAGTACACTAGTCTTATTCTTCTTCTTGTCTCTTGTGTAGGAAAATTGGTACGTTATCTTCTGCAAGCCGGCATAATGCCAGCACAGTGAACTTGCACCCGAGAAAAAGAGACGCACGCCATGATGAGTGACCTAGACTTGCGTTACTGTACCGGTCCAGTACATGCAGGTGGTGAAGCTCTTACTTTTCTATTACGGGTGGAACTGAGAATACTCTGTTACAAGGGCTACTGCTTAATTAATTTAACTTTCACCCTACAGTGCAAATGAGTACTAGAAATGGAAAATGAAGAAGATAAATAATCTGATTATCTATCACTCCACATGGGATGTTTTTGCTTACATATGGGATGACTTTAGGTGCTTTGCTTTTTATTGAGTGACCAGTGATACATCCACACATGAATGACTGAGTACTACTAAACTTATTAAGAGAGGTAGGGAGTGGCCACCGTAATAACCGGATCTATGCTTTGCTTGCAATACAAACTACTGCTACTATTGATGGTAGTATTTGGACAGAATTACAACTTCTTTTCCTTGCCTTTCCTACACTGGAACGGACGTGCGGGTGCAGTGTTACATGCTCTTCAAAGTTACACTTAGTTCATCCACTGACCGTCTACTCTCTCTAGATCATGGGTACTCACAAACTTTCTCTCGGGGGCTAAATTTACAGTGTAGTTTGTGGCCGAGGGCCGCACTGGTGGGGGCGGAGTCAGAGGGGGCGGGGCTAAAGCAAAACGAAAACTTGTGACCATGAGGTTGCACACAGGTCCCTGCAGCAGATGCCTTCATCCACTGAGCCACCAGACCCAGCATTTACATACATCTCTCTCCCTCCAGCTATCCCTCCTGCCCTCCCTCTCCATCTCTCTCTCCCTCCTGCCCTCCCTCTCCCTCCCCCTCTGCATCTCACTGTATGTGTGTCTGTCTGTGTCAGCCTTCAGCCCGGGCTGAGACAGCTTCCTCAACGCGCACACACAGACAGCCACACCAAAGTACTTAACAGGTCTTTAAAAGACCATTAACATATTATTGAGGGTTTGTTTGTTGTAGCGCCCCTGCATCTCCACCCTGACAATCACTGCTCGCCCGGCCCCAAAGAGCAGAGACTTTGTTCTATTTCACCTCTTTGTGGCCCTGGATCTCCACTCTGCTCTGTGGGGGCCGGGGGAGCAGTGATTGTCAGAGTGGAGATGCAGGGGCGCTAACAGGTGAAATACAACAAAGCCTCTGCTCTGTGGGGGCTGGGGGAGCAGTGATTGTCTGCAAGGTCTGCGCACCGCCAAGGAAGGCTTTCCAGGCCGCCACCGGCCCGCTGGCCGTACTATGAGTACCCCTGCTCTAGATACACATATGCTATCTAAGAGTCAGATAGTAGCATGATCCAGGCATCCATCTATTCGAAGTATATGGACACATACAGTTTCTGTGTCACCCACCCAGGCTGTTGTCCTTCCACCCATCATTGCTTCATCATTCACCCAGCCATGCATCTCATATTCTTTCCTTCCCAGCCACATCTTCAATCTCAATAAGTAAGGAATATATAAGAGCTTACCTCTGCCCGCCACCACCACCGTCTCAACTCTCACAGCCGGCACTACAGCCGCCGCCTCCCCTGAAGAAGTGCCCTCCGCCTCTGTGTCGAGTACACCACCTCCGCGCTGGCCCCGCCACCAGATGTTCCACCTACAAAGTACATTTAAGAATGTTAGAATAAACCACTCACTAGTATTTGGTCTAGGAATGAAGACATGTGAAAACAATGTAATTTGTGACTGTCTACTCTAAAGTTAAAAAAAATGTCCCTTTTTCCAGGAAAGGGTGTTGTCTTGCTGCACTTTTTGGCACAACTGATGAAGGCTGGCTTTTTAACATGCACCATTTTTCTCCACACAGACAGAAGATGGACTTCTAACAACAAGATCAAGTTGAAACTAGGTGAGAGCTCGGCTCGACCACAAGAAATGTCTTCAATTAATCGTCAGCACTAACCACTTTTCCATTATCGGTTAAACATTTAGTTTTATTATGACTTCATTTTAATAAATGTGTTTACTTTTAATAAAGCTTTTAAACTTAAATAGACTCTGTGTTTTTTGGTCCAGACTAGAGTGACTGAGTGAAAGGTTTTGCAATTTTTGCAAGCATGAGTCCGTACCTCTGACACTTCTTGACTCTGACTTTGTACTCTTGAGCTGCGTAGAATAATCGTTATTGGGGATCAATCATCGATGAATTCAGGAGGTAAATGACTGTGCCACACTATGCAGTCAGTCAGTAAGGACATTGGGGGTTCAAAGTCTGTTATCACAGAGGTATGTGGAAACTCTAACAGCGCCTATTATTATTGATAAGCAATGCACTATTTATTGTCCATAGTTCTGTTTCTGCAGAAGAATTGTCCCCGCAACAGTAGTGGTATGGATTGTCCTCCTATCCAAACCAAAAGGTAGTATCTTATTCTTTCTTGGTGGTCATTCACATTTTATAGTTGGGAATTTTCAAAGCAGATAGAACACTTCAAAAGACATTACGGACAATCCCAGAGGACTGCACTAAGTTGATAGAGCTATTGCTGACTAGAATGGGAGTTTCGCCAACCGTGCAATCTTAGTTAGCTACACAGACAGACTAATAAGAATAATCTAGTAATACCACAGGGAGTCATAGTAGAGGCAGGATAAGAATTTAGATACAGTCTACAAGAAGATCAAAGACGATTTTGAAAAAAACAAATGAGGAACGCTAGGAAAAATAGGTACTAGTCCAAAATGAAAACTTACTGGGGCCAGCAAAGGAGCCCTCGCCTGCCCGATCCTGGCCCTGTTCAACAGCAGCCGCCACCGCCTGCTGCTCCTGTGTCCCCTCGCCCCTGTGGGGAGCTGACGTACAACATGAAAGAAAGAACAGAAAACATGGATGATTGTTGCTTGTCAATGTCAACCAAATCAAACATTTCAAAACAACAATAACAAAATTTTTCTGCGAAATTATATTGATTAGGGTTAGTTTTCATTGATTTGCGGACCTGCGACTTCGAAAGTCACGTAACTCACTAAACAAAGTACTGAAAGGTTCACCTAGGACTGGCAGGCAGCAGTCCGCAGGCAAGACGCAAAGTGACAGACAAACTCCATTGTGATTTCAGTCAGATCAGTGACAACACTAACAGTTGCCTGCTACATAACCAGTCATTTAAATAGTCAAACTATCAATCCACCGCCACTATTTTTCTTATTGTCAGGGGTACAAAGGAAGGGGCAGATTTAAGCCCCTTGCGGCTCTTTTGCTCCGTTCTTGCGTGACTTTTGTGACGCATCAGCTGAACAAAAGAGGCGCCATGGTGCGGTGTATAATATTATAACAACGTGACGCATTTGGGAGATGCATCCCGTTATAAAGCCCTGCGCCATCAGGGGGCGTTCCGGCGCAAGGGAGGGCATTCCTGCGCTGGAACACATCCTAAATGTGGCTGAGGGAAATCTACAAAATTTCAATCAGTCACCTTTAGGACAATGATGCGTCACACAAACCCTGCACCTGCTTGAAGCAGACGTACGGCTTGACCCAGCATTGGGGAGATAGGGTACCCCAGAGCATTGCTGGAGCTGCGCCATCGTTGTGACCCAACTCTAGCAGTAAAGCTTCGGTGACGTTTTGGGCCCATGGTGCGCCGCATTGCAAATACGGTGCACCATGTTTGGTGGTGGTAGCGGGCCGCACAATTACTGGCGCATCCCTGCTACTTTGCATGGATGCGACGGTAATTGCAATTCTGCCCCTTAGGGGCATACTTACTTACGCATTCTGGCGCATCTCCAGAGATGCGCAAGATCATATGGCTGAGATACCCGCCACCCCCTCTCAACACAATCCCCAAGAATGGGAACACGGAAACGGTTCTGAACTTTTGGAAGGCGGGAGGGAGTTACCCTCCCGGACGTATTTATTAAAATATGAAACAAAATTAAAACATTAAAATAACAGTTTCATATCATGTACAATTTCATTTCCACATTACGATGTTCTTGGCTGACCTTAACACATCTCTAATACAAAGGTTCTCCTAGCCGATACTAAACATCCTGCAAATGCATTTCTCAAAATTGAAATTGTACATCCTAACATTACGGGCCAACGGCAAGGTCGTAACCGGTGTCAGATCCCTCAACCAGAACTCCCCCTCACTTGTGAGGGGCGGTCGCACAGAGGACTGTACCTTTGTGCCTACTTCCAATTTCCCTTGTCTTGACAGGGGCCCCATGTTAACTCGACGCCATCTTAGTGGTCATCCGATGACTCGTGTGAGGTGTCTAGAAGGTAGCGTAGACCCCCCTCCCACCCCACACAACTTACCACATCTGCCGTCGCAGATGTCCTGGCCCCGGGAAATTCCCAGGAGGGGCCCACAGCCCCTCCTCCCCAGGGAGGGGCCTATGGCCGCCTTCCCTTTCGGCGTCCCCATCCTTAGAGGGGACCGCCTCCCCGTTTGAGGGGCCAATGGCCGCCTCCCCCCGGGCGCTCCCATCCATAATGGGTGATGCCCCACCTCTAGGGATCTTCCAATTACTGCTCACCGATCATGACCTTACCGCCCGACCAAAATAAATACGACAATCTAAGACTAAAGAGGAGAAAAGACAATTATACTTAAGCAATTCAAAGTATAAACTATACAGAACATCACTGTTCAACTCTTGTGCAAACTCCTTTGCTGAATAAAACATGCTGAAAAGAAAATTATCAACTTTATTTCCTACCAAATCACCAACTTTATTCAACACAACCTGTAAGAAAAATAATACCACGTCATATGACTTTATTCAAAACAACTCGCTGTCCTCAGGGGCTGGTGGGTGGGTCAAAATTGGCTCTTCGTTCCGTCTCGAGATCACGTGCAACGGGGAGGTGCAGCTTCCGAGCACAGGAACAAGAGGATGCTTCCTTGGTTTGTTGCTCCTTTTATCCTTCTTCGGGCGGGCGTGGACCCACCTCCGATCCGCCTCCGGGGCGTGTCTAGCGGCGTCAGTGTCTAGGACAACCTACTCTTGGGCTGGAAAAGGCGCGCCCAGCTACGCCGCTTCGGGCATACCAGCCGAGACTCGCTTCCCGCCCAAAATGGTTTCCCGGGGGGATCGGGGTACGCCACCATACGTTCGGGGGGACCGAGTGGTCGCCCCTTTCCATATGGCTGAGATACCCGCCACCCCCTCTCAACACAATCCCCAAGAATGGGAACACGGAAACGGTTCTGAACTTTTGGAAGGCGGGAGGGAGTTACCCTCCCGGCCGTATTTATTAAAATATGAAACAAAATTAAAACATCAAAATAACAGTTTCATATCATGTACAATTTCATTTCCACATTACGATGTTCTTGGCTGACCTTAACACATCTCTAATACAAAGGTTCTCCTAGCCGATACTAAACATCCTGCAAATGCATTTCTCAAAATTGAAATTGTACATCCTAACATTACGGGCCAACGGCAAGGTCGTAACCGGTGTCAGATCCCTCAACCAGAACTCCCCCACTTGTGAGGGGCGGTCGCACAGAGGACTGTACCTTTGTGCCTACTTCCAATTTCCCTTGTCTTGACGGGGGCCCCATGTTAACTCGACGCCATCTTAGTGGTCGTCCGAGGACTCGTGTGAGGTGTCTAGAAGGTAGCGTAGACCCCCCTCCCACCCCACACAACTTACCACATCTGCCGTCGCAGATGTCCTGGCCCCGGGAAATTCCCAGGAGGGGCCCGCAGCCCCTCCTCCCCAGGGAGGGGCCTATGGCCGCCTTCCCTTTCGGCGTCCCCATCCTTAGAGGGGACCGCCTCCCCGTTTGAGGGGCCAATAGCCGCCTCCCCCCGGGCGCTCCCATCCATAATGGGTGACGCCCCACCTCTAGGGATCTTCCAATTACTGCTCACCGATCATGACCTTACCGCCACAGGCCGGATAGTTGACCGGCTATCCGGCCCCCCCACAAAAACTCCTACTTAAAGGTCATGGCTGCAAACTCTTTAACCAGGCTACGAGGTCTCCTATGAGTAAAGAATTCCCCACCCGGGATAAATGGACCCCATCTTCTAGATACATATCGTCCCCCCTGATACATCCATGAGGAATCGAATGCAATATACTTGTACGTAACAGTCTACCAAGTTTGTTATTCACTTTCTTCACTGAATGATTTATAGCAGACACAGAATTAGCCCCCCGCCACACTTTTCGTGGAATCATATGGGACCATGCAATCGTGCACCCCGAAACCCTTCTCGCCAGCCAACTTACTGTGGCTAATATCACCTCGAGAAGTACTCGTCGCCCAGTGGTCACCAAATCATTGCCCCCAAGATGCACTATGATTATAGATGGCGGTGACCTTGTCCGCCCTAACAAACCCTCCATAAAAGTTTGAAACTGGTCAATACAGAGCCCGCCCCTTCCATATGCGGCGCGCCCTGGCGCAAGGGTAGGCACTTGCGTGATGCATCTCATCACGTAAGAGCGGCGCATCGCTGGAGTCACGTCACCAACGCAATGCAACTCCAGTAATGCTCAGGGCCACCCAATACTTAACATGCTGTGTCAGTCCTTACGCCTGGTTCAAGCAGGCATAAGGAATTGAATTGACGTAGCAGCGTCGCAGAAGTGCCTGCGTTAAATCTTGTAGATTTCACGCAGGCACTTTTGCGAGGCGCACAGCCGCCGGACCGCCCACCCTGCGTACTAGGAACGCACCCATTGTGGCACAGGCCCATGGCTTTATAACGTGACGCATCTCCCTAGATGCGTCACACTGTAAATGACTCGCAGGGATGCGCCACGTTTACGCCGCTGTTGCGTCACGCAAGGCAACTTAAACGTAGCGCAAGGGGCTTGTAAATGTAATCTGCTCCATAGTGTCTAGCATTACGCAGTTCTGTAAAGTACACTCATACATAATAGTTACTCAGGCCAATGAGACCACAAAATAGAAAACAAATAAGCATAGTAGCAACGCCACTGAGAAGGAGAGCAGTGCACCTGAAATGCACAGAAGATTTTGAAATATAATTTAACTACAATGTAATCGTCAGCAGCATTATTGGCTTGCTCCATGTAAAAAACAAATATTTGCAATACAACAACACAGAGCAGGAGAAAACAGTAGTGAGTGATGAAATAGCTACTACTACTCACCAAGCCCGGGGATCTCCAAGCCGAGCAGGTCCAGCAGGTCGCGCTCCCGGGCCAGGAGGTCCGTCCAGCGGTGGGTGGCCTGGCTGTAGGTGCGCTGGACCCCGGAGAGTTGGGACATGGCCCAGCACACCTTCTGCCACCGCTTCCGGCGCTCCCGGATGTTGTAGCCGGCCGCGATGCTGCCGCCTCCCGCGATGGTCCTGGGCAGGCGGCGCTGGATGAAGAAGACCAGCACGCCCACTTCCTCCGGGCTGAAGATCTCCCGTCGCGTCACCTGCTCCCCCCTCAATCGCCAGCATGCTGTCCTGGCACGGGGTCCAGGACTCCTCCTCCCCGCTGCCGCTGCGGCCCTCAAGTGCCAGGGCAGCTTCACGGCGCCTGGCTTCACCATGGTCTTGGCAGGTAAGGTATGAAGTAGAAAATTAAGAAGGAATAGGATAGGGAAGAAGAAAAGAAAAGAGTTTAAAAAAGTAGTTTAAAAGTAAACAAAAATAGCAGAAAATACAAAAATATACAGCTAGGAAAAGAGAGGGATAGATAAGAAGCAAAATCGTTCGAAAAAAACTGAAAACAAGCAAAGGATGGCAAAGATAGCAAGAGGATAAACACCATGCCCAGACACAGGAAATGAATGAAAAACAAGATGGCCGCCCGTTCACGAGCGCAAAAGTAAGTTCGCACGCGATTTTCCTCACGATCTTGCGCGAACTTGTACTCGCAATGCGCTTACTTCGCGAGATTATACATAGCGGGCGGAAACGGAAATGCGGAACGCAAACAAAATGGCCACGCCCGTACTCGACCTTGGGGTAAATTCGCGGGTTGCGCTGCAAGCGGCTCGCGAATACTGCAAAAAACATCGCAAAATAACACGCCGCAAAAAAATATAAAGCTCATTCGCACGAATTGGTGGCTTCCGCGGTCGGTTTCGCACGACGCCGAGCCTCGCGAATAGCGTGAAATTACCGAAAAACGATTTTTGCAAATGCAAAACCTATGAGCAGGTGCAAAAGGTCAATCTCATGATTTGTAACAATTCCCTGTAGTGCTTCCTGAGGGGGCTCTCCAGAATTCGGTTGCCTACTTGCAACTATTGTGTGACCCTGCTCTGACCCTTACTGTATGCCACAAAGGTCCTGATTTACAGCTAAGGGAGCAGACAAGCAGGTGCCAGGCTGGAACTTCAAATTCAGTGACACATTAATTAGCCCCTAATTCATTATTGTCAGTTGGGGCAGGGCAGGTGTTGTTTACTAATTTTGCAAAGCTTAAAGCAATTAGCAGGTGCAAAAGTTCAAGCACATAATTAATCAGGAAGCACTAAGGAAGCAGGTGCCAGCTAAAATTATGTGACACATTAATCAGCCCCAAATTCATTCAGGTCACTTGAGGCAGGGAAGGTGTGCTATGGTTTGCCACAATAATGTACACTGGTCAACCAGAGGGTGCTGTGATGAAACAGAGGGTGCCATGGGTGAGCCAGAGGGTAGCATGGGTGAACCAGAGAGTGGCAGTGGTGACAGAGGGTGGCAGTGATGAAGAAACAGGCTGGACACGTACAAACAACAAGTTCGCGAAACGTGCAACCCGATAAGTAAGTTCGCGTTTGCAAAATTGCACAAAAATCCTCACGAACTGGTGCGAACAGGTTCTAAAAAAAATCTGCAAATCCGCGGCAATCCGCGGATTTTGCGGATTGCGAGTTCGCAAATTCGCAAAATTCGCGAACGCCAGATTCGCAAAATTCGCCCATGCTTAAAACCATGTTCCAAACGATCCGAATTTTACCTTCAACCAAGTCTCTGGAATGGAAGTTAAAAATCATCAGCAGTGCAAAGTAGCAGACTGTAACAAAATATGGCTCAACTCCATTAGATAGCAATTGGACACGTTCTTGCTAAAGACATTGACTTTTGGCAAGAAATACCCCCTCGGCAGCTGGATAGTTTTTGTTGCCTTTGCCCACTGAAAATTTCTACCTTCGGACTTAGGGGCTAATTTAGAGTTGGGAGTATGGGCTGCCATTCATCCTTTACAAAGTAGTTTATCCACCTTCCATGCTCACAGTATATCGACTTCATTAATACATATAAGTCAACCCTAAGGTAGGCCCTAAAAGCTCATCAGGAAGGGTGGATTGAATTTAAAAGGTAAGACTTGTGGATTTAGGTTTTACATGTCCTGGTTGTGAAAAACTACTAACGTTGTTTTCATTACTGAAAGGACTACCTGGGTTCCCTTATTACATTTAATGAGGGCTAGCTTCGAATTGAGAGTAGGTAGAGTTGGCATGTTTACACTCAAACACATTTTTAAGATTTTAAGTCACTGTTCTGAAAATTCAACTTTTCGAAAGTTGGCATTTTCCTGTTTTAGCCATTTCATGACAGTGTCTTGAGCTATATGACTGTGAATGACTCTTCTGTTGGGCTTTGTATATTCCTCCCATACAGTGTCACAAAAGAGGACTATGTGTGGGCAGGATCAGTGATCCTGCCCGAATGGCTGAGGCTCATTCCCTGCCCCACTTACACTTGTAAGGGCTTGTCTTCCGCACACAAAGAAATATCAACCACCCTTTTTTCACCCCAGAATTCTTAGAGCCTTGACAGAGAAGGAGGGGAACTTTTCAGAATCAGATAAGGGGGTATACAAAGGTTGACACCAGGTATACATATTGGACCCTCAGAGAAACTCTTTGATTCCCTCCTGGGCCTATGGAGGACTTCCGAAGTACTGTTCTACCACCAGAGGACTGCCCTGATGCTACCGGATGAATGCCCAGCTGCTTAAAGGACTACTTTTCTACTCGGGAGAGACCTGGACCATTGCCTTGAACCCAGGAACACAATAAATGACTCCTAGGTTAGTTGGCTGGTCCCCTGTGTTAGCTTCAGTGATCTTGAGACATTGACTGATTGACTGCACACATGTCCTACTTGTTCCCCATGCCGACACTGCACATAATTACCTCAACAAAAAGCACACGCATTCCATGTGCAGGCAATAGTGGACCACCGGAGACTCTTCACCGATGTTGTCGCCAACTACCCAGGCAGTGTGCATGATTCCTACATCTTACGACAGTCCATCATCAACCAAAGCTTTGAGGATGGCACCTACAGAAATGCACTGCTCATTGATAAGTACCAAATGAACAGACCACACACCTCAGCTCCACAATCATGCAACTCTTGGAATGCACATGTTACAACATCACATACAACATGCCAAACAACATGCCCAACTACCAGACATGACAATACAATGAACTATGGTATCAGGGGCCAGCCATGTAGACAAACCATCCATATCATTGCGCCTCTGCCACACAATAGCGGGATGTGGTGAGAGGTGCGAACCAAGTATGTGCGAAGGACGCAATTGACCCATGAATCAGAATGAACACAATACCAAATGAGGCGGTGATGTGCTGGACAGACTCAAGTATGCAGAGCACAGACATGTCCATGTGGACATATACTGCTGGTGTAGATGGTGTCATAGACAGTGGATGCAACCATGTTACCTCAGGCAGTGGGATAGGTCTTGGACATGTAGCTATGTTGTCCCAACCTGTAAGCGTAGAGTGGGCTGGGCTTTGTAAGACTGGAAATTAATAGCATGGTTCACTCCCGAGATGCCCACCAAAGCAACTACTGCGTGTGTCTCTGTGTCCGCCTTATCCTTACCATAGGCTTACACACACATGGCCGACCACCTTCAACAGCAAATATCACATTGTCGTTGGCAGGCTTGTGGACATGCGCAGACAGTCATGACAATGGTGTGTCTTAGGAGTGTATGTGATGTAACCGTGCAGCACACACAAGTAAATAGGCTCAGGGGAGTGAGGAGCAGCTGTGAGTCAACGCAATACACATGGATGCCACTCCTTTGCCACATGCAAGACACGTAAAACATGAATCCCAAAGTCCCACATATCACACACCAATATACTAATAAGCCTGCCAACACAGAATGCAGAACCACCGATTGACACATCTCTCTCCCCTGTCACAGGTGATCGAGGATATGCCCTCTGCCCGTGGATGATGACACCCCTCCGAGCCCCGAACACCCAGGCCCAGAGGCAGTACAATGTGGCCCACAAACACACCAGGGGCATTGTGGAGCGCTTTTTTGGCATGTTGAAGTCACATTTCAAGTTCCTACACATCACAGGTGGACGACTCTTGTACAGGCCGCAAATAGTGTGCAAGATGATCATTGTATGTTGTGTGTTGCACAACATATGTGTACGCACCAATGCCCCATGGATCCATGTGCCCGATGAACCGGGCAATGATGATGAGGATGAGGCAGGAGGACCATACCCCCAGTGCAG
The DNA here is from genome assembly GCF_964263255.1 of Lissotriton vulgaris. Classification (NCBI taxonomy): domain Eukaryota; kingdom Metazoa; phylum Chordata; class Amphibia; order Caudata; family Salamandridae; genus Lissotriton; species Lissotriton vulgaris. The sequence continues at coordinate 95,183 of NW_028241537.1, forward strand.
CAGCAGCAGGAATAGCCAGAAGGGACATTCTCATTAACAATTTCTTCACATGAGCATGTCACATTGGACTGTCCTTAGCAATCATGGGACAGGACAAAATGACCACAGGCACAGCATGTGCAAATAAATTCATTCCAAGACACATTCCCTGTGTGCATGGCACTCCTCTGCATTAGCACATCACTATGACAAGTGTAAGTGCAACATTTAGTGCTGACAATTTCCCCAACGGCAATTTTATGGTTGCAGTGTCACCCGCGTTATCGGGATCCTGTTTTCCTGCAGGCTGCACCGTGTCTTCCCCTTCTTCTTCTTCTTGCCCTTCCATGACCCCAAGGTCCCAGGCTGGTCCTCCCTGGAGCTTGTGGGGTTCTAGTTGTCCTCTGTACTTGCTCCGGCTACCTCCATGGTGCTTCACAGTTGTTTGTGTTCAGTTTGTGTTTTTTATTGCCGCTTTCATACTGATTTTTGCAGCCTGACTTGTGAGATTTAGGCCTGGCGCTACTTATCGCTGACTTTTTTAACGCAGTTGGGCCCAACGCAACATTTTTCGTGTTCGAGTTTGGATTTGTATTGCCGTCGCGGTAATGTTATCACAGACATTTGACGCCTTATAGAGACACTATAGCATGTTAACACCGTGTCGAGAATGTGATGTTGACACTGAATTATTGTCCTGCGATTGACGGCGATATGTGTAATTGCATTAACCTATTTTGGCGATGATTTTTGCATGTTCTTGAGAATTTACCTCTCTTTCTGCAAATAAAAATGCCAGCTTTACGATTGGATATAATACATTGGATCCACAGTTTCCAACCTGCTTGATTGGACAAAAACCAAAGAAAAGCAGGCATCATTCGTACAGATGCAATCATGTATGAACCCACTTAAACTGGGCAACTTTACTCAGTCGTTCTGAACTATATTCGAATGTTACATTTAGTGAAATTGTCTTTCATGGTTGCCTTGCTTGTTGCAACAGTGGCTGTAGAAAAGTGCTACAGAGAAAAGGAACCGCAGAGACAAAAGAAATCTTACAGTCTAAATTACAGATAATTTTGAATTTAGCAAGTACATTACTATTGAATTGCATTGATACCAATACACTTTTGAAGCCAAGGCCAGAGGCAATTTAGGAGAAGGTCACATTTGGAGATAGAAAATTATAATGGACTGTAAAAAAAGCTGAATATGTCAAGTTGAAATAAGAAAATAAATACTTTGGCTCTAGGAAAAACATTTACGTGGTTTAAAATTAGATTTTGCTTCCATTGTTTAAAATTCTATAATATAATTATCTGATTCCCTACTTACAATTGCATTTTCATTCCTATAGGGAAAGAAATTGCCTATATACAATAAAACAACACACACGAATCTGAGACAAAAAAAAGAACGTATGAATGGTGTATCACTTCTTGACATAAACAGCACTCTCTTTCTTATCACACAGCCATTTGAAATTAATGTCCGTTATAAATGGTTAGAAATACATTAGTGTTTCATAGAAAACTAATAAACTCACAAGCTGGACGTTTGGGCGGAGTTGACATTAGGAAGCTTTATTTAAAATTGTTGTTCCGGTGCCGGAAGCGCCTTGAATTAATCAGGACATTTCCATATCAAAGCACATGTTGGAGATAGTGTCAGAACCCATACCCCTCGCGTGAGCGTAATCACTACAGAACATTTCTTGAAAGAAAATGCACGACAAGGAAGAGGTTCTTGGTCAGCATGCATGCGACTCTGGCACTCTAAGATGGCCGCCAGAGTCGCGCCGAGTTAGCGTTCTAGTCTTCCAGCCTCATCATCACCGCAGCTGAGGTGAGGCGCCGTCAACCAGAGAGCTGCGCACTTCACCGTGAACCTTGCCTGAGGTAACAGCTATCCAGTTGTTTCCTGTGAAGAAAATCTTCGAATTCCGTTTTCATAGCGTTTTCCCTTTAGAGCTTCCCAGCCCCTTTCCCAGCCAAGAGAAGATCATTCCGGAGAAACTTGCAGCGCGAAATTTCCAGTTTTCCGTGAAGAGTTGTCGAGTGCGTAGGTCCGGCACTGGCAACTGAGGAGGAGTCGGCGCTCTGTTTTCTCGGTGAAGAGAGAGAACGGAACAACGTAGATAAGTGTCATCTAGAGCATGCCTAATAGACTGTGAATTACGTAATTCTGAAGTTCTAGCTATTGGATGGTCTTCCGAGAAATTGCGATGTCAAAGACTAGTTTTGAGCAATGATTGAATTAGTCAAGATATTTCTATCTCCACATGGAACTGTCAAGTTGAGAGAATTCATGAGATCCTAAATTTTCAGTCATTGAAAAGTATCAAGGAAAAGCACGAAGTAAAGTACCTTAAGGCCATACTCTTGAATCCCGGAGAGAAGGTGCAATTCAGCAAAGAAACTCTCATGCACGCTGATAGTTCAGAAGAGAGGCTAGTTCTGGAGATTTACTTGGTAGGTCAGAACCCATAGGGATTGTAGATAGGTTAGAGAGAGAGAATAAGGAGCTAACGATTTTTTTCTCTCTTCCCTGTTTGCATTAGTCATGACAAGATCTGCAGATCGGATCTGAAGACAAGAATCTGCCAGACAGTCTCTTCTCTTCTCTCTCTTTTGTTATTTTATCCAATCCCCCTTCCCTCGGGATGATGGCTTAGAGGCTCATGTTATCTGTGGGCTCTGGGTTATCGTTCAGAGTGGATTTGGGAATCGGCATCTCTGTTCCTGTGCAGTCCAATACCACAGAGTTTTCCGCAGCCTGACAGATAGCAGAAGGTGGGCAGTAACATTATTTGAAATGCAGAAGTATGCGAAAATTAACTGCAGCTGACTCTGTAACAGGACATGCATCGACACCAGGAACAACTACTTCATCAACGCAGCATTCTAAAAATGGAATATAATTGATATAAGTGGAATAACCTAAATACTTTTCAGTATTTATGCAATTATTTTTTTTACAGATTCTGATAAGAGTTAATTTTCATTAGGGAATTTATATCCTTAATTAGTATGCCTTTGTTAAATTGTACGCCTTTATTATTTGAATTTATTTGGGATTTTGTTTCTTATTTATTTTGACCGTGTGATAAATGTGAATTTGATTAGTCCAATTCTTTTTCACTGTAAAATAATGTAATTACAGGGTACCCAAAAAAGACTAGGGCTAATTACAATATCACACTCCAAAAGGGGCTGAGGCATTTTATTTAACCTTAAGGGGGCGCTGATAGATACAGTGGTCATGCAAAGTTTATTAAATACAAACCATGCTGTGCAAGGTTGGGCATTTGTTTTAGGGTTTCTGTACTTATTAAAGTATCAGGAGTGACTCAGGAGGGCTCAGAATGATCCTCTTATAGTCTCTTTTGTAATGATTGGCAGGCACATGATTCCGTGCATTGACAAGCGGGATGGTTACTTGTCAGTATTCTGTGGCAATTTCTCCTACTGTGTAGGTATGCCTGCATGGGCTAATCGCATTCTATCATCTCACCTGCAAGAAGCGAATCTACTGGATAATTCCCAGAACGGATTCCGTGCAGGTCATAGCACCGAAACTGCTCTTTTGGCTGTGGTGGAGCACATCAGGAAGATGCTGGATCAGGGTCAGACGGCGGCACTGATCCTTTTGGATCTTAGTGCCGCCTTTGATACGGTGTCCCATCAGATTCTCCTACATCGTCTGATGGAGGCAGGAGTTGGAGAGATGGCACTTGAGTGGTTCCGCTCCTTTCTTAAGGATCGAGGTTTCAAAGTGTCTACACCTCCTTTTGTCTCTGCTTCACGCCCTATACTTCAGGGCGTCCCCCAAGGTTCGGCTCTTAGCCCCACTTTATTTAATTTATATGTTCAGCCTTTGGCGGAGGTAGCCCATAGTTTTGGTCTTTCCTTAGTGTCATACGCCGATGACACGCAGCTGGCGGTGGCACTTAATGGTGACTCTAACATGGACGCCCCCACCTTCCAGTCAGCGTTAAAAGCTGTTTCTGGCTGGATGGCGAACAACCGTCTTCAACTTAATGCCTCTAAGACCGAGGTCATTATTTTTGGTAGGGAAAGTGGCCTATGGGGAGATCAATGGTGGCCTTCTGATCTTGGCCCTGCTCCCACCCCCGTGAGTGAAGTCAGAAACCTCGGGGTGTGGTTTGATGATAAGCTTTCTTTCACCTCCCATACTAAACGTGTGGCTGGCGTATGTCTAGGTACTCTACAGTGTCTGAGACCTATTTTTAAGTTTTTTGATGCTGAGACAAGACAGATTATAGTCCAAGCTCTGGTTCTTACCAGATTGGACTATGCCAACTCTCTGTTTTTGGGTTCAAATCAGGCCGAACTATCCCGCCTCCAGAGGATCCAAAATGCGGCGGCCAGGATGCTTGTCGGCCTCCCGAAATTTGTCTCAGCTCGTCAAACTATCCAGAATCTCCACTGGCTACCGATTGAGCAAAGAGTTAAGTTTAAAGCCCTCTGCTTAACTTTTAAAATTCTTAAATTAGCTTCCCCTCCTATTCTCTCACAGACTATCCTGCACTATGTCCCTGCTAGAACTCTCCGCTCTGCTGGATTGAACCTCGCCATTGTGCCGCGTTTTAAGCGAGCTAGAATGGGTGGACGCTCGTTCTCAGTGTTGGCGGCTGCCCTCTGGAACTCTTTGCCAGCTCCTCTCCGCTCAATCCCTGACTTGCTTCTCTTTAGGAAGGCTCTGAAGACCTTCCTCTTCTCCACAGTCTAGTTTCTGTTTTTTTGCCTTCTCTGATGTGTTGTGTTTCCAATTCTCCAAGCGCCGGGACGCCTCTTGGCTGCGGCATCCGTGCGCTATACAAAAAATAAATAACATAACATAACATAACATAACATTAACTGTGTTTGCAAACGATAACTGTAGCAAACGGGATATTAGTTGTTGGGGTTAAGTACCGACCTCGAAAAAATAACCATAAGTCTTGTTAGGGTGAATCCTTAAAGTCACCAATTTAATCTGAGCTAAATATCTGGTAGCTTGACACATAGCAGGAGGGCTTAACTTAGAGGCAAAAAGTTAAGTATTTTTGCAGATCTGAAACAATATTAAAGTTAAAACACAACACAAGAAAAATACCTAACTGTTTTAGAACATATGGCAAATCTTAATACATAAAATAACACCAAAATGACAAAAATCCAACAAAGGAAACTGGAGTCATACGTTTTTAAAATTTAAGGTTCAAAATAGTGACAAAAAGGATTAAGCAGCAATTACAGTCACTGGTTGCACTTGATCAGTACATAGGTGCAAGTTAATGCTGGCCGTGATGGAGCACGGGTCAAGTACAGAAACCATGTTCCACACGATCCGAATTTTACCTCCAACCAAGTCTCTGGAATTGAAGTTAAAAATCATCAGCAGTGCAAAGTAGCAGATTGTAACAAAATATGGCTCAACTCCCTTAGATAGCCATTGGACCCGTTCTTGCTAAAGACATTGACTTTTGGCAAGAAATGCCCCCTCGCCAGCTGGATAGTTTTTGTTGCCTTTGCCCACTGAACATTTCTACCTTCGGACTTAGGGGATAATTTAGAGTTGGGAGTATGGGCTGCCATTCATCCTTTACAAAGTAGTTTATCCACCTGCCATGCTCACAGTATATCGACTACTGTATTTAGAGTTTGAAAATAATGTCCACCAACCGTCAACTTTCTTCATTAATACATATAAGTCAACCCTAAGGTAGGTCCTAAAAGCTCATCAGGAAGGGTGCATTGAATTTAAAAGGTAAGACTTGTGGATTTAGGTTTTACATGTCCTGGTTGTGAAAAACTTCTGAAGTTGTTTTCATTACTGAAAGGACTACCTGGGTTCCCTTATTACATTTAATGAGTGCAAGCTTCGAATTGAGAGTAGGTAGAGTTGGCATGTTTACACTCAAACACATTTTTAAGATTTTAAGTTACTTTTCTGAATATTCAACTTTTCGAAAGTTGGCATTTTCCTGTTTTAGCCATTTCATGCCAGTGTCTTGAGCTACATGACTGTGAATGACTCTTCTGTTGGGCTTTGTATATTCCTCCCATACAGTGTCACAAAAGAGGACTATGTGTGGGCAGGATGGCTGATCCTGCCCGAATGGCTTAGGCTCATTCCCTGCCCCACTTACACTTGTAAGGGCTTGTCTTCCGCACACAAAGAAATATCAACCACCCTTTTTTCACCCCAGACTTCTTGCAGCCTTGACAGAGAAGGAGGGGAACTTTTCAGAATCAGATAAGGGGTATACAAAGTTTGGCACCAGGTATACATATTGGACCCTCAGAGAAACTCTTTGATTCCCTCCTGGGCATATGGAGGACTTCAGAATTACTGTTCTACCACCAGAGGACTGCCCTGCTGCTACCGGATGAATGCCCAGCTGCTTAAAGGACTACTTTTCTACTCGGGAGAGACCAGGACCCCGAGGAACACAATAAATTACTCCTAGGTTAGTTGGCTGGTCCCCTGTGTTAACTTCAGTGACATAACAAGCTCTTGAGACATTGACTGATTGACTGCACACATGTCCTACTTGTGCCCCATGCCGACATTGCACATAATTACCTCAACAAAAAGCACACGCATTCCATGTGCAGGCAATAGTGGACCACCGGAGACTCTTCACCGATGTTGTCGCCAACTATCCAGGCAGTGTGCATGATTCCTACATCTTACGACAGTCCATCATCAACCAAAGCTTTGAGGATGGCACCTACAGAAATGCACTGCTCATTGATAAGTACCAAATGAGCAGACCACACACCTCAGCTCCACAATCATGCAACTCTTTGAATGCACATGTTACAACATCACATACAACATGCCAAACAACATGCCCAACTACCAGACACGACAATATAAGGAACTGTGGTATCAGGGGCCAGCCATGTAGACAAACCATTCACGTCATTGCACCTCTGCCACACAATAGCGGGATGTGATCAGAGGTGCGAACCAAGTATGTGCGAAGGACGCAATTGACCCATGAATCAAAATGAACACAATACCAAGTGAGGCGGTGATGTGCTGGACAGACTAAAGTATGCAGAGCACAGACATGTCCATGTGGACATATACTGCTGGTGTAGATGGTGTCGTAGACAGTGGATGCAACCATGTTACCTCAGGCAGTGGGATAGGTCTTGGACATGTAGCTATGTCGTCCCCCCTGTAAGCGTAGAGTGGGCTGGGCTTTGTAAAATTGGAAATTAATAGCATGGTTCACTCCCGAGATGCCCACCAAAGCAACTACTGCGTGTGTCTCTGTGTCCGCCTTATCCTTACCATAGGCTTACACACACGTGGCTGACCACCTTCAACAGCAAATATCACATTGTCGTTGGAAGGCTTGTGGACATGTGCAGACAGTCATGACAATGGTGTGTCTTAGGAGTGCATGTGATGTAACCGTGCAGCACACACAAGTAAATAGGCTCAGGGGAGTTGTTGAGCAGCTGTGAGGCAACGCAATACACATGGATGCCACTCCTTTGCCATATGCAAGACACGTAAAACATGAATCCCAAAGTCCCACACATCACACACCAATATACTAATGAGCCTGCCAACAGAGAATGCAGAACCACCGATTGACACATCTCTCTCCCCTGTCACGTGTGATCAAGGATATGCACTCTGCCCGTGGATGATGACACCCCTCCGAGCCCCGAACACTCAGGCCCAGAGGCAGTACTATGTGGCCCACAAACACACCAGGGGCATTGTGGAACGCGTATTTGGCATGTTGAAGTCACATTTCAGGTGCCTACACATCACAGGTGGAAGACTCTTGTACAGCCCGCAAATAGTGTGCAAGATGATCATTGTATGTTGTGTGTTGCACAACATATGTGTACCCACCAATGCCCCATGGATCCATGTGCCCGATGAACCGGGCAAAGATGTTGAGGATGAGGCAGGTGGACCATACCCCAGTGCAGCAGAAGCAGGAATAGCCAGAAGGGACATTCTCATTAACAATTTCTTCACATGAGCACATCACATTGGACTGTCCTTAGCAATCATGGGACAGGACAAAATGACCACAAGCACAGCATGTGCAAATAAATTCATTCAAGACACATTCCCTGTGTGCATGGCACTCCTCTGCATTAGCACATCGCTATGACAAGTGTAAGTGCAACATTTAGTGCTGACAATTTCCCCAATGGCAATTTTATGGTTGCAGTGTCACCCGCATTATCGGGATCCTGTTTTCCTGCAGGCTGAACCGTGTCTTCCCCTTCTTCTTCTCCTTGCCCTTCCCTGACCCCAAGGTCCCAGGCTGGTCCTCTCTGGAGCTTGTGGGGTTCTAGTTGTCCTCTGTACTTGCTCCGGCTACCTCCATGGTGCTTCACAGTTGTTTGTGTTCAGTTTGTGTTTTTTATTGCTGCTTTCATACTGATTTTTGCAGCCTGACTTGTGAGACTTAGGCCTGACGCTGCTTATCGCTAAATTTTTTTAACGCAGTTGGGCCCAACGCAACATTTTTTGTGTTCGGCTTTGGATTTGTATCGCCGTCCCGGTAATGTTATCACAGACATTTGACGCCTTATGGAGACACTATAGCATGTTACCACCGTGTCGAGAATGTGACGTTGACACTGAATTATTTTCATGCAGTTGACGGCTATATGTGTAATTGCATTAACCTATTTTGGCGATGATTTTTGCATGTTCTTGAGAATTTACCCCTCTTTCTGCAAATAAAAATGCGAGCTTTACGATTGGAAATAATGCATTGGATCCACAGTTTCCAACCTGTTTGATGGGACAAAAACCGAAGAAAAGCAGGCATCATTCGTACAGATGCTATCATGTATTTGATTGCACAAATGAACCCACTTAAACTGGGCAATTTCACTTAGTCGTTCTGAACTATATTCGAATGTTACATTTAGTAAATTTGTCTTTTATGGTTTCCTTGCTTGTTGCAACAATGGCTGTACAAAAGTGCTACAGAGAACAGGAACCCCAGAGACAAAAGAAATCTTACAGTCTAAATTACAGATAATTTTGAATTTAGCAAGTACATTACTATTGAATTGCATTGATACCAATACACTTTTGAAGCCAGGGCCTGTGGCAATTTAGGAGAATGCCACATTTGGAGATAGAAAATTATAATCGACTGTAAAAAAGCCGAATATGTCAAGTTGAAATAAGAAAATAAATACTTTGGCTCTAGGAAAAACATTTACGTGGTTTAAAATTAGATTTTGCTTCCATTGTTTAAAATTCTATAATATAATTATCTCATTCCCTACTTACAATTGCATTTTCATTCCTATAGGGAAAGAAATTGCCTATATACAATGAAACAGCACACACGATTCTGAGACAAAAAAAAGAAAGTATGAATGGTGTATCACTTCTTGACATAAACAGCACTCTCTTATCACACAATCATTTGAACTGAATGTCCCTTATAAATGGTTAGAAATACATTAGTGTTTCATAGAAAACTGATAAACTCACAAGCTGGACGTTTGGGCGGAGGTGACATTAAGGAAGCTTTATTTAAAACTAGCAGCCCACCCCAGCGTTGCCTGGGGCAGAAGGGGGCTGGGGGCTGCATTTCAGGTTTGCATGCTCTCCCGCCCAGGCCCCCGCCCGCCACAACATTGTCTGTGTCCCGGACAATGTTGTGGCGGGCGGGGGCCGGAGCGGGAGAGCACGCAAACCTGAAATGCTGGCTTCCCCTACCCCCGCCTGCCCTGACATTCCCCAGCAGCCCGTGCCCCGCCCGCCCGCCCGCCCCGACCCTGGCTGCCCCGGATTCTTACCTTGCCTCTGCTGCTCACACCGCCGGTCCATATTTCTCAGCTCCGCCGCTCTGCCACTCACCACCTGTCCGCCGCCGCTCCTCCCCGCGCCATATCTGCCTCTCCGCTCCGCTGCTGGCCTCACTTCACCGCTCCTCCCCTGAGCGCCATGTCTGCCGCTCCTGGGACGCTGCTCCTCCCCTGCTCCTGACGTGACGACGCACAGTCGCGGCCGGCATTACTTTGGGGGAACTACTTTTTGTAAAAATGTAACTTTTTATATAACGTTTATTTTTAAAATTTTTAAAGCCTATGACCATCTTCACACCCTGCCGATTTCAACGGTGTATCGGGTGTGTAGATTGGCGCTGTGGTTCCCGAGTTTACCTTGCCTAAAGGTGCAAGTTCTCTCTTTATAATATTAGTATAGATTGGTGTTCCGGTGCCGGCAGCGCCTTGAATTAATCAGGACATTTCCATATCAAAGCACATGTTGGAGATAGCAGAAGGTGGGCAGTAACTTTATTTGAAATGCAGAATTATGCGAAAGTTAACTGCAGCTGACTCTGTAACAGGATATGCACCGACACCAGGAACAACTACTTCATCAACGCAGCATTCTAAAATTGGAATATAATACGTGGAATAACCTAAATACTTTTCAGTATTTATGCAATTTTTTTTTTTACAGATTCTGATAAGAGTTAAATTTCATTATGGAATTATTCTCCTTAATTAGTATGCCTTTGTTAAATTGTACGCCTTTATTATTTGAATTGATTTTGGATTTTGTTTCTTATTTATTTTGACCGTGTGATAAATGTGAATTTGATTAGTCCAATGCTTTTTCACTGTAAAATAATGTAATTACAGGGTACCCAAATTAGACTAGGGCTAATTAAAATATCACACTCCAAAAGGGGCAGAGGCATTTTATTTAACCTTAAGGGGGCGCTGATAGATACAGTGGTCATGCAAAGTTTATTAAATACAAACCATGCTGTGCAAGGTTGGGCATTTGTTTTAGGGTTTCTGTACTTATTCAAGTATCAGGAGTGACTCAGGAGGGCTCAGAATGATCCTCTTATAGTCTCTTTTTTAATGATTGGCAGGCACATGATTCCGTGCATTGACTAGCGGGATGGTTACTTGTCAGTATTCTGTGGCAATTTCTCCTACTGTGTAGGTATGCCTGCATGGGCATTTATATAATGCCAATTAACTGTGTTTGCAAACGATAACTGTAACAAACGGGATATTAGTTGTTGGGGTTAAGTACCAACCTCGAAAAAATAACCATAAGTCTTGTTAGGGTGAATCCTTAAAGTCACTAATTTAATCTGAGCTAAATATCTGGTAGCTTGACACAGAGCAGGAGGGCTTAACTTAGAGGCGAAAAGTTAAGTATTTTTGCAGATCTGAAACACTATTAAAGTTAAAACACAACACAAGAAAAATTCCAAACTGTTTTAGAACATATGGCAAATCTTAATACATAAAATAACACCAAAATGACAAAAATCCAATAAAGGAAACTGGAGTCATACGTTTTAAAATTTTAAGGCTCAAAATAGTGACAAAAAGGATTAAGCAGCAATTACAGTCACTGGTTGCACTTGATCAGTACATAGGTGCAAGGTAATGCTGGCCGTGATGGAGCACGGGTCAGATACAGAAACCATGTTCCAAACGATCTGAATTTTACCTTCAACCAAGTCTCTGGAATGGAAGTTAAAAATCATCAGCAGTGCAAAGTAGCAGATTGTAACAAAATATGGCTCAACTCCATTAGATAGCCATTGGACACGTTCTTGCTAAAGACATTGACTGGCATCAGCTGGATAGTTTTTGTTGCCTTTACCCACTGAAAATGTCTACCTTCGGACTTAGGGGCTAATTTAGAGTTGGTAGTATGGGCTGCCATTCATCCTTTACTTTTTTTTTTTTTTTGATTAAAACTCTTTTATTGAGAATCCATGAGGCACCATAAGAAATCAATGTACATGAATTAAAAGACAAAGACAAAATACAATATAAGCAAACCACCTAAATTAACAATAAGAAGGTGATGTAGAGGTCGGTTGTCGAATTTCATAGCTTAGTGTCTGATTGAATTTATACTTGTAAATCAAATGATAATTAATGTCATTAATATAAATGTTGTATACATTGTGAGGGCGAATGTAAACAGAAAGAAAATGAGAAGAGAATAAAACAAATAAGAGCATTACCGTAGCCATAGTCCTAAAAAATCGATGAGTTTGCTACAATCTGCTGTCATGCCAGTCAGCAACTGGTGCCCAGGTCTTCAGCCCCACTTCTCTTAATTTTTTACCCTTAAGTTCATACATAGCCGCCTCTATATTGTGTATTCCCAATAGTCTAGACAGCCACATTTGAAAGGTTGGGGCCTCAGGGTCTTTCCAAGCTGCTGAAATTAAAATTCTAAGTACGCCTGTGGAGATAAAAATTAAAGCTTCAGTCTCAATATTTAATTTCAATTTGCTTTGGTATCCTATAATCATGAGTGTAGGAGAAAGGGTTATCTGAGCATCCAACAGCCTCGCCCAGAATGATTCAATCTCTGTTTTAATTGATTCAAGTTTCTCACACTCATAAAACATATGGGTAATATCGTCTGGTCCTTTGCAGCATCTAGGGCAGTTGCCGTTCTCCCTCTTGCCCCAATCGTAGAGCTTGGAGGGGGTGTAATAGAGATTGAATAGTGATTTGAAGTGCTGAGCTCTTAAATTGGAGGAGCGTAGGAATCGTTTGTCCATCACAAGGGCTCTGTCTGGGTCAATGTCCGGGTCCTCTAATTTTAAAGCCCCGGCTTTCCGTTTTATCCATATCATCTTGGGATTCCTCCAAGAAGAGCCTATACACTCCGTTGATTCTAGGTTCACCACCCTTCAGATAATCCAGTATCTTACACCTCTCCCTCAAGATGATACGGGCCTTATTGATCTGATTGTGCTGACCACCTGAGCATATTTATGATCTTGACTGCCCTGGAGGGAGTGCCTTTGTCTTAATTCTTCCAGAGTTCTACACTCATCCCTGACCATGACTTGCCCCAGTGTCAAGATACCCTGTCCCTCCCAGTGTCTCCAGAACCCATCTTTACTTAGGTTAGGAAAGAGGCCCGAGTTCCAGAGAGGGGTGTGGTGATTGTATTTAGAGATTGCCAATACTTTCTGAGCTGCTACCCAGACCCCCCATATCCCTTCAAGTGTCTTAAATCTAGACATGTTATAATATCTTCTTTCTGGTCTCCTTAATAATACCCCAATAGCCTCGCTACCGAGCAGTAATTCAAAGATAGATGGGATCACATCTTGTCTAATCGGGGGGTTTGTACTGTTTCCCCCTGGATCGAATAATATAGCCATCTGCGTAAGAAGACAAGACCAATGGTAGTATCTGAGATTTGGCATTCCCAAGCCCCCCTTTCCTGAGGCAAAGACATATATTTCATAGATCTTCTAACCTTTCCATACTGCCATAGGAAATTCATGAAGATGGATTCAATTTCTTTTATAATTTTCCCCTGTATTTTAAATGGGATCGACCGGAAGTTATATAGGACCTTGGGGAACACAGTCATTTTGATGACATTGGCACGACCTATTATTGAAAGTTGTAATGTATCCATTCTTTTTAGATTTTGCCTCATGGAGTTTATAAGAGGAATGAAGTTATCTCTAATTATCAAATCCGGCTGTGCATTGATCGTTCTCCCCAGATAAACCACGGAATCAACGAATCTGGAATCTGATTTATTTACATTCTTAGAACAGAGGACCTGAGTCTTACCCACATTTAAGCGATAACCCGATTGACCGCCAAATTTGCTCGTAATGCTCATCACTTCACGCATAGCCGCGTCGGGATCAGTAGTAATATTGGCCAAATCATCGGCATACACCAAGATTTTTGTTTGGAATCCCTTCGTGAATACCGGTGTGATTGCTCTGTTATTAATTATTTGGCGTATTAGAGGATCAATATACAGTGCAAATAGAATGGGTGAGCAAGAGCATCCCTGCCTTGTCCCCCTCGTAATGAAGATCTTATCCGAACTCTCGCCCATCATTTGAATTTTCGCGACTGGGGTAACATACATAGCCTGAATAGCCTTCATAAACCTCAGTCCAAACCCCCTTTCAGAGAGCGTGCTCCAAAGAAATTCCCATCTAACGCGATCAAAAGCTTTCTCCGCGTCTAGGAGGACCATTGCGACCCCTCCCTCCCCGACAGCATGTATATCAAACAACGTAATAGCTCATCTAATATGATCGGTAGTTCCCCTACCAGGGATGAAACCATGCTCCCAGGGAGAGACCAGGGTCTCAATGATCCATCCCAAGCGGGTTGCCAGGATCTTCGCGTATAATTTATTGTCCGTGTTTATTAGGGATCGGGGTCTATATGAACCCGGATTTTCCATGGACTTGCCCTTTTTATGAAACACCACTATATTGGTGTTCATCCATGACTCAGGGATTAAGCCTATATTTATAATCCCGTTGAAAAGGTCTAACAAAAGTGTAGATGTTTCTTAAAATAAGTATTTATAAAGCTCCAATGGTAGACCGTCGGGGCCAGCAGCCTTCCCTGCTGCTAATTCATATATGGCCTCCGAGAGTTCATCCATAGTAATGGATTGTTCTAAAATTTCTCTGTCCCCCTGAGCCACTTTGGTCCCCAGTCCTGCCCACTCAATCCTTGGTTCCTCAATGACCAGATCTTCCTGATACAGTGTTTGATAGTATCTTTTGAAGACATTTATAATGTCCTTTGGCTCCTCGTAGGTCCTCCCCTGCTCTTCTATACGTGTAATAATATTTTTCGAAGTTGCTTGTCTAATTCGTAATGTCAATGCTTTCCCGGCTTGTTCCCCCATCTCATACATGTTTCTTCTTTGTGCTTGGTATTCAGCACCTGCTTTTTTAGCGAATTGCTTTTGTATCTCGGCTTTGATTGTGCTCACCCTTTCATAACTTATGGTATCCTGCCTTCCCTGGGATATATCTTTCCTGAGCTGTTCCTCAGCCGCTGTTAATTTATTCATTAATTGCTCTCTTTCTGAGTTGAGTCGTTTCCAATTTTGAGAGGTGTAACTGCAGGTTTCTCCCCTTAAGGCAGCTTTATAACTGTCCCAAACAGAGTTTCGTTTTGCGCTATATCTATTTTCATCAAAAAAGGCCTGTGACCAATTCTTCATATGTGTTATATAAGCTGCCATTCATCCTTTACAAATTAGTTTATCCACCTGCCATGCTCACAGTATATCGACTTCTGTATTTAGAGTTTGAAAATAATGTTCATCAACCGTCAACTTTCTTCATTAATACATATAAGTCAACCCTAAGGTAGGCCCTAAAAGCTCATCAGGAAGGGTGCATTGAATTTAAAAGGTAAGACTTGTGGATTTAGGTTTTACATGTCCTGGTTGTGAAAACTCCTAAAGTTGTTTTCATTACTGAAAGGACTACCTGGTTTCCCTTATCACATTTAATGAGTGCTAGCTTCGAATTGAGGGTAGGTAGAGTTGGCATGTTTACACTCAATTACATTTTTAAGATTTTAAGTCACTGTTCTGAAAAAACAACTTTTCGAAAGTTGGCATTTCCTCTTTTAGCCATTTCATGCCAGTGTCTTGAGCTACATGACTGTGAATGACTCTTCTGTTGGGCTTTGTATATTCCTCCCATACAGTGTCACAAAAGAGGACTATGTGTGGCAGGATGGGTGATCCTGCCCGAATGGCTTAGGCTCATTCCCTGCCCCACTTACACTTGTAAGGGCTTGTCTTCCGCACACAAAGAAATATCAACCACCCTTTTTTCACCCCAGACTTCTTAGAGCCTTGACAGAGAAGGAGGGGAACTTTTCAGAATCAGATAAGGGGGTATACAAAGTTTGGCACCAGATATACATATTGGACCCTCAGAGAAACTCTTGGATTCCCTCCTGGGCCTATGGAGGACTTCAGAAGTACTGTTCTACCACCAGAGCACTGCCCTGCTGCTACCGGATGAATGCCCAGCTGCTTAAAGGACTACTTTTCTACTCGGGAGAGACCTGGACCATTGCCTTGAACCCAGGAACACAATAAATGACTCCTAGGTTAGTTGGCTGGTCCCCTGTGTTAGCTTCAGTGACATAACAAGCTCTTGAGACATTGACTGATTGACTGCACACATGTCCTACTTGTGCCTCATGCCGACACTGCACATAATTACCTCAACAAAAAGCACACGCATTCCATGTGCAGGCAATAGTGGACCACCGGAGACTCTTCACCGATGTTGTCGCCAACTACCCAGGCAGTGTGCATGATTCCTACATCTTACGACAGTCCATCATCAACCAAAGCTTTGAGGATGGCACCTACAGAAATGCACTGTTCATTGATAAGTACCAAATGAACAGACCAAACACCTCAGCTCCACAATCATGCAACTCTGGGAATGCACATGTTACAACATCACATACAACATGCCAAACAACATGCCCAACTACCAGACACGACAATACAAAGAACTGTGGTATCAGGGGCCAGCCATGTAGACAAACCATCCACGTCATTGCGCCTCTGCCACACAATAGCGGGATGTGGTGAGAGGTGCGAACCAAGTATGTGCGAAGGACGCATTTGACCCATGAATCAGAATGAACACAATACCAAGTGAGGCGGTGATGTGCTGGACAGACTCAAGTATGCAGAGCACAGACATGTCCATGTGGACATATACTGCTGGTGTAAATGATGTCTTAGACAGTGGATGCAACCATGTTACCTCAGGCAGTGGGATAGGTCTTGGACATGGAGCTATGTCGTCCCCCCTGTAAGCGTAGAGTGGGCTGGGCGTTGTAAGAGTGGAAATTAATAGCATGGTTCACTCCCGAGATGCCCACCAAAGCAACTACTGCGTGTGTCTCTGTGTCCGCCTTATCCTCACCATAGGCTTACACACACGTGGCCGACCACCTTCACCAGCAAATATCACATTGTCGTTGGCAGGCTTGTGGACATGCGCAGACAGTCATGACAATGGTGTGTCTTAGGAGTGCATGTGATGTAACCGTGCAGCACACACAAGTAAATAGGCTCAGGGGATTGAGGAGCAGCTGTGAGGCAACGCAATACACATGGATGCCACTCCTTTGCCACATGCAAGACACGTAAAACATGAATCCCAAAGTCCAACACATCACACACCAAAATACTATTAAGCCTGCCAACACAGAATGCAGAACCACCGATTGACACATCTCTCTCCCCTGTCACAGGTGATCAAGGATATGCACTCTTTCCCGTGGATAATGACACCCCTCCAAGCCCCGAACACCCAGGCCCAGAGGCAGTACAATGTGGCCCACAAACACACCAGGAACATTGTGGAGCGCTTATTTGGCATGTTGAAGTCACATTTCAGGTGCCTACACATCACAGGTGGAAGACTCTTGTACAGCCCGCAAATAGTGTGCAAGATGATCATTGTATGTTGTGTGTTGCGCAACATATGTGTACGCACCAATGCCCCATGGATCCAGGTGCCCGATGAACCGGGCAATGATGATGAGGATGAGGCAGGTGGACCATACCCCAGTGCAGCAGCAGCAGGAATAGCTAGAAGGGACATTCTCATTAACAATTTCTTCACATGAGCATGTCACATTGGACTGTCCTTAGCAATCATGGGACAGGACAAAATGACCACAGGCACAGCATGTGCAAATACATTCATTCCAAGACACATTCCCTGTGTGCATGGCACTCCTCTGCATTAGCACATCACTATGACAAGTGTAAGTGCAACATTTAGTGCTGACAATTTCCCCAATGGCAATTTTATGGTTGCAGTGTCACCCGCGTTATCGGGATCCTGTTTTCCTGCAGGCTGAACCGTGTCTGCCCCTTATTCCTCTCCTTGCCCTTTCCTGACCCCAAGGTCCCAGGCTGGTCCTCCCTGGAGCTTGTGGGGTACTAGTTGTCCTCTGTACTTGCTCCGGCTACCTCCATGGTGCTTCACAGTTGTTTGTGTTCAGTTTGTGTTTCTTATTTCCTCTTTCATACTGATTTTTGCAGCCTGACTTGTGAGACTTAGGCCTGGCGCTGCTTATCGCTGACTTTTTTAACGCAGTTGGGCCCAACGCAACATTTTTCGTGTTCGGGTTTGGATTTGTATCGCCGTCCCGGTAATGTTATCACAGACATTTGACGCCTTATGGAGACACTATGATTCAGAAAAGGGGGTGGTGATGAACAGAGTGTCTGAATTAAGCAGACCACTCTTATCCAGTCCAAAGATCAGGGCTTGATCCATCACCGTTATTTAGCTCACTGCACCATCCCAGCTCAGAACCTGGCTATATGCAAATCAGTCTGTCCCTGGCCCAGTGCATCATGGGAACAGGGCAGACTAAACTACCAAGCCAATTCTTCACCAGATAGGAGACAAGCTTCCGGGGTCCGGTTTCTGGCATTTCAGCCATCGTCGGCCCGGCTTGCTTGAATCCTGATGGTGCAGTAAGCAAGGGACTCATGTCTGAGTATACCCTGCCACACCTATAGTGGCCAAAAACGATTCAGAAAAGGGGGTGGTGTTGAACAGAGTGTCTGAATTAAGCAGACCACTCTTACCCAGTCCAAATATCAGGGCTTGATCCATCGCCGTTATTTAGCTCACTGCACCATCCCAGCTCAGAACCTGGCTATATGCAAATCAGTCTGTCCCTGGCCCAGTGCATCATGGGAACAGGGCAGACTAAACTACCAAGCAAATTCTTCACCAGAAAGGAGACAAGCTTCTGGGGACCGGTTTCTGGCATTTCAGCCGTCGTCGGCCCGGCTTGCTTGAATCCTGATGGTGCAGTGAGCAAGGGACTCATGTCTGAGTATTCCCTGCCACACCTATATTGGCCAAAAACGATTCAGAAAAGGGGGTGGTGATGGAGACGCTATACCATGTTACCACCGTGTCGAGAATGTGACGTTGACACTGAATTATTTTCCCGCGATTGACGTCTATATGTCTAATTGCATTAACCTATTTTGGCGATGAATTTTGCATGTTCTGGAGAATTTACCCCTCTTTCTGCAAATAAAAATGCCAGGTTTACGATTGGAAATAATACATTGGATCCACAGTTTCCAACCTGTTTGATTGGACAAAAACCAAAGAAAAGCAGGCATCATTCGTACAGATGCAATCATGTATTTGATTGCACAAATGAACCCACTTAAACTGGGCAACTTTACTCAGTCGTTCTGAACTATGAGGCATATTATCAAGGGGGTTTATCTCCGCTTTTTTGGCTTTAAAAGCCAAGAAAGCAGAGATAAAATGATCTCCCTATTACCTAGCTGTCGCTAACACCAGTTAGTCTAAATTATCTGTAATTTAGACTGTAAGATTTCTTTTGTCTCTGCGGTTCCTGTTCTCTGTAGCACTTTTGTACAGCCATTGTTGCAACAAGCAAGGCAACAAGCAAGGCAACCAAAAAAGACAAATTCACTAAATGTAACATTCGAATATAGGGGGCATATTACCAAGCAATAGCGATAATTATCGCTAGTGCTTGGTTAGAGACAAAAATTTACCGCTGAGCTGCAGCGATTTTTACCTCCAATAAACCTTGGTATTACCAAGGTTTAACGCAAATGCGATAGAAATCGCCGCAATGCATGAATATCGCTGAAAAGTCAGCAATATTCATGGATTACCGAGCTAATGCTCTTTTGAGCGTTTCTACATAATTGTTTGTGTCACTTGTTTTGTCCTTGTCCCTTGTGGGTCACAGGCTGTGCCCACTTTTGTATAACTGTCATTTATACGGAATAACACTAAAAAATTGCATAATTAAAAAACCTGTCCGGCTGGGCAGAGGTCATATATACTATTAAGTATATGTCTATTATTTATTTGATCCTCAATTTCTAGGGTCCCCTGTTCTGTACAATAGTCTACTGCCCAAGGACCCTAGTGTGATTCCTTTTGGGTTTCCCTTGTCGTGTCAAAACATATATACAATAAAACAACACACACGATTCTGAGACAAAAAAAAGAACGTATGAATTGTGTATCACTTCTTGACATAAACAGCACTCTCTTTCTTATCACACAGTCATTTGAAATTAATGTCCGTTATAAATGGTTAGAAATACATTAATGTTTTATAGAAAACTAATAAACTCACAAGCTGGACGTTTGGGCGGAGGTGACATTAAGGAAGCTTTATTTAAAATTGGTGTTCCGGTGCCGGCAGCGCCTTGAATTAATCAGGACATTTCCATATCAAAGCACATGTTGGAGATAGCAGAAGGTGGGCAGTAACATTATTTGAAAGGCAGAAGTATGCGAAAATTAACTGCAGCTGACTCTGTAACAGGACATGCATCGACACCAGGAACAACTACTTCATCAACGCAGCATTCTAAAATTGAAATATAATTGATATAAGTGGAATAACCTAAATACTTTTCAGTATTTATGCAATTTTTTTTTTACAGATTCTGATAAGAGTTAATTTTCATTATGGAATTTTTCTCCTTAATTAGTATGCCTGTGTTAAATTGTACGCCTTTATTATTTGAATTGATTTGGGATTTTGTTTCTTATTTATTTTGACCGTGTGATAAATGTGAATTTGATTAGTCCAATGCTTTTTCACTGTAAAATAATGTAATTACAGGGTACCCAAAAAGACTAGGGCTAATTAAAATATCACACTCCAAAAGGGGCTGAAGCATTTTATTTAACCTTAAGGGGGCGCTGATAGATACAGTGGTCATGCAAAGTTTATTAAATACAAACCATGCTGTGCAAGGTTGGGCATTTGTTTTAGGGTTTCTGTACTTATTCAAGTATCAGGAGTGACTCAAGAGGGCTCAGAATGATCCTCTTATAGTCTCTTTTGTAATGATTGGCAGGCACATGATTCCGTGCATTGACAAGCGGGATGGTTACTTGTCAGTATTCTGTGGCAATTTCTCCTACTGTGTAGGTATGCCTGCATGGGCATTTATATAATGCCAATTAACTGTGTTTGCAAATGATAACTGTAGCAAACGGGATATTAGTTGTTGGGGTTAAGTACCAACCTCGAAAAAATAACCATAAGTCTTGTTAGGGTGAATCC
Organism: Lissotriton vulgaris; assembly: GCF_964263255.1. Lineage (NCBI taxonomy): Eukaryota > Metazoa > Chordata > Amphibia > Caudata > Salamandridae > Lissotriton > Lissotriton vulgaris. Next base: position 116,107 of record NW_028241537.1, read on the forward strand.
TTAAAGTCACCAATTTAATCTGAGCTAAATATCTGGTAGCTTGACACATAGCAGGAAGGATTAACTTAGAGGCAAAAAAGTAAGTATGTTTGCAGATCTGAAACAATATTAAAGTTAAAACACAACACAAGAAAAATCCCAAACTGTTTTAGAACATATGGCAAATCTTAATACATAAAATAACACCAAAATGACAAAAATCCAATAAAGGAAACTGGAGTCATACGTTTTAAAATTTTAAGGCTCAAAATAGTGACGAAAAGGATTAAGCAGAAATTACAGTCACTGGTTGCACTTGATCAGTACATAGGTGCAAGGTAATGCTGGCCGTGATGGAGCACGGGTCAGATACAGAAACCATGTTCCACACAATCCGAATTTTACCTCCAACCAAGTCTCTGGAATGGAAGTTAAAAATCATCAGCAGTGCAAAGTAGTAGACTGTAACAAAATATGGCTCAACTCCATTAGATAGCCATTGGACACGTTCTTGCTAAAGACATTGACTTTTGGCAAGAAATGCCCCCTCGCCAGCTGGATAGTTTTTGTTGCCTTTGCCCACTGAAAATTTCTACCTTCGGACTTAGGGGCTAATTTAGAGTTGGGAGTATGGGCTGCCATTCATCCTTTACAAAGTAGTTTATCCACCTGCCATGCTCACAGTATATCGACTTCTGTATTTAGAGTTTGAAAATAATTTCCATCAACCGTCAACCTTCTTCATTAATACATATAAGTCAACCGTAAGGTAGGCCTTAAAAGCTCGTCAGGAAGGTTGCATTGAATTTAAAAGGTAAGACTTGTGGATTTAGGTTTCACATGTCCTGGTTGTGAAAAACTCCTAAAGTTGTTTTCATTACTGAAAGGACTACCTGGTTTCCCTTATCACATTTAATGAGTGCAAGCTTCGAATTGAGAGTAGGTAGAGTTGGCATGTTTACACTCAAACACATTTTTAAGATTTTAAGTCACTGTTCTGAAAATTCAACTTTTTGAAAGTTGGCATTTTCCTGTTTTAGCCATTTCATGCCAGTGTCTTGAGTTACATGACTGTGAATGACTCTTTTGTTGGGCTTTGTATATTCCTTTTGGTGGCACTGTCCCTGGTAGGCCCGACCACCTGTCCTACTTGTACTAGCAGAATAATCTTTTGTTCTACCACCATTATCAATAAAACATTTTTTTTGCCCAAACCATTATTACCAATAATGGGCCTTATTCCAGGTCTCTCATTTGGAGAGGATATAGTATCGGATATATTGGCAGGTTCCTCATTACGGGAGATACAGCAGTTACGGATGTTCTGGCACAAGGGGAAGGCTTTGATACCCTTTTGGAACTCAAAAAAACACAGGTCAAGACTATACTACACGGAGCTATACTGACTGAGTACCTGAGGGTGAATGCGGCCCCCCAAGGCCTACTAGTGACTAACGAACCCTTGATCTTCCTTGAAGATGAGGCTTTCCGACGTGACTGGGCCCTGGTGGCCTGGAAATGTACACGCGATTGGTTGGTCCTAATTATAAGTACGGCCAAACGACTGGCTGACGCTCTCCTTATTCAGATTCAAACCTCTGAGTCAGGGTTGAGGACAGAAGTAGTGTTAACAACCTTTGATCACAAATTAGATTAGCTTAATACTGAACTGACCGAATACAGGGACTTCCTAATAAATTCAAAAATGTCCAAACTAACGAAGGATTTGAAAAAATACTTCAGAGAAAAGGTTTACCCATATACATCCAATGAGTATGCCCAACATAAAATACAAGAAAATATCAAGGGCAACCAGCAGGGCAGACCTAGACCATATACCACAAGCCGTTTGAGTGAAGGCAGCGACATCGAATACCCCCAAAAGAGGAGGGCGAGGGGTCGTGGATACTGGCGGGGACCTAGACCCCCAATGTTTCACCAACCCTTCCCACAATATCAGAATCAGGGATACAATTGGCCACCAATGGGGTAACCTCCCCAATTAGCCTTTCACAATACTAATTTAGAGGATCCTAGATTTGAGGCTCCAAACTTCCGGTCTACACAATTTACAAATTTCCAGGGACCTTTTTTAGGGAAAGGTCGAGGCAAAGGCAGAGGCAAGCAGAAGGGCCAACAGCGGGTCACATGGGACAATCAGGACCAGGAAATAACACAGCATGTGACCAGGAGCATGGCCACGAGCAACACCGCGGGAACCAGCGGGGTTCATCCCTAGTGGTAAACTTATCTTCTAAGACCCTGTCCACAGTACAAGAACAATTATTAAACAAGGGACTTGGGTTTGTGCCGACCAATCGGTTGGACTTGTTCCAACTGCAACAAGATCTTGCAGTATTTTTTCATAATTTACAATTGAAGATCTTTTTCCAAGATAAAGAACCTGGGGACGCCCATCGAGGAGACACCCCATTTCGGCCAAAATCCACATTTACTCCCCAACTTCCTCTGCTTCCTCCGGAAGTCATGGCCTTTGAGCAGGCGGTTACTAACGATTTGGAGAGATTGAGTTTTTCTCAACCGGAATCCTCTTTTTCCAACATGTCCAACCTTGAGAAACTGGCATTAAAAGAACTCATGGATTGTACAGAAATCGTCCTTATACCAGCAGATAAAGGCAGGGTGACGGTGGTACTGAACAGGACCACTTATAGTGACGAATGCATCAGGCTTCAGGCCGATGAGAGAAATTACTCGAGAGTGGCAGGGGGCCCCACGGAGGACATCACCATGGAGATTTTGACAGTGGTCGAAGAAGCCAGATCTAACGATTGGATTTCTGATCACAAAGCATCCTTTCTGATCAACAAACAACCTAAAATGCCCCAATTCAACATTCTTCCAAAGATACACAAATCAGTGAGACCCCCTCCCGGGAGGCCTATTGTCTCTGGGATGGGGTCTCTACTGGAATCCTTTTCACAATTTTGTGACTTCTTTTTTAAACCGTTGGTTCAAAAGCTCCCTGCAACTCTAAGAGTTACCCTGGATATCCTCAATCACCTTAAGAATATGCCATTTGACCAGGAGACAGAATACCTCATAGGCCTCAACATTGAGGCCTTGTATACAAATATACCTCAGAGGGAAACACTCCGGGTCCTGGAGGACATTTTATTCCAGGAGGATTGGCAATACCAGACACCTAGGGATTTCATCTTACATCTTGGGGAAATCGCCCTCACCAAAAACTTCTTTGAGTATGCAGGGACAGTGTATCTCCAGACTCATGGGACCTCCATGGGCAGCGTCTTTGTGCCTAGTCTGGCAGGCCTATATGTGGGGGCGTTTGAACATGCAGTCATCTACGATGGCGCTTGCCTATGGAGGTTGCACCTGAGACTGTGGCGTCGTATATCGATGATGTCCTTGTTATTTGAAGAGGAGATAAAGCTTCAGTGGATGCCTTCCTGATCTGGCTGAATAATATGAACCCCCTATTACATTTTACCTCTACTATCACTAAGACTAGCCTCTCATTCATGGATTTAGTCACTGAACCCTATGGGGGCCTTCTACACACCAAAGTGTAACATATGCCAACTGATAAAAATGCCCTGTTGGCATTCAACAGCTTCCATCCCAGAGCGCTGCGGGACAACTTACTGGTAGGACAGTTCTTCCGAATAAGACGGAACTGTTCAGAACGTAATGATTTCACGGAAGAAGCGTCCCTCCTATCTAGCAAACTTATGGAAAGAGGCTATCCTCCAAGGATAATCAAAAGCGCCATGAAAAGGGCATTTAATATGAACAGAGAGTCCTTGCTGTCCAAATCTACGAGAGTAGAAGTGAAAAAAACAGTGTTTGTCTCCACATTTAGTACTTCCTCCCAACAAATCAGAAGAACAGTTTTAGAGAATTGGAGGATTCTAAATTCAGGGAACCTGGTGATGGAAAAACCTCTGTTCTCATTAAGGCGCAGTCAAAACTTGAAAGACCTCTTGATCCATACAAAACCTAGGATCCCACATAGACTAGTACAAAGATCTACTGTCACAGGCTTACCACCTGGGATGGGCCACTTTAAGTGTGGGGGGTGCAGTGTATGACACCTCACCTCCGACACTAAAAGCATCGATCTGGGGTTACCCACTCCCTGGGAACAAAGAGGACACACAAATTGTAATTCACAGGGAGTTATTTACTTAATTACATGTCCATGCACGACACAATATGTGGGAATGTCAAACAGGAAGGTGAAGACCCACATCACTGAACATCGGAGCATGATTAGGTGTGGCAGATCTATCACAAAGCTCACATCCTATTTTTGTGAAGCAGGCCATACCCCAGACGACCTTAAATGGACAATCATTGAAAAACCATCTTTAGGACTACACCCATCTCAAAGGGCCTTATTTGTGCGGGAACAAAAATGGGTGTTCTGACTCAAGAGCCATGAGAATGGGCTTAACGACGACATACCCTGACATGCGCTAAGTAGATGTCTACATCTAGGGTGGACCTTCCAAATTCTGGTCTGCCCAACCTCTGGAGCTGGACGGGAGGCATATGTACAACTGACTTATGTCCCACTATATACACTTGATATTATGTGTGTAGTCTCTGACGAAACATGGAACATTTATGTTGGGGCCATAAAGCACTCCAGCCATAGACCTCACACTTGGTTTGCCCCTGCTTATATCTAACCCCCATTTTCCAGCCCAGGAAGAAAGGAGAAGTGTGACAGTGTGCATGGGGTATGATGTAAATATGAGAACAGATTTTAGAACAGGAATAAACCCTGCCTTCACGAAGTGAGGACCCTGCTTTGCCCAGAGATTTAAAAAGCTTTGTTCACGCTGGAAAGGGTGTAAACATAAGGCCAGCATTGTTGTACATGGAGTGTTGGTTGACACAGGGCATATAAGGTTCTTTATATGCTGACTTGGATGATGGTCCCCCGCCCCCCTTCCATTGATTCCTGCTTTGTGGGTTCATATAAAGATATGGGCTGTACTGGATACAGTAACTTATTTTCAATAACCGCCGATAGTCTCAGATAACCCATGATGATGCCGCATGTTGTGATGTGACTTACGAGTGCTGTAGGCACGAGCAGGACTACATTTCCTATGATTCACGCCCTAAAAGCACGCAGACGCGTACTGACGTCACCACGTTTGGGGCGTCAGGGGGCGGGTAACATCCACAATGCGGAAGGATATAATGGAGAATGCCGCGTAACATACTCACCTTCGCGGCATCGTATCTAGGGGCACGAGAGGTGACAGAGGCATCCAGCAGAGCAGTAAGAAGGGCACTGGGCCAGTGGGCTTGTACTGTGGGGGTAAATAATGTAACACTTTCTATGGTTGAACTCTGGGGGTGAGTAACAGCTTACCTGTCAGTTCTGCGATTGCTTACGGGCTGAAATGTAGCGACTGGCATAACACTGGGGTCATAACTACAGGCCTGAGAGAGCTTCACCACGGGCCATTATATATCTGCTGGCGTAACGTTGGGGGCGTAACTACAGATCTTTACCGGTGTAAAACGAAACTGTGTGATATATGTTAGATGACCTAAATTCCTGAGTATACCCCTGATCGTGCAATGTGAGGGAGTTTAGAATTGGTATATGTCACATTTACCATGTTGCCCCGTGGTATATTTGAGGAGAACTGCAAATTGGACTGATATCCGACGGGGCTCCGTTTTGCAAAAATTTTCGAAACACTGGGGAAAACAGTATTCGTGCAAAGCATTAACATCCCGAATGCTTTGTGTGTGTGGATACACTGATATGAGACTCCTTTTGTGACCCGAAAACATAGGTTGTGCTCTTTGGAACTCCACGCCGACGATGCTTTTTTGCGTTTAAATGGCTCATAAACTTGGTGAGTGAATATGCCTCATTTAACAAAGGGGGGTGGAAACCTTGGGCCAAATTACGCTCGAGAATGTGATTGAGTACATATATGTGATTGTGATTAAGAATACATATAGAATACTAGATCATGATGGCTATGCCAATTAAAAACACTCTCTCAAATCAATCTCAACTATTCATTGAAGATGTTTACATCTTATATTGAATTTCATGATACACCTCCACATTTTATTTAAGTTTGAAACTATCGAATATGGATGGAATAGACTAACTATTTAGTAGTCAGCAATTGGGATAAGGGATTTGCACTTTTTATACGTTGACAGTATTATATTCTGGAGGGGAATAATCATTAAACAATGCTGGTAGGGGGTACATATGTTTGATTATACCTCTTGGAATGTTGTTTATCTCTTCACAGTTTATGTATTCCGTGGTGACGGAACTTCCTCCACATGGACAAGATCAATTAGATCTAGCATTATCACCTTGACTACGTATCAAGGTAAGGAGTTTTCATATGGGACTGGGACTGAGAGACGTCCTGATGAAGACCAATGTGACTTACCAATTGGGGGCACACTCAGGTCGAAACATGGTGACTCCAGCAGTTTAGGAGGGGTTTTATAGGTTCCTAATAGTCCTTCCTTAACACCACCATCCGTTTTTGAATTTTAATCCTGACCTTGAAACCAACAAATAAAGGGATATCAGGTATCAATGAGCCAGTTTTAAATGACCTTTTGTGACTGCACTTTGTCTTATCATTGTACCCAGTCTTGTACTGACACGTCTTGGTTAGTACATTGTTTGTCACGTTTAGTGTTTGTGATTTCTTTACGTCATGTGTTTCCCCTCCCTATGCTCCGCCCTGCACGTGGCTACGCCAGGGCATTGCAGCAGACCCTATGATGAAGCATGTCACACACATTTGTGTGTGAGTGAGGGCAGTTTTTTCAAACACATGAGTTTGTCACTGTTTGTGAAATTCACTATTTGTGTTTGTGTCCTCTCCACCCCTCTACGTGTGTAGTAGCTTTGTATATTCCTCCCATACAGTGTCACAAAAGAGGACTATGTGTGGGCAGGATGGGTGATCCTGACCGAATGTCTTAGGCAGAGCCATTCCCTTCCCCACTTACACTTGTAAGGGCTTGTCTTCTGCACACAAAGAAATATCAACCACCATTTTTCAGCCCAGACTTCTTAGAGCCTTGACAGGAAAGGAGTGGAACTTTCCAGAATCAGATAAGGGGGTATAGAAAGGCTGGCACCAGGTATACATATTGGAACCTCAGAGAAATTCTTTGATTCCCTCCTGGGCCTATGGAGGACTGCAGAAGTACTGTTCTACCACCAAAGAACTGCCCTGCTGCTACCAGATGAATGCCCTGCTGCTTGAAGGACTACATTTCTACTTGGGAGAGACCTGGACCATTGCCTTGAACCCAGGAACACAAGACATGACTCCTAGGTTTGTTGGTTGGTCCCCTGTGTTAGGTACAGTAACATAACAAGCGCTTGAGACATTGAACATTGCTGCTGACCTCCGGTGGAGTGAGCCCTAAATCCCAGTGGTGCCTCCTGGGTTCTGGATCCATGGTAGTGTTATTGGTACTTTTCTAAAAGCTGGGACTTAGAACATTTTTCAACAAAAACTTCCTGGAGTACTGGTTAAAGGCTGGGACCTACCTACCAGCAAATCTAACAAAGGTGTATTTCCAGTTTCTCCTTCTATGTGCTTCTTGCAGCAGTTAATTCTGTAAGCAGGACCTCTAGGCAAATCAATCAGGCTCGAAGATCTCACTTCTGCTACAGCCTGCAGCTTTGTCCCCTGAAGATTTTCGAGTTCAAAAAGTTGTGTAAGTCTGGGTTTCACTGCGATCAGCTACTACAACGGCCACCTCTGCCTGGAAAACTAGCTTCTGTCACACTGTGTGAATTTTCCCACCATTGTCGTTGGCTTCACCAAGACTTCATCTAGTGGCTCCCCGGCATAGACGACTCATCTTCACTCACAGCCTGCAGCCTTCACCTGATTAACTCTACCTTCTCAGGAACTTTTCTTCAAGATTTATTTTTTTATTCAATGGTAAACTGAGACCAGGCTCAATTTACTCTTTGTATCCCACCCGCTCCATCGCCTATAAGTTAAACCTGATTGCTTTTGTGCTAAGCTACCAGAGGGTTTAGCACATGGTAATAATTGAGTGACTTTTGTGGTTGACATGGATTGTGGTAGTTGCTTTGTTAAAATCTAGATTGCGGCGTAAACATTATCGGCACCATCTTGTCCCTTTTCCAGGCTCATATGTGCTCGTAAGTAGCAGCCATTTTGAATGCCATTGCGTCTCTGCCCACTGCCGGTAGCCAGCGCGTCTCTCTCTCTCTCTCTCTCTCTCTGACCTCGCAAGCATCCCCCACGCACTGGCAGCCCACGCTCTCACATGCTTGGGCCATAAACCACCCCTTCAGCCCTGCCTCGGAGCCAAATCCCGTACCAGGCTAACCCCTCCCTCCATCCCATTCATGATCACACATCCTTTGATGAACCCCCTTCCTCTGTGCCCGATTGTCCGACCCAATCCCAGGCCATCACCTAGTCCTAGAATCTGTCCCTCTTCAAAGGATCTACGACTGATCAAAGCCCCCACCCCATGAGATCCGTTTAGCCGCACACATTCCGGGAACCGGCGGAATGTCCAGCTGTGCGACAGTCATCACCTACTGAGATCGGGGTGGGGACTTCTACTGTAGATGTGTGTGGGAACGGGCTTGAAGCGGGGATTCCGAGGATGTCTTTCCGTACATCAAAGTATTAACAAGAATGTGTTTCATGCAATAAAGCCATAAACCTGTGTATAAGAGGCGAGGCCTCAGAGATGCGGTTAGAGCACCTCGAGACGATACCCTGTTGTCCGATTTGATGTGTTCTGCTCCGACGGAATAAACTTCTGTTTCCTGCCTTCCAGTCTCCAGCGCCTGCCTCTTTATTTGATAATTTCGAGTGGTATGAGAGGCGACTAACGCCGGGCAATACTTAAAGGTTATCGGCTAAAATCTGCCTACCCTTTTACAGCTTGAATAGGGGTTTCAACCCCCCAAAATTAATAACCCAATTTCTTACAGATGGTTTGAATTCACACAACACTAAATATAAGAATGTCAAGAAGTTTCAAGTTTTTTCACAGCATATATTAAAACATATTCAACTTATTATATCCCAGTATACTAAGAAATTAAAATATCCTTCATTATAGGAATGCATAGGGCAAGACAGACAAGAAGATATACTTATTATAATATATAATTTTTTTCAGGTGTCTTCCTGACTTTTTGCCCCGGTTTGAAATACTAACTACTGATGTACAACTTTGAAAGTACACTGGAGCCTACTAATCAGTTCTCAGTGCCAGTGCTCTCTCCCTAAAACTAATACATGCAAATTGGCATCCTCAAGTGCCAAGGACTTTAACCCCCTTATAAGTCCCTGGTAAATGGTACCAGTGGTACCGAGGGCATGGGAGTTAAGGGGTTCACCAAGGCCTGAGACACTAATTGTTTCCCACCAGAGTCACCAGGTAAACATATGACAGCAGTCATGCCATTGCAGAGTTCAAGAGTAGTGCAAACCTCTGAAATTTGACTTCGGAAATGTATGTAGTGAGGAGGTGTCCATCCCCAGAAGGCTAGCCCCCCCTATGGTGGGAGACCTGGTCAGTACAGCAAGGAAGGTTTCTGGCATTTTTGAAAGTGATAGAATAGAGGTTTCTGGGTGGCAAAGGTGGCACACACCCCCAGATGTTGTCATCTCAGGGATGGATTACACGCTAGGGTTAGTGGCCCTATTCGCTACTTTCACCCACACCCTCACACCCCTAAATCTAGGATTTAAGGTGCACACTTGGCACCAGAACCTCAGTTCTGACAGGAATTTCAACAGAGGAAGAATGGACCAGAGTCTGCGAATTCAGGACTTGCACAAAACACAGACAAGGTACTCTAAGCCTATGGCAACCACATGCAACTGCACAACGTTGACTCCTTCTGAACCAAAGACCAGCTCCCCCAGACAGAGGGACCCCTTTGAAAGCCAAATGCAGCTCCATACTCGCTTGGACTACTGGCACTAGTGCCCTGCAGCCTGCAGGTATAAAATAATGTCCTAGACCCAAAGAATCTCAGGCCATCGAGCCCTCTGAAGGCTCGCCAAAAAGTAGAGGATCCAGTGAATTGTCAGAAATGTAGTACTTCCTGACCTCCATCAAGTTTCAGGTGGCTACAGTGTTCGCCCAGACCTCCGGGCATCAAAGTATGTTCAAGCTTACTTTACCATTGCCAAAGCTTGTTGGTGACCAGTCTGGCTACCACTACCTTCACTCGATGCTGCACTTCAAGGGTACTCTGCAGCACTGTCAGCCGACCACCTCAGTGTCCCTGTTGACTTTTTGTACCCGTTACCTCACGGTAAAACAAGCTCCCCCCCCGAATCCCACTTCATCACCAAGGACAGCCAGAGCAACTCTGCCACCTGGGCCCTACGAGCCAGGTAAAGTTCAACTGACTGTCATGGCCTGGTCCTGGGACATACATCACATTAACCCCCAGTGGGTTCCATGCAACTCGACTTGCAAGGGACCGATTGTCACTAGTGCTTTTTACCATTGACCACAATGTTAAAATGCTGCAACTCCAGTTATACTAATCTGATTGTCATCATTTTGGTGTCCAAATGAATATACAAATCTGCTTTATTTTTATAAATTGGTTGTGTCGATTACTTATCATCCATGTTAGTACTTTGAAATGTTTAACACGTTCTTCTTGTAAAGCCTGATTGCTCTGTGCCACACTACCAGGAATGAGCTAGGGATTTATTAGTGTAAACCCAAATGACCTATTTGGGGTATTGTGAGAGTATTACATAGTGAAGCCTAACCAGCCTCACTGCATAATACTCCACTTTCCTGCTCTTACCAATTTGGCTATCATGTCTATAACACATGCAAATACAGCATACATTAAGCTAACATTCTACTATATTTCATAACTATTCTCCTATTAGTCAAAATAGAAAATTTCTATACCTCACGTCAGAAACATGTTATATTTTGTCATACATTTTTTTTAAATTTTTTTATTTTTGTTGCAAAAATCAAATAGTATCATCATCATTATTCACATAAATGCCTACAACCCTGAGGCCGGCTTGTAGTATAAGGTAAATATAAACAATGCGTAGGTTTCTGGACCTCATCTGATTGTAGAACAGCATCAGTTATCAAAATGATCAAATGTACGAGCGAATAAGTGTACAGTAAAAATACAATTTGCTTTTTGTGTTTTTTGTTTTTACATTGAACGTAAACTAAAAGAAACTGCACACATGAATCAGTATGACAATAAGTTAGACTCGGTGTAGTATCCAGCATCATAGTTGTCATGTGAGGGACCAACCGTACGTCCTCCATACTCCGAACCCACCCGTACCCCCCGTGTCATATTCACCTGCTACATGACCAACCCCGTGTCCTCTATGCGAGTAACCCACCATCTTGCCTCGGCCCCCATTCAGTATTCTTCCTCATCATCAGAACCCTCAAGATCCTCTTCCACCAACGGCTCACAGATATCCCCCCTATAGGAATTCCACGGTTGCCAGACCCCATTCCACTTGCGAGGGTTATCCCTTAATTTGTAAACTGCTCTTTCTGTCAACATTAGCATGTCCATGTTTCTAATCCACTGTGCCAGTGTGGGGAGGTCCGCCGACCCCCATTTCTGTGCGATATCTCTTTTAGCTGTGACAAGCCCTCTCGTGGTCCATACCCTTGCGTAGAAGGAAAGATCAGTAGGCCCCCACACATTCAGTAGACACACCCGCGGGTCCAGTGTGAGTGAGGTGTGGAGTGTCTGTGCGATGGTACGTAGAACCCGCTGCCAATAACTAACAATACATGGGCATTCCCACAGCGTGTGTATAAACGTGCCCTCTGCCCCGCAGCCCCTGAGACAATATGGATGATCCGCCCTTTGCAGTTTGAGTAGTGTCGTTCGGGTGTAATAAATCCTATGTAAAAATTTTAACTGCACTAGACGGAATTTGGATGATATGCCTGCCTCACGTGGAGAAGCCATGGCTGCGTTCCAGTCGGACTCTTCTAGGTCTCCGACATCAGTCATCCATTTGTCTTTTAGCTTCTCCAGTGGGTCAGGTAAGTTATTGATTAATTTGCGATACGTCAGTGAGGTTGCGCCCTCCTGTAGGAAATCTGTGAGCAGACGGTCCTCTAGCGGGGAGGATTTCGGTGGGGATGTGTCTGGTGGGATTGCCGCCTGTAGGGCATGTCTGATCTGTATATATCTGTATAATTCGTTATCCCCCAACTCATACTGTTCCTGAAGGGTTGCGAAGGAAACCACTCCCTCTCTAGTCCACATGTCTCCCACAGTTGATATCCCAATGTTATCCCATTGGGTAAAGCCCTTAGTGCGTTGCAAATGACCCAGTGCCTTGGTGTCCCACAAAGGTGTGAGTTTTGTGATGGTCCCATCCCATTGTAGCTTCGCTTGCGCCTTGTACCACAGGTGAACGGTGTGTTTAGTGGGTCCCATGAGTTTTGTCGCAATGCCTCGATGATATAGTAGTGCCAGAAAACTATTCGAGCCCAGTTGTGCCCTGTCTGCTTTGAACGCTGGATCATCTTGCGGGGCGTGCACCCACTGATTAAGGATCTTAAGTTGGGCCGCCCAATTGTACAGTCGTACATTGGGCAGTGCAATGCCTCCATTGTACCAGCTCCTATTCAGCTTTGTGTGTGAGATCCGGGCTGGTCGGTGTCCCCAGAGCAGACCCGTGATCTGTGCCGTTATTTTTTGTAGGAAGCTGTCCGGTATCAAGCGTGGGGCATTCTCAAGAACGTACAAAAAGCGCGGCAGGGCCATCATTTTAAATAACGCTGCCCTGCCCAGCAATGTCTGTGGGAGTTCTTTCCAGTGTTGCACATCGTTACGGAGTCGGAGCAAGGGAGGCTGCAAGTTGAGCCACGCAAACTCCGCCTCGTCGCGAGTAATATGGATTCCCAGATATTTAAAGGAAGAGGGGGCTATCTCCAGCGGACAGGAGTCTGGAAGTGGCGGGAGTGGCCCCTTGAGTTCAAAAATTATCGATTTTGCCCAGTTGATGGTATATCCTGATACTCGCCCATGTGAATTACAGAGAGCTAGGAGGTTGGGAAGGCTGTTCTCTAGGTCAGTAAGATATATTAACATGTCGTCCGCGTAAAGGGGCACTCTATCTTCCCAATGCGGGTCCCATTGGATCCCTCTCAGGAGCTGCGTGGTACGGATAGTAACCGCCAGCGGTTCCAGAACCAAAGCAAAGAGGAGGGGCGAGAGTGGGCAACCCTTCCTTGTGCCACGACCTAAATGTATGGTTCGAGAAATGTGGCCATTAGCTACCACTCTGGCCATGGGATCTTTATAAAGCATACGTATCCAGGAGATAAACACTGGACCAAAGCCCATACGTGTGAGCACCGCGAAGAGGTAATTCCACTCCACCAAGTTGAACGCCATCTTGGCGTTTAATGATAGGATCGCGGCCGGTTCCCGCAGCATCGAGAGTCTCGCCACAACTCCATGTACCCTGCGAAGGTTTAAGGCCGTGCTTCGATGCGGCATGAAGCCGGATTGATCCGGATGAATCAGTTGATTTAAGCACGGCAGGAGTCTGTTCGCCAGCACTTTAGCTATTATTTTGGGCTCCGGGTTCAGGAGGGAGATAGGCCTATACGATTTACAGTCGATGGGCGGTTTACCCGGTTTCGGGATAGCAACGCTAGTCGCCATCCGTTGGTCCGGCGGCAATGTTTCCTTCAACCTACTCTCTTCGTACATCTGAAGAAGGGGCGTACTCAGAGATTCCGACATAATTTTAAGGCACTCGATGGGCACCCCATTGGGGCCAAGAGCCTTACCCGAATGAAGGGAGTTGATGGTCAATTGAATTTCGTCGATAGTCAAGGGGGCATCGATATCCTTCGATGCCTCGTCCGTCAGTTTCGGCAGAGGCACACATTCGGAGAGTATACACGTCATTAAAGTGATCAGCCAGGACTTCCACTATATCACCTGGTTGGGTGTGGACAACGCCACATGAGTCTGTGAGCTGTAATATGTTCCTTCCTCCCCCTTGCTTCTTATCCAGCCACGCCAGGAGTTTGCTGGCTTTGTCCCCAATGTCATAGACCCTGTGTTTAGTCGCGGCAATGTCCGCCAATGTCACAAGTCTTAAGTGGTCGGTGAGGCGGCGCTGGTGTATCTGTAAGTCGTGAAGTGTGTCCTCCGATGGGTCTGCCATATAGGCAGTGTTGGCCCTTTCGAGGCTCAACTCCAAATCCAATGCTTCCTTCCTATGTGCTTTCTTATGGTTCGTAATTATGGCGATGGCCTGACCCCTGAACACCGTTTTGTAGGCTCCCCACAATATGGAGGGGGAGTCCACCGAGGACCGGTTCTCCTCAAAGTAAAGCTGGGTTACTTTCTTCAGATCCTTAATTATCTGTGGGACTTTAAGATACCCCAGAGAAATCGGATATACCCTTTCTCGTTTGGTACCTCTGCTAGTGACTGTCAGAGTGACCGGTTAGTGGTCCGAGACTCCTCTCGGTTGTATGTTTGCCTCGCCAACGGCAAGAAGACCGTTGCCCAGTGTGAAAAAGTAGTCTATTCTTGAAAGACTATTGTGGGTGGCAGAGTAATATGAGTATTGTTGCTGACCTGGGTGCAGTGTACGCCACACATCCACTAAACCCTGTGCATCCAAAAATGTCTGTAACCTGCTGGGGCCATCTGTATGTGTTCGTTCGGGGAATCGGTCGAGGGTATCTGTGAGTGTCATATTGAAGTCCCCACCTACAAGCAAATCCCCTTCAGGGAGATCCAGTAGGAATTTGCCGAGGTCCGGCAGAGCTACCGAGTGCAATGCCGGCGGAATATATACGGAGACCACATTTAACAATTTACCCTCCCACTGGCCATGTATTGCCGCGAAGCGGCCTTGATCATCGACTACCATTGATTTCACTATGAATTGGGAGGATTTCTTCAGCAAAATACCTGCGCCACGTGACCCTGAGGTAAACTCCGCGTGTACTAACATACGATATCCTCTCCTATCTAGAGCCCGTGTGGCCGCCCCCATCAAGTGTGTCTCTTGCAAAAGAACTAGGGCTGGTCCCTGTCTCTTAATGCCCTGTAACACCAGGCCCCTCTTGATCTTGTATGTATGTATGTATGTATAGGCATTTATATAGCGCACTACTTACCCGGAGGGTCCCAAGACGCTTCGACCGCTGCGAAACCCTTCCTGGCTTCCCTGAGAGATGGTCCCTTAATGGGTATCTCCAGGGTGAGACCAGGCATCCCCGGCGGTCTGGTGGGGCCGTTAGTGAAGATGAGGCAAGCTATTGCCCAGAGTTGCCGAGTGTGATCGCTGATCAGAGTGGGCACCGAGGCGAGAGAATTATCGAGTCCGCTGACCCTGGTCCAGAAACCTGCCGCGCCGGGAATCGAACCCTGGTCCCGGGCCGTCCTCTGCTCTCGGGTCTGCCGCCTCTAACCAGTGAGCCACACTACTTCACGTGTCCCCTAGGCCCCTAACGTTCCACGACATGACGTGCAACGGGGCCGGTGTGGTATGGTTATCTATCCCGGCCATAAGAAAAAGTGGTGAGTGGCCATGAGGCCCTCTTGCCGTGAGCGAGGTGGTGTACGGAGACAAGTGCAGGGTAGATGTGACTCCTTCCAGCATACCGGTACCTTGCTGTCCCCAAGATACATGATGCTACCAGAATAATGAAACATACCAATGTTATGTTATGTTATGTTATGTTATGCGTTTTTATTTGGCGCACAGATGCTCCAGCTAAGGAGCGTCCTGGCGTCCTGGTCCATGTTCCAATGAACATGTGTGTGCATAAAACAAAAACTAGCAGGACCAAGTGGTCCTGAATTGTAAACATTCCTGAACCCCTACCCACCCCCCTCCCTGCCCCCCTGCTGCACGGACTCAAAACTGCCCGCCCCCCCAACTGAGCAGAGTGCATATCCCATCCCCAAAACAGTGTACTTGCGCGTTGGGGTGAGGGGCCCTCCGCTGCCGGCAGTCTCTCATTCACACCCTCGGAGGTCCATCACCCAGTGTCCAATGGCGCGAAGTGCGTGTACAGCACTATATGTCTATTAAAGTACAAAAGTCTGAAGATTACTGTTCCTCAGTCTCTTCTTGGCCGCCGTCTGCTCCCAAGGATTCGCTACTCTCTGGTCCTCCTCCCGAAGCCTGGGAGTCCGGGTGTTGACCTGTATTTCGGCCCTTCTTGGGTCGGTCGGTTCGTCCCGGGTGTTGTCCCGGCCTCCATCCCTCCAGCCATTCCTGTACTGCCTCTGGGTTGTCGAAAAACCAAGTTTTGTTTTCAGCTACTACCCTAAGCCTCGCAGGGAAGAGCATGGAGTACGGTAGTTCTCGTGTCCTCAGCTCCTTTTTAACCTCGAAGAAGGTTTGTCGCCTACGTGCGACCTCCGCCGTATAGTCGGGGAAGATGGCGATAGTAGAGTTCTGAAGTTTAATAGGAGGAGATGTCCTGGCCGCCTGCAAGATGGCGTCCCGGTCGCGGAAGTTGAACAAGCGAGCAACTATGGGCTGCGGAGTCGCCCCTGGTTTCGGCTGGCCTCCCAGCACGCGGTGGGCCCTTTCCACGGAGAAAAAGGTGGACAAGCCCTTCGGTTTAAGTTCATCTGTGATTAAGCTCTCCACAAACAAGTCCATGGCTCTAAGTCCTTCCGACTCCGGCACCCCAATAATACGGATGTTGTTCCGCCTAGAACGCCCTTCCTGCTCATCAAGCTTCTCAGGAAGCATTTTATTGTCCTGCGCCATCTTCCCCATTGCCTGTTGAAGTTCTGAGACGTCCTCCACTAGGGATTTAGTAACCACCTCCATGTCTCTAACCTTCTCCGACATTTTGTGGAGATCGGCTCTGAGCAAAGTGACATCCGTGGAGATCGAACCCACTGTCGTCTGTAGTTGAGCCAAAGCATGCATCACATCGTCCAACCTCGCCTTCTTTCCTCCCGGGGTATCAGCAGTTTTGCTCCCCGGATCTTTTCCCGTTACTGGGGAGGTAGTTGGCTTGTCGGAGGTGTACCTTTCGATGCGGGTCTGTGTGGCGCCGCCCTTGGGACCTTTCCCCGCCATTCCGTTGGGTTTCGTGCTTCTCGTGCCTCTCCGCTCCAGGTTGTCCGGAGTGGCGTATTCGCACTTCCCAAACCAGATGTAGTCGTATACTGTGCTCAAGCCCTGGTGGAGTGTTCCGTAGGGTAAAGAGTGCCAGTATTCATCAAGTGCGCAACAACTTCATCGCCCTAGAAAATGGCGGCTGCCCTCCACCGTCTCAGGATCCTTCACGCTTACGGCCGCCTATTCGACATCAAGGAGGGCCGGGGCACCGGCGGTAATGCTATAGTCTGTCACACTCCTTTGGTCCGCATGCAGCGCCCAGTCTGGCTGCTCGAGAGTTTTGTGTCTTGCCGTCCTTCGCGGCCTGCGGGCACTTCCGGTCTAGATCCCCAGGACCGTCCGCACTTCCTGCTGGGCCACTCGACCAGGGGAGACCCCGGCTCAGGAGGTTGGAGTAGGCCAGACCGCAGCCACGACGTAACTCGGTCTCCAGACATCGGAGTTGAACGCCGCTTTTCGCTGCTTACACCGCCCGGTCCTGGGCTCTGGTACCCTCCTGCAGGGCTTGAAAATTGTGGCGGATTATGTGTCGGATAGACGAAGAGGCCGCTTCAGCTGCGGAGGTCGTCCCTTATGCTGCCGCCATGATCGGCTGCTAGCCACGCCCCCCATTTCGTCATAAAATTAATAAAAAGCCATGAATTCAAGGAATGTCAAGGATGATATGGCTTTCCACAGATTTTTAGGTGGTTATTTACCAGATGTAGATCAGATCAAGGGCCAGTAGTCTTCAATGTATCAACCAATGCTGTGCCATTACAGATGACTGGATGATATAACCTTAAAAAAATACAACTATATATTAGAATATAGCCATACATATACATCTGATTGCTATATTTGCTCACCTGTGCATTCCTGATATATGCAACTAAGAGATCAGAGCCTGGAATTCAAATGTCACTATTTTTATGGACCACCCATTGTGCCACATACTGCAGTTACCCAACAAACCTGTCTACATGCCTAGCATTGCACAGAAATATGATCATGTGAAAATAATCCCTTCTTGAGAGGTATGTATGCTCATTTAAGATGCAGATTATTGGCTGCAATAAATGTGTCTAAAATGTAGTCAAACAATTAATAGAGCTGTGCAACAATGTTAGGCATACAGAACCTGTTGTCTATGACCTGTGGAAAAGCCAATAAGAAATGCACTGGTTAGCCCTGTAAATTAGGTGAACAAGTGATCATTTTATTGACCACCTGTTGTATGTTACAGGGACAGTGGATACAACTAATGTGTTTTCATGTAAGCTCCTAACCTTTCCAGAGTAACAGGGAATGTTGGCAACCTCAAGCATGACCCCTAATCCCCAAGGGAACTGTTGAAACAGATCCTCCCCTTTCGTTACTTACAGACTCACTCCGCAATGCCCATAGTAAACATAAGAAAGACACAGAGGAAGTTTATAATACATTTGTTGAAACTATTGTAGTGTATTATGAAGCAAATGTGCTGTGATCATTAGAAAGATGCAGCGAAGCTAAAAATTAGCATTAATAACAAACTGTAGAAGACAAACATCCCAACCATGGCAAATTATATATCTGTCTCAGTCTACTCTTACTATATATCATATGTATTCGTTCAGTGCCAGTTCATCCAAGGGTATCTTGGTGCTGAAAAAAACCATTATATGAGTACAGGGATATATTTGCGATCTCATTTGCGATCTCTGGTTTTGTCCTAGGCCCTCATACCAGGTGTATTCACTTAGGTGGTCCTCATCATGAACTTAATTTATGCAGAGATGCATGTCAGGCACTGATGTCCTTCCAGAACAGTCGTCTCTGCCAGAATTCTCCTCTCTGGCCCCCAAAGGTACAGGACACAGTTTATATGATACAATTATTGTGTTAGAGATGCAGCTGTATGACCGTGTAATGTCTAAACATTAGGAACTGTTGCTGTAAAAGCAAAACAAACATATCACTATTTTATGTATTCCTGGCAACCTGTACAAAATGTGTAGAACAAATCCCAAGAAGAGTTCCTGAATAACAAACTCTAACAAAACAAATGTGTTCTATGTTGCTATGCAAAGTGAGCAGAGGCAGCCCAAAACGCTAAACTAAGGGAGAACTAAAGTGGGTCCAAAGGGAAATAACTATTTCGGAAGCCATGCATGCTTTGGATATGCAGAATCAATTGTAGAAGTTAAACGCACTAACTGTAATGTACAGCAGAAAATGTAGGTTGGAACATTCCATTGCAGTCAGTATCAGTATACAGAAATGAGCCAGTGGAAAAATAAAGTAGAACAAACATTATCTTGACAAAAACCTGCTGGATTCTTGAATCTGGCAAGCAAATCACCTTCAGAATTTTGGCTTAAAAATTTTATCTATTTAAACAATACTTTTAAATAATGTAATGTAGATGCATTGTATCCAGATCAGGAAAAGGTTTGTAGACTGTTTCTCACCTTTCTCGACAACTCCTTTGCAGTGCTCCATGTACATATCGGAAATAGAAAAACAACTTTTTCTCATACTGTGTAGAAAAATATGCGAGTCATCATCAATATAAAATTTGAAACATATAACAATTATATAGTAACTAGCAGCCCGTCCCGACCTTGTCCGGGAGCAACAGGCTTCCCCGACCCCCGCCCGCCCCGACATTGTCCAGCAGCCCGGGCCCCCCGCCTGGCCCGTCCCCCTCCTGCGCCGACCCCCGCCTGCCCCGATCCCCGACTGCATTGTCTTTTCTCCTGCAGCCCGGGCCCCTGCCCAGCCCGTCCCCCGCCCAGCCCGTCCCCCGCCTGCCCCGACATGGGTTCCCTTACCTCAGCCTCCACTCCTCCCGCCTGTCCGCTGCTCGCACCGCCGCTGGACTGTCCGCTGCTCCTCACTTCATCGCTCCTCCCCCGCCACATGTCCGCCGCTCCCTTACCTCAGCCGCCGCTCCTCCAGCCTGTCCGCTGCTCACAACGCCGCTGGCCTGTCCGCTGCTCCTCATGTCACTACTCCTTCCCCGCGCCGTGTCCGCCGCTCCTCGTCGCGCTCCTGGACGCCGCTCCTCCTGACGTAAGCACGCACGTCGCGGCCGGCGCTACTTCGGAGGGACTACTGTTTTTTTACTGGAAATTTTTTAAATAACGTTTTTTTTCTTTATTGTTATAGCCTATAACCATCTACACACCCTGACGATTCCAACAGTGTATCAGGTGTGTGGATTGGCGCTGCGGTTCCCGAGTTTACCCACCTCAAAGGCTGAAAGTTCTTCCTGTATTATAGTAGTATAGATCACCTTTTTCATGCATGTTAAATGAAGTACAGATATAGATTCACAATCTTAAAAATAAATTAAACAATGGCATCATATGCCTGTAGACTGATTCTGTAGTATAAGAAGAGTTACATTGTACAACAACCTATCTTTGGATGTTCCTATTAATATGACATTATTATTGAATTAAAACACTTTTCACCAAATATGAGAAGGTATCATACACACACACTCGCACATATACACTGTGTGTACATTTCTAGAAAATTATGCATTATAGTGATATACATGAAACCACAATATTTAAAATTGCATATGCTTTCACTACATTTTGTGCAAGTCTGAAGTTCTAGTTTGCATAAAGTAATGGCTTCAATATGATTGATACTCTATTTCTTCAATTTTGTCTGTCATACTGTCAGGCAGAATTTTGAGGATAATGCAACACATTTATTACCTGCAGAATACCTGAAGTGTTCATAATTGAAGATTAGCTATTAATCTCATTATAGTGTTAATGTTAGTCCATCAATAAGAACTTGTGTTCAACGTCCATGATGGAGGTTTAACACTGTGCATTTTCACTTGTACCTTGACATAACCGTCCGTCATAAAGACATAGAAGCCTCCTTGCAGCCATTTTATCCCTTGCCACCTAGACTTCAATGGCACAACATTTCCTCAAATGTTGCTGCTTTTGTGATACAGTTGGATTCTAAAATAGTGGAGTCATCTGGGGATAGTGCTCCCAGCTTCACTGAGGAAGAGATAAACATTGCAGCTCAGAGAGCCCTGAAAAACTAGGGTTCCGAAAAAATATCAAGTAAAAAATATTGAGAGGCATAAATATTGAATTTTTAATATCATGATCCACAAATATCTTGATGCAGGAATATCATTCACAAGCATATCTATTTTCTTATGTAAGTAATATAAATGTCAAACATATCTCTTTTATTAAAATAGTTTACAAATATGTTGTTAATACCAATGTAATAAATATCTATGTGGCTAACATTGTTTGCAAAAATATTGCTGTTAATTATATCATTTTTAATTTTTTTTCTGTATTTTAGTATATGTTTTAATTGTATATGTTACACATTTTTTGTATATTTAGTGTTAAAGTTTTACAATATAGTTTGTAAAGTTTTAGTTGTTTTTACATTTAATTCATTTGTTATTGTAATTGTATACTTTGTAGCCAGTTGTGGGTTTATTCATAATACATGAATTCTTTTTAATTATTATCTATTTAATCGATAATTAATAATGCAAAAGGTGGAATCAATTTAGATTTTAAGTTATTTTTTAGGTGCACGTAGTGGGGTTTCTAGGGGTAGATGATGGGAAGTAAATTAATTATATATAATGAATATTTAATTTGTAAATATTCATTATTTAATTGATAATTATTATGCAAATGGTGTAAATAATTTAGTTTTCAAGTTATCGTGTAGGTGCAGGTTGTTGGATTTGTAGTGGTTCATCTTGGGAAGTAAATTAATTAAGATTAATTAATAATGAATGTTAAATAATAATGATTATTTAATTGATAATTAATAATGTAAATTGTGTAAGAAAGTTTATTTAAAGTGTATTTCAGATGCAGGTTGTTGTGCTTGTAGGACTAATGGGTATGGAAGTTAATTAAAATAAACATTTATTAGGTAATTTTTGTTAATTGTTTAATTTATATTTACCTAAATTGTTTAATTATTATCATTTTAAAAATATATTTTAGGTGTGGATTGTGAGGTTTTTAGGGGTAATATGTTGGTAATTATTTAATTGGTAATTATGTAAACTGTGAAATTACTGTATTTGTTAAGTTATATTCTAGGTATGTGTTTAGTTTGCAGACGTATAGTGTGGAAAGTCATTTGAGTAATAACACATTTACAATTATTTTTTAATAATTAAACATTGTGTTATTTATATTAAATATGCTATGCTTTTAAAATTCAATTACATTTTAATTGTTGGTTGTTTTGACTGTGATAAAATAGTGTGGTATTATAATGAAATAAATGGTATTTGTTTTAATTGATACTAATTTATAAAAATGAAATAATTATGTACAATGCAATATTAATATTTTTTGTTATTTGATAGAGTTATTAAAATATGTTATTTCATCTAAGTAAATGGTTCTCTCTCTACTGTTGCATCGTTGCTACAGGATCGGGAATAGTATATTTTACCCCTCCTTAGTCCAACGCTTTCCCTACTGTTGCACCAACTGGAGAGGGAATAGTACATTTTACCCCTCCTGAATCCAATGCTTTTTCTACTGTTTCAGCTAAAGGAGTTCGAATAGTAACTGTAACCCCTCCTGAGTTTAACAGTTTCCCAGTTGTAAAAACTAGAGTGGGAATAGTTAATGTTACCACTTCTGAATCTAGTGCTTTTCATACTGTTGCAGCGACTTAAGTGGGAATAGTAAATTTAACCCCTCCTAAGTTTAATGCTTTCTCTGTTCCAAAGACTGGAGTGGGAATCGTAAATGTTACCCCTTCTGAGTCCAGCTCTTTCCCTACTGTTGCAGTAACTTGAGTGGAAACAGTAAATTGAACCCCTCCTCAGTTTATTGCTTTTCCTGGGGTTCCACAGACTGGAGTGGGAATAATAAGCGTTACCCTTTCTGAGTCTAACGCTTTCCCTGCTCAGGGCTCGAAAAGTCCTCTCACCTGCTCATATTTGCGAGCCAGATTTAATTAGGATGAGCTTTTTTATGTGTTACACGCCCTTTCTGGCGAGTACAAAGACAAATTGACTTTTGACCCTTGTCTCTGAAAGCCGAACAAATGTGACAAAAAAAACAGGATTTGAAGGCGTCTTTATTGCTCACAAGTGAATGAGCAATAAAATTCCTTTAAATCTTACTAACTTGTCACATTTGCTCAGTTTTCAGAAACAGAGGTCAAGTGTATTACAGTTAGGTTGAGTAGATTTTTTAAGTTACTAGGCCTGCAGTTCTAGTAACAATTTTATGATTTTTCTTGCCCTGCTACTGTTTCACCCACTATAGTGGGAATAATAAATGTTACGCCTCCAGAGTCCAATGCTTTCCGTACTGTTGCACTTATTGGAGCATGAATAGTAACCCCTCCTGAGTTCAGTACTTTCCCTACTGTTACACCGACTGGAGTGGGAACAGTAAATGTTACTTCTAAGTTTAATGCTTTCCCTGTTGTTGGACAGACTGGAGGGAATAGTACATTTCACCCCTTTTAAGTCCTACACTTTCTCAACTGTTGCACAGACTGAAGTTGGAATAGTAAATTTAACCCCTCCAGACTGGAGTGGGAATAGTACATTTTCCCCCTCCAGTGTCCAAAACTTTCCCTACTGTTCTACAAACTAGAGTGGGAATAGTAAATGTTATCCCTTGTGAGTCCAACGCTTTCCCTACTGTTGCACAGACTGGAGTGGTAATATTAAAATTAACCAATCCTGCGCCCAGTGCTTTCCCCACTGATGCACAGATTGGACTGGGAATAGTGCATTTAACACCCTCCTGAGTTAAATGCTTTCTCTACTGTTGTTACAATTTGAGTGGGAATTGTATATTTATTATTTATATAGTTTTTTTTATTAATATTGTTTAAATATATGTCATTAATATGTGTCTGTGTATTTAAATTTGTATTTGTTATAGAAATGGATGTACATTTTACGATTTGTTTGTAAAACATATTTTTATATATTGTATACAATTTAAGTATAAATAAAATGTAAAAAGTGTAAGCAAAATTGCAGTTTATTGTACTTTTTAATTTTGTATGTGTATATATATATGTATATATATTTGTTATAATAATACATTTGTACTTACTTAAACTACATTTATAGTGGCATGGTCTAGCGAGCCATCATGGCGGTCAGATCGTAGGCGATCTCCATCGAGCCCGTCTGTTTCATCCTGCATTTATCCTGCTTCGTTCACCTTAATCACCCTAAAGTCATCTGTGGGGCTGTGGAAGGATTGGGGACAGCAGCAATGGCAAATCCAGTTCCACATAGCTCTGGGTCGTTCTTGCTGATGTGCGTGGACTGGAGACCTTGCCTGCTGAATTGTGGTGGAGTGTCTTGGGCTGAGGCTACACATGAGGGCGGTCGGAGCGGAGGCACAACCTGCCCATGAAGAGGACCTTGTGTACAGGTGGGCTGCCACGACCTGCGGCTCTGATGCTGAGGGGGCCGCGCTGGAGGAGCATTCGTTAGGCTATGGCAGCTACCCGATGAGTGTACACCACTGCAGTTCTAGCTATATTCAGAGGTCAGACTGGGCTGTGGAGGAAACACGGGTCACTGCCCTCTACTTTCAAGGCTGCGGGGGACCACGTGTATGGTTGGACATCCTTTGTAGATCACTGGGGCCCCCCTCTGCAGAGCGGGACTGCTAGCTGGTGACGCCGCTGGGCATTTGTGTTTATTCAACCTCGGGGCTCAATTAATATTCGGAGCCCGGTGATGAGCTCATCGCACTTGCTGGTTGTAGGCTGCCTGGGCTAGGCAGCTAGGTCAGGCCGTATGCGGGGAGGGCATGACGACCCCCTGTAGTGTCTAGTGTGGTGCAGATTGGGGTGCATCTGGCCAGTTGGGGCAGCTGCCTGGTCTCGCATTTGTTTTGGTCTGCAGTGCTCTACTGTCTGGACACAGGGGGACCGTGGTCGTCCTGTGCATACTGTGAGAGGTTGGCCTAGCATATGCTGCCCACTATTCTAGTGGGCACCTTGCACTAGTCCAAATGACCCTTATTGATGATAGGTTAAAGACAACCTTTCTAGAAAGCTATCCTAGTGGTAGCTGTGGAGCGCAGAATTCAGGCTAAGTCTTGGAGGAATGTAAAGCAACTTGTTTTTCCAGTCTATAATATCTTGAATGACCAAATGAAAGGAGAACCACACCAGGTTTATATATAAAATATATGTATTTATTCTAGACACTTCCCACTAGTCTCTTTATGAGACTAGAGGCAAAAGTACATCAGAAAACTCAATAGCACACAGTAAATTAGCACAATATATGTTGAGCCCTAGTGGCGTACCAAACCATATATTAAGAAAGTGGTATAAGAACCACGACTTGACTAGAGACAAAGGCCTAGAGATGACCCATTATCAGGGTTCTGTGAGAGCAGGTCAGGGAGTGGATCCCTCTCTTCCTCCTGTCCCTCATCAGTAGCCATGAGCAAGCCCATGTCTGCCCTGTCGACATATGGTTTCAGTCTGTTGACATGAAGTACCCTATGGGGGCTCCTGGGAATTCCAAGGTTTACCAGATAGGTAACCTCTCCCTTTTGTTCAACAAATGTATGGGGGCCACTCCACTTGTCCTGGAGGGCTGCTGGGGCCACAGGCTCCAACACCCACACTTTCTGTCCTGGATGATAAACAGTCCATACAGCCTTTTGGTCATGCCAGGCCTTTTATAATTCCTGGTTAGCCTCAAGGTTTTTGGTTGCACTTTTCATATACTCAGCCATCCTGGAGCGGAGAACAAGTACATAGTCCATTATGTCCTGTTTAGGGGGTTTGAGAGGCAGCTTCCATCCCTCCTTCACCAGACACAATGGGCCTCTGACAGGATGCCCAAACAGAAGTTCAAAAGGGCTGTAACCAACCCCCTTCTATGGAACCTTCCTATATGCAAACAAAAGGTAGGGCAGAAGGATGTCCCATCTACGCCTAAGCTTTTCCGGGAGACCCTTGATCATGCCCTTTAAGGTTTTGTTGAACCTTTCAACTAAACCATTGCTTTGTGGGTGATAGGTGTGGTGAATTTGTAATTCACTCCACTGTCCTTCCACATTGCAGTCAAGTAACTAGACATGAAGTTTGCACCTCTGTCTGAAACTACCTCCTTAGGGAAGCCCAACCTTAAGAATAATCCCAAGAGGGCCCTTGCCATCACAGGTGCTGTGGTGGCCCTAAGGGGAATGGCTTCTGGGTACCTGGTGACATGGTCCACCACCACCAGGATAAATCTGTGCCCAGAGGCTGTCTGAGGATCCATTGGGCCAACTATATCAATCCCTACTCTTTTAAAGGTAGTGGTATCAGGGGGGCCTTTGTTGTACCAACAGCTTTACCACTGGCTTGACAGGTGACAAAGTAGTGACAAAACTCCTTAGTGTCTTCTAACATGTGGGGCCAATGAAAGTGAGTGGGCCAATGAAAGTGAGTCTAGTTTTGGCCCAGGTGACCTGCTAAGGGAATATCATGGGCTAGTGTCACTATGAAGCCCCTGAACTTCAGAGGTATAACCAACCTCCTGGCTGTACCAGGCTTGGGGTCTTTACTCTCTGAATACGGGAGTCCATCATTCCAATATATCTTATGGGTTCCACTAGCATTCCCAGCAGCCTGTTTTCTGAGGGGTTCAAGAGAAGGGCAGCTCAGCTGCTCCTGCTGCAGATTTGCCCTGGAAGGGCCCCAGGCCCCCAGAACTCAACCTGATCAGGCTCAAGCACATCTGGGACAGTTCCTTCATCAAGACTAGGATCATCTCCCTCAAGAGACTGATCTGTACTCTGAGTCAGGGGGAAAGTCACTGCCTTCACTCTACTGCTCCTTTTCTTGGAAGATACCTGGTCCACTCTTCCAGAATCCAGTGCCTGTTCAGTTTTTGACATTTTGGTCTGTGACCTAGTAACCACAAACACATGTGCAGGGTTACCTAACATTTCTGCATTGGTCCTGAGCTCCACTTCAGACCAGGATGAAGTCTCTAAATCAATGTCAAACAAGCATTCAACAGGGAGGTCTGCACTTACCACAACCTCCTTGAGGCCAGTTACCCCTCCCCAGGAGAAATTAACAACTGCCAGGGCATGGTAGGTCCTGACATTGCTATCATTGCTCACTTGGTAAAGTTCGCCAACCATGATCTGCTCAGGAGCCACAAGGTCTTGTGTCACCATTGTGACACTTGCCCCTGTGTCCCTGAATGTCAAAGCCTCTTTTCCATTAATTAAAGGCTGCTGTATTTGCCCAGATTACTGGGACTCAGAAAGGAGGACATATCCATGCCTCCATCACAGATCAGTACAGCTTGATTTGGAGCTGAACTAGGGGGAACAGTTGCCTTAGGGACAATGGTGGCTGCAGTTGAGTCTTTGGGTCTATTACAATCACTAGTCCAATGGATGTTCTGTTTACAGATTTTACACCATGTTTTCTTTTGGCCTTTCTTCTTGGATGATTGGGATTCCCCACCAGATGCAGATTTTTGGGTCCTTGAGAAGACTTCTGGTCTTTACCCTTTCCCCACCCTTATTAGAATCTTGCTTCTTCTGGTCACCACCTTGGTTCTAAACTTTCTGCTTTACCCTGGTTCTGACCCATGTGTCTGCCTTTTTCCCAAATGTTGGGGAGAGGTCAGATCAGAGTCTACCAGGTGCTGATGCAACAGCTGATTTTGACAACTATTAAGGATCTGCTCCCCCATAATTAAGCTGTATAATCTTATATATTCACACACATTACTGCCCAGTAACCAGCCCTCCAGAGCCTTAGTAGCACAATCAAAAAAGTCAACCCAGTCTTGAGTCTGAGCCTTTTGGGTATCTCTTCACTTTTTCCTGTCTATTTCAGTAGTTAGGCCAAACCCTTCAATCAGATCACTCTTCAGGACTGTATAATCATCAGCATCCTCTTCTCTAACAGTGAGGAGTTTGTCCCTATATTTGTCAGCAAAGGAGAGCCACAAGGCCCTTTCCAGTGCAGTTACCCATTTGTGGATGTCATCCCCACTCAGGTAGGGAAGGACAATCTTGTTTAAATTCCTATTGTCATGAGATATCTTTCTAACACTAGGGAAGTTGCTGCCACTATGGGACTCTAGTCCCATCTTTTTCCTAGCTTTTTCAAGCTCTAGGGATTCCCTGTCTAAGGCTACTTGCTGCCTTCTAATTCTCAGCAGGGCTTCTTCAAGCCTCATTTGTCTTTCTCTCTTCTCCTGGGAAGATTCCCTCCTTTGAGAAGAGATAGAGGTCCCTATAGACACACCAGAATGCTCAGATTCCACAGAAGGAGATCTGGGCTTTCTAGGTGTACCTCCAACTCTTCCTGGGGGAACAAAGAGAGGACCTTCTTGGCCTTCATCCTAATTTCCAAGAGGAGCTGCATTGTCCAGGTCAAGGTCATTGTCACCTTCCTGGCCAGCATCAAAGTCTGAGTCCTGGTAGTTTTTCCGCTGCCCCATCCCCACTACCTGACCCTCAGGCTCTAGCCTTTCTGTGATCATCTAACAGAAGTACCTCCTTGAGGCATTAGGTGTTGGCACTTTTTCCAGTCTTCAATTACCTCATAGTACACAAGGCCCTCAATTCTAAGAATGGGAATGTGTCATACTTGGATGCCTGCAACATACTGACATCTGGCAGGGACACACTGGTTCCTGGCCTTGAAGACATTACTAGTGAGGTGTGGTGTATGCACCTACCTACTCTAGTGTAACCTACTAAACTTTCTTGAGTTATAGAAAGAGTGTGCTAAGCCCTTGACACACAATTCTAAGTTCAGTAGAACTTACTGTATTGTAAGCTTGTATTATATGTTCCTCTGGTACCTTTAGTGGTTTTCAGTAAGTCAATCACTTGAGATTATCTGGTAAAACAATGGCAAGCTGGAATCCCACACGCTGCACACAAATGTGAGAAGTTGGCCTGGCATATGCTGTCCACTATTCTAGTGGGAACCTTGCACCAGTCCAAACAACACTTATTGATGGTAGGTTAAAGACAACCTTAATAGAAAGCTATCCTAGTGGTAGCTGTGGAGAACAGCCTTCAAGCTAAGTCTTGGAAGAATGTAAAGCAGCTTTGTTTTACCAGTCTATGATCTCGTGAATGACCAAATGAAAGGAGAGCCACACCAGGTATTATATCTAAAATATATGTATTTTTTCTAGACGCATCCCACTAGTCTCTATATGAGGCTAGAGGCAAAAGTACGTACAGAAAACTCAATAGCACACAGTAAATTTGCAACATATTTGTTGAGCCCTAGGGGCGTACCAAACCATATATTAAGTAAGTGGTATAAGACCCACAACTTGAATAGACACAAGGCCTAGAGCCTGTATAACTACTGGGGCCTCAAGGAACCACACAAGGTAGTGACACAGGGGAACCACAGAGGATGCATGCAGTGTCTAAACACAACCGGAATCACCATTAACTTCAATGGGGAAAGTCGTGGTTGGATATTTAAAGATGCGGGACACTTAGGAGAGGACTTTGAGCAAACCCCTTTAGACTTAAGGGTTTCTAGGGCCAACACCCATGAGAGCACCGGAGTACTCGAGCTACCTCACCCAGGAAAGCCGGGTGCATAGGTGTCTTTTGGTGTCAGGAATCGCCGTCGTTTACAATGGTGATCTGCTGCAAAGTGCTGCTGCTGAAGAAGTGGAAAGTGTCTGATGTGATCCAAGCCTGGATCTAAGATGAGAAGAACCTGAAAGAAGAGGGGACAGAGTCTTGGTCACTAGCCAGTGACCAAGGGCAGGATATTTGAATGCCCACAGATGTCGTGTGATTTCAGATGAAAGTCATGAAGCTTGACTCTTCAGCCTCTAGGACCAGGAGGCATCGACGATGACCAGGAGCTGAATTAGAGCTGTCCCACAAAGGATGTTGAGTGCTGCCCCGATTGGACCCAACAAGCCTTGGCAACAGCAACCCACATAGGTATCAAGGAAATACTTCGGTGCAGACCAGAAAGGTCTAAGGGATTCACCACTTGGTGGGGAGTTAGGGCACGTCTGGAGAAACCAGGGAGGCCCAAGGAAATCAGAGTTGCCTTTACTGGGACCCACCAGTTGAAGGACCAGGGATCGCAAAGGAGCCTCAAGGGGAAATGCAAGAAGCGGGCTCCCGGAACACCCGTAGAGTGTAGGCCCACAATCTTCAGTGAAGACGGTGCTCGGGGCTTGGGCTACAAGTAACTTAAAGCACAACTTCAGGAGACGTTGAGAAGTCATTGCAGTAGCAAATGTGCACGGTGTCCAGGAATTCCGGTTCCACATCACTCACGAGGGCTGCGGGTCTCAGCTTTGCTGGGGACACGAGTCGGCCTCTGAGAAGTCTGGAACTCTTCCTCTGTTGCAAATACTTGGTAGTCCGCAGGACCTTCGGAAATGCAGAAAGGCATATTCAGACATACCATATCCTTTGTTGACTGACTACTTGCATGACTTGACTGCTTAATCAAGTGTTTTTCTTGTACTCTTGGTACACACCTGAGTTGAGAACTCTTAAACAGATATGTAAACAGAAGGAGAGAAAGTGGAGGAAAGACTACGGTGAAGATAGTAAAAATGTTTACAGACTAGCCCTACGCAATTACAAGCAGGCTATAAAAGCGACCCAATCTAACTATTACCAGGAAAAAATCTCTCTAGCTGCCAATTCCTCCAGGGAAATCTTCAAAATTTTTAAAACTTTGGTTACCCCTCCCACCCCCGTGATGGACTCAACTATGGCACTCCCGCGCTGCAGAGACTTGGCAAATTTCTTTGCCAGAAAGGTTGCAAACATCTATGCATCCTTTCAGGTGACTGCCACAGATGACTGCATGAGGCCCAACCCCCCCCGGTACAAGTCCTACCTACACTTAATGAATTCTCTCCCCTGGATGGCGACAAGGCCCAATTGCTTTTAGGCAATCTGAAATCTGGATCACCTTGTGATGTAGCCCCACCTACCATCCTCAAGCTGGTCTCAGGCACAGTGGCCCCCGTAATACAGGACGTGATCAACACATCCTTGACCACCGGGGTAGTTCCACCAATGTGGAAAGAAGCAAGAGTAAGAGCGTTATTAAAAAAGCCCAATCTCAACCCCGACGATTGTTCCAACTATCGCCCTATCTCCTTGCTGCCAACTGTTAGCAAGATAGCTGAAAAACATGTCAACTCTCTTCTATCTACCTTCATTGAAGCCAATAATCTGCTGCACTACACCCAGACCGGGTTTAGATGTAAACAGGGTACTGAAACGTCCCTTGTGGCAGTAATTGAGGAAACCAGAAAGATTCTGGACGAAGGGAAATGCGCGGCCATACTATTATTAGACCTCAGTGCGGCCTTTGATACCGTTAATCACACGATTCTCATCCAGAGATTGAGGGATGTGGGTATCACTGGGACCGCCCTGAACTGGCTTAGCTCCTTCCTTTCCAATCGGACTTTCTCAGTGTTTGAGGATGACATAGTTTCTGCCCCAATACAGCTCCAATGTGGTGTTCCCCAGGGGTCATCCCTCAGCCCGACCCTATTTAATATTTATATGAGACCTTTGGCTGAGGTGGTGCAACCTTGGGGAGTACAACTGGTAACATATGCTGATGATACTCAGCTTATCATCTCCCTGTCTGGGCAGGAGACGACTTATAACAATCTCTCCTCCTGTCTTAGCAAAGTCCAGGAATGGATGAATGACTCCTTTTTGAAGCTTAATGGAGCTAAAACAGAGGTCATGATGCTGGGACACAAACCACCTACCTCTGTGGATATGTGGTGGCCGGATTCCCTGGGGCAGCCTCCAACCCCCAAGGAGCAAATTAAAAGCCTGGGAGTGTGGCTGGATCCAGCCCTCAACTTTCAGGTCCAAGCCCGGAAGGTAGCAGGGACTGGTTATGCCCTCATGAGAGCACTCAGAAAGATCCTAGGAGTACTTCCCTTTGAGGCTAGAAGGATCCTAGTACAATCCCTGATACTATCACGACTAGACTACTCCAACGCAGTCTATCTGGGTGCCCCTAAAGGGACAATCAAGATCCTTCAGACCATCCAAAACTGTGCTGCCCGATTGCTACTAAATATCCCACGCAGAACCTCTGCCAAACCAGCATTGAGGCAACTACACTGGTTGCCTGTGCAACAAAGAATTGAATTTAAAGCAATGACTATTGCCCATAAAGCCCTGCATAACTCCGGAGCAGACATTCTGGCACCCTTGTTTACTCCCTATCAAACATGTAGAACCCTGAGATCCAGTAATAAGAATCTACTGGCAATCCCCAAGACTAGGAGATCGCGCACCGGGGGCAGACGTTTCTCTCTACAGGCCGCAAAGCTTTGGAATAATCTTCCAGATGCTATCCGCATGGAGGAGAACCATCTCAGGTTTAGAAAAATGCTGAAAACCTTCCTATTCTGCTAAAATCAATGGTGATGACTGGACCACGTAAGCGCTGGGATGCCTCAGGGTAACCATGCGCTATAGAAATGGGTAATCATTCATTCATTCATTTTTCGTCAACAGGTACAAAGTGCTTTGCCGGAGGCCTCCACAGACCCAGGTCACACCATTTTGCCCGGCGACTGGGTTTGCACCAAGCATTTTCAGCGGACTCAGAACTTGGAGCCTTGTTGGTCTGTGCCTAGACAAGTTTTGCTCGTCACCCGTACAGCTGTGAAAGTGGTCGGGAAGAAAAATTGGATACATGGCATGCACTGTAAAAAGGTGCCACTGCCATTACCCTTCGACCAGTGGATCCGCAGTGGCATAAGGGAATCTGAATCTGCAGTGATTCCTTGTCTTGTGCCTTTCAGTGATGCTCAAATTTATGGAACTCAGTCTGAGAAAGTAGATGACGGCATTCTCCAAGCCGCTGTGCCCGGGCATCTTCGAATAGACAAGACCAGACCGTGCCGAGCTAAACTCACTACAACCTGAGGCCGAGAGTTGACCAAAGGAACTGAATACTTGTGAACGCTTTTTTCCTTATTACCCAAAGACATTTTATTTATCTTTTTGCCTCCTTGTTTTCCTGTGATATTTAGTATTAGATGTGCCATCTGTCTTCGTCGCAGGGTTACGGTAGGAGACTCAGACTGTAACCTGATTTTTTTATCTTTAAGCAAGTGGCTAGTGCCTCAGGATATACAGAAACGAGTAGCTGAGTGATTGAGGAAGATTGCCGTGAGCGACATTTATTTAGATAAAGATGGATGGTACAACAACCATAGATAGGGAAAATAGGAAGCAGGAAATGAGATCAAAGTATTGTAAATTATTTCGTAGTCGATTTGGTATAACTTTGTATGATTTTTCATGTTTTTGTGTATTTTATTAGCCCGCATAAGTTGGATTGTACATGTTCATATTCTCTTGTTGTCTGTGTGTCCAATGTGGTCCTGCAGTTTGTGGCCTACTGGCTACATTATGTGTTCCACAACCTGTAACTCAGAAGGCAGAGAATATTAGGATGATGGTGCAGCAACAGCTTGAGGATTTTATGAAGATGGATGCTGTTTCTGACTCAGACTAGCATGAGTTTTTTTTTTTGCCTGAGTAATGGCAAAAGGAGGTCCTGAGGTTCTGTAAATTACGAATTTTGTATTCGCCGCCATTTTGAGTTGCCCTCACTCAGGTAGCACGGCGAACGCGATGTTTTTGTCGTTTCTGCATTTACTTGTCAGATGGTTTCCTTGCCTATGTTTACTAACGAGTGTCAGGGTCTGGCCGAGTACACTAATTCCTGTCTGAGCTGATTAATCCCCGTCCGGACCGTTTGTGGGTTCGCACCATTCTTTTCGTTACGTTATCTTATCTGCTGTCCTTCGCTGCACGTCTCATGCATTCTCCTGTTTCACGACTGTCCTTCTAAAACCTACAGCTGTGTTTTCTCTACCTGTAAATCGAATTGTGTGGATTCGTTTGTAATTTGCTTAAGGGGTCGGGTGATAAACATGAACCGGGAACTTGAGTTGCTTTAGACTTAAATCATTGTCTATAACATTTGCCTATGTCTCATGCTCTTGTGTGATTGCATTTTTGTATTGTATTGTACTGTATATAAACCCGTGCGCCACCGAGTTAAGTGGCAGTCTCTTTTGAACCTCATTATACCAACGACTTCTAAGACCACTGTACTAGCTGCAGCTAATAAATACAATCTTCTACGCCAGACGAAGAGTCCGCGTCTCTGTTTCTAATAAGGCAGGTCAATCCCGGGGATTTTGGCGTACCCTGCGCCGCCGGGCCTTAAGGCTACTGTTCTCCAGAGTAGGGTTGTGAGTGGTTCCATGTAAATGTTGAAAAGTTGTGGGGAGAGCGCTGACCCTTGGGGGACTCCCCTGCTGACATGGTGTAGGCCAGACGTAAAGGTTTTGATTTTTTGTCTTTGGGTGCGGTTATGAGGGAAGAAGGAGAACCATTGTAAGACTACCTCATCTAGACCTGCCCTTTCTTGAAGCACCTTAATGAAGAGATTGTGATTGACTGTGTCAAAAGCTGCCAATAAATCTAGGAGAAAGAATAGGCAGCAATTGTTTGCATCCAGTGATTTGTGGATGCCTTCAATGACATTGAGGATCGCAGTTTCTGTGCTGCAGCCCTTTCTAAACCCGATTGGTGGGCATAGAGGACGTTAATGCTATCCTGGTGTTGAGTTAGTTGCAGGAGCACACATCTTTCTACGGTTTTGGATAAAAGAGGTAAGTTTGAGACAGGTCTGTAATTCTTCAGATCTTTTTTCTCTAGGCCTGTTTTTTCAGGAACGACTCTGGATCTCAGGGAACTGTTTATGATCTTGCACCAGAGCGGGGCAAGGGAGAGTTTAGGATTTTTGGTCAGTTGTAGAGGAAGAGGATCTAGAGCATGTGAGGCGGGCTTGGATGTGGAGATCAGGTTGACTATCTCATCTTCATGTATAGGGATGAAGGATTTCTAGGATTTTGAATGGTGCTTAGATGTGGGGTACTTGGTCCCAGGCGAGAAGATCTTGCTAAGGGGATTGATATTGATGTCCAATGAGAGCTCGATCTTGTTGATCTTGTCCTCAAAGAAGTTTGCTCAGTTATCACACTGCTATTTGGAGGCTTGCACTGAGGAGGTAGTGGGCTTGGAGATTTGTTGTCTAATAATGTTAAAGAGCACCCTGGGCCTGTTTTTCGTGTTGTCCAGCGCAGTGCAGAAAAATGAGGTTTTTCATCCTGGATATGTTTTTTATACTTCCAGCGAGCTGCTTTGAGTTGCTCGCAGCGAATGTCGGAAGGGTTGCTTCTCCATAGTCTCTTAGTGGCTCTTAGTTGTCCCCTTTTGGATTTAATGTCAGAGTTAAACCATGATCTTGATGGAGTGCTCCTGTTTTTTTTATTTCAGGGGGGCTATTTGATCCAGAATAGATCTCATATTTGAAATGTAATGCGAGGTGAGTTCAGTTGCGGAGAGGTGATCAGAGGAGCTGGGGGAGCGAGCGTATCCTTTCCTCTAGGTCCGTTAGGGGAATATGCGTTAGATTTCTAGACCATTTGGCGGGGTCTTGCAGGGGTGCTGGAGAACAACCTTTTGGTTGATATGGAATAGGATGTTGTGTACTGTGTAATTTTGAGTGATAATGGCATCTAAGGTTGCTCCTTTATCGTGCATTTCTGCAGAGCAGAATTTGGTCAGATTGTTGTCCTGCAGAAGATTGTTAAGGGTCAGTATTAGTGGATTGTGTGCCTCATTCCAACGTAGACTGAGGTCAGCAAGAGTTAGGAAGTTTGAGTCACTGTGTGAGCAGTGGACAATCAGATCCGAGAGGTGTTCCCCGAATGTGAAAGTGTTGCCTGAAGGATGGTATAGGAGATGGCAGATAATTGCTCTGTTGTCGTTTGTCTTGATGTTGGCAGTGAGACATTCAATGGTGCTGTAATTGAAGGTGTCCATTTCTATAATGGCAATAGTGTGCTTATGTCTGATTGCTATGCCTCCACCTCTTTGGTCTTTTCTGTCCTTGTTGATGATAGTGAAGCGTGGGGGCACCAACAAATCTAGGCTTGGTGCGGAGAACTCATTTAGCCAAGTCTCGGTTATGAACGCAATATCTATGTCATGAGAGAGGATGGTTTCTGCTAGTTCTGTTGCATGTTTAGATGCTGATCTACAGTTTATGAGCATGCAGTTGGTAGTGGACTCCTCTTTGGTGTGTTTCTTTACGGAGGAGGCTCTGGGAATGGTAGTGAGGAGGGCCGGGGGTCTTTGTGAATTCAAAGAACGGTGGTCCCTTCCAAACCCGGTGATCACTTGCATCTTGGCTTTAGGGGAGGCTAGGAGAGTTGCAGGTTAGAGATAGCTCTGTCGCCTCCTTAGAGAGCATGGCTGCTTTGGTTCTTCTGGGTCTCTGATTTCAATTCTCTGGATCGGTTTCTCTGGGTCCTTGTGTCGAGGTCGCAGGGGTGGATGGGGGCTCACTGGGTCTCTGAGTTCGATACTCTGTATCTGCTTCTCTAGGTCTTTGTGTTTATAATTATTGATTTTAGGTATTGTGCATTGCTATTGTAAAGATGTATTATGCAATGTTGAATATCAAGGGAAATATGAATGAATTGTGTTGGGAATGTAGTGATTATTACAGGACAAATATGTATTTCTACGTTTATTTTTGTACTAATGCCTGATGAACAGCAGGAAAACAATGATATTCCATTTATATGCATGTTTTAAAAAATGTTTTAATGTGGATTGTCTGTAAAAATTTCAAATTGCACTAGATTTATTTTCTTTGAGCTTAGAATTCAGATAGGAAACTATTTAGAAAGTATGATGTTGATGAGTTACTGGTAAAGCTAGTGACATTGGCTTGAAAGCTTAGAGAGGGTAACTTCTGGATTTTGTGCTCAGAAAAGACCCCTCTCCTGGTGAAGATTTCTTTCTTCGGAACTAATGACATTTTTGGTGATTGCATTCTTTCAATGGAGCAAGGCTGCATGCTGTGGCTGACGAGGGATCGTGACGTCCAAGCACGGAAGTGACTGCTCAGCATTACTACACCTCACCCGTTTTTTTAAAATAATTTAACTATGAAGTAGGTAAACCACTTAGAAACGGGAGAAATAATTTAACCCCCGTTGATTTCCGTGAAAGTTTAAAGAAACTAGTTCTTCTACAATGTCCATTATTGGACCTAACCCTTTCTGATTGGCCGACACGAACGCACGTGACATCCAAACACGGAAGTAACAGTCTAGCTCGAACGCGGCACTCCTTACCGATCAAACACCGGTAGAAGCTGTCCTGCGGTACATGGCCCGACCTAGATTTCTCAGAGGTAAGAACAGAACACCATCAACCTTTGTGGTAGAGGGTCTTGTGTTAAACCCTCATGCGAGCAGTTTGCTTGTAACTCATCCACCCGGACATATGGAGTATTTTATAACTCCTTCCTTCTTTCTTTCCTATACCAGGTAACTCGAGTACCTGATAGTAATCCTTACGGAAATTGAAGGGCGACCTCATTAAATCAAACTATAGAGGCTACACTGGTATCTTAGAATACCACCACCACCGGAATGCCCGAGGGGGCACCGGTAGGATCCCGCTACCGTTCACCATCAGCGGTAAGTCCCCCTTTGCACTTATCAAACAGACCAAGTTATCTCTATATATAGATGGGGTTTTGATTACCTTTCCATCCCTCACAGGCCCCATTGAGAATATCAGCCTGACTGAAAGTTAAATTGCATCATCTGACCACCGACAAGACACTAGGTGAGTCCAGTTACATGTACATCTATGAATAATCTGGAGTCAGTCGCCCTTGGGAGATGGGCTCTGACCCAGTACTCTTTCTCTACCGAATAGGTGACCCACCCCCTAGAAGCGCGGACGGAGGTCCAAACTTGAACAGCGTCACTGGTAATGTACCCGATACCCATCATTAACCACACTCTTATATACCGTTTTGACTTAGTTTCTAACACCTACCTCATTCTTGTACTATAGGCGTTTAATCCAGACCAATTGTTGGATCACGGCCAAGGTTTCCTTCCCCTGCTCGCCCGCCTTCCATCACCATTGTCCTGAAGAAGACCCGCAGCCGAGGTCCTAAATATCCCAAGAGCACTAGGGTCGAAACATCGACGCTCACCAATTTGTATGCCTGTACCCCTCTCAGTTTAATTCTGTTCCCCCCTAATTGACATTTACAGGGGACAGGCCCATATGATAGCGGAGGCTTTCCTGCTTTGTGTTATGTAAATATTATAACAGCATATTACAATTGTCTATTTTCCATTTTTTCCTCTGAATCACTAGAGCACCCCTTTTTTCCTTCCTCACTGACTATACTCTTGATAGTCTTTTGCGCCGTTTAAAACTGTTTTATTAAACTGTAAACAAATATGTGAATTTTGATACAACAAGCATCCACAGTGTGGTTATAATCTATTGTTTTTTCCATAAGCTAAATTTGTTAAACTTTTGGGTATTGTCCACTTTTGAATATATCTCTCCCATTGTTATGCTTGAATCAATGTATGCAGATTTAACCGCATGACTAAGAAACAAACGATATTCGTATAAGTTTTTGTTTAAATCATAGTCAAGGACCACCATTCTTTATATTATTCATACCCAGGTCCTTTGATTCAGTGGGTGAACCCCATTGATTTAATGGAGGGATCCAGGAGGTCATATAATCTTGCTTAACCAGATTTGCTGATGTGGAGAAGAATGGAGACGGAGCAACATGAATCTTTAGCTCAGGAACTCAGCATAGCTGGTGGGTCCCAGTCCCTTTCTCCTAGTTCTCAGAGAACAAAACAGGCAAAAATTTTCTAAGTTCCAGGTTTTAAGATTCATTTAACTTCTGTCTGACAGCAGAAAGCTCCAGAAAATTAAGAGATTGACGCTTTAGGCAGTTCACATGCAATTATCTCAAAGTACTGGTTCTAACATATTCGTTACACATTTGACTTTACCCATGAAATAGGCGTGAAAGCAATACTTTACTTGTATGACTTCTGTAGCAAATCCAGATCTCTGATCTTGTAAAGCCTCTCAAAAACCAGGAATGAAGTTTCACATAGGCAAGCAAAATATATGTCCATCTAGGCCTGGTCTGCTTCTACTGATTTCCATCTAGACAAATGCAGATCCTTCACCCGCACATTCTGCACTCTTTCATTTCAGTGTAAATGTACCCAAAGGCAAGTAAGCTTCACAGGGTCTGACCTGACCCCTATCTTATTGGGTGGGTCTGAAAAACAGTATGTTCCTTAGTCTTAAAATATGTTTTCCAGTCCGAGAGATTCAGGATAGGGTTTAGGACAGAAGTCTCTTCACAGTTGTCTGTAAAGCAAATAGGGATTCTTCCTGCAGCACCTACAAGTAGTCATACAGGATTTTCTATTTAACTAAAATAGTCTGTGACTGGAAACAATCTCTGACCAAATCTTACACATTTTCTCACTGGTTCTCACTGTTTATCCACCCAATATTTTCAGTAGTGTAAGTTTTGACAGAAATATTCTTCACAGCAGCACCTAGCACTTTGCACAACAGAAATCTAAGATACTAGAAGGGTGAATCACTTCTGGTATTTTCTGTCTCTCCAAACCTCCCTGAAGGCCTGCTGTTAGACCTGTCTGCCTCGGGGTGGTCTTCCCTCAAAACATGTGTATACTTATTTCAATATTTGTGCTGAAATGCATTGTTGTTGGCATTGATACTATGTGCACTTTGCCTCTGCTATCCAGTGCTAAAGTGCTTGTGCTCCCTCCCCTAAACATGGTATGGTTGACTAACACCTGATTGGCATATTTAATTAACTTGTACGTCTCTTGTAGAAAGATATCCTAATATACACAGGGACTGTATGTTAAATGCTACTAGTGGGCCTGCAGCACTCATTGGCACTGCATTTCTGTATTGAAGGCGAGCAAAGCGCGGAGATAATCCATGGGTCGATTCTGGCGCGATACAAGCAACTAAAATAAATAAAATAAATAAAATAAATTGGGCCAACCACCTAATTAGTGCTTTAAAACAAGTCCCTGGCCTGCCATTGCAGCCGGAATACAGTTTTAAACTGCCAATTCGACTTGGCAATATATCCTCATTGCCAAACCTTAAACTTCCATATACATCACTCCAAAAATAGGCCCTAGATAGCCCGTACGGCAGGGTGCATTGTAGTTAAAAGGTTGTACATATACTTTTAAGTTTTACATGTGCTGGTAGCGAAAAACTCCTAAATTTTGTTTTCCACTGCTGTAAAGCTTGCCTGTCCCATGGGATAACATGTGTGCTCATTTTTTATTCAGACCAGGCATCCAGTTCATGTTTATGTAATAAAGCTTCTCTGACCAGTTCAAACCATAACACCGCTTTGCCTCTGGCCACCCACACCCCTTACCCTTAGTGCTTTCCTTCTCCCTCCCCACCTGATGCTGTGCTCCCTGCTCTCATCAGCATAGAGAGCCTGTGCTGCTTTGACAGGTGAAACAATTCTGGGAAGAATCCTTATCCTTTGAAAGTCAGACACAAAGGTGTTGATTACGATCTCACTAATCTCATAGAAATTGTGCCGAAGAGTGGGTCTGAGGATCCTTGTTTTGTATGGTGCCAGCTTTGAAGTGGATGAAAATTCTGGGGATTTCATCCACAGAAGTATCTGGAAATCCCTACCCTTCTACTTGAATGCCAGGGGCAAAATACACGAGTGTACATTTCACCTGGCCAACATCCCCAGATTCAAAAAGACTCGCACTGGAGGCCGACACTTCTCAGTTAAAGCGTCCACTGGATGGAACTCCCTCCCACGTACCCTTCGACTGGAACCCAGTTATTTGATTTTCAGAAAAAAACTGAAAACACTTCTTTTCCCTAAATAATGTCCTTCCCTTCTCCCTCCCTCTCATCTGGATAACAAATCTTTATAGCGCGGGGATGCCCTTGGGTCACCAGGCGCTTTACAAGTCGTTAAATAATAATAATAATAATTTGTGTGTTGTCATGAGGTCTTTGAAGTGCGAGTGTGACTTGTCACAGCTTTGCCCCACCAATTAAGTCACGATGGGCCATCCTGTCAACACCTAGAGCTTCTATTGTGTGGCTGTCTGAGAAGAATATATAATAGCAACCTGCCCACTACTCCTAGTCAATTGACCCAGTAACAGGCCACAGGCACCAAATGGTTAGGACAAGAAAATGTAATCTTTCAGAACCGTGCCTTAGAATCCAACTTTACCATTAAAGAGTATTTTAAGTTACAATTTCCTAGACACCAAGCATGACCTTTCTGCCTACTCCAAGGTTATCACATTATTTACTGTAGTATGACAACCGAATGTTATCCCATGGAAGAGTAGGTCTTAGAGTAGTGAAAACAAATTTATGAGTTTTTCAATACTATAACATGTAAGACCTAAAGGTACATGTCCAACTTTTTAAACACAATGTACCCTGCCCTGTGGGCTGTTTAGGGCCTACCCTAGGGGTGACATTTGTAATAAAAAGGGAGTTTTAGGCCTTGCAATCAATTTATTTAGTGAGGTCAAAGTTGCAGTTCAAGAATGCATACAGGATTGCAATGGCAGACCTGAGACATGTTTAAAAGAGCAACGTAAAAGGGTGGCACAATAAAATCTGCAGGTCCACTTGTAGAATTTAATTTATAGGGACTTGGTGCATGTAGTACTATCTTTACTAGACCCTTATAAGGAAATTAAATGTGTCAATTGAGCGTAAGCCAACTTTAGCATGTTTAGAGGAGTGAGCTCAAGTACTTTAGCACTGGTTAGCAGTGGCAAAGTGCAGAGTTTCAAGTCAAAAACAAAACTGCAAAACAGAATGAGTGAAGGCAAAACATTTGGGAGAAAACTACACCGAAGATGGCATGTCTAATAGTACTTAATGCCAAAAGATGTAGTTGACCACGGACCTAACCACCGAACCAACGACCCCCACCACCACCCTCCAAACCAACGCCCCCCACCACCACACTCCGCACCTGGACACGGGTCAGCACAGAAGATACCACCCGCCTGATGAACACCATCCACTCCAGCTCCCCTACCGACCCCTGCCCACACCACATCTTCAACAAAGCCGACTTCATCATCGCACCCCAACTCCGGAACATCATCAACAGCTCCTTCAATTCCGCCACCTTCCCGGAGAGTTGGAAACATGCCGAGCTGAGCCACCTCCTGAAGAAACCCACCGCGGACCCCACGGACCTCAAGAACTTCCGCCCCATCTCGCTCCTCCCCTATCCAGCCAAAGTCATCGAGAAGACCGCCAACAGACAACTCTCCGCCTTCCTCGAGACCAATGGATCACTTGACCCCTCACAGTCCGGGTTCCCAGCAAACCACAGCACCGAGACCGCCCTTATCGCAGCCACCAACGACATCAGGTCCCTGCTCGACTATGGGGAAACTGTTGCCCTCATCCTCCTGGACCTCTCAGAAGCCTTCAACACCGTATACCACCGCACCATGATACAGCGCCTCAGCAACACTGGAATCCAAGGAGCGGCCATGAGTGGATCATGTCGTTCCTCAACGGAAGAACCCAGAGAGTCTGCCTCCCCCGTTCCGCTCCTCGGCCACCGAAGTCATCTGCGGCGTTCCGCAAAGATCCTCACTCAGCCCCACCCTCTTCAACGTCTACATGAGCCCTCTCGCAGCCATCGCATGCCAAAACAACCTCAACATCATCTCCTACGCCGACGACAACCAGCTGATCCTCTCCCTCACCAACGACCCCGCCTCGGCCAAAGCCAACCTTCAGGAAGGAATGAAAGACGTCGCGGAATTGATGAATATCAGCCGTAAGAAACTGAACTCAGACAAGATGGAAGTCCTCATCCTCGGACCAACTTCCTCCGCCTGGGACAACTCCTGGTGGCCCCCTGCCCTGGCCACCGCACTCAAGCCAACGGACCACGCTCGCAACCTGGGCTTCATCCTGGACTCCTCCCTCACAATGACCAAGCAAGTCAACGAAGTCTCGTCTTCCTGCTTCAACACCCTGCGCATGCTCTGAAAGATCTTCCGATGGATCCCCCTCGAAACCAGGAAGACGGTCATCCAGGCCCTCATCACCAGCCGGCTGGGCTACGGGAACACCCTCTACGCCGGAACCACGGCCAAACGCCAGAAAAGACTCCGGCGCATCCAGAACGCCTCAGCACGACTAATCCTGGACATCTCTCGCCACAGCCACATCTCTGCCCACCTGAAAGACCTGCACTGGCTCCCCGTCAACAAGAGGATCACGTTCAGACTCCTCACCCACGCACACAAGGCTCTCCACGATACCGGCTCGAAGTACCTCAACAGCCGACTCACATTCTACACACCCACCCGCCTGCCTCGCCCTCGCCTCTGTCCCACAAATCCGCAAATCCACCGTCGGAGGAAGATCCTTCTCCTACCTGGCAGCCAATACCCTCCCCACTCACCTGCGGCTGACCCTGGACCATCTCTCCTTCAGCAAACAACTCAAGACCTGGTTGTTCGAGCAGTAGCGACCCCCCGCTTCAGCGCCTTGAGGCCCTAACGGGATTAGTAGCGCTCTATACAAATTCTGTTGATTGATTGATTGAAGATGCAAAGAGCACAGCATGATAAGTGTAGCACACACAATAGAATAATTTACCATAAACCAACTGTGCTTTTTACAACAAACAGACCATAGGTTACACTTCCAGCTGACTGAACTGCAATTTAACATGGGCAATGCCTTTTATAGTACCACATGTTTTAATGGCAGCCACCTGTCCACTAATTTTTCATGTCTGTGGAAAAATGGAGTTGACAGGCATCACAATGTCATACAATGTAAATTAATGGATCAAAAAGCCTGCACATGATTTTAAACTTGTAAAAACAGAAAAATTGAGAATGCAACACATATATATAATTCAAATATGTAAATGATGAATTGTGCTGCATGTGCCTGAAAGAGCATGTACAAAAGCTGCATGCAAGTGACATATACTACCAAATGTAAAGATTGCAGCTACTACATTACCTCATGTCAATAGGCACTACAAGGCGCAGGTACAATGGACATAAGAGCGAACCCATCTAGTGGAGGAGAGGCAAGATGGCGTTGGTGTGAGTGTCCACATCAGTCTCGCTCCGTGAGTCCTGAGCTAAGCAACCGATTATGCCCCAGTTTGCCCCAGTTTGCCAGTTGTATCGATGAGCAGCCGGAGTCCGAAAAAACTCCACAATGAGTAGAGCCTGCTGAGCCTGCTGAGCCTTCGGAGAATCAAAGTTTACTGTTTTACCATGGCTTCAGCATCTGTCTCCGAGTAACATGACAATCTCGTGAAGGCCCGAGGTGGACCGAGGTGGACAGAGTGGACAGTAGTAGTAAGTAGTAAGTAATTCTTTATTTAGATATAAAAACATATCTTTAAAAGATTGCACAAATTACATTATGTACAGTTTTATAAATAAAAAATGATAAAAGAATAAAATGTAACCGTAAGCATGCTAGTTAAAACATTTCAATTCATAGATTGGCCCACCCGGGCATTGCAAGTTCTGTTAAAGTGCATGTTCGATCTTGTCAATCGGCAGTACAGTCTCCGCAATGACCATTTTATCTAGGGTGCGGTAAGCGTGCTGAATGAATTTGGACAGGTTTATGTTTAAGACAGTATTATCTGGAGACAAAGCAGCGATAATGGCATGCCTACAGGTCCGAATTCCCAGCCTGTTCCATTCTGGCTTGAGCAGACACCTGCGTTGGAAATTAAATAAGGGACAGATGCAGAGCACATGCAGGATTGT
Source organism: Lissotriton vulgaris (assembly GCF_964263255.1). Classification (NCBI taxonomy): domain Eukaryota; kingdom Metazoa; phylum Chordata; class Amphibia; order Caudata; family Salamandridae; genus Lissotriton; species Lissotriton vulgaris. The sequence goes on from NW_028241537.1 coordinate 161,014, forward strand.
TTCTGTTGCTAACCCGCATCCTCTGCATGTTGTGTCTTCCTTCTTACGGCGCCAGGTGGGTAGGTTTTGGAGAAAGCGCCAATCTCCCATTCTTAGGGCTATCAAGCAGCGCTTTAGATAAAGTGAAAATGTCATGGAGAGGTAGGCTGCAGGGGTCAGTCGATTGTAGGAGTTAACTACCGCCCAGGAGTGACTACGTTTCGTGACAAGAGCTTTGTCTAACACCAGAGATTTCAGTCTTACACATTTTTTGATTACATTTTTAAAAACAGTCTGACTTGGGTTAAGAGCCCAGAGATCAGCAACTGACATTTGATGGATGTAATCATTCAGAAGGCACCCGAATGTTCCCCCTGGATTAGTCTCGTTGATTTCTTTCCAGATTAGAGACTCTAGTGTACCTGCTTCGGCCTGTCTTAATTTATGACACAGCTTGAGGTAAGTACCCACGTTAGAAGCTTCATAGTTGGTTAATCCCAGCTCTAACCTAATCTGGGCCGGGGAAGCAGTGCTCGGTAAATGAAGTACCTTTCTGTAGATTTTGGTTGTGTGTTTGTTTAGGGCAGTATTCATTTTACCTGTCAGAGTGGGCAGAGTCTAGTGGGCTAGCAGGAGCCTCTAAGCCTAAAAAATCTGCATCGGAATGTCGATATTTGCCGGCTACGTCACCCTGAGCTGTGCTGAGCTGACTGAGTCGATTAGAGCATCGTTCAAAGCATCACCGCATCGCCGCAATGTGAGTAATGCGAGGCTGCTGACTGATGTGCACCCAGTGAGAGTTAATCAGACTGTGTATTATTTGCTCTATCTACTGCTTGCTTTGTCTAAGTTAAAGCCTATCACCGGCTATCACCCTTGGTCCAGCCAGCCAGCCTATACTACCTAACTTCCACCATCACCCTTCACCGCGCTTCATTTTCACCTGCTGTTATCGCACTGCTTTCCTGCTACCCGCCACCCGCCTGCTCGCCCACCTGCCTACCCGCCTGTTTCCTTCTGAGACTTTTGCCCTCTGCCTTCTCCCATCTTGCTGTCTTGCCATCTTGCCTCATCTTGCAATCTCCGTAATTTCCATCATCAGGACACCGGGGGCCTCAAGTTTTAAAGAGCCGCGCCTCCAGTTGTCAAGGGAAACGCGCGCAAGGGAGCGGCACTGAATAGACGCTCCAATTAGAAACATATACTGACAAAGAAGCGCGGTGGCCGGCTTAAAAGAACGGACAGCGCTACAGAGAGAGACCGGCTAAACAGAACGACCAGAGCTACAGAGCTACAGAGAGGCAGACAGGAGAAAGGGGAAAGGAGAAAATTGCTGGAAATCCAAGCAATTCAATCAGTCTAAGCACATTTAAGCGCATCCAAAATGCAAGAAAACCAAGCAAAAATAGAAATATGGTACTGAGGCTTGCCAGGCTTGCCAGGATCACTAAGGTTCATTGAGGATTACCAAAGCTTTGAAGCTGGGGCAACTACAGAGCCTCAGACATGGGGTGCAGGCGTCAACTCCGACATCTCAAAAAAGGTATATATAATTAAGGCAGGCTCCTCCGTCAAATACTCGTGCCCTAAAGTCTACCTGTGGAAACTCAGAGAAGAGGTCAAAACTACGATAGGCCCTCATAAAAAAGGATCAAAAGAAACCAGGTAGCAACGAGGACTATCATAAGGACTACTTTAAGGACTACCACAAGGGCAAGGGAGACGACGGAGCAGAGTTCATTCGAGCTGTTTACATTAACTATAACTTCGACAAGTGTTAATTTAAAACTGACACAGGAAGCGGCAGCGGCAGCGGCAGTGGCAGAGGTCCAGACGCAGGGGTGGCAGATAATCAGAGACTGTGTGAACAATAATGGATCAAAACTGCACCCAGAAAGAGATACAAGAGTTGCAAAGATACAAGAAACCCCAAAGGTTCAAGCAACCCAAGACGAAATACTAGCAACTAGAAACACACTAATAGTGCAGAGCTATGAAAACACTTCGAGACAACAAGCAGCGTCCACCTCGCAGAAAACAAATAACACTCAGAAACGACTTGAAACTAGAGGGTCCAAGGCCCAAGAAGACAAGGAAGACAAAGAAGACAAGACTGGAAACGAGGGCAACGAGAAACCTAAAAGTAAAGATAAAAATAAAAGCAAAAACACAAATAAGAACGTCGAAAAGGAGAAAGACAAATAGAAGGCGAAAATGAAGAGACAGGAGAAGGCGAACGAGCATGTGAAGTATAATGATACCGGAAAGATAACGTTAAAGATAACGTTGATGGAAAATCGGAGCTAATGGCCAAAAAGGCTAAAAGGCTACAAACTATTAAAAACTTGAAGGCCGCTGCCAAAACAACTGGCCAATCAGTAGAGACTCAGCCGAGGATATATTTAGTCCGCTGCCCAAGGAAGGCTCGAACAACGTCACTAAAAAAGAGAAACAACAACAGATAATAACGGATGTACAAAGGAGTCAAAATGGCCAAATAAATGGGACCAGCATAAACGCATGTGCAAGTGCAGAGCAATCCAGCATTGGGACAAAAACAACTATAGACCTGGCTCAACGAAAACAGCTCTTGGAAAAAGAAAGCACCTGCACAATGGATACATAGGAATCTCTCTCCCAAGGCACAAACCATCTCCACCCGGAAAATGCCACAATCGGAGAGCAAAGAAATCTCGGAGGAATCAAATTCAGACATCTATGAAACCGGAGTCTCAATTTCCAGCGAGACAGCAGGGACAAGTGAAATGAGCGATGATCAAAAACTCGATGTAACAACTTTGGAGGGGTCCGACCATACAGGCATAAAGGAAGCAAATGAACCAGGGCAATACATAATCCCAAACCAAAAAAAGAGTGGAAAAAAAGAGGACAAAGCACAGAAGATCGCACAAACCGACATGTGATGAAACCACAGATCAGGGGAGCAACACAGAGCAAGTAAAAGAAAGAACCAAGCATATACGGAAAAGCTCAACCCCAAAACCAACAGGAGATCTAGATGGTAAACAGCATAACAAAGGGTTGACTGAAGGAGGAGCCAAAATATCATACAGAGATAATGGGAATCTGGGACTGTCTATAGAGCCATCATTGAGTGAAGTGCTCAATTAAATCAAAAATTTCCACACAGATGTGAAAATAGACAGCCAGAGGAACCACGCAGCAATGCAAAAACTGCAAGGCGCTATCCAAAAAGTAGGCAACACTTGCTCAGAGATCGCAGACAGAATGGTCTCGGTCGAAACCCGCATGGAAAATCTCGAGTATGACGTCACCAACCTCTAAACTCGGAGAAAGGCCCAGGCAGGTTTCATTGAAGACCTAATGGCAAAAGTCGAAGGCCTCGAAAATAGAGGCAGAAGAAACAACCTGCGCATTTTCTGAATCCCAGAAGGCACAGAGGGCAACAACCCAATGGGCTTCATATCCAACCTCTTAAAATCTACCCTCCTCGAACTCCAATCCTGAAAAATGGATCGAGAAGTCCAATGCGCTCATCGCTTCCCTTTAACTCTCCCCAAACAGGCTCACAAGGTAAATCAATTAAGTATGGGCAAATTTTGTGAATTTGCGCGAAATCGCCCAAAAAATCAGCAAATTCGTGAATTTCCCCACAAAATCGCTGATTATTTTGCGATTTTGCACCACCGCTAGTGTGTGTGGGGGGGCAAATGGGGGGGTTCTATGCGAGTTCACATGCCTCTTGTGTGTATAAAAGGACAGGCACCGATCAGAGCAGCAGATGAGGAGAAAGTAGCTTGTGGTCACAGGAACTGCACGGGGATAGAGCTTGTGAAAGTCAAGGATGCAAAGGCCTCCATCAAGCATCATAGCTAATTTTCGATGGTAGATATGGGAGAACACACACCTGCCCAGCCTCGACAAAGCACACATTATTTTGGGGCTGATCAACTTTGCCATTGCGCTGAAGGGCGCCGGGGTCCCTCGAGTGAGCTGTCCATCATAGTGCCTAAAGGGCGGGAAGACGATACACACCGGTAGTGTGTGCGGGGGGCAAACAGGGGGGGCTTCTATGCCAGTTCACATGCCTCTTGTGTGTATAAAAGGACAGGCACCGATCAGAGCAGTAGATGAGGAGAAAGAAGCTTGTGGTGACAGGAACTGCACAGGGATAGAGATCATGAAAGTCAAGGATGCAAAGGCCTCCATCAAGCATCATAGCTAATTTTCGACTGTAGATATGGGGAGAACACACACCTGCCCAGACTCGACAAAGCGTACTTTTCTTTGGGCTGATTAACTTTGCCATCGCGCTGAAGTGCGACGGGGTCCCTCGAGTGAGTTGTCCATCATAGTGGCCAAAGCGCGTGAAGAAGGTGCACACCACTAGTGTGTGTGGGGGGGAAAAATGGGGGGGAATTCTATGCAAGTTCACATGCCTCTTCTGTGTATAAAAGGACAGGCACCAATCAGAGCAGCAGATGAGGAGAAAGTCGCTCATGGTCACAGGAACTGCCCAGCCTGCACAAAACGCACATTTTGGGGGGCTGATTAACTTTACCATCGCGCCCAAGAATTCCGGGGTCCCTCAAGTGAGCTGTAAATCATAGGGGCTAAAAAGCAGGAAGACGGTGCACACCACCAGTGTGTGTGGGGGGGGCTAACGGGCGGGCTTCTATGCGAGTACACATGCCTCTTGTGTGTATAGAAGGACAGGCACAAATCAGAGCAGCAGATGAGGAGAAAGAAGCTTATGGTCACAGGAACTGCACGAAAATAGAGCTCGTGAAAGTCAAGGATGCAAAGGCCTCCATGAAGCATCATAGCTAATTGTCAACTGTAGTTATGGGGAGAACAAAAACCGGCCCAGCCTCGACAAAGTGCACATTTTATTTGGGCTGATTAACTTTGCCATCGCGCTGAAGGGCGCCGGATCCCTCGAGTAAGCTGTCCATCATAGTGGCTAAAGGGCGGGAAGACGGTGCACACCGCTAGTGTGTGGGGGGTGCAAATGGGGGGGGGGCTTCTATGCAAGTTCACATGCCTCTTGTGTGTATAAAAGGACAGGCACCGATCAGAGCAGCAGATGAGGAGAAAGACGCTCATGGTCACAGGAACTGCCCAGCCTCAACAAAACGCACATTTTTTAGGGGGCTGATTACCTTTGCAATCACGCCGAAGTGTGCCGGGGTCCCTCGAGTGAGCTGTCCATCATAGTGGCTAAAGGGCAGGAAGACGGTGCACACCGCTAGTGTGTGGGGGGGGAAACAGGGGGGCTTCTATGCGAGTTCACATGCCTCTTCTGTCTATAAAAGGACAGGCACCGATCAGAGCAGCAGATGAGGAGAAAAAAGCTTGTGGTCACAGGAACTGCACTGGGATAGAGCTCGTGAAAGTCAAGGATGTAAGGGCCTCCATCAAGCATCATAGCTAATTTTCGATGGTAGATATGGGGAGAACACACACCTGCCCAGCCTCGACAAAACACACATTGATTTTGGGCTGATTAAGGAGTTACTGAATTTGACCTTCAACTCAGGCACCTGCTTTATCTATATCTGTAAGTGCTTCCTGCAGGAGCCTCGTTGTCTATTTGTAACAATTCTTTGACCCTGCTTCAAGGGTCAGAGCAGGGTCAGAGAATAGTTGCAAGTAGGCAAGGAGGCGCCGCTCAGGAAACACTTACTGGGTTATAGCAGGTGCCCAAGTTGAACTTAATTTCTTTGTAACCATTTTGTAAATGGTTACAAAGAAATTAGCTTCAACTTGGGCACCTGCTGTAACCCTGTAAGTGCTCCCTTAGCAAAATGAGTCCTGCTCGCGGATTCGCGGATTTTGCCGTGATTTCCCATGATTCGTGGGTTGCGAAATCACGGCAAATCTGCAAATTCCGCGAGCGGAACACATTTTCCCCCCATACTCAAAATCAATACCCCAGGGCTATATTGGTCTGTTTCAGAAACTTTCTCCTATGAGAGACTATTTATGACATTGCCAGACCGACAAGCAAAACGGTGGAACGCCGCTGGAGGATGCGGCAACTCTTCACTCCATTTGAACAAATCGGAGCGACTGTATACCTGCAAAACCCAGCACGCCTAAGAGTCATGTACAAGGGAGCAACACAAAATTTTACAAGTGAAAAACAAGCGGAAGCCTACCTACAAGAACTCTCAGAGACAGAAAAACGAAAAAATACGGGAAAACAGTAACAAACATTAAAATGTAACAGAGGAAATTGTAGACCAAATGGACCATATCACTAGACATTCAATGAACTAAAGGGCATACCCAGAAAAGGTGGTAGGGAAGCGGGATGGGGAAATAATAGTATCCTATACTTTTTAAAAGGTTTGTATAGAAAAGTTAAACAAAGTATAGGGAAATAACAAACAAGGTCAGTCTCACATCCCACCCATCAACCTCATCCTATCCACTTCACTTTTATTCACTCATAGCCAGCCACTGAGCGAGCTGAGGAGTACGGACCACTGGGACGCCCACACCTTGTGTGCCCCATGACCCAGGATGCCTCAAGTAATGGTGGGGGGAGGGGGGTAGGGGGTCCTCAGGGAGGGCTGGAGGGAGAGGGGAGGGGAGGAAGAGGAAGGGGGGAGGGGGGCAACATTCCGGCACACAGGAAACAAAATAGCAATAACCATAAACAGGAGGAACGCTTTAACCTCGCTACAACAGATACAGCATAAAAACAAGGGGAAAGATAAAAAATACTTATGGGCAAATTAAAAATTGTCTCTGTCAATATCTGCGGATTAAATGACTTATGAAAAAGACAAAATGTCGCAATAGGCCTTAGATCAACCGGGGCCAGCATTATTTGTCTTCAAGAGACACACGTCGAAGGGATGCAACACCATTTACTGCAAACACTAGGGTATAAATTGATCACAGCTACGACACAAACAACTAAGACACGCGGGGTGGCTATCTTGGCAACAGATAGGGGTTCCAATTTACTCGATCTGCAGCTGACAAATCCGGGAGATGGGCGTTAGCAGAATGTAAGTACGGGCCTGGAAAGAGACTAACCATCTGCTCAATCTACGGATGCATCACAGATGATCCAGATCTTTCAGAATATGTCACTAATGAATTAACACACTGGCCACTGCCAATAGTTATGTGTGGGGACTTTAATCTAAACCTACCATCAGACAGGTCCTCGGGCCACAACTTTAAATAAAAGGGCAGAAAACCCAAGATCTTTAGAGCATTTGAGGTGCTGTGTAATACACAGGGACTAACCGATTGTTGGCAATATAAGCACCCTCAAAAAACATGGTATACATTATTCTTTCATCCCCTTCTGAAATTTACTACATTAGACTACATACTGGTTTCCCATACCATAATAACTAAGTGTCTTATAGAAAAACTATAACAACAACGAGAGAGAGAGGGAAGGGGCACTCTCGGTCCCCCGGGAAGTAATTACAATCAACAAAAGAGTGCCCACTCAGGGGTAGTGGTGTCCAGCACAGAGACAGGAAAAGTCAAATCAACCTGAATAGGAATTTCCCAACACCCAACACATTAGTTGGTATATTTCCCTACACATACTTTTAACCAATACCCAGCTAACCACGGAATAAAGTTTTTTGTTTGGTAAAGCTGTTTGGTATTTTTTTTAAACTCACTTTTTTGCACACTTTGTCACAAAAAAACCCCGCTCCGCAGTAACCTGGCGTCGCAGCACACCAGGGAGGCATTCGGTTTCTCCTGGTGGGCCCAATGATGAAGCATGTCACCACCCAGGGTGGTGAGTGAGGGCTTACAAGAAATCCCTGGGAAATTCCTATTCAGGTTGATTTGACTTTTCCTGTCTCTGTGCTGGACACCACTACCCCTGAGTGGGCACTCTTTTGTTGATTGTAATTATAGAAAAACTACCCTGGGACCTATCAGACCACAATCCAATAATTCTAAACATCAATATCGATAAAATTCAACAAGACCAAAACAGCTGGACATTTGAAAGGGCCTTATTATTAAATAAAAAATATTGTCAACTGGTGGAAAAATGGATAGCAGAATTCCTGGAAGACAACCTGTTCAGCGCACTGATAGAAGTGGTATGGGAGACACTCAAAGCCACAATTAGGGGAGAAACCGATCAATTTTCTATCAGAAAAAATCAAGAAGAAAAACAAAATATAATAGAATTACATGGGAAATTAGCAGAAGCAGAAGAAGGGCTTATTAGAACAGTTGAAGGGGGTATTAATACAGAAATGGCATTACAAAAGGTTGCTATAGCAAGAAACATAATAAAGGAAACATTCACGGGAAAAGCAATCGGTAAAGCCACAATGTATAAAGAAAAGGCATACAAATTAAGTGAGCAAATCGGGCACCATCTAGCTATCCGCACAAGGCAACAACACACCGCAAACACAATTAAAGAGATCAAAGATTGAAATAATCATCTAAGACAAGACACAGAAGAGATCAGATTAGAATTTCAGACATATTATCAAAATCTATATAAAGAAACCGACAAGGATCAAGAACTAATCATTGAATACTTAGACCAAGCTCCAAGGCCGCAACTTTCACAAATAGACCAAGATAATCTAGCGGTGATACCTCAGTGGATCGCAATTTTATTATTAGATGGTATACCCGCTGAATTTTATGTCAAATTTCATAAATCACTTAAAGGAATTTTGACGGCCCTAATGACTCAAGTATTTTTAGCGGGTAAACCGCCAAAGTCATGGGCATGGGCTAAAATTGTTGTCTTCCCAAAGAAACACAAGGTAGGTGGGTGGGGAGGGAGTTCCACGTCTTGGCAGCCAGGTGGGAGAAGGATCTTCCTCCGGTGGTGGTTCTGCGAATTCGTGGGACGTGGTGAGGGCGAGGCTGGCGGAGCAGAGTTGTCTGGTGGGTGTGTAGAACATGAGGCGGATTTTGAGGTATTCGGGGCCGGTGTCGTGGAAAGCTTTGTGAGTGTGGGTGAGGAGTCTGAACATGATCCTTTTGTTGACAGGGAGCCAGTGCAGGTCTGTGTCGGGGTATGTCCAGGATGAGTCATGCGGAAGGGTTCTGTATGCTTTGGAGTCTTTTCTGTAGTTTGGCTGTGGGCGTAGAGGGCGTTCCCGTAGTCCAGACGGCTGGTGACGAGGGCCTGGGTGACGGTCTTTCTGCTGTTGGTGGGGATCCACCGGAAGATCTTTCGGAGCATGCGCAAGGTGTTGAAGCATGAAGATGAGACGGCGTTGACTTGTTTGGTCATTGTGAGAGAGGAGTCCTGGATGAAGCCTAGGTTGCGTGCATGGTCTGTGGGCTTGGGGGCGGTGCCCAGTGCAGGGTGCCACCAGGAGTCATCCCAGGCGGAGGGGGATGGTCCCAGGATGAGGACTTCCGTTTTGTCTGAGTTCAGTTTCAGCCAGCTGAGCTTCATCCATTCTGTAACGTCTTTCATTCCTTCCTGGAGGTTGGCTCTGGTGGTGGCTGGGTTGTTGGTGAGGGAGAGGATCAGCTGGGTGTCATCGGTGTAGGAGAGGATGTTTAGGTTGTGTTGGCGTGCTATGGCTGCAAGGGAGAGTCATGTAGATGTTAAAGAGCGTGGGGCTGAGCCAGGAGCCTTGAGGTACGCCGCAGATAATCTTGGTGGCCGCTGAGTGGAAGGGAGGGAGGCGGACTCGCTGAGTTCTGTCGGAGAGGAAGGAGGTGATCCATTCCAGGGCCCTTCATTGGATCCCGGTGTGGTGGAGCGGCTTGTTAGGTTGCGGTGGCAGACTGTGTCAAATGCGGCCGATAGGTCCAGGAGGATGAGGGCAGCAGTTTCCCCGTTGTCGGGCAGGGACCTGATGTTGTCAGTTAGATTAGGCCACATCAGACGCAAAATCTCTAAATTTCTCTCCGGAGTTTGGAACACAATAATCAAAATTTCAATAGCCGAAATAATTTTGGGAATGGATGGAGATCTCAGGCCAAAGGAAATACAGGGACTCATATTTATCTCCATGGCTGTTCTCAGAATATGCCTAGCATCTAGCTGGTTTGATCTAAATCCTCCAACCTTTCAACAGTGGCGGGCGAGACTATTAGCTACTTATAGCCTAGAAATAGCTATATATAGGAGGAAAAGGGTGAAGAGGAAAAAAAAAGGCCTCAAATCTGGGGTCCTCTTATACAGTGGATGCAACACAATGAATCGTAAAGTGTAAAGTACAACATCTAATATTTGAAACTAATGTGACTTTAACATGAGTTAATCTCTCGCTGATATCTGACTATATTGTAATGAAATGTATTACGCTTACCTTTCCTTTTTTTTTAAATTTATCGTTCAAATTACCTGTCAAATGGGGGTGGGAATATGGGAAGGGAGGGTCTCTCTTACAAAATTTCAATAAAGAACTGAAAAAAAAAGGACATGAAGATGATAACCAGGAAGGAGTGCGTCACACAGGGAAGAGAAGTTTGAATGTTTTGTTTGATTTTAGGAAAAATCATAAAAGTGCATTTACTAAAACAATCATACATAAAACAATGAACAATGAAAAACATTCCAGGGATCATGATAAAATACAAGCACGAAGCGCGGTTTAAAATTTTTTAGAGAACCTATCATAGACAATAATTACATGACCGATAACAGTACCCACCAACAGTCCTATTATCTAAAGCCTCTAAGAGACTATCTCACTAAACAGAATTAGAACATTAAAACACAAGACTAAAAGGCAGTTATCCATCTATAGATTTACAGGCTCTCACCGCCGCCTTTAAAAAGGAAATAACTCAGTGGTGGCTCGCAGCGATAAAGCTGTGGGGTGGGGAGGCGGAACGGGTCTGGGTGGGGGGTAGTGGAGTCCGGCATACGACTGCAGATATTTATATATTTATTTACGTTGACCTTTTCCGTTGTATGTCTGACTCCACTACCCTCACCCTGCCTCACCCCACCCTGCTTCCCTAGCCCACAGTGTTACTGTTGAACTAACTCTAAAGTAGTTTGTAGTTCAGAAAAAAACACACTAGGGTTATCACAAGGATCCACAGTTGTCAGGCCTCCCTGTTCCAACCATGCTCACTGATGAGGTCCAGTAAGGCAACAACCTGTCTGGAAATGCTTGTGCTCCCATTGAACAAATATATAGTTCATCAGTCCGGGTTGCTTTATTTCCACTGGAGCAATATCATTGCTGGTTTCGATTTGGTTAGTTGCACTCTGTAGTGGCACAAGGTACAAAAAAGATAGAATGAAAGGTGCCCGAATGTGGTTATATCTCAGTGATAGATTTTATGTAACCCAGCACGTGTTTGTTTTTTTAAGTAGTAATAGTAGTAAGTAGTAATAGTAGTTTTTTGTGTGATTACTTAAAATCATTACAAAAGTACATAAAACAATTTTCTCAATAAAAACTGTGAAAGCACATGAAAAGTAATCATTGCTACATGATAAAATTAAGGATGGTTTGACTGAAGTAAAAAAATGCCTTTTTGTATTCCACTAACATAAGAAAAAATCTTTATCAAAAACTACAATTGAATCTTATTTGGGGCTACACAGCTAGCACTGGTGGATGAAATGCTTCTAGTTTAAAACAAACCATGCAGTTAAAATGCCTTAAAAGTGCCTTGTGCTGTATGGCCTGTAATGTTGGGAAAAGCTATAATCGTGTTTTTTCGACCACTGTTCATATTTGCTTGATCTGCTTGTCGGAGTAATTTCTTAATATGGGCAAAATATTTTACACCTCGACAAGACAGAATGAATCACAGCTTGTCTGCATGTACGAATATTTAGCTTGTTAAAGATTAATTTTAAAGAGCATTTCCTTAGATCCTTTGCAGCTGGGCACACGCACAGCAAATGGGCTAATGTTTCATCCGAATAACCACATAGACAACAGTTCTCCTCTTGATGATTGTGTTTCCATTATAGCATAAAGTCCTTTGAGTCATGGAGTCCCAGGCGATAGTGATTAAAGCTCTTTTTTATCTCGGAGCTAAAATGGGCTGCTAGGTAGGTTTGGGGCATTGTGTGAGTATAGGAATGTCCATGCATGGCGTCGTTTGGACAAGATGTTTTTGTCTTCCAGGAGCGAATTCTTCTTGGCGGACAAAACTCTGGCTTTATTAAATATGGACTTTTCTGCCATGCTCTCCCACACTGCTTGGGTATCTAGCACCACCAGTGAGTTCCTCAAATATGCTCCCCAAGATGTAGGTACTTCTTGCATCATTTGGGCTTTTATCTCATCCCAGCATAGATTGTTCAGTGAACCCGGCTCTGATGGTCGAAATTTATGGCAGAGCTTCTCAAAAGAATTCATGCTCTGGAACTTCTGATTTTGAAGGCCAAATTCTAGCGGTACCTGTGCGGGAGATGCAGACTTGGGAAGAGTAAAGGCGGCTTTATATATCTTGGTCTGGAGCTCATTCATTAACTCTGCCTCATTGCCACACCATGTTTCTAAACCATAAGACAGAGTAGGTAAAATGAGTGTTGCCATCATAGTTAGGAAGTGAGTATAAGCCGGACAGCTCAATTTTTTGTTCAGCAGTCAAAAAGCTAAAATTAATTGTTGGGCTTTAGCATTTAGATCCTGTGTGTGGTCCTTGTATGAAATGCAGCGCCCCAGTTTAATGCCTAGATATTTATATGAGGCTTGCTCTTCCACTTAATCTCCTTTAACGTACCATTTAAACGTATTTTTCTTGGGGTCCACTAGGCGTACCACCTTCATTTTCTTTTTATTTAACTCTAGACTAGCCTGGTCCAGGTAGATTACTAAGTTGTTCATTGATTTTTGCAGCCCAATCAGATTTTGATTTAGCACTACGATGTCGTCCGCGTATTCTAAAAAAGATATAGGCTCTTTGGCCAACATTGGCTGATGGCTGTTTGCTGATTGCATATGCTCAGTTATGTCTGCTAAGAACAAATTGAACAAACTCGACGCCAGGTTGTTTTAAGCCGTGCTGAGTGTTTATTCTTGCAGATACTGTACTTCCATCGCCTAGTTTCTCTCTGGCCCAAGTTCCCATATAGCGGGCAATCATTGCATCCAAGAGATTAGTCGGTAGCCCCCAGGTTTTTAATTTATTCCAAAGTTGAGTGCTAGTCACTCTATCAAATGTGGCTTTCAGGTGTTTGTTTTTTAAGTGGTCTAAATGAAATTGAATATCTTTGTTATTATTGTTTTCAAGCTAACAGAGAAGGGATAAATCCATATTTTTGTTTCATGGCATTTGGCCTGGACGAAGTTCCCTCTTCAAGACTTGTACAGTACCTGGGCAAACAGTACTTTTATTCACGCTTCACAAGCAGTTCCAGACATATGTTGCGATTTGTGCAATTGATGTACAGGTGCATATAGGTAATTGTGAAACGGCTCCACTACGTATCTTGCCTGAATGTGTAAATGCATTTTGCCTTTGCCGCATTCTACATGAAGAAAAATTATTTTAGGAATCTGTACTCGAATGTTTTGCTATACGTACATGCTATAATTAAACATCATTTGCAATGAATGCATGAAAAACTAATATGAAATTCCGTGGCATATTAGCAAGAACCTTGTTAAAATTAACGCAGTTTTAGCGCAGGTTAGATGTCCTGCACATCTAACCTGGGCTTCCATTGGAATTCTATAACGCATATTAGCAAGCCCATTATAGCCGTTTTAGCTGCAGTTTCCTGCTGCTAAAACAGCGATAATTTTAATGAGGTTCTTTCTTATATGCCCCTTCATGATTAATTCAGCTAAGCAACGGTATTTAGAAATATCGTTTAAAAGAGGCATACATTGTGCCCGCATTCGAATTCTATTGGTACTCAGGGCACATGCGCTTTTATTTACCATTCTGATCTTTATCACTCCAATTTCAGCAGCATAGTATTTTTTTATTCTAATGCCGTTCTGAAATATTGATGTAGCATGAGAAATAAGTGGTATTTGCAAATAGTGAGTATGTGAAAAGACCTTGATGCATCACGTCTGACCGGAGGCAGTGGCAACATTTCAAATAAATCAGCCCCTTACATTTGCAGCCCTTTTTTATTTCACCCATGCATGCAAACCCCTCGAACATTACTTCATATCAATGATACTTCCCCACTACCATAATTGAATAGTGAAAGAGAGGTTTGTAAGCCACCCTCGCTGCTGCTCTGGTAATGCTACAATTCTGAACAGGTATGATTGTTAGGCGAGCTCATTCAAATGACAAAACACCATTTATATGCAGATTCTGTTTTTTGCTGCACACATGACCTTCTGAACTCCATTTTGTTTTTTCTTGACACATCAATTCCATCTCACACCGAGTCAGATTGAGCTGCCTGGTGTCAGGTGCTGCTTAGTGACTATGATGAAAAGCTTACTGCTATTAATGTGTCTGTACCTGTTTTTACTGCCTATTATTATCTCAACCATGACGTTTTGGATCTTGAATTCATTGATGAATATATCATGCCACAGGGACAAAGAGTACAATCTTAGTATGGGTGATGGCTTACTAGTCAGAATAGTCAGAAACTTACAGCATGGGCACAGAGGACATTTCCTAGGGCTTCCCACCTTCCAAGGGCCCCAGTGGGAAAGGGAATTTTTCTTCTATTTTAACTTTGTCCATCCTATTTCTTAACCCCATCGCCGTGCGGTACATTCCATCGCGGTGCGAGGGGGGTGGGGCTGGGCGTGGCGCTCGAGTGCCTAGGACGGCTCCCGGCCGTCATAAGTCACAGTAGGCATGTGCTCATGACGGCCTGGAGCTGTTCATACTACGCCCACTGATTAATTCGAGGAATTAACCATGCGTGGGCGGAGCGGCAACGTTTGGACGGCTCCCGTCCGTCATGAGCATGCGCTACTGTGACTCATGACGGCCGGGTGCCGTTCTGAGCAAGGAAGGTGTTAATCTAAACCTTTCTCCTCTTTGCCTGACTCTGTCTCTCTGCTCTGTGTCAATTTAAGGGTTTTTGGGTGCAGGGCAAAACATTTTTCAACTCTTTTTATGTGCCCCTGTTAAAGTTTAACATATAATTTAGAACTGTTTGGAACCATGCAGGCTTGAATTAGTAGGAAATGGGTAACACACTTCTAATTTGTTCTGTACTGGTGCCCCAAATAAGTCTTGCCAAGGACCCCCCAAAATCCTTAAAATAACACTGTTACTACTACACTGTTTTATCTGAAACCGATGCATACCAATGCATACCAATGCCTCAGATGTACGTATGCACTTACTTCTTCACATGCCGACCTTTGAATGGTTCACTTTGAGCATCACCATCTGGATGAAGATGGAATCCAGTATACTCCATACATTTTTACATAAATACCCAGCTTATGGTATGTTCACTGTAGAATTGGAATATAGTCAGAATTGAAATTCATTACTTTTTAACACTGCTCGCTGAAATAATAGAACAATGTGTCTCAGACTAATCTTTTTTAATCTTGCTTAATTATTAAATGTATTGTGCTTCGATCTGAAAAGAGAAGTCAGACAGGAGATGAGTAGAAAGATGTATTTGCCATCAAGGAAGAAACAGTGCACCACGGGGCATATGTACAAGGAAATGGCGCAGCACCATTTCCAAAATGCAAAGATGCACAATATTTACAGAATATGGCATACCCCTGGGGATTCCCTAACACTGGTGCTAAAAATAGCTCCCTCGCCCCAACACAGACTCCCTTGCCCCAAAGTGCAAGGGTGCCTGCATTGCAGGGATGCTTGTTGATGTCCAGGAGGGCGTCCCTTTCCGCACATAAGCAATCAATAATGGCAAGTTGATACTTCTACTTGTGCTGTGCAGCACACATAGAAGTAGCAAATCACCATTATTTAATGATTGTTTTTGTTCTTGAAAGTCCACCTTCCTGCACAAAAACAAACATTTTTGGCATGTTTCTCTTTCTATTTGTTTTGCAGAATGCAGCACCATGGAAAAAGCAAAAACGAGGAGAAATAAAAATATTTTACCTCATTGCACCAATCCGGCTTTTGCATGGGGCTAGTTTTTGGTGCTGCTTCAGATCTGTAGATCCTTGTAAATCTGGGGTAGGGTCAAAAAGCAATTGGTAAAGCGGTGGAACGCCCACATCAGCAACCATTCTACGCCCCTTTCACGTAGATTCCTGTTTGACAGGGCACCATATTTACAAAGCGGCATTCAGCCTTGCAAAGTGGCTTAACGTCACTTTGTAAATATGGGGAAGAGTATTGCGCCACTGGAACATAAAAAAAGTGACGTTCTACTGGTGCAATCCCCCTGTAAATATGCCCTGATGTCAGTTGCCTCTTTTGACTCTTTGGAAGGTCCACCGAAAGATGCAGTGACATGATGACATTTAAATCAGAATCTCTGCAAGAACATTACAAGTGAAGATTAACAACAAAACAAGTTACAGAACATTAAGGAATGTAAACAGAAAATTGGTCCTTAAACATTTTTTATATCCAGTGCAATCTTCTAAATGTTTTGGATGTGACAGGGACATACCACAACTGCAGTACACAAGGACCCTTCCCCTACGTATCCTTCACAGCACAATGCTGATGCTCGTATGACCTTGTTTTGCAATTTGCTCCTGTGAATGAGTTCTTAGTCTGACTTTATTGTGCCTACCCAAGGCTTGAAAAAGCTCTCGTCGTGTGTGCGACATGGGGGCGAAACAAGTGTTAGCTATCCCCACCTTATTGTTACCTATAAGAATATTTTGCGATCAAGGGAATATGATGACACTGCTGAAAAACTCAATATACATTGTACCAATGTGTTTCTATATTGTCTGTTTACACATAATGTTGTTCTCCATCTCTGTACATTCTAACATAACAATTATGCTTTTATATTCTAGAAACACCATACCAAATTCATGGACATTGAGGAATTTAAGCAAAACATTGACTCTTAAAACAATGCTGAAAGGAAGGAAATGACTAAAAGGACCCTTTATCAATAAGTGGATGTAAAAAAACAGATAAATGATTGTTCACAGGTATCTATATCTACCACCTCCTTTGTAATATCACCTTGAACTATAAACAAACATGCATCATGCATGCATGCAATTAACCAAAATGACAGTGTTGGCAGGAGTGACATCACAACCGTTTAGGCAACACTTCATGGAATCAATGGAGGAGACATCACATCATCTTTAACCACAATCACACCATAGGACGAGCATCTATGTGATCATCTAGATGGCAGGCATTGTCAATGTACAAAAAGGCTGCAGATATCAGGACGGGATTGTTAAATTAGCTCAATCATTGACACAAACATTAGTTACCAACAATACAATAACTAGCGAATTACTATGAAATAGCCAGCATATTCCAAGTGCAGCTTCATGTGTGCCATCCTATTTCAGTGCCAGACTCATGTGCCAAGATGCAACAATCCTGTGCCTGGGCACAGCTATGAATTCCTGTAAACGGTTAAATTTGTAAATGCATCTATCATATGTCCAAGTTTAGCACCTTATGTCAAGTACATAATTCAAGGGTCTTATTATGTGTACGGTGCTGTGCCCTAGTCTGTTGCACAGTGTACCTTTAACAGGGGTCACCAGGTACAGACCTGGCCAGTGCTTCCTATTACAGATAATGTGCTCCCCAGGGCAGACACAAAATGGCACCGGCCATGGGGTCAGTCCCTCACTGAAAGGAAGACTGACTGAAGCAATTATCCTATATTTCACTTAGCAAGTCGCACCCCTTGAAGGGGATGTCTTGAGGTCCCTTTCTCCCTCCTCCAAGTGTTCCCCGAGGGAGTGTACTGAGAGTGCCCCCATATATGTGTGGCACACATTCACTGAGCTTGCTGACAGCTTACAAACCCCTGTGTCCACATCTATCATACAGCACTGGCACAGAGGCATGCTAGAGCTCATGCTGGTGCACATGTAGCACTGATGCAATCCGTGTTACAGAAGGAGTTGCATAAACCTCAACAGCCACTTCTGTAATACCAAAGTGTTCAAGTAGCATAAAAGCGGGCACATACAGCGTCTAGATCTGGGGCAGGCAATAAGGAATAGGGATCGTGCTGCAGTGATTAAGCATAGGAAATTGTACAAAGCAGCCATTTATCGTGCAAAAAAGAAATGGGATGAAGACCATTGGGCCCAACTAAAAGAAGCCTCCGATAATAAAGATTCACTGTTATTTTGGAAGATCATCAAGTGGGGCAGTGGTGCGGGCCCAGCGAAACCTGATAATAATGTACCAGTGGGTTCTTGGGTCGATTATTTCGGGCCCCAGTACGCGGAAAGTAATATACCCGTGATAGCTGAAGATATAATCCCGGCCTATGCAATAGAAGATCTATTCTCCCTCAGTGAAGCAGAAATTGCCATCAGTTCTGCTAAATGTGGGAGGGCGCCCGGCCCGGATGGTATCCCCCCTGATATTTTTAAACATGATGTGGCGAGATGGGCGAGATACATCCTACTTGTAGCAAATGCCCTAGCAAAGGGGGCAGTGGTGCCTGATATTTGGAAAGGAGCAACTATTATCCCCATCCATAAGAAGGGCGATCGCTCACTGCCTGCAAACTATAGGCCCATAAGCTTAATAGCCACTGTACAGAAAATAGTCGGAAAAATGGTAACAAACCAGCTAATGGACTGGGTAGAAGACAACAGCGCCCTCTCCCCTTATCAAGCGGGATTTAGGCGAGCCACTAGTACCATTGACCAGGTCTTTCGCTTCACAATATTGAGGTGGAAAACCGTTGTGCTGGGAAGGGGCAGCCTGTATGTCGCGTTTGTCGATCTGCGGGCTGCGTTCGATCTAGTTCCCAGGCACAAGTTATGGTCGGTGCTCCAAAAGCTGGGGATTCCTGCAGAACTTCTTACATTAATTATGCAACTGCACGAATCCAATTTTGCCAGAGTACAATGGGGAGGAAGTAGCGAGACAACAGTGGACTTCCCTGTGGAAAGGGGTGTTAGGCAGGGCTGTTCTATGGCCCCTCTACTTTTCTCGTTATTTATTAACGGGATAGTTGAGAGAATGCTGAGGGCTAGTGTCGATGCCCCCTCGTTGGCGGACACCAGGGTTCCGATCCTGATGTTCGCTGACGATACTCTTATTTTGTCCAAGACTCCCATGGGGCTGCAGCGTGCAATAAGCATTTTTGATGCCTTTTGCATAGAGCACGGGCTTGAGGTAAATGTAGGGAAAACTAAACTAATGGCTTTCTCTGCTGGGAGCAGACGCTATCCTAAGATAACCTTAAACAAAAGCAGGCTCGATATAGTTAATGAATTTACATACTTGGGTGTGCAGATTGCGGGGGGGACTGGTTGGACGCATCACGTGAGTAAAGTAGTCCTAAAGCACCAGCAGCTATCAGGTGCTTTAAGGGGGGAACACCGCAAATCAAAAACAAAACCTATAAAACCAGCGCTGACAGTGTATGACGCGAAGGTTTTGGGTGCAACCTTATATGGCGCTGAGCTATGGGCTTGGAATAGTCTGATGGATCTTCAGACCTCCGAGAACAAGTTCATGCGCGGGATTACTGGACTTCCGCAGAGCACCCCTCTGATCCCATTGTTTATGGAGCTTGGTAGACGCACGATTACAGACAGAGCTCGATTGCGACCAGTTCTTTACTGGAGACGCCTCTGGACGACTCCAGAAATAAGACAGTATGCGGAGGGCTTTTTGTGGATAATCAAGGAAGATATCTTCCATAAGATAAAATGGTTAAAACATCTCAAGACCATGTTGGTAAATTTAGGGTTTTCCAATCTTTGGAATAACCCTGAGGGAGAAACCTTCCCAAGCAAAGAAGCCCTCAAAGAGCAATACTGGGGTTGGGTAGGGGGCAAGATGCTGAATGACACCAGGGCAGATTCAATGTCTGGTCGTTTTTTGGAGACTAAAATTTTACCTGTCCTAGAAAACTATTGGGATAACATCACGGTACCAATGGACAGGAAACTCATTTTCCAGTTAAGGTCAGGATCTATCCCCCTTAGGAAATTGACATCTGGTTGGCACAGACCCACTAATAGCCTATGTCCTTCATGTGAAAATGCCGAGGAGAGCATAGGACATTTTCTCTTTTCATGTGAAGCCTATGCGAATCCAAGGAGGAAATGGCTCTCGCCGGTATGCAAAAATCTGGGGACACGCGATAGTTCCGTGGCCTTAAGAATCCTATGTACAACATATCAGGATTCGATTGTCATGGGTGTCGCCAAATACATGGGTTGGGCTTGGGCGATAAGACGACGGTCTTTAGGGGATTGCAGGTAATTTCGTTATTCCTTTTAATAAACTTTTATACATTGGTATAAATTGTTTTATCTGTAATGTTGTATGAGCTGCACTGTGTTTAATGAATTTTTATCCTGTAATATGTATTTTGTGTAATTGTTCTGATTTTATGTGCTTTTATGAGAATTGTCTCGAATAAAGCTTATACAACAACAACAACATAAACCTCAACAGCCACTTCTGTAATACCAAAGTGTTCAAGTAGCATAAAAGCGGGCACATACAGCGACTTTACTACAGAGCTATGCACTAAGGTGTCTCATGCCCTGTCATCAGAAATCAGTCACTAAGGGGTCTATTTACTACATTATCAAGCATTACAGTGCAGGAGCCATACATACTGCACTGTGTTGCTTGGGAAGGAGAGACTAAGACAATGACATATCTACAAAGATATGAAACTCTCCTCCTCTCTTCCTTGCACTCGTACACATTCAAGCTACAGAGTGCCATGCACACACCTCCTTCATAGAGCCTATTTTAGTAGGGCATTTTATTTTTATAACAAAGCCATCCACATTTTTTAGTAGATAGGGTTTTGTGTGGTTGCACTGGAACGCCCATGCACCACCCATGGAATGGCTCCACGGCGCTGCATAATGCAAAGCAGTTCTAGGTGCTGCTTGCACTACTTTCAAGTGAATTACCAGTCAGAGCAAGTGTTGCACTGAAAAGGAAATCGAAAAAAAAATGTCTCGACTTGCTTCCCCTTTTTGACACATCACAGAATCTGGGTAAACATACCACTAAATGCCCATTAGGTGGACTGGAGTTACATAAAAAGAGGAGCACCCATGGCTTGGAATAACTATCACAATGTACTTCTTTCTACTATTTATCCCAACAAAACTAGTATACTTAGCAACTTATCTCTGACTGTAGGGAATGAGATAGTTCAGACCTTGGTCCAGATGAATGCCTGAGACCAATATGAAACACAACAGCACGGGAACAGAAACATGTCAACACACTACTGAAAGACTGCATTTACCAGACTCTCTAGGTCATTACTTTTGGTGATGTTGAAGTGGGGTAGTAATCAAGTTCCTCAGTACTTTACCATCCTTTATGCAGTTTAATCAACACATCCAATCAACCAAACCAGCAGGGAGGCAAAACTATACCTCTTTATAAAGAGGTCCAGTTCAAACCTGTTGTTTATACCAGGGCCGTACTGGGAACTGAAAGCAGCCCTAGCAACTTTTGCAAGACCAGCCCCTGTCCGGTGCGTAGCGAGCAAACCCGACCTTTAATTGGGTGGTTTGGGGGGTTCTCACCCCAAGAAAATTTTGGAAAACAACAGACCAAAAGGGTGAATTTTACAGCACATTTTTCATTACATATTGAATTGTATCAACTTTCAAAGCACAGTAAATAGTAGATGATGACCTTAAAGAGCACCAGTTTACCAAGTGGTGGGGAAAAAGTAGGGGAACCGTGGGCGGAGAATCAGAGGGTGGGAATAACCTAAGTATTGGATCAGTGGGCGGAGCCAGAGGTGTGGCAAGAATGCGCAAACATCCCAATATATTAGTATTTGTTTGACATTTCACTGTCCAGTTTAAACAACCAATGGATGACCACGATTAGTTTAAGTTATAATTATTTATTGACATTAAAATACATTTACAAAGTGAGATATGCTTCTAATCACAGAATGTCCTTTTAATATCAGAATGTCACATTTAAATTCTGGAAATTTCTCAAGATCTCCTCCTCCATACAATAAAATGTGGAAGCACAAGCCATTTTTCGCCGAGCCATGGAGTTTCTGTCATCAGTACTTTTCCCTTTTTCCACAACAGCAGTTCAAACATGAATGGCAAAATATCCTAGTTTGGAAATGTTTTCTATATACTCATGGCTCTGCCGTATTTGCCTTATAATGCAAGATCTGCTGCATGATCTAACCATTTGAACTAATAAATGGTTTAAAACTCAAACGTATCAAAAGTTAATCAAAAATGTGACATTTGTTGCTGCAGAGTGGATGGCTTATTGCAAAGATTGACTGGTTACTTTTCTTGCTGCCTCATTTGTATGTTCCACTGGTACTAATGAGGCAAAATCTTTCCAGAGACTGTAAGCATGTGTACAAATGTAAAAAATAATAAAATATCAGAAAACGTACTACATTATGCTGCAGTCTTTTTTTAATGCATAATTTAGTCAACACTGTGGCATAATTTGGTCTCCTTTGCTGCAAGATTCCAGTGGCCCCAGAGCAGGCAGCACATGTTAAAAGTGCTTTTGCACGAAGCAAAGACACTGTGAAGTTTCCGAACTTAGTCTGGTGTGCGTGAAAATTCTGCATTGCAGATCCCTGATGAGTTGCAGTAACTACTTCTGAAACAAGGCCGATGGAGGTATCTATGGGTGAGGCAGACAGCCCTCAAGGTCAGGGCCGACCTTAGCACTGATGGTGCCCTCTGCATTAAGGTTTTTCATTGCCCCCCAATGACCACCTCCACCATGGATTCTCGCACTACCACCCTTTAACAGTGCACCTCAAGTCACCATAACCACACTCTCTCTCAGATGCATTTTGGATAATCAAAGACTGGGGGAAAAAACCTAATGCTCTAATTTATACCTTACAGTTTATATGCAGCTCTTACTTGACAGTTAATAGCTCACTGTTCTATGTTAGGATTTTAACTTATTAACTGCAAGTAACAATAGGGTCTCTCTGACAAAAGCAGTAACTCACTGACCTACTTACATTTTGTGCACTTTGTGATCTGTATGGTACATGTTCTTTGCAGCAGACACATTAACTCTCTGAGCTACCTTTCCATGAGTCAAAACTTCCACTAGAAAAAATTGCGATCGCTCTCTAGGAAGAACATTAAACACCAGAGTCATCATGACATTTTTATTGATGCCGAACATTGCTGGATGCCAGGAAGGAGGCAGCAATCTCTTTTAAAACCTTAATATACTTGCAAACATAATGCCTCCACCCAAAGTCAGCCCCCGGTGCGGTCACACCGGTTGCACTGCCAAAGAGATGGACCTTCTCAAGGGCCCTGTGACCTCAGTGACAAAGTCACTGTTGTTCTAGGGTGTGCTGCTTCATAGGCCTGCCCGCTAGACTGGAGGTGAACTTCAGTATGGATTGTGGTGGATAAGCCTTGAAGGTTAAACCACACTTGCCCCTACTACGATCCACCTGCTGATGCTAAGACACCAGGGCCTCTAAGGTCTTGTGAAGCCTTCTAAGGTCAAGCATGGGATTGTGCTCTCTCAGGAGAGTGTTCTGATGGACTGGTTATTAAGCCTGAACCTGGTTCACCAGTTCAAAATTCAGCAGCTCCGGTCATAGTGCCACATCCTCTTCCTGAATGAACATCATACTGCCCCACTGAGAAAAACTCACACTGCCTTCAATTACAACCCAATTGGTGGCAGATATAAACACCTAGATGCGGCTCAATTTAAATGACGTACTAGACAAGAGCAATATGTGGCCTACAATAAAAAGTAACAAAATCCTGTAAAAGCAAACACTCATAGGGAATGCAAAATTAGCAAACTATGTGAAATGTAAGCAGGAACAACATGGTTAGTTTAGCTCCTTTACACTAACTATTCAGAAATCAGTGAGTGCTTTTGCCTGAAAAGTTGAGAACATGACTACAGGGCCCTGAATGGACCCATTTTAATGTCCATTGCTTATATCCTGATGAAATGTAAGTAGGATGGCAACAAAGACCACATCCTTGGACGCAGAGCCGCAGTACACATTTTGTTTTCCAACCCACACATTGCAGTACCTTCAGGATTGCTATACTAGTTGCAAGCCTAGGGAAAACAAAGACAAGAAAACAAAAATAACGCTTCACTTGCAAACTCTGTAAAAGTGACGCTCATGTGTTTGGGTGTAAATAAAAACAATCTGGCCAGTTTGCCACCACTCTGTCATACTTTATTTAGTTACTTTATCATATTTTTAACCGTTTATTCCCGATGCTGCACCTTTGAAATAAAAACTGAAAAATACGACATTTCCAGCGAAAGTGTTTTTCTTTTTTGGATCCATTTCACAGGGGAGCAAATAAAAGAAAGGAGAGGAAAGAGACAGGGGACCCACATCCGGAACCTTTTCATTCCTCCTTTAAAATAACCTCAGGGAATAAGGACTCCACCATCCGATGTTTTTACCTGAACACGCGTTCTTTGGTAAAACATCAACTGGACATCTTTCTATTTCTCACCACCGAAAAGCCTGACGTTCTACTTATCACTGAAACATGGCTCACTCAGGACTCCCTGCCTGATATTCTTGCAGCCACGCCTTCTGACTATTATATACTGTCAGCTAACCGGTCTTCTGGGAAATTGGGGGGGTGGTGTTGCAGCCATTATTCACAAGGACCATACATTTACCATTCAGTCCCCCTAGGTTCTGCCAGAGGTAGAGAATTTAGGGGCATATTACCAACGAGTAGCGATATTTATCGTTAACTAGGCTTAGCAACAAATTTTTTATCGCTAAGCATCACCGGAAATTATCGCTGAGATAACGTGCTATTAGCAACGTTTATCTCCAAAGTGATAATTTTTCCAGCGATAGCGTGAATATCACTGAGAATACAGCGATATTCACGCATTAGCGATGAAATGCTCTTAGCCATGTTATCCACCTCCCATTGGATAACATGGCTAAGAATTGGTCTGAACAGGCGTTATTTTTTGGCGATAACTGGTTGGGTTACGCCCACTTTGCATGTCATTAGCGATAAATATCGCTGACATGCAAAGCGGGCCCCAAACCACTCGCTATTGCCTAAGCTTGCTAATATAGCGATAGAATTATCGCCGCTTAGCGGCCGAAAACGGCCGCTAAACCGGCGATAATTGCCTATCGCCCCCCTTGGTAATATGCCCCAAAGTTGTTAAAATTAATACAGACATTGGGACCTGGGTGATGGTACTTATTTACCGCCCCCGTGCAATGCCTTCTTTCCCGGTCTCTTTAAGTGAACAACTAGCAGCTCTAGTCATCAACTTTGCCAAGGTCTTACTTGTCGGAGACCTGAACTATTGGTTTAATGATCCTGCGGGCGGGCCTCAGGCCACCGAACTTTCTGAGCTTCTTTCTCATTTGAATTCCACTCATGAAAAAGGACACATTTTAGACCAAAGTTGGTCTTATAGTGTCTCCTTGTCCACACCTTTGACGACTCCGTATATTTGGTCAGACCATTATTAAATCCAGTTCTCAATCACCATGCACGGCAAGTTAAAAACCTCCACTCCAGCGGGAGGATTAACCAGGAATTGGAGATCATTAAACAATCAGGATTTGATTGGTGCTCTGGCCAAATCAGTACCCATTCCTAGTCGTAATGTCAACCGTATGTAAAATAATCTCTCAGAATGGCTTCTGGCAGCATGTAATGAACATGTGCCACTTACCAAATTCTCCCGAGCCCGACGATCCGATGCTCATAGATCGTTTTCATCTGATCTAAGAAACAAAAACTGGAACTGCGCCAACATGAGAGGAAACGTTTACTCCGTTGAAGACAGGGAGCTATATATGACTGCTCGCAGAGAATATAAAAAGGCTATTTTGAACACCAAAGCAGCCTTTTTTTCTGAGAGAATCTTGAATGCTCATAATAAATCAAAGGAAATCTTTAAGGTTGTGAACAATTTATGTAATGATGACAGAACTGCTTCTGTGGAAGTACCGACTCAAGAGCTTTGTACTCCTTAAATGATTTTTTTTGGATAAAATAGCCACTATTAAAGAGAGTATACCTAAAAATGTCAGCTTGGACTGCATAGAAGAGTCGCCTAGCAACCCTTCCATATTAGACGCTATCTCTCCTATCGACCACTTAATATTGGCTGAACTTATGGTCTGGGTCAAATCAGGATCACCCAATGACTGTTGCCCCCCTCACGTTCTAAGGGACATTTTTTCGGTCCTACCTCACAGTGTACTTCCCCTCCTCAATGAGTCACTTGTGCAAGGCAGGGTCCCTGGCGCTTTTAAAAATGCAACGGTGGTCCCCAGGGGCTGATCCTTCCAATCCCTCTAATTACCGGCCGATATCTCTCCTCCCTTTTGGAGCAAAAATGTTGGAAGCTAACGTGGCGAGATGTCTCTCCAACTTTATAGAATCCTCAGATTATCTGGAACCCAACCAAGCCGGTTTCCGTCTGGCGCATTCAACTGAGTCGGTGATCCTAGCTGTCCTGGACACTATTAGATCCAACGTCGATAGGGGTATCCATCAGGCCTTAGTGCTCGTAGACTTGTCGGCGGTGTTCGACACGGTCGACCATACCACCTTATTGCACCGTGTCGAACAGGCCGGCCTGCGGGGCTCCGCTCTCAGTTGGGTGAAATCCTTTCTTACGGACCGTAACCAGGCGGTCAGGCTTGGGAACTTCATTGCACCCAAGCTGGTTTCTACCTGTGGAGTTCCGCAAGGCTCCTCATTGTCCCCGCTACTGTTTAATCTAAACAGAAAGGTCACAATCTTTAATTATGCCGATGATCTGCAATTAATATTCACATTGGATTCCCCGGACTCTGTCACTGAATTCCAGGCCACCATGCTGCACATTCAGTTGTGGATGGATCACAACCATCTTAAACTCAACCCAGGAAAGACAGAGCTGGTGCTTCCGGGTAAAAGCGAGGCCAGCTGGGGCCCGCATTTCTGGCCGATAAAACTGGGGCCACCTCCTCTGCCCTCCCCTTCGGTGAAAAGTCTTGGGATCATTATTAACTCTGATCTCTCTCTTAGAGGACAGGCTGTGATTTCTGCTAGCTTCCATCAATTGCACAAAATTAAAAAGTTGCCCACCTGCTGTCCCATTGTGCTCTTATACAGGTGGTGCTTGCCTTGGTTCTCTCTCGGCTGAACTTTTGAAATTCCATCTATTTAGGCTTACCTGCATTTTTAATAAGACGCTTGCAAATTGTCCAGAATCAAGCTGCAAGACTTATACATAAACATCCTAAATGGCGTTCGGCAAGACCCTTACTGGCCGACCTTCATTGGCTACCTATTGCTCAACGGGTGGCATTTAAGGTTGGCTGTCTGGCCTTTAAGGCCCTTCACTGAAGAAGTCCTAAGTTTATAAACAGCATGATAGTGAAGTATGAGCCTATGTTAAATCTCCGTTCAGCTCATCTCTATCTGCTTACCTTACCCTCCTTCAAGCAGAAGCGACTGGGAGGGTGCTGATTCGCTTACCTTGCCCCTAAAGTCTGGAATGCATTCCCTCTGACAATTAGGAGCTGTGAAAATCTTTTGGTGTTCCGTAGAGCCTTCAAGACCTGGCTCTTTAAGTAAGCATATGCATAGGTTACTAGCGGGCAATTTTTCCTCACTATCAGCGCCATGAAACCCTTGGGTGCCCGTGCGCTTTAGACATTGTTATTAACATAACATAACATAACATAACATAACATAACATAACATAACATAACATGGCACTGTGAACTAGACTGTCAATCAGCGCTGCACAGTCACTCAGTCTTGCGTCTTTCAGTTTCAGGGCTAAGCTCCACGTTGCATGTCAGGTAGTAGGCGATAATCATAAACCCTTACCTACATTCAAGTTATAAAATATCACTTTGTTCCTTGGAATAATTGACGATTCCACATGCCCCAAATAATGTTTGCGCCGTTTTTTTTTTGCACATACCATTAGATTAAGGCTCAATCTGATGGTATGTGCAAAAAAATTCATTGGGTCTATAATTTACTTTCGTTGGCCGTGCCCTCCCCCGCGGCCCCCGAGAGGCTGAGGCAGTAAACACAGTAGGCAACACTTAAAGTAAGAGAACGAACAAAGCAGTCAGCCAGCCGGCATTAGCTTAGTTCAGTTCTCCTACTTTAATCGCGGCCTGCCGGCCTGGCTGCCTGCACCATGCACACCAAATGAAAAATTGTAATCATGATGATGATTGATTCATCATCATAATTACAACTTTTGATTTATTGCCCGCGACGGTCCTCCTGCGAGAGGCTGAGCTGAGCGTGCAACTGTTACTTAGGCCAGTGAGGCCAACGGTCCTCGATCCGCACTGCCTGCTGCCTGAGCCCCCCGCCCTGTTCACAACAAGTCACTCACAACAAAAATTACAACACGGCAATCAAATAAAATTGAATCCACCACCACTGCGCGAGGGAGGCACGACGCCCGCCCAGTACCTACTGTACCACCACCATGAATCATTAATTGGTGCTGGAAAAACTCACCTGCTGTTGGCGGCAGACAGGTGGGCTATGACTAGCCTAAGAACATTTTTATTTTGGCTGTTTGCAAGCTCCGGTCTAGTGCGCACAGTGCCTCTCTCTCAGACAGTCGTCACTCGTGATGCTGCAGGGCAGGCAGTCACGCGCACTTTTTATTGCGCGAGGCCCATTGCACATGCAGAAATTACATCAGCTGCACCCTAGAGAGGTGCGCAGATGCGGCGGCGGAGGAGACAGTGCATCATTCTGCACACTGCGCACAGGCACCTCCTCCCCCTCCTGAAAAGTTGGGTTGCACACTGCACGTGTCAATCAGGCTGCGCTGTTTTTCCTGCAGCTGCAAGCTGTCCAATCCTGCACCGCGGAGGCTGAGCGAAGACAGGTCGGGCAGACACTACAGAGAGAGCGGACTCGGAGTAGTAGTCTCAGGAAGTCTGTCTGACTGTCTGAGTCTGACACACAGACTGTCAGTCTGTCAGACTCAGAGAGACAGGCAGTCAGACTTCTCTCTGAAGTGACTCCCATCATTCACGGTCAGACCCAAAATCCGCCCTAGCCACAAAAACCGGCCCCCTGTCAGAAAACTAGCCCCCACCCCATCCTGCCTGGTGGGGTATTGCTTGGTGTCCAAAAGTACCTGTCCAGCCCTGGTTTATACCTTTTAGATACTTTGATGAGAAGCGAAGCAGTGATAAAGCATGCCCCCTTAGTGGGTAAGGACCTTTGTCCTTTTTATGGAAACCCCCAGAGTATTTACACACTTCCTAGTGGTCCACACCTCAGAGCTACTTATTCCCAGATTGGTAACTCATACAGCAGAGCCTAATAATGATTCAGGTAAAGGCAAAGGGTATGCTGTTTCGAGGGGGTAGAGGGAGGAAAAGAGGAGTAAGGCCACAGCAGTAATGGCAGTTGTTGGTAGGTGCTAGAGAGTGCAAGGAAGTTAGTGCTCATCCAGGGATAGCTCCAATCAGGAGCAGGGCAATCACACACCCCAAGAGGATTCATGCTTCTCGTGTGCCCACACTGCAATGCCCAAAGGCCCCGCATGGGGGCTAGTTGCTGGAGGCCTTCTCGGTTTTGCCTTTGTGAAGCTAGATGGTATTATGTGATGGCAAAGGGAAACATCCTTTACAACGCAACTTTTACCACGCAGTGCCTTTAGACGCAACTTTTACAACGCAAACTATTACAACGCATTGCGCTGGGGGGCGCTCTCAGATAGGGAATAGGTTTAATTTACTATCCAACACCTTCCCTACTATCCACGGGGACTGGAGTTGGAATAGTAAATTAAACTATTCACTATCCAGTGCCCCAAAGCACTATGCGTTGTAAAGGCATGCATTGTAAAAACCGCGTTGTAAAGGCATGCGTGGTAAAAGCATGCGTTGTAACGTCATACATCCGATGGCAAACCTATGTGAAGTGAGCAGAGGTGGGACTGTGTGGGTGTGATTTAAAAATGGCTCCTGGATTCCCCAAAGGGAATTTATTTGAGGAGTACCTGGGTCATGAGTAAAATCAGACTGAAAAAGTCGTGCACTGAGAGGGGAAAATTAAAAGTGGGTCAGTTCTAGTGAGTTGTGCAAAAGTGTCAACATGTTTCTTGCCTATTAAAAAGTCCAACAGGATCCTGGCAATTCATCAGGATAATCATTGTCTACTCTAAAGGGGCTGTAAGTAGTGTGAAACAAAGGTCAACGTCATGGAAATGTATGGATGTTTTGGGGGGCACCACAGGCGCACCCAAAGGCTCATAGCAGAGGGCCACAGGGGACAGGGACCATGCTAGGGGCCCCAAAAGACCTTTTCCACAAGCCTTTTCATGGGGGCATAACTGACATGAAAAGGCTGTTGGAAAAGTGTGTCGTAATCCCCACGGCAGTGCCTGAGCAGGTACCGCCTCCATGTTGGGGATTGCAATCTTTCCACCTTCTGTTCCAATGGACTCCTTAAGCCTGTCAGTGCAGCATATTCCCCCAACAGGCATCAGTTGGACCGTAATACGGCAGTTGGACCGATGCCGCAGATGTGGGGCGGACTGTCACCGACATGCTGTCGGATGGCCTTCCGCTTGACATTGTAATGAGCTCCATAGTTTGCCATTTTAATTGTAATAGGATTAATTGTATTCATGTATAATATGTATTAAGGATTGTAATAAATATGTAATTTTCTAACAAGAGTAAGTTTTTCTCATGAATCAAGTCCTAAAACAGCGTCAACCAGTACAATACAGTTTCTGGAATTAAAAGCATGAAAAATCTTGTCTAGCTAAGCTGTTCAGGCCCCTAGGGTATACTCCTATTGAAACAAGCTAAATCCTTTATAACAAAATGGGCAGAGAAGGAAAAAATGCCAACACAGGAGCCATACCACAGTGCGCCCGCACAACAACTTTCCCAACAAACTATGCCACAGGAATCGCTCATGGCAATCAGGAAAAAACTAAATGAAACACCATCACACCCGTCCCAATTCCACATTGGACAGGACCCTGCAGTCACATAACATGCATATAATTAAACCTAGCTCACAAACAAACTCCAGGAGTATACTACAAAGCCACGAAATACAAACCACACCAGAAGCCATGCAGCACACCTACTGGACAGGTAACACCCCCTAAACAAAAAACACACAACAAATGATTTTTAAGTCTGAGGTGGACAAATACATCCCAACAAGAGTTGAACCACAAAATTAATGAACCAAGTAACTTCCAGTTGTAATAAAAACATCAATATCAAAAGCTCCTGGACAGAGTTTTCATAAACTGAAAGCATTAAAAGGAGAACTCCAGGAGGCAGTCAAGCATTAGAAAGCCACAGACATAGATCAACAAGGATAGGAAAAGGTATGCCAGATTAGAAAGGATTATCAAAAACTACTCTGGGTAGAAATAAAGACAACCTGTGAGGCAAACTGGAATTAACTAATATTTAGCGCAAAGCAAACCAATTCGAGTACCTTCTGGGGCCAAGTAAACAACTTGAGTAGGCCAATCAAAATCCTGAATAATTCAAATGTAAAATAGGAGAACTGGGCAGACTTCCTGGCCAAAAGATTAGAAGAAAATATTCTATTGCAGCTAATTGAACAAAAACCTACAGGAACAATGACAATTGCAACAGCAGGGCCATTTAAAGATCAAGAACCAGTCCCATAAATGACAATTGATGACACCATGAATGTTATAAAAAGGCGAAGAGCAACAGGACACTTTGAATGAAAAGCATCCCACAAGTAATCTCCAAAGGAGAAACACAATTTAGGGGACACATCACATAAAGTTATTCAATGAAGTAGAACTGCTAGGCAACATTCCACCTAGCTGGCAAGGTTCCATAATAAACCCAATTACAAAGGGGGGGACCAAACAAACCTAATAAACTGCTGACTCATCGCACTACTTAACGTCACAGTTAAATATTATGCATTGAAGATTCTGGCAGATCCGACAGAGTGGTTGGAGATGCAGAACTCGATTCCACCCAACCAAACCAGATTCAGGAAATGAACCAGTACAATGATGAACCTATTAGCAGTGTCACCAATAGCCGACAAATGTAAAAGGGAAAGAAAAATATTTGAGGAACAATACAACTGTATACTAACACCTGGGTAAGAATCAAACTAGGTGATGGTACAAGGGTCTCAAGGAAGATCCTAACAAACAAGGGCTGGAAACAAGATGTGGGCTGACACCCCACCTATTCAATGTGTTAATGAGTGACCTAGCACAGTGGTTGGATCAGACCAAACTCATCCCCCCAGGTGTAGGGACTTTATCCCTGTTGTACCTGTCATATGCTGATGATGTGGTTGTAATGAGCCTAACACAGGACAGCCTCCAAAAGATGTGAACAAAAAATACAGGACTTTGTAAGAATTACCAAATTGGATATCAATATGTGCAGGTCAAAAACCATACTGATCAAGCCTTAAACTCACGATGTGGTTGAATATCAAGATGCTGGAGGAAGTTTCAACCTACAGATACCTAGGAGTTTACCTTGACAACAGCCCAGAAGAACTACATGGAAAAAGGGCGCGTGCATTAACTTTCGCCTTCAGCATCTTAACAACAAAATTAGAATGCCCATCTTTTATCAATGATGGTTGCAAGGCTCCTGCCAACACTATCCTACAATAGTGTCCCTTAACATGGGAAAGACTCCATTCTTTTCAATAAATTGCTAGTCACCATCTATAAATGAACCTTCCAGTTGCCAAAAAAACCATCCCCAGCACAAGTACGGGTGGAATTTGGACTACTCAAAGAATCACTAGCAAGGATGTACTCAATCGTAAAAAGCTGGTACAAAATAAAACTTCTACGAGAACGCTTACAAATCAGTGAAGCACTTTGGAAAGAAGTTAAAGCAGATAACAAATCATCATACAACACATATCCACACAAAGCACTCCAAACCACCAATACAGGAGATCTGTGGGACAAAAAGCTGTCTTTTTCAGCTTTTAGGTGAATCACTAACAAAATGGCACAACTTGAAGCGCTGGAAGAAGATAAAAACTCATTCAGCAGGTGAACACATGCATGGATGATAATCAATAGTTATGATTCATTAAAACAAGCCCCCTACCTAAGCCTCGCGTTCTCTATTTTCTTAAAGAAACAACTCATGGTGCTTTAGTTTGGTGAGCTACCGACATTAGCAAACCTACCAAGTGGAAAATACAATGGTCCAACAGCATGTAGATTTTGTTGGCAAACAAAAGGAGGATTTTATTCCTCTGATTTGCATTTGTGCACATTTTCACATCGCATGAGTCACCTTATTGCGGGCAGACTTTAAAAAGAGGAAAATCAGGACATACGGGGCCGCCATCACCCAGTCTCCGAACCCATTGGACCCCCAACAGAACTATAAGCTGCTAAAGTTTTTAAAGTATCACGAATTAGCTTTAAAAAATATTTTGGTAGAACTGATAACACAAACTACACCTTTGCACAATACTGAAGAGTAATTTTAGAGTTTATAATTATGTAATAGCTGTATAGTGGTAGTTACATGTAGCTACGGTTTTATTTCCCATATGAGAATATTTTATGTGTGACATTGTTTCGGTTTCAGACAATAAAGTAATTTCCTAGTTTCAAAGTCAGCTAAATCTTAATATCCATACATACTACAAAAACAGTCCAGTAACAAGACCACCATTTTAGATCTATTTACAAAATTAAACACATTAGAGGTCACTCCAGTGCAAATCACAATATGAATGTAAGCATTAAATTAACAAAACATCTTGCTACTGGGTGCAAGGTTCCTATTGTAGGCCCACCAGACCTATACATTAACCAGAACATGACATCCCTACTTCTTACCAAACCAAAGGAGCAGTATGTGCAACCCTGAAGTCAAGGAGCTCTTAATCTGCCAACGAAGCATTGCTCCATTATAGAAACACATAAAGTCAAGCAGAGAGAACTTAACAATTTTTCTAACCAATTGCCAAGTGGTCTGCCTGCTTGAAACATAACATTCCACATCCTTTAATCAATTTAATTTTCATATCTATGAGATATGGGCTATACAACGAACTATAAGCAGCCCAGCGGGCAGGCTGCTAATTTTAATACTAAACAATATTAAATAAAAACACTGCTATAATCAATTCAAAATCATCAGTACTAATCCTGCCAGTTTGTATAGGTTAAAGATGTCAAAAGCTAGCACTACTATCAAACACGTATTTCCCACCTTCACTGCTACAGAATAAATGAGGGGCTGATTAAAATGGACCACTGAACCCGTGGTGGCAGTCCCTGGACCACCAGATTGGTAGTCTACCCATTGTATTATGATTACAGTGATGGGACCTCCACATGACTGCCACAACCACCGGGGATGATGAATTCTGCACCAGTGGCACAGCATTGAGAGGCCCTAATATGATGACAGTTTCACTGCAGCATCACTGAGCATAACATGAATTTCCTCACCACCACAGGTGAGGCTGCCATGAAGACTGTGGCATTGAGGATGCTAAGAGGGGGCCTCTGTTTCCTCAAGGCCATGGTGTGCCTGCAATGGGCGGCACATGTTGTGCCCTCCTGAATGCATTCAAACCCCTTTTCTACATGACATGGACTGCACAGCCCATGTCGTGGATGAACAGGCTTTGGTGCTCCCACTGCGGTGCCCTTTTATTGGGCACTGCTCTGGGGCCGCCAAAGAACCACCCGCCAGACCAGGAGAAAACTCCTAATCAGCCCGGCGATATCAGTACAGCTTTGGCAGTGTGGGAGCTATACCCTCAAAGTCATAATTAGGCCCTTTGGGCCATATGTAGGTAGCATAATACCAGCTGAATATAGGTAAATTTGCCATTACCACTCTTGAGTAGCCAAGATGTCATTATGTTCACACTCGAGTACCAGACTAGCCATGCTCCTTCAATAAATGATTCAGATTGGCGTAGTGAATAGAATAAACTGCTACAGAGATTGGCTGAGGCTACACTTGAATAACCAACAGTCTCCATACTGAGATTTAAGGATAAAGGATGAAAAACTCATCAGGCAAGAAATGTTGGAAATGCGCAGAACCCATCAAGAAGCAGCTTGGATGAAATTACATTTTGCAATGGGGTTAATTGACCCCGTTGAGCGGCTTGAGATCGCTTCACATCATATGACATCTGGAAGTTGCATACAGATGATCATTGTGCCAGCATTACATCCACTGCACTCAAACTCTACATACATTTGAATTTGCAAATCTCCCAAGAGGAAATCATTGCCTTGATTTAGAACTCATGATCTTCACCAGCAGCTGGTCCACATGGGCTACCCCTTTGAGGTTTTAAAAGCAGACACTAACCTTTGGAGCATACTGCTTCAAATAATATTACTAGTACTTGAATCAGGCAAAATCCCAACTTCATGGAAATGGACTTTGATACATTCATTACACAAAAACTATCTAAGAATTCCCAAAAATGAAAGCTTAATTTTAGTTTTAAGGTTTTAGATATCGTGAACATGACCCTTGTGAGTATCAGAGCGCTTTAAAGGGAAGAAAGATGAACAAAATAACACTTTTTGCCACAATTATGTCCTGCTATACAAACATGTGTTATGAGCGTTAGATACATTGTTCATGTGAGTTTACTCTTGAGTAGAGACTTTACTTCTTTCTTGAAAGAGGCATTAGAGGGATTCAGTCTGGTTTCTGGTGGGAGTCCGTTCCATATCGTTGGAGCGATTGCAGAGAAGACCCGGTTGAAGCCTTTTTGCCCTCATCGAGGCTGAAGGAAAACGTTTTGACAAAATATACTAGATAATCTTTTTTCTTTGGTAATCAAAAATAACCTAATGTCAGTCAATTAAACTGACTTTGGATCTGGCTGTTCAAAGGTTTATATTGTTATCACCCTCAAACATTTAGTGAACAAAGCATTAAAAAACATACCTTACGGTGTATGCATATTACATCAATTATTTTTCTGCATTTGATAAAATTCAGCCAGAAAAAACTCTGGGACAGATTATCAAATTGGGGAAGCAGCCATACAATATTAATTTTTTTGGTTTCCTTACATGAATACATTGGTTTGAAATTAAATTAACAAAGAGAGATTCATCTCCGCCCCCTTATTTCTACACTGTATGTAGCAGATCTGACTTTGTGCGAAAAGTTTATCACCAAAGCTAAGAGGTTAGGCCACATGTATCAAACATTTTTTGCATTTGCAAACAGGCTGATTCTCATATAAATGTAATACATCCTATTTTGCGATCCGGTAACCTGTTACCAATCACAAAATAGCTTTGCGATTCAGTATTTGGAAGGGGTATTCAGACAGAATATCGAGTTGCAAATTTTGACTTGTACAAATATCGAGTTAGAAATATCGGGACACAGAAATATCCACAGCAAAAACATTGTGGTCAAGAATATCGAATTTAAGGTAAGAAATATTATTTCCAAAAATATAGAAGCCATAAATATTGTTTGCTAAAATATAGTTGTTAAATATTCGAATTAGTGTCATGTATTTTAGTTTATTTTTTTAATGTATGTGATGTATGTTTTTTTGTATAAATATTGGTTGTTTTTTAAAATATGTGTTACATTTTTAGTAGTTATCAAACCTTAATTGAATTTTCCATTTTTTAGTTCCATAGCAGGTTATTGGTTTATAGGGGAATAGGGTGAGAAGTAATTTAATTATAATAGATTAATGATTAATTGTATTAATTAATATTTATTTAATTGAGATTTTATAGTGGTAATTGTGGGAAGTAATTTATTTGTATCTAATTATCAATTGGTTATTAATTAATATTAAATAAATAATTAATGAATAAATTGGTACTTAATTATAATACGTTTTGGGGGTTTATAAGCCACATGGGTGGGAAGTATTTATTTTTGAATACTTAATAATTCATTGTTAATTTATATTAATTAATTCATTGAACATTTATTATGGGAATTGTGTCAATAATTTTAGGTGTGGGTTGTGTAATTAATTTTAGGTGCAGGCATTGGTCCCATGGACCACTGCCTGCCCTTAAAAAACTTAAAGGTAAACTTTTAGTTTTTCATTTTGTAAACATATTGTTTTCCTTTAAGTTAAACAGGCAGGTTTACAAAAGAGAAAGATTGCTTTGTTTAAATGCAATCACGGACAGGACTCCAGCAGGCCACCATCCCCATGATTTTAGCAATTCAATCAATCAATCAATCAATCAATCAAACAAATTTGTATAGCGCGCTACTCACCCGTTAGGGTCTCAAGGTGCTGGGAGGAGGGGGATTTGCTACTGCTCGAACAGCCAGGTCTTGAGTTGTTTCCTTAAGGAGAGATGGTCCTGGGTCAGCCGTAGGTGGGTGGGGAGGAAGTTCCATGTCTTGGCCGCCAGGTAGGAGAAGGATCTTCCTCCGGCGGTGGCTCTGCAGATTCGTGGGACGATGGCGAGTGCGAGGCTGGCGGATCGGAGCTGGCAGGTCGGTGTGTAGAAAGTGAGGTGGCTGTTGAGGTATTTGGGCCCATGTGGCGGAGAGCCTTGTGTGCGTGGGTGAGGAGTCTGAACGTGATCATCTTGCTGGCGGGGAGCCAGTGCAGGTCTTTCAGATGGGCAGAGATGTGGTTATGATGGGGGATGTCCAGGATGAGCTGTGCCGAAGCGTTCTGTATGCGCTGGAGTCTTTTCTGGAGTTTGGCTGTGGTTCTAGCGTAGAGGGTGTTCCCGTAATCCAGTCGGCTGGTGACGAGGGCCTGTGTGACTGTCTTCCTGGTTTCGGTGGGGATCCACCGGAAGATCTTTCGGAGCATGCGTACGGTGTTGAAACAGGTTGACAAGACGGCGTTCACTTGCTTGGTCATCATGAGGGAGGAGTCCAGGATGAAGCCCAGGTTGCGTGCATTGTCCGTTGGCTTGGGGGAGGTGCCCAGGGCAGTCGTCCCAGGCAAAGGGGGATGGTCCCAGGATGAGGACTTCCCTCTTATCTGAGTTCAGTTTCAGACGGCTGAGCTTCATCAATTCAGCGACGTCTTTCATTCCTTCCTGGAGGCTGGCTCTGGCGGTGGAGGGGTCGTTGGTGAGGGAGAGGATCAGCTGGGTGTCATCAGCGTAGGAGATGATGTTTAGGTTGTGTTGGCGTGCGATGGCTGCGAGGGGGCTCATGTAGACTTTGAAGAGGATGGGGCTGAGCGAGGATCCTTGCGGGACGCCGCAGATGACTTTGGTGGCCGTGGATCGGAACGGGGGGAGGCGGACTCTCTGGGTTCTTCCGGCGAGGAACGAGATGATCCACTCGAAGGCCATTCCTTGGATTCCAGTGTTGCTGAGGCGCTGTATCAGTGTGCGGTGGCATACGGTGTCAAAGGCTGCTGAGAGTTCCAGGAGGATGAGGGCCGCTGTTTCCCTGTTGTCGAACAGGGACCTGATGTCATCGGTAACTGCGATGAGGGCGGTCTCGGTGCTGTGGTTTGCTCGGAAGCTGGACTGCGAGGGGTCGAGGGATCCGTTTGTCTCGAGGAAGGTGGAAAGTTGTTTGTTGACGGTCTTCTCAATGACTTTGGCAGGAAAAGGGAGGAGCGAGATGGGGCGGAAGTTCTTGAGGTCCGTGGGGTCCGCAGTGGGTTTCTTCAGGAGGGCGCTGAGCTCGGCATGTTTCCAGCTCTCCGGGAAGGTGGCGGATGCGAAGGAGCTGTTAATGTTCTCTCGGAGTTGGGGTGCGATGATGGAGTCGGCTTTGTTAAAGATGTGGTGCGGACAGGGGCCGGTTAGGGAGCCGGAGTGGATGGTGTTCATCGTGCGGGGGGTGTCTTTGGTGCTGTCCGAGGTCCAGGTGCAGAGGGTTGTGGTGGGGGGAGCTGGTTCGGTGGTTGGGTGCGTGGTCTGTGCGCCGAAGCTGCTATGTATGTCGGCGATCTTGCGGTGAAAGAACAAGGCGTGTGAGTCGCAGAGGTCTTGCGAGGCTGTGATGTCGTTGTTACAGGCACTGGGGTTGGAGAGCTCTTTAACGATGCTGAAGAGTTCCTTGCTGTTGTGGGTGTTGTTGTCCAGTCGTTCTTTGAATGTTGTCCTTTTGGTGGTGCGGATAAGCTCGTGGTGTTTGCGGGTGGCGTTCTTGAGGGCTGTCATGTTTTCTTTTGTCTGGTCGTGGTGCCAGGCTTTCTCGAGGGTGCGGCAGGTTTTCTTGGAGTTTTTGAGGTCGTTGGTGAAACACGAGGCTTTCTTGCTGCTGGTTCTGCTGGGAGGGTTCTTCAGTGGTGCGAGGTCATCGGTGAGGTGGTGAGCCACTGTGTGATGTTGCGGGCTGCTTCCTAGGGGGTCGCAAATTGCGACCTACCTCATTAAGATTAATGAGGTAGGTTGATTTGCATCCCCCTAGTAGTCAGTAAATGAAACTCTTGGAGTGTCATACATTTGTAATAGCGATTCCCTAACTGTGATTCCCTGAAAATCACAATTAGGTAATTTCTACGGCAAGTGTTGATACATGTGGCCTTAAGTTCATCATCTATTGAGCTTATATGGATATATTACCATCTTTTTACTGACTCCATCAGGTCTCCAATTCCAGTTAACACACTTGCAGGAATAAAATTGTGAAAACAATGCAAATACCAATCATGGGAAAACCAACACCTTCTCTTTTAGCCAGTGACTTGCTCTATCTGGAGCTCTCCAGCTGAAGTGCTGTGCTGAGGGAGCCCCCTGGAGCTTAGGGGCCCCGCACCACAGGGGCTGCGGGGGCTGTGTTACACCCCTGCTTTTGGCAAATCTAGAAGCAGATGGAGGCTGAAACTTGACAATTACAAGTCTGAATACTAAATCTCACATCAGTCAATCGTTATTAAACATACTCCTTCTTCAATACATGCCTCCGTTGCCTTCTAAGATAAGATAATTATTGACTTGAACAAAAATTACATGAAATAAATAATATTTCGACTGCACCATTTTCCATCAGCTTTTCATAGCAGTCTAAGACTCAAATTATCTCTAACAACATTAACTAGTAGACATTAGGGCCAACGTTAAATTATGCTTGTGACGGTATTTTGGCTCACCAAAAATTCTTTAAGACACATTATACGCAAAGAGGTAATGAGTTCAATTGAATATACCACAGAATTGACTCTTGAATTTTCCGATAAAGCCATTGCCAAGAACAAAGCATAGTAGACTAGCTGACCTGATCACTCAACAGAATTTACAAACACACATACTAACTACTCAATTGATTCATATACCTGCATAAAAATTTAATATTTTTTACTACTAAAAATATAATATTCTGTCTCATGTACATTCCAGTATCTCAATCTGAAGAGTCATGTAATACACAGTGCCTACCCTCGAAAATATGTTGCAGTTGCAGTTGTTATTACAAATCCATATATCACATTATGTGCTATGTCTATTGACACTGGACCTGAAGAAGAAAATTTTCTGAGGACCGCATTCATCTTTGCCAATCGAAGGCCTATCCGGGAGGCTATCATGTACTGCTTTCCTGCAAATGACAGCCAATATTTGGGAAAAATACTACAATTTTAGATCCTACCTACATTCACATTCTGAAACAGGCAAACAAGAACATTGCATAATGATCAAATTACATACCAGTCCCCTGTTACTCAACATTTTTTAATCAGTATTGTTTTAATTATTATATATATAACGTAACTCAGTGTTTTTATTATCACAGTGAATATTTTATTATTTCTATACAATAAAAAAAATTACTTTCATAT
Source organism: Lissotriton vulgaris (assembly GCF_964263255.1). Lineage (NCBI taxonomy): Eukaryota > Metazoa > Chordata > Amphibia > Caudata > Salamandridae > Lissotriton > Lissotriton vulgaris. The sequence goes on from NW_028241537.1 coordinate 201,738, forward strand.
GCTTAACCTTGTAAGTCGTTCACTATCATTTTCATTCCTAATTTGAATTCCTTTGGCTTTTATTGGGTTTTAATATCTTGTGATGTGTTTAACAAGGTTTGCTTTCCCACCCACAGGTACACAGGTGAACGTAGTTTAATGCACTAAAGCTGAATGTGAAAGACAGTATTCTAGTCCTGCAGACCTCCACCCAATACATAGTGTAAGGAACGTCATTGCTTTGTGTTACTGATAATCGCTGGAAAGGGATTCGGGGCACCGTGATAACAGTAAACATATTTTGTTGTTCATCATATCACAAACTAGAACACTAAGAAGAGCAGATACTTTAGCTAAAAGTATTTATTACAACTTAGCAAATCTGTTCCTTAGGATATCCAAAATAACCACAGAGGATATCATAAAAACATCAAGGAGGCACGTTGTTAACAATGAACATACAATAATCATTTCTAACATGGTTAGAGATACTTCAGACTATGCAACCATGAGGAATTTCAAACTGAAGGCCACCACCATGGCAGAACCAGCTGCAAAAAAATGAAGCACTTGCCCTAAGACCAGGAGCACACAGCTTAAAGCAAGAAGCTGCAAGTTAAGTTCAGCAACAGAGCAGGAGATGCCTTTACAAATTGCCAAGCTTAACTGGGGCATACACAGCTTAATATATGTAAAATAAGGGCTTAAGGACAAAACCAAACTACAACCAATAACCATCGTAACTACACCCAGCGAGAAATCTCCAATAAAATGTGTTACCCCTGCAACAGAGTTTCAGCAGCTTCAAGCAGTCGAGAACAACACTATTGATACAGGGCACCAACTCTTGGTACCACAGCAAGCCGAGCATTCCTAATATATCCAGTTTATCAGTCGAGTGGCCACTTTGAACTACTCATCCGAGGAAATATCATGAATCAAAGAAGTAGAATTCCAGAAACTACCAATCGGACCTCAAACAACCAGGCATTGGCGGTATACTCCTTTCTGCCGGCGGGGTTTGCCTGGTTTTGACGCTCCAAACAAATCCGCCTACTGCAATAGGAGCGGAGTTTTACTGGCACCTGCCGCTCAGGTTACCCTCGAGATGTGCCCGAGGTCCCTTTAATGCCTCTGCTATTCGAAACCATAGAGTTCTAATAAAGAACTAGACTGTGGACCTCTCTCCAACTGTCTTTGTTGGGTGCCGCTGCTGGAGGGGTTAAATATAAATATTTTTAATAGCCACTGTCTTTTTAAGGAGCACCAGGCAGACGTGAGTACGTACATTACAGGGCAACCAGAAATGAAGCAAGAACCAATGCACCTCACGTCCTGTGCAGAGCAGGAGGAAAAAATTGACTTGCCCTGAGCCCTCAGATGCTACGAAAGGGAGCCGACTGGCCCGAGCCTTTGAGGGTATCAGTCACCATGCCCAGGCGCAATGCAGAAGGCTGCATGGTGAGAAGCACCAGAAAGCCACACCCACTCCCAGGCAAGGTTAACGGCACAGTGAAAGGGCATCACCCATTACTGTGCTCCAACTAATTTCTTTTGTGTGGTGGTGAGAGGAGACGTTTGGTTGATACCTTGGAAGAGTGCTGGATGGGCATAGCAGCTAAGACAGAGTTACCAGTGATGGTGTAAGTAGTCAGCCTGCACTCCTGCATGCAGCAGGAGTAAAAGGTGGTAGTGTCCCTGACTGGCCCATGGCCTTAGCAAGCATCAGGAGTTACCGGTGGCAGTGAATCATTCCCTGAGCTAGTGGGCATCTACATAGGATGCTGTCTGTAGGCATGACTGACCCCTAGGGTTATGTCCCATGAAACCCTCTGCCTGGAGGATGCTGATTGAGGAGGAATAACTGACCCTAACAGCTGTAGTGGGATTCCATAGCGCAAAGTCCTTGTCAATGGGGCAGAGTGGAACTCTGCGGAATTCCACTGAGTTTTTATGCAACTTCATGGAATTCCACGTAGTACAACTCCATGAAATCTGCCCACCTCTACAATAACAACATTTCAATTGAGTTCATAGCTCCAACACTGTGACGTATCAACAAAACCACCAAGATAACTTGGCAATCATCTGTAGCTGTCAACTAGGTTCTAAGGGCTGCAGAAAGATACAAAAACTGGGGAATACTGGTGTCACCCAATGAAGAACAGCATATCCCTATCTTCTAGCAGCTCACAAGATCAATCAATATCCTGCCAGCTTAAATACTCTTGGGCAGATTAACAAGCCCCTTGCTCTGCCAGTGCATCACTTTTTGTATGGGAATGAAACCCTTCCTGCACAGAAACAATCATCCCCGTGACGCAGGCATCCTTGCACCTTGGTGCAAGGGTACCTGCATCGGCACATTGCAGCAGTTTGTGCGCCAGCCCAGGGGGAAGCACAGAGATGTGATATATTGTTGTAAATATGTGACATTCCTGTGCTTTCAAACGAACGCAGCGATGCGCAGAAAAATGACCTGCTGCACAGCGTTGTTTTATTTAGTGTAAATCTGCCCCTTTTTGTCGATTCTGAGGAGTGAACTGAGCAAATTGCCAATATGCCTTCCCTTTCAATCCCCTTTACCAAACGAGACTATAAACAGAGGGCCAACACAAGACCACGATTGGAGCTGGATCCCAGGAGCCCAAAATCAACCTAAAAGGCAAGCATGAACAGGGTCCACAAATATAACACAGACAGACTGGCCTGCAAAGCTTAGAATCTGCTCATGGTACATCTATGGCCTGGCACATCTGAAGAGAACACGTTTTTAATTATTTTTTTTACCTCCTAGATCATAATACTGCGTTGGCTAGAAAAGCCAGTAGAAATAATTCTTTAAGGGGATTTCTATATGAACTTGCAGGGGACATCACAAGATGAAGAACTTCCCACAGCTCAGAACCCATTCTAGATGGTCCCTGAATAAGTTCATAACCTCGCTTTTAAGTATGAAAAAAGGGCCGAGAGGTCATCAAAGAACTAGAGTTCCCGAAGAAATGCGCTGTCCATGGTCGCTTTCAAAGTGACTCCCCACCCTCGTTCACCTACTGGTTCCTCAATAGACTTCACACTGCTTTCCACTCCACTTATTCACTTTATTTCAAGTTTTTCAATTATGCCAAGGGAAAAAAAAGTGACCACTTAGCACAAAAGCTTTGCCTCACTCTTTCTCTAGATTATCGCAAACCAATAAAAACAATACAAGGTAACAACTCTTCAGTCAACTTCAAGAGACCAAAATGGTATTTCAGAACTGACAGCCCTCCTGGTCAAGACAAACCCCCTCACACCAACTGGGAGCAATTTACAACAGATGTGTTGATAACCGAATATCATACTAGAAGAAGTTCTTATAACTCCAATAGCCCCTACATGCCTGAGTTACAGCGAAGTAAATCCCCCCAAGTGGATCGATAACTGGCCCAGCACCGAGGGGCGACTCACTGTGGGTTCCGGCGAGCTACCAAGTCCGGGCGGCCGATGCCAGGACGCCTTCCACGCGTCTGGCCGGAGAGAGACTCAGCTCCGAAAATGGCGGCGGCTCCAGCCGATGCCCAGCACCGAGCCGACGAGCATCTGTTCGGCCCAGAAGTGAGCTCCTGCACACCCAGACCCGGCTCAGCCTGGCCAGACCGAGCGAATCGGGACGCCCTCAGGCACCCGATACAGGCGGCTGAGGGCGGGAGACAGAGACGGAGGCAACCGCGACCAGGCCCGGGGGCCTGCTAAATCGAGGCCCAGGATCGGGGCCTGCACCAGGCCGTCGGCGGACAGCACCGGAGCTCCAGTAGCGAAGGGCCCCTACTGTGCCTGCGAGAGCCCGAGGTGAGCTGCTACGCTGCCAAAGAGCCAAGTGGAGAGGCGAAGAGCGGGCGGAGGAGCAGGCGGCTGGACTGGGGCAGCCCCAAAATCGAGCCCCCAGCTTGGGGCCTAGGGCTTTCAGACTGCGGGAGGCCTGCTACCCCAAGCGAACGAGGCGGCGCGGGGGAGGGACTGAAGGCGACTCCCAAGACAGCTCAGGGTCACGACCAGCCCGAGCCCGGGAAACAGGTGTCTCCGCCGCAGCGCTTTCACTTGCACAGGCAGTCACGGAGGAAAGGCAGCGACAGGCGTAGAGGGCCTGGGAGCGAAGATAAGGCGCAGAACTGCTGGCCGGAGGTGGCAAAGCCGAGGCCTGGGCAAGGTGATGACACGCAAATTGGGCCCCAGACGCAGGCCGAGTGCCCCTTTGCAGGAGCAACATACAGAGGCGAGTGGTCTCCTGTCATCGCCACAACGAGGTGGGTCCCATACCAACAGCTCACGTGGAAGACGCAATCCCACCCCAGAGAGAGCCCCGACGCAACAAAAGGGAAGCAAAGGAGCTTGGCCCCGATAGACTGGAACAAGAGCAGACAGGCTGGTGCCGTGGGTCACCTGGGGCCCCAGCAGAGGGACCCAAAACGCTGGACCCGGGATCTCGGGGGCACCGGTTGGACGGTACGCCTCACAGACGCGGGGGTCGCCGGGGGGACCCCACGGTGGCCTAACCCTGGGAAGGGAGTGAACACACAGCAGGCAGTGCCACCCCCTCGGATAGCTGTATACTAAGGACATCTTGGAGGGACGGGGTAGCGGCAACATGGCGACGGGGTCGCGTAGAGGAGGTCGCACAATACCAGACATGCTAGCAAAAGGCGCCCCTAAAAATGAGAAATGTCCGTCCCCTCCAGCAGCGGTGAAGGATACAGCAGGACAAGATGATGGAGGGCCCCCATCACGAAAGCGTTCTTAGAGACCCTATTTAACTCCCTCCGAGCAGACTTCCAAACCTTGAAGCAGGACATGGCGGGGGGCTTCCGAGAGATGCGCCAGGATGTGGACGGGCTTGGGGAGCGAGTAGCTGCGGTGGAGGAGGCGGACCAAACCAGGAGCGACGAAATTGAGCAACTTCAACAAGAAGTGGTCCGCCTTCGCAAGCAACAGGTCGGCCTGCAGGCACACGCGGAGGAACTGGAGAACCGCTCCCCAAGGAACAACATTCTGGGGTGTACCATCTCAAACAGAAGGGGGCTGCGTTTCTCAGTTCTTACAAGGGCTGTTTCGTGAGATCCTGGGGGAAATGGACGATTTTGTGATCCGCAATTGACAGAGTGCACAGAGTGGGCCTTGCACGCCGGGCACCTTCCCCGCCCCCAGATATCCTTGCATTTTTACTGGACTACCCCTTGAAAGAAAGAATATTACAAGAAGCACGCCAGAAACAACCCTTCCACTATCACGGTGCTCCTGTGGCGCTGTTTCAAGATCTGTCGGCGATCACCCTACAAAAGAGGAAAACCTTCAGGCCAGCCACCTCATTCTTGCGAGACAAGGGGATTCCTTATTCCTGGGGACATCCTTTCAGGATAATCTTCAAGTGGAACGGGGCCCTACAACAACTCAGGTCCTTCTGGGAAGTTGCTGGGCATCGAACCGGACGAGGACACTTCAAAGGAAGATGCAGATCCACGCTTTTTGCAAAGTAACACGCCACGAGCCCCATGGGAGGGTTGGCAACGAGTGGGCCGCAGACGCTCCCCCAAGAAGGCGTCTCTCCGACCGGATCCGGCAACGATGGCACAGGAGCAAGCGTCAGCAATTCAGGAGGTGTCCAAGGACACAGCAGCAGCAGATTGACCGGTCACCAAAGCAGCAAGTGTGGGGGTGTTTTCTGCATTTCCATTACATGGGGCTGGGGGGGCGGGACGGGGGGCCAATGGGGCCACTACTGCCACTTACTCCCTTTTCTCGTGACTCTACCACAGGCCTGGACGGTATTTAAATAGGCCTGGGACTTTGATTGTTGGAGGGGTGTTCATGGTTGGGGTTAGAGAGGGAAGTGTTGAGGGTGGTCCGGGGGTGGAGGGGGAGTGGAACGTGGGGGACGGGTTGGGGGGGCGGGTAGGGTGGACCGAGAGAGGTGAGGGGGAGCAGGAGTGAAGGAGGGCGCCGGTGTGTTCCGTTCAAAAAGGCGACAGGCAGAGGGTCACGTGGAGACTTTAGACCACGACACAGAGAGAGAGGCCGCACACAAACCCATGGCTGAAGAGTCACTCCAAGTCCTCACCTTGAATGTCAAGGGGCTCAACAACCCCATCAAAAAGAGGGCGGTGCTATCCTACTTAGAGAACTCCAGTGCAGCCATATGCTTGCTGCAGGAGGCGCATTTACTCTCCAAGGACTGGCACCGTATGAGGTCCAGGGCCTTTCCGCTACTATTCTACTCGTCCATCACTGAGAAAAAGGCAGGGGTTGCTCTGTTATTCACACGACACTTCAAGGGCAAAGTAGCAGAAACCAAAGGCAAACTCCTAGCCTACAACGTACTTATGGGGGACTTGGCGATCACAGTAGGGTTCATATATGCTGCCAATACCAAACAAGAAGCCTTTCTTAAAGGGTCTCTAGCTGATGTAGTGGGGGCCAACACGAGGTACATGCTGGTGGGCGGTGACATCAACTTGGTTATGGAAAATAAAAAAGACAGGTCGGGTCAACGGTTTAGCGACATGGGGGCACTTTCCATCGAAGGGGGACAATGGCTGGCGAGTAGGGGGTTCCTGGATCTATGGAGGGGGGCCCATCCCACATCCCCAGGGTACACTTTTTAGTCACCGGTGCGGCACACATATTCTAGGATAGATTATTTCTTTGGCTCTATGTGGAACGGAGACGTCCCCTACCTCCCTTGGGCGATGGCTCAGCATGAACTTTCTGGGCTCCGATACCGATCATACCGCGTCCCTGGCAACACGGTCTCCTCCCCTTTCTCTTCCCATGCAGGAGCCAATCGCGATAGACGGAAGACCAGAAGGACCTTACGCTAACCCCGGAAGTCCCGCCTACAATCCCGACCCGGAACCCGGAAAAGCGGACAGCGGCGAAGGGAGAGCGTTCCAGTCGGCGGACTCGTGGCAGGAGACAGCGTACAGAGAACCGGAGGTGGAGAACTGAGATAGCGGAGGCACAGGAGAAGAGAAGACCGGAGGCGAGGACGAGGACATCTGGAGCGAGGACTGGTGGAGTCCCCAGGAGGTGGCTGGAAAGCGGCCGCAACTCTCAGGAGAGTTGCGGCGGGGCATGTGAGTACCCTGTCTCCTGGCTCCCAGGTTGACCTGTATATTTGTGTAAATAGAGTACCCCCTCACCGTATAGCACCCCTAAGAGCACTGTATATATGTATATATCATAGACCACGGCCCGGGACACCTAAAGTAGAGAACCAGACACTGGAACCCTAACCAATTACACACTCTTCCTTCCCGCTCGTACTCCCTCCCATCTTCGCCCCTACCGACCCCTTCCTCACTCTCGCTTTTCCCTTCACACAATCCGGGTGTTGGTGACAGTATTCAAAGAGTCCGGCGTAGAGGACTAACCGCCCTGTTCTCTCTCCCTTTAACTCCGAGGACCACCGGACCAACAGCGGAGAAGAAGGAGATCTCCAGAAACGTCCAGCCTGAACCCTTCCCGGACCTTCCCTCACCCGACGACTGCCTCCAGGAACTCTTCCTTCATCCCTACCCTCAGCTTCTTTACCTTCCACAACCCTGACTTTGTGTATGACAATAAAAAATGCTAAGACATAGCTCACTACATCCGGCCTCCACGCCTGTTATTCCGGTCCGCCCAAACCCCTAGCCCACAGTTGGTGTCAGAAGTGGGATACACTGGAAGCTTGGAGGCAGCAGTTAAAAAGCTGGCTGAAACCCAGGAGCAGATGGGGAAGTTAATGGAACAATTCCTCAAGACTGCAGAGGATGATCGGGGGCAGTTACATGACGTCCTGAAAGGCCAAGGCACAGCACAAGACCAGGCCATGGGAAGACTGACCGATGTGTGGGACAGCAGAGACCAGTTACCTCCCTTCCGTCGGTAGTCCTGCAGACGTATGTCCCGGGGGAAGACCCGGACTTCTTCTTTACGAATTTCGAGCGCCTGGCCACTATCTGGGTCCCCTGCTGACCGGTGAACTACAGGCGGCCTACCAGCAAGCAAACATACAGGGACAAACCCCGTATAATGAGATAAAGACCTGTATTCTGGAGCGTCTGGGGATCGACGAGGAAACCTACAGGATTCGTCTCCGACAAGCCAAGGAAGGGCCACAGGAGAATCCCAGGGCTCTCTCATTTCGTATCCAGGATCTGGCAAACCGCTGGCTGAAGCCCGCCACCTCCTCCAAAGAAGACATCCTGGCGAAGATTTATTTAGAACAATTCCTGGCTTCGTTACACCCCTCCACCCAGAAGTGGGTACGCCAACACGCACGCATGACACTGGAAACTGCGGTGGAAATCGCCAGTGCCTTCAGTCGTGCCCAGGATATCCAGAAGATAAAAGAAGAACATCTACCCCGAGGCCATCATGTCAATCACATCCGACCCCAAAGGCAGTCCCTACCCAGAAAACCAGACCCCGTCCCCCTTTTTCCCTATCTGGTCCTACCCAGACCAAACCCCTCCGGACCTCAGTGCTATCATTGTGGGGGATATGGTCACATTGCCCGGGTATGCCCGCAGAAAGAGGAACCGATGGAGGTAGGACTGGTTCGCAACCTTGTTTGTGATACCTCGGAGTTGGGCCCTCCCCGCTTCCACTGTCTGGTGAGGATCGATGGACATCCACTAAGGGCTCTTGCCGATACGTGTTGCCGACCAAGTTTATTACGCCCACAGGAGATTCCGACCAGCATAGGACCGGTGACCGGTACGGTTGCCATACAATGTGTACACGGAGACACCAAGTGCTATCCCACCGCCAGAGTGCGGGTCTAACATCCTTCCGATCAAGGAAGCCTACTGACCGTAGGTCTGGTACCCAATTTGCTGGACCAAGTGATCCTGGGTAGTGATTACAGCAGACTCCCTCACCTCCTCCAAGAAACGACCGACTCCCTGGAAAAGTGGTGGGCGGAAGCACCCTTTCCCCAGACCAGTACAACCCCGGTGATGCCTACCAAGCCATACAAAACCAAGAGTCAGAAAAAGAAAGAGAAACGAGGCCACGCTACTGCATATCCAGTACCGCTGAATGAACATCCCTGGGAGACCGATAGGGAATTCCGCGCTGCTCAACAGGAAGACCCCACTTTACAGAACGCATGGAGTCGGGCCCTGGATAACGAAGACCCTCTTCAAGTAGGTCCATATTTCTTTAAACGGAATGGACTATTGTATAGAAAGGGCGGGCCTCAGCAGTCCTCACAGTTGTTAATCCCTGGCCCATTTCAGGACAAGGTGCTGTTCCTGGCCCACAGCCACTTGTTAGGGGGCCACTTTGGCGATGTGAAAACAGGACAATCCATCCTCGAACGATTCTACTGGCCGGGGGTGTATCAGCAGATAAAACGATATTGCTGAGAGTGTCCCGTCTACCAGAAGAACAGCCGGTATCAACCTCCTCGAGTACCCCTCCAACCCTTGCCCCTCATCGATGTCCCCTTCAGCAGAGTCGGCATGGACCTAATAGGCCCCCTGCTTCCCTCCAAAAGTGGGTGTCGATACGCACTCGTCTTGGTCGATTATGCCACACGTTTCCCTGAGGCAGTTCCCATGCGCCAGCCCACCACCCAGAACATTGCCAAAGCCCTTATATCGATCTTTTCCCGTGTAGGTTTCCCTAGGGAGAGATCCTAACCGATCAAGGGACACCATTTGTCTCCTCCCTCATAAAACAAGTATGTTCCCACCTTGGCATCAAACAGATAAGAACCTCTGCTTACCACCCCCAGACCGACGGACTGGTCGAGCACTACAATGCCACATTAAAAACCACCCTGAAGAAACTGTTAGCCTTAGAGAGTAAAAGATGGGAAGAGATGTTACCCCTAGCCCTGTTTGCAATCCGCTGCAAGGTTCAAAGCAGCACTGATTTCTCCCCCTACGAACTGTTATATGGGCGTGCTCCCCGGACCCTGTTGGACATGGCACAAGAAGCCTGGGAGGCCGAGGCCGACCGAACCAAACCCCTCCCGGAATATGTTGATAATCTAAAAACACACTTAGGACAGATAAGGGAAATTGTCCGACAAAACCTACTGACGGCTCAAACCTCCCAGAAACGTCAGTATGACAAAGGAACTAAGCCCCGTACCTTTGTCCCTGGTGATCTCGTGCTCCTCCTCCTGCCGTCTTCAGACCACAAACTACTGGGACAGTGGCAGGGCCCATTTGTCATCTTACGGCAGGTGACCCCAGTAACCTACGAGGTGGAACTGGACCCTAAACGGGGTGTCACCCAGATTTACCACGTAAATCTCTTAAAGAAATGGGAAGGACCCCGACCCGTTCTGTCCAGTGTCACAACTCAGGAACCCCTCCCTTATGAGGTCTGTTTTGATCCCGACCTACGGGAACCACACAGACAGGACCTTCGAAATGCCTTGACATCCCTACAACAGGTGTTTTCCTCCCTACCGGGTCATACCAATGTCATAGAGCATGCTATCCTAACCGAGCCCGGAAAAACCGTGAGACAACGTCCCTATCGGGTCCCTGAGGCTCACAGGGCGGTTATTAAGGAGTAAACAGACCTGATGCTGAGAATGGGCATCATAGAGCCGTCCATTAGCAGTTGGAACTCCCCTATAGTTCTGGTGCCGAAGCCAGATGGCTCCATAAGATTTTGTATAGATTTCAGGGAGGTCAACAAAATCTCATGCTTTGACACCTACCCGTTGCCCCGAGTGGATGAGATGGTGGAACGCATAGGCAAGGCCAAGTACATCAGTACCCTTGACCTATGTAAGGGTTATTGGCAAATCCCCCTCAGAACGGAAGATAAAAAGAAAACCGCCTTTTCAACACCCGATGGCCTGTTTCAGATTAAGGTACTGCCCTTCGGGCTTCACGGGGCCCCGGCCACCTTCCAGAGAGCCATGAATCAGGTCTTACAACCCCATTCCCAATACTCCGGAGCCTACCTAGATGACATTATCATCTATAGCGACGATTGGGAACAACACCTACAACATTTACGAAAGGTCATTTCCACTCTTGGGGACCAGGGGTTCACCATAAATCCTTCAAAGACCACCCTGGCTGCCCAGACAGTGAAGTATCTAGGGTTCTTACTAGGCGAGGGAGTCATCAGGCCACAGAACAAAACAATAACTGCCATACAGTCCATCCCCTTTCCACGAACACGCAAAGAACTACGGGCTTTTTTAGGCCTTCTGGGCTACTACAGAAGGTTCATCCCCAACTTCTCCCAGACCGCTGCTCCCTTAACCGACTTCCTCAAAGAGGCCACAAAGGCCGAAGAGGCTCTACGACATCCTACACCCCTGTTGTTACAAGCCTTCAACAAACTTAAGCAGTCCCTAGTTTCTGAACCGGTCCTTGTCAGCCCTGACTACACCCGACCATTCATCCTACAAACCGATGCCTCGGATCAGGGCCTAGGGGCTGTACTATCCCAGAAACATATAAAAGGGGACGAAAGACCAATCCTCTACCTTAGCAGGAAACTCTTTCCCAGGGAGATGAACTATGCAGTGGTCGAAAAAGAGGCATTGGCTATCAAGTGGGCAGTGGAAAGCCTACGATATTATCTGGAGGGACGCAAATTCATCCTGTATACGGACCATGCGCCCTTAGAATGGATGGCCAGAAACAAAGGACACAATGATCGTGTCCTACGATGGTTCCTTACCCTGCAACCCTATAGGTTTAAAACCCTACATCGAAAGGGGGTGGATCAGGGAAATGCAGATTACCTTTCCCGATACCCTCCCCCAACAAACCCTAGTAGAAAGATTGCTAGGGGAAGAGGATGTGGAACGGAGATGTCCCCTACCTCCCTTGGGGGATGGCTCAGCACAAACTCTCTGGGCTCCGATACCGATCATACCGTGTCCCTGGCAACACGGTCTCCTCCCCTTTCTCTTCCCGTGCAGGAGCCAATCGCGATAGACGGAAGACAGGAAGGACCTTACACTGACCCCGGAAGTCCCGCCTACGATCCCGACCCGGAACCCGGAAAAGCGGACAGCGGGGAAGGGAGAGCGTTCCAGTCGGCGGACTCGTGGCAAGAGACAGCGTACAGAGAACTGGAGGTGAAGAACGGAGATAGCGGAGGCACAGGAGAAGAGAAGACTGGAGGCAAGGACGAGGACATCTGGAGCGAGGACTGGTGGAGTCCCCAGGAGGAGGCTGGAGAGCGGCCGCAACTCTCAGGAGAGTTGCGACGGGGCATGTGAGTACCCTGTCTCCTGGCTCCCAGGTGGACCTGTATATTTGTGTAAATAGAGTACCCCTCACCGTATAGCACCCCTAAGCACTGTATATATGTATATATCATAGACCATGGCCCGAGACACCTAAAGTAGAGAACCAGACACTGGAACCCTCACCAATTACACACTCTTCCTTCCCGCTCGAACTCCCTCCCATCTTCGCCCCTACCGACCCCTTCCTCACTCTCGCTTTTCCCTTCACACAATCCGGGTGTTGGTGACAGTATTCAAAGAGTCCAGCGTAGAGGACTATCCGCCCTGTTCTCTCTCCCTTTAACTCCGAGGACCACCGGACCAACAGCGGAGAAGAAGGAGATCTCCAGAAACGTCCAGCCAGAACCCTTCCCGGACCTTCCCTCACCCGACGACTGCCTCCAGGAACTCTTCCTTCATCCCTACCCTCAGCTTCTTTACCTTCCACAACCCTGACTTTGTGTATGACAATAAAAAAAGCTAAGACATAGCTTACTACATCCGGCCTCCACGGCTGTTATTCCGGTCCGCTCAAACCCCTAGCCCACACTCTACTAATCTAGGCCCCTTGGTCCAAGACATCGAGGTCACCCCAGCGGCTCTATCGGATCACGACGCTGTAGCATTTCGCCTGTCAGTCCCACGGGGGCAGTCACGCAAGGGCAAATGGCATCTTAGGGAAAACCTGCTCCATCGCAAAGGGGTTGCACAGCAGCTTTCCAAAAGCATTGCAGATTATCTGAGCATAAATGAAACGGGCGAGGTGGCCATGCAGGTGGTCTGAGGAGCACTCAAGTCGGTGGTTCGGGGGGAACTGATTGCGCTCGTGGCGGCGGACAATCGGGAGCGAAAAGAAAGACGCCAGGCGCTAACGGAGCAAGTGCTGGAACTTGAAAGAGTTCACTGCCGGAAATGGGCTCCCAGGATTTGACGCAAGCTTAAGGCAGCAAGGGCACAACTTGCGAGCCTAGACCTCGACCGCGCAGAATACGCAGCGCTGCGCCTCCGCCACACGTACTATGTGGGGGGGGGACAAGACCGGATGACTGATGACTGCTGGCCAGTAAACTCAAAGCCAAAATCACCCGTTCCATGATCCCTGTTATCCACGCGGAGGGAGGTAGGGACGTCCGAGAAGACGATTAAATAGCGGAAGAATTCAGGGTGTTGTATGCCGCCCTATACACGGCAGACTCCTCCTTAGACACCGCGGCAGCGGAAGCATACCTAGATGAGGCACAGGTCACGGCCCTCAATGAGTCAAATGCCCAATCTCCAGATGCCCCTATACGGTTGGAGGAAGTGATTTCAGCAATAGCACGCCATAAACCGCTGAAGGTCCCGGGCCCAGGCGGCTTCGCCGCAGGGTTCTATAAAATGTTTTGCCCCCTTATAGCCTCACTTTTAACTAGACTATTCAATTCCTTTCAGGGCCCCGGCTCCATTCCACAAGACATGTTGGAAGCAAACATTATCGTCTTGCCGAAACCGGGCAAAGACAAGACCCAATGCGTGGCCTACCGCTCGATCTCGCTGCTCAATCTAGACTTAAAACTCTTTACCGGGATCCTGGCCGCTAGACTCGGCCCTTGTCTCCCAGGCATAATAGAGCCTGACCAAGCAGGTTTTATACCTAATCGCCAATGTGCTGATAACACCAAGAGACTGATGCACGTCATCGATAAGGCCCACTTCAATGATTCGGACTTGGCCCTCCTATCGGTCGACAGAGTGGACTGGAAACACCTGGACAGGACGCTGTCGAGGTTCGGAGTAGGTAAAAGGTTCCGCTCATGGATAGCCAGCTGCTACGCAACGCCACTGGCGACTATCAGGGTCAACGGGATAGGTTCATGGCCATTTGACATCAGGCGCGGCACTAGGCAGGGATGTCCACTCTCGCCGCTTTTGTTCGCCCTATATATAGAACCGTTCGCTCAGCGTGTACGCGACGACCCGTCTATCAAGGGCATCAGCTTCGGGGGAGAAAGAAAAACTATATGCGGACGGACGACATCTTGGTTGCCGTGGAAAAACCTACGACGTCGATACCTGCATTCCTCAGCGAGATGAAGCTGTTCGAGAGGGTTTCGGGCTTTAAAATGAACGTCGGTAAATCAGTGATTCTCCCCTTAGAGCCCAAATTAACGCCTAGCCAACAGAGGACTGTTACAGCTGGGGGGGCTGACCACACGTATGTCGGTACCGTACCTGGGGATCAACCTCACGCCCACTACGGCTCAAACGGTCGAACAGAATTATACCAAGCTCCCGACGAACATCCAAGGGGATGTTCAGCGTTGGCGTTAGCAACCACTCTCCTGGCTTGGGCGTGCAGTGGCTGTCAAGATGTCCCTGCTGGCCAAAGTACTGTACCTCTTTCAAACTATCCCGGTCACTCTACCTATAGGCATGATTAAGAAATTCCAAGACACAATACAACAGTTTGTCTGGGCTGGCAAACGTCCTCGACTTAGACGAGATTTAGTCATGCGGACAACTGCTGATTGGGCATCCAGGATCTACAAAGATACTTTCAGGCTGCACAGTTGTGCTGCCTTTTAAAATGATCCCGCCCAACTTCTGAGAAGCGGTGGTTATTCCAGGATAGGGCGATGGCTGGCAGGCCGCTTTGGGGAGTCCCTTTCCTGGCACCGCTGGACAGGCCAGCATACATCAAGAAGTCCCCCGTCACCCGGACACTCCTTTAGGTTTGGGATGCGGTGGCGGTCGCCAAGGGCCCCACATCTTTCCCATCGCTGATGACGCCCCTACTGGATAATGCGGCATTTCCACCAGGAACGGCCCCGGGCTCCTTCTCCCAGGGGCGGCAGACGGATTGTCGGTCAGCCGGGCACCTGTTTGACACAGAGGGCTTCATGCAACTGGACGACATAAGAGACTCGCACAGGATCGAAAAAACCACAAAGATTCCAGTACTTTCAGTTCCAGCATTGGGTAATGAACAAAGACGTCCTACTGCATGTTAGCCGACATCTCAGTGCGTACGAGAAATGGCTTGTTACCAGAACTGCTGATACACGAGCCATCACAGAATTGTACAAACTACTGGCCCCCCCTCCTCTCATGACTAGATCGGAGAGCCAACAACGGTGGGAGCGGGAGTTAGGGCGCACGCTCTCAGATAAGGAATGGCAGGATATTTACCACAGAGCCCACCACACGGCCCGAAACATGGCCAGTCGGGAATCGGCGGTTAAGGTGGCATATTATTGGCACCTGACTCCGGCACGGCTCCACCAGAGTAATCCGAGACGTTATCCCGCCTGCTGGAGGGGCTGTGGTCAAATTGGGACCATGATTCACCTGTTATTGGAATGTGCAGAAGTGCAGGAA
The DNA here is from genome assembly GCF_964263255.1 of Lissotriton vulgaris. NCBI lineage: Eukaryota > Metazoa > Chordata > Amphibia > Caudata > Salamandridae > Lissotriton > Lissotriton vulgaris. Next base: position 217,312 of record NW_028241537.1, read on the forward strand.
TTCTGGGTGGCAGTGCTCCGGGATATACACCAACACTTTGATACAGAAATCCCCCGCTTTCAGGCATACACGGTCCTGGGCCTCCCGAACAAGATCATGTTCCCACTCAAATCGGTAGGAGAGAAACAAATGGGTCTAGCGATGGGGGCAGCGATGCAGCACATCCTTTCACTATGGGGTACTCCACGGAAACCCACACACACGGGGTGGCTCCATCGATTGTGGTACGTAATGGGCATGGAAAGAATACAAGCCTCCCTCATGCAAACTAATGACTCCTTTAGGGAAACATGGCAGCCACTAGTCTCACTGTTAACCCAAGAATTCAATGAGCTAACATGCCCGAAATACCTCAGGGTCCTCCGACTGGTGGATGGATTCCACAAGAAACCAGAGGGCTAAAACGGAGACACCAGACGCCGAACACACAAAGCGTTAAATAGCAAGACAGCGGGACACACTGGAAGAGGGGAATTTGGGGGGGGGGGTTAGCTGGGGTGGGAGTGTGTTGGGTTTGGGGAGGGTAGGCTGGGACACGTGCGAGCGAGAGGAATGAGCAAATATACAATAATGGGCTTGTCCAATTGTTATAATGTGCTATGCAGATGAATCTAATAAAATAAATTTTATCCAAAAAAAAAAGATACTTGAATAAACTAGATCATAAAATTAAATGCCTAACTGATGGCACAACACCTGTGGAGAATCATGGACCTCGAAAGTCTGCAACAGCCTTGCCTCCGTACTGAGACTGCAAGCAGCACAAAAAAACGTAGTGGCTGGCAGTGACAGAGTGCACAAGCACAAGGCGCTTACTTGTACAAAACCTGGACGCACTGACACTTTCTCAAAAGGCGGAAAGCCTTTGACTACTGGTGATCTCCAGTAGCACAGGCAAACTCAGCATATCAGGTACTAGCACGAAGGAGCACACAATTATCTCAGATCAAGCCATTTGCACAAGACAGTGCTAGAAAAGTAGTGTACAAAACGCCAGTGGAAAACGTGTGAGAGTACATGAACATAGCAACTCTGCGGAAACTTTGGACAGTATCACCTTTTAACCAAAAACAAGGATTCGTTTTAGATAGACACTGTTTCATTTTTATATGGCCAAACCTGGTACAATATGCACTTTAAATTTTGCACAAATTGCTCTAGTTTGCATTGTACATTGAGATCTTGCACAATGATGTCTCTCTTTTAAAAGTTTCTTTTACATAGTTTATATGAATGTTATTTAGCGCCAAGGTTTTAATTACTGTGCTACAGCATGTCTGGGCATACCCATCCCACTTAGGGCGAAAAGTGTTACAGCAAACAAAGGATGGATGGAATTCTGACAATGCAAAAATTCTCCACCAGCCAAAAGATCTGGGTTAAATCCTTTTTTTTTTTTAATTGAGAAATAAAGTGTAATTCCATTAAGATCCAATACATATTAGTTAATACATTATACAAATATAAAATTCAGAGTGTGCAATAAATTAGTCAGCATAAATCGAAAACAGTATAAATACATTTGTAACTCATGGAAAAATGCATCTTTCTAATATAAACACATTGATCGGCTTAAAACATTCATAGATAATGCATTCATAAAACTTGTCTTTTTGTTAGTTCCTCCCGATCTGGGTTAAATCCATTGTTCTTTTGCCCACTACGCCAACCCAGTTTGGTCCCAGCCATTGTGAAAATCAGTCTTGGCCCTGCGCCCCATGGGAACACTCCAGACTGAACTGCCAGGCCAGTTCCTCCCTGTACCACAAAGAAGCATCCTGGGACCGGTTTCAGGGTATGTCACCCTTCTTCAGGCTAGCTTGAATCCAGTGGCACAGTGAGCAAGGAACCCATGTCCGGGCATACAGGGGTGGTGTGGTGAGCAAAAGAAAGATGGATTAAACCTAAATCTTTGTGACTGGGGTGAATGTTTGCATTGTCCAGCATTCCGTCCATCAATTGTTTCTGTTTTTGCAAAGATTTCAATTATCTACACAATTGTATAAAAATAAACTTGAAACTTGGCTACAATGTTGTCTAAAAGCTTAACACCACAAAACCTACTTCTATGCGCTACCCTAAAAGATCATGGAGTAGGGCAACTTGTAGTCTAAAGTTTCTTAGGGAGAAGCTGCCCACTGCATACCTTGTTGACAGGTCAAGCTGTCTCTAACAAAAGAGCCATGGTGGAAGTGTTCCCTGTGAATGGCAAACATGCCCTGCTAGTAGCCTCCGAGTCAATTGGTGATACTTGATTGCTAAATGTTATCAGTGACAAAAACCTCTGACATGATTTTAGGAATGTGGTACATAGATTACGAATACCAGAAGAAAGGTTCTAAACCTATCTTTGAGATAATGAGAGATGAAGGAATGTCAATTCGGACTACACATATTTGATTAATTATTGTGGGATATTCCTGGATGGCCCTGACATATTGATAAATGAACACTAGTTCCAGGCTGGATGTCAAATCAAGTGTTATATCTAGGTCACTATTCGAATGACTTGATACTCTGTTAGGTATATGAATGATAAGGGTAGACAACATTCATGTTATTTAAAAAACCAAGACTGAACAGAGCGAGGGACTGGTCAGGTTGCACGTCCCTTAGGGGCTCATTAGGATGGCAGAGGGACCGCCAGCCATGCAGTGGCGGGCCCACCGCCATCTGACAACAGTTTTCCTCCCTGCCAGATTATGATGGTGGGGGGAATCCTCGGGGAAGCGTGGCGGGATGCAAAGACCACCCGCCACGGTTCCGCAAGGCGGTCCTTTTACGCCCGCTTTGCGGAACCAAAACATAGGGCAGCACTGCGGCGGTGCCATGTAGACTGCTGTAGGCATTACGATATCCCTTTCCGCCTGTCTTTTGGTGGCGGTCATCCCATCGTGAAAAGACAGGCGGAAACAGATTTGGGGACCGCTAACGGGCCCCCCTTGTGTGCTGGGGGAGTTGTGGGGCGCCTGGAGGTTGCCAATGGTACCCCCTACATTTCACTGCAACAAGTGGCAGGCACCATGTGGCGCCTGTCATCTAGTGCAGTGAAATGCAACATATGCGATTTTAACATCTAGCCTTTTTCATTATAGAGCCCTGACGAAGTTCCATGAATGTATCTTGGGAACGAAACAGCAGGGAAGACAGAAGCATTGTTTGGGATTGTTTCTGACGCTAATGTAATGGATGAATAGTTGCTTCTGCAGAAAAACATGTCACAGGCATTTCAGGTTGTTGTTCCTGTAGCAAACCCAGAGTGATCTCAGTCAGGGACCGTAGGCACCAGAACACAGGTCTCACCCCTACTGTGTCGTCCATTTTCATAAAGATTAGCGCACAGTTTTCACTTACTTCAAACAGCCAAGCATGTCATATGTAATGAGCATACATTTCTCTGCATGTTTGTTAGGCTGTATACATGTGCATCATGATGCTGGTTTACTTGCTGTAATAGAAGGGAGACAATGTTTCCAAAGCCGATTAGCAGGAGAATGGTTGGGACTCCTCCAGAAATACTGGAGAACAGAGATCGGAAAAATGACGGAATAAGTCCAAACATTGCTTTGAATACAGTCATGAGCCTAGACTTGATGTTCTTGAAAAGATGCACAATACCAGTTGTCACCAAAGGCGTACCAAAACTTGAGGGGGCCCTTCTGATAAAGTACATGGAGGGGGCCCCCCACTCTCTGGACCCTGTCAGGCGTTCTTAGCTGCCACCCATGCACAGTGCTGAAGGGGGCCCTCTGGAGCTTGGGTGGGCCCCCATATCACAGAGGCTGTAGGGGCTATTCTTGTGCCACACATTGAATATCGCAGTGTATGGTACTTACTGACTCTATAGCGTGCACTGTATTTCTGAAGCAGTTCTAGCTGAATAGATTATACACCTCAGCTGATGTAGTCAAAGAACTTCTTTTTTTAATTAAACTGACCACATTATTTTTAGGTCATCATAAATGTATTTCTTTCTTACTAATACAAGGACAACAGAGATTTCTGATTGAATGTTTAGGAAGGGCAGCGTATTTTCTCTGAAACTGTTTTCAGGTAGGGTTGGCTAAAATGAAGCAACAGCAGGTAACATTAGTTCAAAATAAATAAGAATCATTGTTCAATCGTTTATGGTGCGTAGGGATGGTCATAGTGGGGTTTACAGATAAGATACAGTTCAACCCTGGCGTGGAAGAGCTACATATGCACAATGTATGTCAAGGACTTGTAGGAAATGGTCAAGGTGTCATGATAGTGTCATGATAGTGTACTCACAAAGTGGCTTTGTAAGCCATGTAGTTTCAGAGAAACTAAGATTGCACTGTCACATCAGGAAATGTGTGCCAAACATCATCATGTGGAAGAGAAGGCACCTTAAGAAATGTGCACATGTAAAAATGGCAGTATTTGTTCCTGTGCCTAAACGAGAAAACGCAACAATACCAGTCTATGGATTTGTACTTCTGGCAGGTGTTTAAATGAAATGGGGCAAAGGGTACAGAGATGACTACATGTGTTAACCAGGTGATAGGTGGGACATTACTAACAGAGGAAGGGACCTTATCTATTTTCTCTAGGTGTAACAATGTGTATGGGGCTCCTTTTTGCCATTATTCTTTGGGTCAATGTAAAATTGCAACGTTTAGTGATGTTTTGTTTAGAAGCTGCCTAGGCAGAAAACCTGATATGAGTGTTTGTAAAGACCATTTCAAATATATGATGGCTCACAATTGAGCTTGCCAATGTTTTAACAAACCCAGGCCTCCACTCATGAGGCCTTAGGCTGAGGACAATATATGATTTAACCAGTACTCTCTTTTGAGAAGCATATGCATACCATTGTCGATAACTATGAAAACTGCTTCTAGATTTTCCCTAATACTTTTTGCAGCCCCTTTCTTTAAGTATTTATGTAACTCATAACACATTGCATATATTTCTGTTGCCAAGAATCGATTATTTCTGCTAGGGCGTGGTCTCAAGAGGAAGTCAGAAAAATCCATGTTAGCACTAATCATGGAAAATGGTCTTTGACAGCTGACAGACTGGAATGTTCCAGCCATCTTTGGCATAATGTGCCCAGACTGTATGTGATAACTATTACAGATACGTGTGTGTTGTAATGGGGATCAGAACAATTAGCTTTAGGTCCAAGAGGGTCAGAAAGGAAACAACACATGCAGTTGTCTGGATCATAAGGCCACACCCTCAAAAGGATATTTGGTGGAGTTATGGGTTCAACTTTCAAACATTTAACGCAGATCGTCTTGGGCTTTTCCATTTCAAGTTTTAAGTCAGTCTACAATGTAAGGTTAACGTTAGGTTTAGATGGCTTCTTCAAGTCCACCATTGTTCCAAATCCCAGACAGGTAGTCTGTTAAACAGTTTAGTTGAGAAATATTAGTTCCTCCAGAATTTTGCATACACGAAACAAGGCTTCTTTTCCTTGGATATGGCAACATTTGGATCTCCAAATACTTTTTTTTATCAATATTGTTTTTCAAAAACTCATACCCCTGGGTAGCCAGATTCTGACTAAACTCAGTGGAGTAAATAAATTTGTTAGTAAAAATTAAATGTTTTTAAAACTGTTGGCGGCTCCTGTGAAAAATAAAAAAATCGAGGGCTGCAATTTGTCCTCATTTTGAAAGGTGGGGTAATTTCTCAAAGAAAATCGGGATGCCTCACAATATTTCCTTTGTGTGCATTTGTAAATCTCTCTAGGATAGCTGGCCGCTTCATATGTAATAATGTGCCTAATGGTGATAACAATGCATTTCTTGTCAATTAGCTGAATTCAATTAAGGATCTTCATTATTTAGAGTAGCATATGCCTGTAAGTCAGGCATCCTTCGTTTAAGCCCAGTCATCTTAATGAAACTAGAAATCACAATGTCATTCATTGAAAACTTAAATAAATATGGTAAATTCAGTGTCTCACTGGGTGCGCTCCATAATTTGCTATGGGATCTTCTATCGGCCACAGGATAAGATGTGATGTTGGTAGCACAGAGGTCTCTGCGAGTTCTGTGAGAGGAAGAATGCGGCTGTAGTTCACGAACCACAGGAAATGCAACTGTTCGTCCAAGGATGAAATGTCCATTCAATCAATCAGTACTTTTAAGGCACGGCTACTCACCAGTGGGGGTCTTAAGGCCTGGGGGGGAGTTGGGGAGGTGTTTGCAGATCCGACTGGGCACTGTCGTTCATTCAAAGAACCAGTTCTTGAGATCCTTCCTGAATTGTGTCATTGAAGGGGAGATCCTCAGGTGGAGAGGCATGGCACTCCAGGATATGGCGGAAGGGTAGGAGAAGGATCATCATCCGTTCCTGATCTTGAGGATCCAAGGGACAGTGGCCAGGGCCAGTTGTGTGGAGAGGAAGTGTCTGGTCGGTACATGGAATGAGAATTGGTGGTTCACTTAGGCCAGTCCGGCGTTGTGGAGGGCCTTGTAGGGGTGTGTGAGGAGCTGGAAAGTAACTCCTTTGTTGACTGGGAGCCTGTGGAGTTCCCGTAGGTGTTCAGAAATGTGTCTGCAGTGGAGGATATGAAGGGCAAGTCTGGCTGTGGCATTCTTCATGTTCTGTAGTTTCCTGAGGAGTTTCTGGGTGGCTTCTGCATAGAGTGCATTGCCCTAGTTGAGTTTGCTGCTGATAAATGGGTGGATGCCCATCTTCCTGGCCTCAGTGGAGATCCATTGCAGGTCTTTTGAAGCAGGTGAAGAGTAGGGAAGCATGATGAGGCAACAGCATTGATATGGTTGTTCATGGTGAGTGAGGAGTCCAGTATGATGCTGAGGGTTTGTGTGTGGTTAATGGATGTTAATGGGGGTTCCTAGCTCTGCGGCCCACCATGATTCTTCCCAGGTGGAGGTGTTGGGCCTTTGGATGAGGACTTCGGTCTTGTCCGACTTGAGAATGAGGCAGCTGTCTCTCATCCAGGTGGCGACGGCTTCAACCTATTGTGATGGTTGTTTCTGGCAATGATGGGATTGTTGGTGAGGGAGAGAATCAGCTGGTTGTCATCGGCGTGGGATACAATGTTGAGTCCGTGGCTCCTGACGATGGTTGCAAGTGGGACCATGTAGATGTTGAAAAAGCATAAGGCACTCTGCAGCTGATATCTGCTGGTTCCGAGAAAAAACAGGAGAAGTCTGACTCGCTGTGTTTCCCTAGTGAAGGAGCAGATCCAGTCCAGGGCTTTGTCATGAATGCCAGTGTTGTGTAGTCTGGTGATTATGGTATGATGTTCGGCAGTGTTGAAGGCGGCAGAGAGGTCAAGGAGGCTGAGGGCTGCTGTTTTTCCCCAGTTGAGAAGGGAGCAGATGTCATCGGTGACGGGGAAGTGGGCCGTCATGGTGCTGTGGTTTCTCGCGGAAGCCGTATTGAAAGGAGTCCAGTATGTGGTTGGCTTCAATGTACTCAGAAAGTACGGCATTGATGGCCTTCTTCCATGATTTTGGCTGGGAAGGGGAGCACAGAGATGGGTCTGAAGTTCTTGAGGTCGGTCAGGTCTGCTGACAGTTTCTTCAGTAGGGGGTTGATCTTGGCATGTTTCCAGTCATCAGCCAATGTGGCAGCTTTGAAGGAGCGATTGATGGTGTGGTGTAGTTTGGGGGTGACGGTGGTGTCAGCGAATGTGGTAGATGTGGTGCTGGCAGGGGTTTGAGGGGGCTCCGTAGTGAATACTTTTCATGGTCCTGAGGGTGTTGTCTGTGGTGATCAGGGTTCAGTTTAGCAGGATCTGTTGAGGTGCGGTGGCATCACAAGAGGTGATGGGGGAGTGATGGGCAGGTATTGGGTGTCGAAGCTGTCATAGATCTGCTTGATCTGGTGGTAGAAGTAGGTGCTAAAACACGTTTTGCCATTGTTTTGATATTTTAATGTATATATTTATATATGAATATATAGCATTACTTGCTAAAAATATTACATTATATTATTAATTTCAACGTTATTATTTTAAATAAATTACTTAATATGCTATATATCTATTCAAATGTCATTAGTCCTATGTGTTTTTGATGATAATCGGTTCTGTGATATTTTTGACACAATATTTGGTATTCAACATACAAAGTATGTATACTTAACATTTTAGTGGACAATAATTTTGACATGATATTCTGGTGGTACAATATTGTAGTTCAAGATATTTTGTCATACAACCATTTGCAGAAAGATCAATACTTTATGTGATTGGTTAAACGTCAGTTGCGTAGTTATTCCTTGTGCCACCCGTGACGGTCACTGCTTTTGCTGCCTGTGGCGGGCGCTTTAAAGAGCGTAGGTGTTGCGGGTGACTGCGTGAATAAGGGGAGGCGGCCACTGCCCCCAAAACTTGTGCCACCCGGCCCAGACCACCTCCCCACTTCCCCTTTCCACGCCACTGTGAATTGTAAATCAACAATCTTTATACATTTCGATATTAATATTTCATATTTGTATTCAAGGTATGTCCTTCACTGTCAAAGTCTTTCTCTATATTGGCATAATGGATTTGCGCTAGAATTGCCTAATTATTGACAATTTAAATGCCGAGCTGACAATTGGAAACCAGCGGATGAACAGATGGAACAGCATTTATGAATAATGATGTATATAGAACATGTGTGCATTATAGTTTCCATTAACAGTTCACAAAAGACTCCAATATAAATCACGAAAAAGGATTTTACATGAAGATTTAAATCTATTTAGTTGCTACCGTGTGCTGTCCTGAGTTGTACTGTTAAATATGTACCGCCTGAGGTCTTCATGGACTCCTACAGAGAGTAATGTGTTCTGCTCTCTTATGGATAATAGCTTTTCAGTGCTTTCAACTAAGAAAGAAAAGTAGTTTATGTTTGCCCTCATTGTAGGTGCTTCAAGAAAAAACAATATGGAGAGACCTTTCAGATAATCCTCATTTAAATAATGGGTAGCTGACTCTTAATCAAAAAATACATTACATATGTGCTGCATTAGAAGATTGGAATATGTAGTGCATTAGATAAAATCATTGTGAAATAATAACAAGAACAGTAATAATATATAAAAACATAATATCATAATAATATTTAAAGGCCTAATTCAGAAGCGTAAACATACACTTTGTAGTAAGTTTACAACTGTTTTGGAATTTTTAAACTGCATAATTTTAGCATTCGACATTTTACAACAGCAGAGACTCCACACTCGTGACAGAGACTCCTGAGTCATAAATGCACTATTACTAAAGTTACATTTGTAGTTTGTGAATACCAAAACAGTAGAAAACCTACTATAAAGTGTAAGTTTACCTATGTGAATTAGGCCCATGGGCTGAAGGCCTATCATTTCAGTAAACTAGAACCCTCGAACGATTGGGTGAGGGCCAAAAGAAACAAAGTTAACAATAAGAAAACTAGGGATCAGCCTGTCTGCAAAGATTATTAACCATGTAACAAAAAACAATCAAACATCACATGTAAATATATTTATTAAAAGAGTCCTGTCTCTCACATTACAGAAACTAAAGATGCATGATTAGTCTAACAATCGTCAAATTGATACTTTCAAAAGAAAGTCAAACAGCAGCAGTACAAATGCCACAAAAAGTTACATTTTTTTAACATACACAATAAGCATCTATAAATATGTCTGTTCTTAAGGTTGATTGAACCCAGGGGCAGATTTACTAGCAGGTGTACTTTGCTCCAGGTTTGCGCCGCAAAAGTGATACGAACCCATGAGAAATATTCATTTGGTATTTACTAGCTAGCGCAATAACATATTTTATGCTGATAATTTGCTGAAAAGTAGCACAAAGCAGTGTAATGTGCTGCTTTTTCTTGATTTGAGTAAAAGAAGATTTCAATGGGTGGTACATGGGGATTCCCATTATACTGTAAATGATTTGTGACCCAAAGACTTATCTATTGGCAAAAGTGGATAGGTCTTTGCACCAAAAAAGGGACTTTTTATTTCTTTTTATATTATGTTATTTCTCCTAACTTATCTGACTTTGCATGTGCGCTTCCCTGTAGAGCACAGATAGAAATTGGAAGAAAGTTTCTCTAGGCCAGTGGTCTTCAAACTTTTTAATGCCACCTCCCCCAGTATAAAAAAAATCTTTGGGCCCCGGTCAGAATTTTTCACAATTATTCTATTAAATGTGCAATGTTTAACTATGTCTAGACTTATTTAAACATAAGAGTGATGTTAAACCTTTTTCAAATGGCCCATTACAGAGTTTCTGAATGCTGATAATTTGTTATCAGCTTAAAACAAAGCACTGCTATCAGCATGATGCTTCATTTGAGGCCCCCCCGGGGGGGGCCCAAGACCCCTGTCTAGGCGTATTATGCTAGACATGATGCAGGCAACTTTCCACTGTAGTGCAATGGTGTGCGTGTGTGTGTGTAGCGCTTGGTAGGGTGGTTGTGTGTCTGTGCTAGGGAGAGGTATTGCACTGTCCTGCCCACTCACATCACTGAGCAGGAACTTTGGATGCTACACTGCATTGTGTGCCAACTTTCTAAATCTGAGCCTTTGACTTATGAGCTTATCTGCCTATTAATACTGCTCTTTAATTACACCAGGTTCAAATATTTCTGGGACACATTTTCAGCTGTGTAGAGTTGGAAAGAAAAGTTACTTACTACTAACCGTTGTTCTTAGACAGACATATCCTTCGCAAATTAATAGCCGTTAAATTATTCAAGAAAATGTTCACATCTGCAAACATATTTTTCCTATTTCTAAATTAGATTCTATTTTCCCAAATTGGAAATTTAAGCAACGGATGCTCTTCAAACTGCAGCAGCCTCCACAATGGGTGACTGTCCTTTAAACTTTGTTTCTAGGGTTAGTGGACTCTATTTTGGTTCATAGAGGTGAGACACAGAGGATCTAGTTCACCTCAGTACATCTTCAGTAGCCTGCTCCATAGAAAGGAGGAAGAAAGGCCTGTTAAAGAAGTTGAAGATGATAGTGTTGCTAGGAGAACTATTGCTACAGGTGATACGTTTTCTTCTCCAGATTGATGACCAAAAATGAAAGATAAGAAAATGGAGATGGGTATTAGAGGCTTATGAAATATATATTTTTTCTTTTGTTCAAAAATATCTGATCATGTATTTAGGGTCTGAAAGATAAGACTAGAAACTTAATTTAGAGCTTGTTCCAGAATAATTTACACCTAGTGCATTAGCTGAGAAAAATGCAATAGTAGAAAATATTCTCAAAAACGTTTAGATGTCCTAACTTTATCAATTCAAAGTTAACAATACTAAATGTTATCATAGCTCTACCCAGTGATTACATAGAAAAATGTCCTGGTTACAAATGAATCCTGAGACTCCGCAGAGGATCCAAGAGCACACAACGCATGACAAAACTCACTCTACTCATGATATTGTTCCCTTTAGAGCTCGTTTCTATTTTTGTTTCACCATTAGCAAACAGGTGCTGTGAGCATGGGGAAGAGACATGTTTGGTTTTCTCTGTGCATTGGTACCAAAACTGGTGAATTTCAGTCTTTTTGTGATTTTAAGCCCAAACCAACCCCGTAATTTAACACAGTGTTTCCAGTGATTTTCAATGGTTTTATGTGATGCATTTAATTTCCAAAGTCCACTGAGCATGACCGTTGACCAAACTAGGGTTAGACGTAATGCTTGCCCAATAATCAGGTTGTCTGCCACTGCTCATAAATGAAGGTCAGGTACTGCAGGTCGCGTTTGAAGTCTTCACCAAACCCTTTAGCCATGTGCAGGGCCATTGGTCATCGGTGAGGGGTTGCTTTTATTGCCGTCTGCCAATCTGGCATGGATGGCCAGCACTGCTCTGCATGGCCTTCGGTTCTGTACCGCAGTCATTGGCTACAATTAATTTAATTTTGATTCAAAGACCCTACTTCAGAACTGGAAAGTTAAGGGCAAGCAATATTTCTGGATGATCGAAATCCAAAGCACCCCTTTTCATCCTATGCAGCCATCTCAGAGAATTGTGCTTCTGAATGCATGTAAGCCGCCCTGCATTCGCCTATTGAAGAAACGGGCTCTGGATTTGTGGTACCCAGGCCTGAGGTCTGCCCTGGAGTTGTGGCATTTTTTAATGATGTGTATTCTCAGTACCCTAAATAGCAGCCAGGGTCCAATATGTCTGTCTTGGTACCACAGATCCTGGCGGGTGCACAGTCAAAATATCGACTCCAAAATATCGAATGGACAAAATATCGAGTTAAAAATATCGACAATAATAAAATATCGATTACAAAAATATCGTTGGTCAAAATATCGAATAAAATAATGATAAAAAAATATCGAGTACAAAAATATCGACTTAAAAAAATTGACAAGACAAAACATCAATAAATAGTAAAAGTAAAAAATATTGATAATATGTAGAAAAAAGGTTAAATTTTTTTTTATTAATAGTAATATAAATTGTAGGTAATGTTTAGGAGCGGGATGTTGGGTTAATAGGGGATAAGGGTGGGGAGTAATGTAATAATAATTAATTAATTAATATATGTTTGTAAATAGTTTTAATTAATATTTAATTGGTAATTAATTAATATTAATTAGTTAATTAATTAATATAATTTTGTACATATTTTTAATTATTAATTAATTGGTAATTAAATAATATTAATTAGTTCATTACATTAATTAGAGTAATTTATTTATATATATATATATATAATGTTTAGTTAATAATAATTAATTAATTGGGAAAAAATTATATTAATTATTAAAATAAAATAATTACAGCTAATGTGCTAATATATTTATTTTATTGTTATTATTAATTAATAATTAATTGGTAATTAAATAATATTAATTATTTTGGGGTAAAGGGGTATTTTTAGGGTTCAGGGTCAGTTTTCAGTTTTTGGGTAAAGGGGTATTTTTAGGGTTCAGGGTCAGTTTTCAGTTTTTGGCTAAAGGGGTATTTTTAGGGTTCAGGGTCAGTTTTCAGTTTTTGGGTAAAGGGGTATTTTTAGGGTTCTGGGTCAGTTTTCAGTTCTTGGGTAAAGGGGTATTTTTTGGGTTCAGGGTCAGTTTTCAGTTTTTGGGTAAGGGGGTATTTTTAGGGTTCAGGGTCAGTTTTGGGTTTTTGGGTAAAGGGGTATTTTTAGGGTTCAGGGTCAGTTTTCAGTTCTTGGGTAAAGGGGTATTTTTTGCATTCAGGGTCAGTTTTCAGTTTTTGGGTAAAGGGGTATTTTCAGGGTTCAGGGTCAGTTTTGGGTTTTTGGGTAAAGGGGTATTTTTAGGGTTCAGGGTCAGTTTTCAGTTCTTGGGTAAAGGGGTATTTTTTGGATTCAGGGTCAGTTTTCCCTACTGTTGCACCCACTGGAGTGGGAATAGTCATTTTAACCCCTACGCTATCCAATGCTTTCCCTACGCTTGCACTCTTTGGAGTGGGAATAGTATTTTTTACACTTCTGGTATCGTACGGTAATATAATAGTATCTTATTTAATTATAGTATGTTACTATATATATATGTTTTAACAAATAAGATTGTAAAAAAATATTTTTTTAATTTAAGTATTTTTAAGTATATTTTAGTAATTAAATTTGAATATTAATTTAATTTAACACTGTTTTTAATAAAGTCGATATTTTTTACAACTATATTATTGTAAACGATATTACTTACCTGCTTGTAGATACAAACTCGATATTTTGACTGTCGATATTTTGTCCACGATATTTTGTCCCTCGATATTATTTCAGTGATCCATCCTGGCGATCATTTTATGTGTCAGTGGTCTGTGGATCCCGAAATGGTACTGCAGATCCTATGAATCACTTTACATATTCTATCTATATTTACTCCAAAGGGGAGTGTCCCTGAGGCTCCTCCCATTAGGGCCTGGGTCTAGTGTGTGCCTGCACTGCACTCTTATAAGACTGGTATATGTTCACAACACTTTGACCATACCCCACTCCCTGAAATTGCATCTTCTGAATATTTATCTTGCAGCAGCAAATCAGACTAGTCAGATTCATGGTACTAAATTTGAAACTGTGTATCTGAAGGGGTGATGGAGTGAAAGGTGAACTAGTCCTTTGGTTGAAAATTCTGTATTCACAAAGTATTTGCAAAGCCCAAAAAGCAGATATGTATCAACATGTTTGTCATTTAAACTGACAATCGGCATCTGTTTTATCTAAGAAACTGCTGAACAGATTTAAACAAAACCAACAAAGCTTACGTTATAAGTGAAGTCATACTTTCATTTAAAGGTATAAATTCAATGTATTCAGTAGTTTCAACTGTAGGTGGGAGCTAAATTTCCAATCAGAGGTAAAATGGGAAACCACATCTTTCTCATCTCTCCTTAATTTTGTTTCCCTGCATGAAAATTGGCAAACCTGAACAGACCTGACAATACTAAGCCTTTGTGGCCAACACACCATGGCTGTTGCACACCCCATTTTCACACGGATGAAGTCCATGACCGAGGACCAACTCTACTTGGGATCCCAATCCCCTGCCGTGCATAGGCTTTATTCAAGTATGACATGAGGATGGCCACACAGCCTGCTGCCTTGCTCTGCAGAAAATCTGACCTTGACTCCTTCAGCTTTGGCCTCAAATTTATTTATTTATTTATTTATTTTTAACATTTCTTAAGCGCGAACAAATGCCCGCAGGCGTCTCGGCGCTGTAATGTCAACAACTCTCCTGAGATTAGTAGTGGGTACTAAAGGTTAAACAGCCATGTTTTCAATTTCTTTCTGAAAACAAGAAGGTTTGGACTGGATCTGATGGATTGAGGGAGTGTGTTCCATAGTCTTGGAGCCGCAACCAGGAAACGTCTGTCTCCCCAGTTGACTAACTTGGTCCGTGGAACAATCAGATCATTCTGTTTAGCTGAACGGAGTGGGCGAGAAGGAATGTATGGAACCAGATGATTTCTCAGAAATTGAGGTGCTTGGTGATGTAGTGATTTGTAGACAATACACAAGGTTTTGAATTTAATTCGATTTCTGATGGGTAGCCAATGATAGCTTCTCAAGACTTCAGTTATTGGTTCAAATTTGGGAATGTTAGCAAGAAGTCTTGCTGCTGCGTTCTGAACTGTCTGCATTTTCTTGATGACTCTAATTTGAGTATTGGCGAACAGGCCATTGCAATAATCCAATGCTGACAGGACAAGAGCGCTGACTAATGTCTTGCCTACATTTTTAGGGAGGAAAGGCAGAACCTTCTTTACCAAGCGTAATTTATAAAATGCTGTTGCAGCTATTTGGTTGGCATGTGCCATGAAGTTCAGGTTATCATCAAACATGACACCCAAATTTCTCACCTTCGTAGAGGGTTTCGGCAATGTTCCAAAAGATGACGGCCACCATACCTGGGACCAGGTAAGGCTGAGGTGGCCGAAGGTTACCACCTCGGTTTTATCGGAGTTCAATTTTAAGCAGTTTGCCGACATCCACTGTCCGATAGCCAACATACCTGCCCTAAAATTCTCTGCTACTCTATCCCCATCGTCTCTGATGGCCAGGACCAACTGAGTGTCATCCGCATATGAGGTAAGGTTCATCCCATGTGCTTTGATGGTCTTAGCAAGGTCCGACACATAGATATTAAATAGTGTCGGACTCAGGGATGAACCTTGAGGTACCCCACATGGCAAGGACAACTCAGCTGATTCGAATTGTCCTAAGATGACCGCCTGGGATCTGTCTGCCAGAAAGGATGCCAGTAATTTTTTAGCCAAACCTTGCACACCCATCTGCTCGACACGGTTGACCAAGATCTTATGGTCAACCGTGTCGAAGGCAGCCGACAAGTCCAGTAGCACCAACAGTGCTGCACCTCCTTGATCCCGGATTAGTCGGATGTCATCTGCCGCTTTGATGAGCGCCGTCTCTGTTCTGTGAAACTTGCGGAATCCAAACTGGGTTTCATCGAGCAGATGGTGTTGCTCGATGAATTCCGCAAGTTGATTGTTCATGGCCTTTTCAACTATTTTGGCCAGTAGTGGAAGATTGGCTATAGGTCTGTAATTTTTCAACTCCGTTTTATCTAGTCCAGTTTTTTTCAAAAAAGGCTTTAATAGGGTTTTTTTGAAAAGGCTGGGGAAAATTCCTGTGCGGAACATTGAGTTACAAATTTGTGTTACAACAGGAATCACAGTGTCCATTAGTGGACGGAGGGTTTGCAAGGGACACGGATCCAGTGCTGAACCGGATTTAATGGCTTTAAGAATGTCGTGGGTTTGAATATCTGTGATTTCTATGAACTGGGGAAAAATATTATCAGAAAGAGGTATTATCGTGTCCTCAGTGTCTAGATTATCTGCCGCGGTAAATGCAGAAAAAATATCGTTCACTTTAGTGAAGAAAAAGGATGCTAGTGCATCACAGAAACTTTGCGAACATGGAGGGTTCAAGTCGGGAACGTCTCCTGCAAGCTGTCTAGTTATATCAAAAAGTTTTTTAGAGTTTTTTGCACTTTCAATTTGTTCGCAATAATATCTTTTCTTTGCCTCCATAATCATGATTTTATATTGGATCTGGAGCTCCTTGTATTTATTTTTACTTTCATCATCGTAATTTTTCCTCCATTGCCTTTCTTTGTTCCTACATATCTGCTTATGTTTCCTGAGTTGTTCTGTGTACCAGGGTGCTGATGGAGAACTTCTATTCCTAGACATTCTTTTGACAGGTACCAGTTCATTAGTGGCTTGTTCCAGCCAAGTTTGATATTGTTCTGCGGCTATTTCTGGATCGTTGGACAAGGTAGGCTTGGAAGTGTCTAATACAGCCTTGAGATTAGGGATATTAATGTCTTTCCACACCTTAAATGACTCCTGTTTAAGGGTAGGAGTTTTATCAGTGTGGGTCTTATTGATTTCTATCATACCTAGTACCAGATAATGATCTGTCCAAGTCATTGGCAAGACCTCCGTGACTAGCAGATTATTAAGATTAGAAAATATTCCGTCTAATGTGTGTCCTCCATTATGAGTGGGACCCATCACTAGCTGTGATAAGCCGAAGACTTCCATTTCTGATTGTAAGGACAAGGTATCTTTATCTTGGGTGCAGTCTAAATGGAAATTGAAGTCCCCTAACATTGTCATGGCTTTCTCTGTTGCAAAATCTTCTAAAATGGTGGCGATTTCTAGAAGAAATCCCGACCGACTTTCAGGCCGTCTATACAATAGTATAGACCAAGCTCCCAGCCTACCATTACCATTTGACAACCGTTGGTGCTTAACATTTTGTTGCTCTATTTTTATTTAAAACGTTTAAAACATTATTGTAATTTTGTCATTTTGGTGTCATTTAATTTATTAACATGCACTTTCTTTTCCTAATTTGGAATGGGATTTTACTTGTGCTGTATTTTGGCTTAATTACTCTTTTGGTACTACATAAATACTTTACACATTGCCTCTAGGTTAGGCCTGTCTACTTTGTTCCATTGCTACCAGGGGGGTTGAGCTCAGGTCAATTTAGTGACTTTAGCGGTTTATCCCGGCAAGGATTGTGGTTATTGCCTAAGGCAAGTCATCCCCTCTTAACTAACACCCCAGTGTCTTACAATATTGATTTTCATTATTAATGAGACATCTAAAGAAGGCTCTATCAGGCAGAGTCATCTGTGTTAGCAATACTGATGGCACTCATAGAAAAATATGAATAAAGATTTTGTCATGCACCACTCTCCAAAAGATGTTTATAGTCAGAGAAGAGAAGCACCGGGCCAAAAGGTTCACACACCCTATAATATGCTAGTGAGATGGCAAAACTCATCCAAATATTCAGTGTTAGCAGTTGCTTTTCTACATTTGTGCCCAAGTACAGATGTTATGAAGTATGACTCCAAAATTCTGAATTCCTTCATGTTGGACTGGTTGATGGAAATAGAATTTCTGACATCAAAAGGGTGAAAGGAGTACTTGCCAGCACAAGAGTCCAGAGCACACAAATTCAGAAGGATCAGTTCTTCTTTAAGTCAAAACATACCTCTAGTAAAAAGAAAACATTCTAAGCACCAGTCCCTCAGCAAGAAAAAATTAATTTAATTTCACAGATTTCCAATAATTCTAGCCGATGAAAGATCCATGGCTGACAAGGGTTCCATGTTTAAATATCGATAACAAAAATATAGTTAACAAAAATATTGATGTAAAAATATTGATTACAAAAATATCGACTCCCTATACTTAAACAGGTAAGTACAATAATATTGAATCAATAATATAGATGCAAAAAATATCGACTTTAAAAAATTAACATAACTTAAATTCAATTAATTAAATAATATTAATATTATCAACAAAATAATTTAAATTACATTTATATTTTAACTAATTATAACAAATAAACTTAATTTAATAAATACAAACACAAAAAAATTGTACATATACATATATTTACCTAAATACATTTTATTAACTATTATCTTTATTTAATTTATAAACTTTAATAATTATATCAAAATAAAATAAACACATATATGAAACATTTTAAATAAAATAAAATGTCCTATATTTAATTAAAACATTAATACATACATTTAATAACAAAATAAAAACATTAGTAGCTAAAACATTGGATAGCGAAGGGGTAAAAATTACTATTCCCACTCCAGTGAGTGCAACAGTTGGGAAAGCACTGGATAGCGTAGGGGTCAAAATTACTATTCCCACTCTAGTGAGTGCAAGAGTAGGGAAAGCTTTGGATGGCGGAGGGGTAAAAATTACTATTCTCACTCCAGAGAGTGCACCAGTAGGGAAAGCGCATTAAAGGTCATCACAGAGCCTACCTAGTTACTAAATCTATTTTTTCTACATCACCTTAGCCCCGTACTGCTTTGGATTCTCACATCAGACCATCAATATTTGATCAAGTAAGAATAATATTTGAACAAATTCACCACAATAAAGTATATAGTTTAAAATAATAAACATTATAAAGGCATACAACCGACTTGGAAATGTAAATGACGGGATAAATGATTTGATTCATCCCTTCCCTTTGAAAAACTAAGATTTATTTAAAATTAAAGTTAAGGTAACATGCAACGCTTACTTAGCTTAATTAGCTTAAAAATCGTAAATCTATATCAAAAGTCACCCTATCATTCCTCCTTATCTTTATCACTGGGTGAAGGTGAAGGTCATTCTGGTCATCTCTATCAAAGAACTGTAGTGTAACTGTTGAAATTATGTTTTAGGCTTTATGTGGCCTTCCTGACGAAAACGCAGTTAGTGTCGAAACGCGCATTGAAGACATCTGTTTTTCTTGCCACAAGAAACACTGTGATTATTGTGAAATGTTTATTTTTTATAATTGTTCCTAAAGGAATCGCTGTATTTAATTGGAACTGTTTTTATGACATGAAATGAGAATCTTTTGATGTTTAGATGAGATAACAAATAGACACGGGTTCCAAGCTAGGTCATTTTCATTGTGTTTGTATATAATAAAAATGTGTTTTTAACTTGACAATATTAGTTTTAATTGTTACACTTCAGTTAATTTTTTATATTTTTTTGCATTTGTGATGAGCACTGAAATATAAGGATCTATAACATATGTGTTATTATTAGATTGCCTAGGGATATTCTTCTGACTGACATTCAACCCAATAGTAGCCAGAGTGAGATGAGAATTTAAACAAAGAACATTTTACCACCTAAAACAGAGAAAAACAATATGGCTGAGATACCCGCCACCCCCTCTCAACACAATCCCCAAGGATGGGAAACCGGAAACGGTTCTGAACTTTTGGAAGGCGGGAGGGAGTGACCCTCCCGGCCGTATTTATTAAAATATGAAACAAAATCAAAACATTAAAATAACAGTTTCATATTATGTACAATTTCATTTCCACATTACGATGTTTGGCTAACCTTAACAGATCTCTAATACAAAGGTTCTCCTAGCCGAACTAACATCCTACAAAAACATTTGACTTGAAATTGTACATCCTAACGTTAAGGGCCAACGGCAAGGTCGTAACCGGTGTCAGATCCCTAAACCAGAAATACCACCCTCACTTGTGAGGGGACCAACCGCACAGAGGCGTACCTCAAGTGCATCTACCAATTTCCCTTGGACTTGACAGGGGCCCCAATGAACTCGACGCCATTTAACGGTCGTCCGAGGACTCGTGTGAGGTGTCTAAGAGGTAGCGTAAACCCCCTCCCGAACCCCACACAACTTACCCATCTGCCGTCGCAGATGTCCTGGCCCCGGGAAATTCCCCAGGAGGGCCCGTAGCCCCTCCTATCCAGGAAGGGGCCTTGACCACCTTTCCTTTCCTTCCGGCGGCCTATCCTTAGACGGGACCGCCTCCCCGTTGAGGGGCCAATGGCCACCTCCCCCGAGCGCTCCCATCCGTAATGGGTGACGCCCCCCCATAGGGATCTTCCAATTACTGCTCACCGATCATGACCTTACCGCCCGACAATAAATACGACAAATCTACCTAAATTACTAATTTACAAAAACAATTATAACTTATTACAAGCATGATTACTGATCAACACTAGTGCAAAATACTTTATTTGCAAAACATACTGAAAGTGACCATCTTTATTGCATATTCAAAAATATCACGACAATCATCACAACCTGTAAGAAAATAGAGTTACCACATCAAAACTTTATTCAAAACAACTAGCTGTCCTCAGGGGCTGGTGGGTGGGTCAAAATTGGCTCTTCGTTCCGTCTTGAGCTCACGTGCAGCGGGGAGGTGCAGCTTCAGAGCACAGGAACAAGAGGATGCTTTCTTGGCTTGTTGCTCCTTTTATCCATCTTCAGGGCAGGCGTAAACCCGCCCCCGCCTGCCTCCGAGGGCGTGGCCAGTCGCGTCAGTGTCTAGGACAACCCACTCCAGGGCGGGAAAAGGCGCGCCCCGGCTACGCCGCTTCGGGCATACCAGCCGAGACTCGCCTCCCGCCCAAGATGGCTTCCCGGGGGGATCGTGGTACTCCACCATACGTTCGGGGGGACCGAATGGTCGCCCCTTTCCATATGGCTGAGATACCCGCCACCCCCTCTCAACACAATCCCCAAGGATGGGAAACTGGAAACGGTTCTGAACTTTTGGAAGGCGGGAGGGAGTGACCCTCCCGGCCGTATTTATTAAAATATGAAACAAAATCAAAACATTAAAATAACAGTTTCATATTATGTACAATTTCATTTCCACATTACGATGTTTGCCTAACCTTAACAGATCTCTAATACAAAGGTTCTCCTAGCCGAACTAACATCCTACAAAAACATTTGACTTGAAATTGTACATCCTAACGTTAAGGGCCAACGGCAAGGTCGTAACCGGTGTCAGATCCCTAAACCAGAAATACCACCCTCACTTGTGAGGGGACCAACCGCACAGAGGCGTACCTCAAGTGCATCTACCAATTTCCCTTGGACTTGACGGGGGCCCCAATGAACTCGACGCCATTTAACGGTCGTCCGAGGACTCGTGTGAGGTGTCTAAGAGGTAGCGTAAACCCCCTCCCGAACCCCACACAACTTACCCATCTGCCGTCGCAGATGTCCTGGCCCCGGGAAATTCCCCAGGAGGGCCCGTAGCCCCTCCTATCCAGGAAGGGGCCTTGACCACCTTTCCTTTCCTTCCGGCGGCCTATCCTTAGACGGGACCGCCTCCCCGTTGAGGGGCCAATGGCCACCTCCCCCGAGCGCTCCCATCCGTAATGGGTGACGCCCCCCCAAAGGGATCTTCCAATTACTGCTCACCGATCATGACCTTACCGCCACAGGCCGGATAGTTGACAGGCTATCCGGACCCCCCACAACCACTCCTGCCTAAAGGTCATGTTATAAACTCTTTAACCAAGCTATGAGGTCTCCTATGAGTAACTCATTCCCCACCCGGGACAAATGAACACCATCCCCCAAATACATACCGTCCCCTTTGATACAACCATGCGAAACAGAATGCAGTGTACTTGAACGAAACAATCTACTCACTTTGTTATTTATTTTCCTTACTGAATGATTCAGAGCAGAAACCGAAATAGCCCCCCGCCACACTTTTCGTGGGATCATATGGGACCATGCAATTGTGCACCCTGGAACTCTTCTTGCCAACCAACTTACTGTGGAAAGCATTGCCTCAAGAAGAAGTCGTCTACCAGTGGCCGCCAAATCGTTGCCCCCAAGATGGACTATGATTATAGACGGCGGTGACCTTGTCCGCCCTAACAAACCCTCGAAAAAGGATTGAAACTGGTCAATACAGAGCCCGCCCTTTCCGTAGAAGGACACACTGTACCCGTATTCCCCAGCCACGTGAATCATGTCACCTGCTTTGAATACGTCCGCGGCACGCCTCACGTATGAGTGGCCCACGACCCACACCTCCTTTTTCACAGCCGGTGATGTCTGACCGCTGGTCCCCAGGTGTCGGGTCGACTGCACAGTCCGCCCCGCCTCGTAGGCTTGCGCAACTGAAAACCAAACAAAAACAAGAAGCGTGAGTACATCATTACAGCTTCACAACATGTGCAACCGCACATACCTTTTATAACAGTTCGAGGACCAACGCCCCACACGTTTTACTTCTTCTACACTCAGACCCCTGGCTGTAGCCTCTGTAGCAGCCCCTATCCGAAAGGAATGGGTCCCAAACTCGCCGGGGTTCAAGCCCGCGGCCGAAATCGACATCGCAAGCACCCGCTGGAACTGAAACCTCGTCAGTGGGGTGGCGTCAGCGTGTCTCAACAAGGTCCCCCCCCATGATGCCACCCTTTGCGCTAAATATTCCTCTACGCAAACCACAGGGCACATGGAAGACCCGGGAATCCTTTGTATGATTATGCAGTCCCCAATCGCACCCTGATCGGTTTTGGACCTGACAAACGAGACAGTCATCGTCTCCCCCTTGACCTGAATGTGCTCTCGGCACAGTCCCCCCATCGTATCCTGCTTGTTCTTCGCCACTAGTTCGCTTACCCGCATAGCCCCATGGAATGCTAGCGCAAAAGCGGCTCGGAATAACACTGTTTCATACTGTGATGAACACGTTGCAGGGAGTACGGATAATAACAGGGCCAACCTATCCAGACCTATCGGGTGCCTCTCATCTACTCTGCGACCCTCAAGGCGTTGCCACCCACGTAGCGCTTTCTGCACCACGAAAGACGCTGTCGGGTCCTGGATCCCATGAGCCCTTGCCATAAAGGAAATGGCGGCCCGATGCCTCTGGGCCGTAGCTACTGATTTGCCTGCCTGATGTAAAGACAGCAAAAATTTTACGACAAGCTCCTCCTGGCCCCAAAGCTCCCCCCCTAGCAGAACCCAAAAAGGACCAATAGGAACGGAACGCCCCTTCGTATGCCTTCCTTGTCCTGGGTGCTAAACTCTCTCCCACGAGGTTTTGTAGTTCGGGGCACCGAGAGACCAGAGAGCTTCGGGAAAGGGTGCCGCCACCGGGTCCGCTGTGGGCAGAAAACCCCAAAAGGCCTGCATACGGAAACGAGAAAGGGCATCAGCCGCTTGGTTCAGTACCCCCGGGACATGTCTTGCCCTAAAGAGCACATTCAACTGCATGCACAATAACACAATTTCTTTAAGCAGTCTCAGCATCCATTTGCAACGTGCTGCCTGACTATTGATACTCTCAACCACGGTCATGTTGTCAGACCAAAACACCACAGAGTGATCCCGGAACCCCTCAGGCCAAGTTTTCAGGGCCACCAAAATAGGGAAAAGTTCGAGAAAAGCAATGTTACTCGTCAATCCGCACTCGTGCCACCATGACGGCCATTTTTGAGCCGACCATTGTGTGCCGAATATGGCACCAAAACCTATACTCCCCGCCGAATCTGTCCACAGCCCCAGCTCCTCAGAGGACACCGCCGGTTTGTTCCAGACAATTCGACCATTGAAATCCGCCAGAAATGCCAACCAAATGCGCATGTCCTGGCGAACCTCTGCCGAGAGCCTCGTGCGGTGATGACCCTCCTTCAGGCCGACCATGGCTTGTGCAATCGAGCGGGAAAAGGGGCGGGCCATCGGCATTACTCTCAGGGCAAAATTCAACTGGCCCACCACTTGTTGCAATTGATGCAGTTTTACCTTAGTCTCACTAATACATGTTTCAAGGGATGCCCTGAATTTTAAAACCTTTTCTCTTGGTAATCGAAAACAACCCTCTACCGAGTCGAGCTCGATCCCCAGAAACTCGAGGGAAGTCGAGGGACCCACGGTCTTACCTGGCGCCAATGGCACACCAAATTGGTTCATTAAGACACAAAATTCATTTAAAGCCTGTCCACATTCTGGATCCCCGGCTGCCCCCAGGAACAGAAAGTCATCGAGATAATGCATAACATGTTGAAAACCCGTCTTCTTTGTGAAGACCCATTGCAGAAAACAACTGAACTTTTCAAAATAGGCACAAGATA
Source organism: Lissotriton vulgaris (assembly GCF_964263255.1). NCBI lineage: Eukaryota > Metazoa > Chordata > Amphibia > Caudata > Salamandridae > Lissotriton > Lissotriton vulgaris. The sequence continues at coordinate 241,690 of NW_028241537.1, forward strand.
TAGAACATCCCATTGGCATACATCTGTCCATGTAATAGCGACCCTGAAACCTGAAACCAAGGAGACGCTGATCGTCTGGGTGTACCGGGAGCAACCGGAACGCTGACTCGATGTCCGATTTTGCCATCAGCGCCCCGGGCCCCAGGCGATTCAACATGGCGACGGCCTCATCGAAAGATGCGTACCGCACCGAACACACTTCCGGGTCTATCGCATCATTCACGGAAAGACCACGTGGGGCTGACAAGTTATGTATCAGCCGAAACTCACCCGGGTCCTTCTTGGGGACCACCCCTAGAGGGGAACAAACAAAGTTAGCAACCGGTGGCAAATCAAATGGACCGGCGACACGACCTCGAGTCACCTCCTTCCCAATCTTTACCTGTACCACAGCCGTATGCTGCAAGACCGATAGTTGATTCTTACAGTTTGCTACACCCTGAAAATCCCCCACTGGGATGCGGAAACCATATGAAAACCCGTTTCGCAACACCCCAGCGGAAGCATGATCCGGGTATTCGCTGAGCCAAGGAATCATTGCCATGGTATCAATCGGAGTAGGTAAAGGCGCCCCTCGGACTATTTCAGACCTGTTTGGCGCTTCCTTTACCACCGTTATCACCCGTTTTGGCTCTGCACATGGACTCAGGATGGGATGGCTGCCCACACCCCCCACATTCATGTCTGAACTTGCATGACCCCTGGGGCCTCGTACATTTACCTCTGTTAAAATGCCAACAAATCCCCCTTTTACCTGCGTTGCCACTCGACTTCGAGTGGTACTCGTTACCTGCACCCGTCCGAAAGGGTGTCCCAGAGTATTGGCGGGAAGATTCACCCCCGTTACTCCCTAACAATGGCACTTTTAACATTCCTGTACTCTCCATTTTTTGCCATGACACGGAGTCGTAACAATCCCAAGTCAGAACTGGGTCGTGTTCCTTAGCTTTTCTAAAAATATTGTCATAGCAGAACCACTGATTGCCCCCATACGCTACGGAAAACTCCATTATACGTGATTGATAAATAGGCAACTCGGTCAGCAACTCGGGCCTGCGCTCGCCCATGATGGAGGTAAAAATGCCCCACGCTCTGCCCCAAGTACCAATGTTTTCGTCAACCTTAAAGGCGGCCATTTTTGCGCGCCAAACACTCGGATGCATGAGCTCCTTTTGGCTCTTAACATGCTCCATCTCGTAATGGTCGGTAAGCAAAGAAAAAATATTAACATACTTATTCGCCCAAATCTTTTCCTTAATTTCCAGTGGAACATGCTGAGCCACCTTCTCCCTTCGTGAAGGTACAGACCCCTCCCCCGCGATCGGCAATGGCCGCTTACCTGAACCAGAAGCTGCATTTGCCGCCGAACCTGGGCCTGTTGTATTTTCCGCCGCCGGAACCGGCGGGGTAACAGAAGATGGTGCCTTCACAGCCTCCCTAGATTCCCGCAGTTGTCTCATTACTGCCCGGGCGTCGTCAGCCGTGGTGGCCTCGCTGTCTTTTCCCTACCACGCTGCCAATTGTGCCGCTAACTCGGGAGGCATATCTTCCCCGGTCACGGGGGTGACCACCACGGGGATCGGATTCCCCTCCTTCGGCACCGGGGTTGGCTCCTCAAGTGGGGTATCGGGAACCGGGGTTTCCCCCCCAAGCGCCCCCCTTCTGGACCTCTTGCCTCTCCCACCGGGGACTACTCCCGGCAAAGGCCGTTTCGGTCCTCCCTCCCCGTTCTTAGCCGCCATCTGCTTCTTTAAATCGGCTACCTCCTTCATGAGCATGCGGAGCATCTGATCGGTACCGACCCGCTTTCCGACTTTCTTGGGCATTCTCAGACAGGATATCTGTAAGACAAAAAGAAAGATTACAACGCTCAAAATTGGCTCTTCGTTCCGTCTCGAGCTCACGTGCAGCGGGGAGGTGCAGCTTCAGAGCACAGGAACAAGAGGATGCTTTCTTGGCTTGTTGCTCCTTTTATCCGTCTTCAGGGCGGGCGTAAACCCGCCCCCGCCTGCCTCCGAGGGCGTGGCCGGTCGCGTCAGTGTCTAGGACAACCCACTCCAGGGCGGGAAAAGGCGCGCCCCGGCTACGCCGCTTCGGGCATACCAGCCGAGACTCGCCTCCCGCCCAAGATGGCTTCCCGGGGGGATCGTGGTACTCCACCATACGTTCGGGGGGACCGAATGGTCGCCCCTTTCCATTCTATGTTCACTGTTTTAGGCTTTGAGAACAATGTGCAGTGATAATGGTATTTTCCAAATTCATCCATCTATGAAATTTGGACAACTTTTTGCAGACCTGATGTGAAAATATCTAACATGAGGGAAGGGACAGATATTTTGCAGTAATGACCCGTTACCCTGTGTATTCCAGGAATATGAGAGGTGTGAAGGGAGTAAATGTTATTTTCGGACACAGAAAATGTAGGCTGTCTATCTATGATCCGGGACATTGAGTATGTGACCCCCTCCCAAGTGCATTCGGAGCAGCCATTGCATTGTTCATCCTGGCAATGAGAGGAGGAGGCCAATGCATTTCACTTTGATCCATCAATGTCAAAGTATCACATGGAGCAAAAGAGGATATCTAAGGTAGGGCTGAAGATTCTCTGTGATTAGGCAGAGACTACAGAATTTAAGGATGCTCAGAGTTCATATGTGGCAAGGAGAAAGGCCAGCTGTTCAGGTTCTCTGGTTTGCTAGCCGCCCAACTTCCCCACCACCACCACCAAGCTGAGCAGTTTATGTGACTAAGACCATGATCCTCCTCTAACTAGCCATTATGTTAAATAGAGGTGGAGAAACATGCCACTTCCATGGTTAAATAGTCAGTATGTTGACACAAATCTAAACATCAAGGGCATAAATGTGGTACTAGCTAATGGAATGTGCAGATTTTCAGCTTTGAATATTTGAGAATTGGAACCATATCTTCCAATTTAATACAGGAACTTTCTTACTAATACCGAAAGACTGTTGACTATTCTAAAGGGCAATGTTTTAATATGCTTTCGCATCCCCAGAATTCTATTATTGAGTGATAGCCATGTAACCTTTGGGGGATCAATAGGAAGATGACAAGACTTTGGGCCTGATAACAATCTTGGCAGACAGGCTGACCCTGCCACAATGATGACGGATATCTTTTCCACCAAATTACAATTCCATTATATCCTATAGAACTTGTACTTTGGCGGGTGGGATATCTGTCACATTTGTGTCTCTGTATCCCATCCGCCAGGGCCATAATCAGGCCGGTATGTCCACAGTCATAGTATTGGACAGGAATGATTATACCTTGCTGAGCTTAAATCAAGCCTCCCAATTTAAAGTATGCATCATGGAAAGATTTCTAAACCCTATTATGCTGACATGTGTGTTACATCTACACAGTACTCCATTCTTTCTATGTCCATACTGTGTTTTGGGCAGTCTTTTTGCATTCTTTGTAGAATTTTCTAATCAGTCCCCCAACTGGGAGAACGCAAGAGGAAAGGCCTACAGGACCTATCAAGCCACCGTTATGAAGAGTGATTTGCATGGGCAATGGTGTACCAATTCTCATTCTGGTGTTCTCACTTTCTCTTTCTCTATCTCTACATATTTCTCAAAGGAGAAATATGACTTATGGGAGGATCCAGGATAGAATTATTTTTTATGATGGGTATGCCCATGGATGAGTGGAGAGGGTACACCAAAAAAGAATTGCCAAGTTCTTATCTTCCGATGCCTGCTTCACTATTTTTGTCAAATTGCTTGCAATAGGAGGGGCAATTTAAGCAATTTTAAAGTTAAAAGCAATAATTGTCAAGCACCTCTATAGATAACTAAGAAACAAGAACAGCTACCCTCAAAAAATCAAAGGCCATTTCAGTAGCAAACAGCAGATTCAGTCACATCTTTCCTCTAATGCTGCAATGAGAGGCTGGTAGTCATAGAGCATCATTTTTGCAGTGTAGGGTAAATGAAAAGTTGCCCAGAAGCTAAAGCAGAAGCCAGCACACAGCATAATCCTTTTCATATTCAACTGTTCACCATGAAGGACATCTTCAGAGCAATTGGCTTTGCTCTGGAAAGCCTGTCAACAGAGAACCCACTCCTAAAACAGCAACTCAAAGTCAATTGAATACCTTTTCTGGTAGTTCACCCTTGCTTATTGTCTAGGGATTCATTTTGTATCTGTTTTTTTCCTACTTGAATAATCATCTTGCTATTGCTGGCAATCGAAAAAGGACAATCTCAGGAGAGTTCTAATGAATGTTGAATACAACCCCCTTCTGCCTGGACTTGATCAGAAGATGTTAGAACCACTGTATCCTGAAAGACCAAAATTATCCTACTGGTATTCTGAAACTTTAAGTAATATCTATTTCTGGGGGAAAATTTCAGTGGAGTTCATCTTACTCTTCCTCTCATACATGATCTTCCAAAGTAGCCCTACAAAAAGACATTGACTGATATTTTTGGGCTGATGATGTGGTGCTGACAAACCTTTCTTTGCAAATATGTTGCAGTAAAGATGATGCTGCTGAGGTGCAAACCAGCATCTCATAATACATATCAAAATGATTTTGAATGAGCTGCTTGTTTTTATGTATGTCTGGCTCACCTAAAGATAATTTTCACTGAAAAAAAAAATCTATTGGTGAGATGCTAGTAGTGGAACTTGGACCTCGTCCTGTAATCATCAGGAAGGCAGCATCTTCCGTGCAGCATCCTTGAGAGTATTTTACAACAGACAGTTATGCCATATTTTATACCTTAAATGAGAATTCTCATTTGAAGAATACATTAATTGGATTGGATGCAAGTTTTACCAGTAGGAGGGTTCTACCTTGTGGTTGAATTGGTTTGGCCCTCATCTTAGTGAGCGCTCCATCTGGAGTGAGCCCTTTGGTCCCTCTGTCGTCTTCCTGACCATGTGCCTGCATTTTGCTTGGCATCACATTTGTTGCAGGACTCTTAATGTTGTACTTATTGTGTAGTTAGCTCCATTTTCCCCTCTCTTGTTTGTACAGCATCCTGTCACATAGCACCCTGAAGAAGGTGATACCACATTTGGTCTTGGCACTGAAATGCATGTCGGCCCCACTACAAACTGAATGTGAACCAGAAGACTACATTATCTACATGCAAGAAGAATGGTTGTCATTGTACAACACCTAACCTAATAGAATACCAAATTATAATTAAGCCTTAGTTTGAAATAAATAATCTAAGAAGATATTATCGAATTGTCTATATAGATATAGAACTGTTTTCTCTGTAAATTATTTATTGGATTATACTAAGATTTATATTTGGAAGTACTTCCTGCATAGAATGGTTCCCTAGGTTGAACAAAGTTGTAATGGTATTTATTTTGATTGAGTCAGAATGAATGAAGTACGATTGACACATACCTGAGTGGTAATGTGATGTCTTACCATGAGTTGGCTGTGGGGTAGCTTAGCTAGAAGAAAATATATTTGTCTCATACATTATGTTTCATATGTTTTGTTAAATTGAATTAATTGTGATAATTGATAAGATATTTTATAAAATAGTGTTAACATATGTGAAAAGTATGCATATTGCAGAAAGAATTTATTCAATTATAAATACCTTCATATTGTATACTTGCGCTCAAGATGATACTTTGTATGTCAATATTGAATGAGTTACACCAACACTAACCAGTTGAGTTGGCAGATTTGTATACTTCTAAAGTTAAACAAATCAACCATTGCTTTGGGCTGTGTCATTCACATTGTTGATCCATGCATAGGAGTATTTCTCTGCCATTGTCACATAATTTGCTCCTAGCTGTACGGTTTGCCCTTCAGCGGAGTGATTGTATTTTAGTTCATAGGTTCATTGTTTCCAAGTGCTCACTGTGTCATGGGACTCAAGCTATTCCTCACCAACGCAAGTGGGTTGAAACTGGTCCAAGGTTGCTTTTGTTTCCATTTTGGTTGTATGTTTTAAATCACATTGACTGTGTCCCCTTCTTTTAGTTGATCACAACTCATGTTCGGAAACTATTTTCTATGACATACTAGTAGGTGTTCATTTGGGGGTCATATGGTAAATATAACTTTCAATGTAATAAAAGAAAACAATTCAGAGTAAGGCATGTATGGACCTACCTTAATGTGATTTGTATGTGTTTTGTTTCACTCCTTGTTGGTTTTCCATTTCTTCTTTTAATGTAGGAATGGTGCTCAATTGGGTGAATATTGATCCTCATGCCCAAATGAATTTGCCAGTACTTTTGTTCTGTGGCAATGCAACATGTCAGCCATTAACAACAAAATGATCTTAACATGCAATATTGTTTTTAATCATGAGCATAGGCATAGAATAAAGATATTTATGATTTGCCAAAAATGACTCAATTTTGTTTTTTGTTTTAGGAAGACAGCATTGTCATTTCTTCCTTAATAATGACCTACAGGATTTTTCTGTAGTTTGTTTTTTGAAAAGCTATACACAGTGAGGACCATTAGCACTTGATATGGTGTTGGTTTCTCCTGTTAATTTAGGAAAGTGCCCGGAGCCAGTTGGCAAGCGACAGCCAGCTGGATCATGGGGGTCACTTACAGGAGGCACTTCCTATATATAATTTTCATTTAGAGGTAACCTGACCTGGTAGTTTGGACTAGACAGTTCCTAGTGGAGGAGAACTAAAGCTGATTTACATATGGCAGGTCTCTGTCTAGAGTTCCATACTAGGCAAAACACGATGGGCTGGAATGTTGAACAAGCATAATCCAGTACATGAGATTAATACATGCATTCCGTCCATCACCTTGTTGTTTTCTGCTGTAGACACCCAAAGTGCAATAGGTATGCAAATGATGAGGGTCTTACGTTCACTGAGTCACAGCACTCAAACTAGATTTCACTGACAAGACCTATGTAGGTTGGAACTGATGATGAGCTGCTTGAGTTCACATCTGGAGGAGACTGGCCTGGCAGTTAGGGGTGCACTGTTCATATTGAAGATTGACCAAGACTGGTTTGCATATGGCATACCTCTATCTAGAGTGGCACAGTCAGTGAAAAATGATGATCTGGAAAAAGGCTCTGAGTGATCAGCAGTGGCTGACATTAATTCATTCATTCTTTCCATCACCTTGTTATTTGTTGCAGCAAAAACCCTAACTCCAGAAATGGGTTCAATCTCATCGTGCCACAGGGCGAAAGTTATGCCTTGCTGACGAGACCTATGTAAGTCGAAACTGGTCTGTTGTTACCTGGGTTCCCATATGGGTAGACCATGTCTACAATATTGGGCTGGGCTGTTTCTATTGTAGAAGGATCAAGAATAATTCAGTGTTTCAAGTATCTGACTATCGTGACATAATGGGGGAAAATAATGGTCTGGATTGTGGCCTGAGTGATCACCAATGACAAATATGAATTTATGCATTCCTTCTATCTCTTGTTATTTGTTTTCAGGAACAGCAAAAGCTTACAAAGATTACAGAAGTAATCTTGAAATAAAGATTCACCCAAACCAGCACATTTAAGTGATAAACAATAAGTTGTAGTTTAATTTAAACATATATGAAGGTGGATTAATATATTTGTCAGGTATTTCATTGACTAAGCAATTTTCTGTGTGTTTAAAATCACCTCTTTTTTGGGTGTTCACAAATTTATAGATTTTGTTTGTTGACTCACCTACTCTAATAGAAGGACACTGCTATTTAGTTTGCACTGTATGTGCTCTGACCCCTGAAACATATTTAAATTGACGTAAAACCTAATTACCATATATCTCTGTCACAATCAGTATTCCTACCACTGTGTAGATGGGAAAAATCAATTTTCGGTCCTGATGAATTGCCAATTCATCACTCTGTGACATATTAGGCAAGAAACATGTTGAGCTTTGACGGTATAGAGCAACCAGAGAACAATGTTTCACAGGTTAGCCATTATTGTTTTTAGCTAGATAAGCAGACTCACGTATTAAAACATGCTTTATGGTACTACGTAGTCTATTTTTATTACACTACCCAATGCACTTTGTACATCATCACATTCATCTACACTTCCCGGCCCTACACCCCCACTTCACTTTGCTGCTCTGGAATAAAAGATCTCAGTTAAGGAGCCACTTTCTGGGTTCTCACCAGGCATTGCTGCACCGGCCCAAAGAGGAGTAAGCTCAGTGATGAAGCATGACACCTAATCTGGTGTGTGAGGGCTCCAGTTCCAAAAGGAGGGGATTCTGTCCCATCTTGTGAATATTAAACTGACCAGTCACATTTTCTCTCTATTTGACTCTGTCAGAAGGACCTGCATACCTTTTTGATGCAATGAAAAGTTAAATACCACTTGTGGACGTCTGCACCTGCTGTGCTATCCACTACATTGGCACTGAAATCATGTCTGCAGACTTACCCCGGAGAGCCTGACTGCTGCAATGTATAACCTGCAGTGTGGCATATAAAAATAACTCTTTTTAAAAGGTAAACACCCTCCTTTTTCTTTTAAATATTAGTAAGACACCTCTGAAGCCTATGATGCAGGTTGCATGGTGTTTAAAAATGGGGGATGTAGAAACCTAATCTACCATGTGCATCAATAGTTACAAGGCCCCAAAGCTATTTTTGCCTTGGCAGACCTAAATGTCTTATATAGAAAACCATAGTGTCGGTTAAAATAACAAGACTTTGTGTCTCTGGAATGGGGCCAGCTAGAAATATAATGAAATCACTATTTTAATAAGTATTGAAATCCAATTCTAGGGTGATGATGGACTTTTGACATTTTGGATAAGGAACCTTTAGAATGTTACGTTTTCCCTGATTGATCCTTCTGAAGGCTAATTAGCATTAGCCTCTGAGAAGCTGGCCACCGTGTACATAGCATGAATGAGGTGTCTATGGGGTGAAATGCCTCTCAGGATCTACACAATTGGTCAGTTTGATTGACAGGTCAACCTGAATGGGAAGGATTGATTCCTCTGCACTCAGTTGAAGGTGGGCTGTGGACATCCTTCTGGCACCAATGCTTCTGACAGGTCTGTCAGAAAAACATTCTTGAAAGAGATTACACAGGACCATACATTATTTATTGTGTATCAACATTTTAGTCACAAATTGACCCTGCTTTGTTTCCCTTAATATTAATCTTCTGTTTTCTTCAGGGTGGAGGGCCTACTTCAAACTGGATTTTAGTGTTAGATGTAGGGGGACACTGGATATTGTTTTAGTGTTTATTTATTTGAAAGTTTTATAGAGCGCGATCAAGACCCTTGTGGATATCAGAGCGCTTTTAAAAAAGCCTTAAAAACCCACCTGTTCCCCAGAACAATGTAAATGGATTGGATGCTGGAAACATTATGTATTGTGTCATAACAGTATAAGCGCCAGGATGCCCGTCGGGTGACGGTTACAGCGCTTTACAAGAACGCCTATACATACATACATACATACATACATACAGTAAATAAAAAATGTTATACATAAAAAAAGGCAAGTTGAAGCACGTATAAACAACATTTTGTAAAGGCAAAGTCGTAAGGTACAGCACGCAACTATCTTGTTGCGTTAGGCAAGGGGAAGATAGAATGTCTAGATTGCCTAGATGATACCCTGTCATACACACTCTCAACACTGAGAGCCCAACTTTCGGGTGGTTGAAGACTTTACCTATCTTGGTATTGCCATGTCATTGTCATTGTGTTATTGAAGAAGCGCTCATTGGACCTAGCCTGTCTTAAAAACTATAAGGCCTATTTCACTTCTTCCATACCCAGTGAAGATCATTGAGCGCCTGTGAGCAGGGCACTCTCCCAGTTTCTGAAGGCAAATGGTCTACTGGATGATTTTCAGTTTGGATTCCACCCAGGACATGGGGCAGAGACTGCCATGCTGACTGTGTTGGATGATCTTCGTTTGCGTGCAGACAAGGGTCAACATGCCATCTTGATCCTATTAGACCTGTCTGCTGCATTCAACATGGTCAATCATAAGGTCCTTTTGGAACCGTTGGAAGGAGTTGGGGTAGTTGGTCAGGCACTGAAATGGCTCCATTCATATTTATCTGATAGATGTCAATCAATCAATCATTCATTTGTTAAGCGCACTACATATCCGTAAGGGTCTCAAGGCACTGGGGGCGGGAGGTGGGGGCCGCTACTGATCGAACAGCCAGGTCTTTAGTGTCTGTCGTATGCTCAGAGGGAGGGTGTTCCATGTCTTGGCGGTGAGGTGGGAGAAGGATCTCCCACCGGTTGTTGTTCTTCAGATGCGCGGGACGGTGGCGAGTGAGATGTCGGCGTAGAGTCGCTGGGGGTTGGGGGTTTAGAAGGAGAGCCATCTGTTGAGGTAGGGTGGGCCGGCCTTATACAGTGCCTTGTGTGCGTGGATGAGGAGCTTGAAGGACATCCTCTTGTTGATGGGGAGCCAGTGCAGGTTTCTCAGGTGGGGGTGATGTGGCCCTATCGTGGTACATCGAGGATTAGTTATGCCGAGGCATTTTGGATGCGTTGTAGTTGATTGATGAGTTTGGTTGGGGCTCCCGCGTAGAGCGCGTTTCCATAATCGAGTCTGCTACTGACGAGGGCCTGGGTGACTGTCTTTGTTGCATCTGTCGGGATCCATCTGTAGATCTTGCGGAGCATGCGGAGGGTGTTGAAGCAGGAGGAGGACACGGCTTTGACTTGCTTGGTCATTGAGAGCGTCAAGGATGATTCCCAGGTTGCGTGTGTGGTCGGTGATGGTCGGGGCTGCCCCCAGTGCTGTTAGCCACCAGGAGTCATCCCAGGCTGACGGGTTGGAACCCAGGATGAGGACCTCCGTCTTGTCTGAGTTCAGCCTCAGACGGCTGATCTTCATCCAGTCAGCGACGGCCTTCATTCCTTCATGGAGGTCGGCTTTGGCGGTGATGGGGTCCTTGGTCGGCGTAGGAGATTATGTTGAGGTCATGCTGTCGGGCGACATGTACAAGCGGGGCCATGTAAATTTTGAACAGTGGGGGGCTGAGGGAGGATCCTTGGGGTACGCGGCAGATGATCTCGGAGGCAACGGAACGGGGGAGGCGGACGTTCTGGGTTCTGCCGAAGAGGAAGGAGGTGGTCCATTCCAGAGCCTTGTCTCGGATCCCTGCGGCGTGGAGGCGTGCGCGTAGTGTGCGGTAGCAGATGCCGTCGAAGGTGACGGAGAAGTCTATAAGGATGAGTGCTGCAGTCTCCCCGTTGTCTAGCAGGGTCATGATGTCGTCAGTGGCGGCGATGAGGGAGGTCTCAGTGCTGTAGTTGCTGCGGAACCCTTACTGGGAAGGGTCCAGGATTCTGTTCTCTTCGAGGTATCGGGTTAGCTGTCTGTTAACAATTTTCTCGATGACCTTGACCGGGAAGGGGAGCAGAGAGATGGGTCGGAAGTTCTTGAGGTATCTTGGGTCTGCCTTGGGTTTTTTGAGAAGGGCGTTGATCTCGGCGTGTTGCCAGCTCTCTGGGAAGGTTGCGGTCTCAAGGGAGAGATTGATGATGTTGGGTAGGTGGGGTGCGATGAGGCTGCTTGCTTTGTTGAAGACGGGGTGCGGGAATGGGTCTGACGGAGAGCCTGAGTGGATTGTGCTCATGGTCTTGATGGTGTCATCGACGCTCACGCTGGTCCAGGCTTGTAAGGGGACGTGGTCGATGGTGTGCGGAGTGTCTGGAGTGTTGGTGTCTGTTGGGGCTGTCTGGGTGTTGAATCTGTTGTGGATGCCTGCTACCTTGCGGTTGAAGAAGGTGGCGAGGGAGTCGCACAGGGCTTGCGACGGAGGGATGTTGTTGGTGTTGGTGTTGGGGTTAGAGAGTTCCTTCACGATGTTGCAGAACTCCTTGCTGTCGTGTGCGTTGTTGTTGAGGCGATCTTTGAAGGAGGTCTTCTTGGAAGCCCTGGAGAGGTGGTGGTGGTTGCCGACGGCATCCTTGTGTGATGTGTGGCTGTCCAAAGTTTGTTCACTGTGCCATTTCTTCTCTAGTTCCCGGCAGGCTTGCTTGAAATCTAGGAGTTCTGCTGTGAACCAGCTGACCCTCTTTCTGTTGTCTCTGTGGGGGAGTTTCTTCAGCGAGGCTAGGGTGTTGATGCAGTCCTCGATCCAGCGTCTGAAGTTGTGGGCAGCGACGTCGGTGTTGGAGGGTTCAGTGGGTGGGTTGAGAGCGAGGTTTGCATGTGGTTGGTCTTCTGTGATTTTGCTCCAGCAGCGGCAGGGAATCTGTTGGGTGCGGTGGTGTGTCCTGGGTTTCTGGAAGGTGAAGTGAATGCAGCGATGGTCGGTCCAGAGGAGTTCGGAGGTGTGGCTGACGGTGACGTGCGCGCTTGAGGAGAAGATGGGGTCGAGCGTGTTGCCAGCGGAGTGGGTGGGCATTGTGATGAGATCTCTCAGTCCGAGGTTGGCGAGGTTATCGATCACGGTTGTGGAGTTGTTGTCTTCGATGTTATCCAGGTGAAAGTCTCCGAGGAGGATGTAGTTGGTGGAGGTCAGGGCGTGCATGCTGATGAAGTCGTCAATGGAGTCGCAGAACTGGGGGCGGGATCTGGGGAGTCGGTAGACTAGGGTGCCTCTGAGGGTGGAGTTGGGGTCTGTGTGGATCTGGAAATCCATGTGTTTGGCGGTGCTGAGCGCTTTGTCTGTGCTAGTTTAGACGCTGATGCTGTTCTTGTGGACGATGACGATTCCTCCTCTAACTCCGTTGGTGCGGTCTCTGTGGGTGACCTTGTAGCCGTCTGGGATGGCTGTGGCGATGTCAGATGCGGAGGAGTTGTTCAACCAGGTCTCTGTCAGGAAGGGGATGTCCGGGGAGGTTGTGTTGAGCAGGTCCCAGAGCTCAACGGTGTGTTTGCGTGCGGGGCGGGTTTTCAGTAGTATGCATTTGAGGTCTTTCTTGACGGGTGGTTCGTTGGCTCTGTGGATGGTGTAGCCGCAGTTCTGGCAGGTGAAGGGACCGTGTGTGCGTTTAGGGGTGGCCTAGAAGCAGTTGTGGGTCCATCCGTGGTTGAGAGAGTGCATCATAGTGGCGGCGGTCGTCATGGTGGGTGCAGGGGCCAGGGGTTTTAGCGGTGGGAGTGTCCAGCCGCGGATGGGCGCAGATGGGCTTGCTGCTTGCCAGCGGCTCGACCGCGCAGTGCCGGCATGTATGGGGAGGTGGGAGTGAGGAGCAGCTGGGATGGGGGGAGGCGGGGCAGCGAATGGGCAGTCAGGGGGGCGGAGCCGCAGGGGACACTGCTGCGGGGGCGGTAGGGGTGACAAAGGAAACAGAAGGCAAAGGGCACACCAATTGAGGGGTAAACGAGTGGCACAGAGGGAAGAAAGGTCACAAAAGGGCAAAAGGTCACAGAAAACGGGGGAAACGAGTGGCACAGAAGGCAAAAGACCACAAGAAAAGGGCAGAAAGGTCACAAAAATCGGGGGGAAACAAGTGGCACAGGAGGTAGAAAGGTCACAGAAATGCAGGGGCAGCTAAGCAACAGAAGGCAAAAACGGGCAGAGAGACTAGGGAGCAGCGAGGGGAGCAGAAGGAAAACCGGACAGAGAGACACGGAGGCAGCAAGGGGAACAGAGGGAGAGAACGGGCACAGACCAGGTACAGGCAGCGGGGGAGAAGACAACAGCAGTCACAGACACAGAAATGAAAATGCAGTCACTACAACAGCAATACAATGGAGGATGAGCAAACCTACGGCCTACCACTGGCCACCAGGGATGAGGCGCAGGTGGTAGCCTGCGGGTGGAGGAGGGCCTCGAACTTCCTCAGCAGCGGAAGCTGGGGCAGGGATACACAGGCGGTGCTGTGCAGAAGGGGAGTGACCTACCTGGAAGGGTCAAGGGTTGCTCTCCTCACCGCACAGCGGCCGGCCTATATGAGAAAGTGGGAGGGAGGAGCAGCTGGGAGGCGGGAGGTAGGGGCAGCGAATGGGCAGTCAGGGGGGCTGGGCCACAGGGGATGCAGCGGCGAGTTGCGACCAAGGAAATAGAGAGCAAAAGGGCACAACAATTGAGGGGGAAACGAGTGGCACAGAAGGCAGAAAGGTCACAAAAAGGGCAAAAGAACACAAATATACAGGGGCAAACGAGTGGCACATAGGCACAAAGATCCCAAGAAAGGACAGAAAGGTCACAAAAATGGGGGGAAAATGAGTGGAACAGAGGCACAAAGGTCCCAAGAAAGGGCAGAAAGGTCAGAAAAAACGGGGGGAAACGAGTGGCACCAAGGCACAAAGATCACAAGAAAGGTCAGAAAAGATCACAAAAAACGGGGGAAACGAGTGGCACAGAGGCTGAAAAGTCCCAAGAAAGGGCAGAATAGGAGTCCAATTTTTTCCTAGATTGAGGTGTATGGTGAAACCCCCTGCATTGAATTGCTCACCAAGCACCTACCCAAGTGATAGGGCACAGTAAGTTTCCACACCATCATCTTCCTTGATTTACACCGGCACTATCGCCAGTCCCCTTACCATCCTCTTTTGCCATACAGGACGCTGCAGTGCAAATTCCCGCCATATCTAGACTACCGGTCTGATTCAATTCAACATCAGGATGAGCACCCCCCAGGCACTACCCATATTCAACTGAGCACATGTGAGCACGCACACTCACGCTGTGCCCTTTTTGACCTTATTAGCACCAGCCTTAAGTGTGATTAGTAATAGGCTGTACACCCGAAATGTATGTGAGTTTCATCACCAGATGCTTGGAATATGAAAGTTTTCACTCTGATACCACAAGTTGTATGGCCAAAATACCACTACCTTTCAGTCGCCTGCGGGAATTACCATAGAGTCACTTCAGGAATGGATATCTGACCGGCTACTCACCTTGCAGAATCTAGTTGTGGGCAGAAATATCTTGCCATTAATTGGTTCACCTACCTTCATTACGGTAGTATTCACGTTCTTCTACCAGCAGACGCATAATTAACTGCACACTAACTACTGTGTATCTTGTCATGAGTTGCTCTACCTGCAGAGCTTTTGAGCAAAAAGGCATGATTGCGTGACCCACTTCTCAGAATGTATTCTAGAGTATGTAAGCGTGATGGATATTGCTGTTCCTTCACTTACTCCCTTATACACTCACGTTTCTTTAGTCACTGAACATTCATCCTGTGAATTTCTCTATTCTAACTCTTCATATCTCATAATTTCTTAGTCATTCCGTTTTCACCGATTCAAGCGTGCTTAAAGTTTCCATGATTGAGTCTCACATAATTTCTGATTCAAATGACCTTTTAAAATGTACAGTCTTTATTGTATTAAAGGATATTACCCTATATTCCGAGTGCTCACTTTTACGTCCCGGTGATGATCTCAACTAGTTGAGATTGAAACGTTGTCGACCAGCTTACAACAAAAAACTTCCTAAATTGTTTGAATTTACCTATGGAGTTTTTACAATGTTGTCAATGCAATGTTTTCTTTTAATTTCACTATCACCTGTAACTACGCACTATACACTTGTTTGTTGAGCACTGGAACTAGCGTATAATTTATGATATATAATTTATGGAGCTAATAAATGTTAGATTGCTTCTATTGTTTTTCCAAGCATTTGTTGCATAATACGTTGCTGGCATTTTAATTTGTGTATCCTGACTTAACGTTATCAAAAGTTGCTTCAGGCACACACCTTCCTCAGGACCCCTAGGGCCACTTTAGACCGTTGTTACCTATCTTAATCATTCAATACCCCTGGTCTTAATATTGGAGTGCCCTTGTTCCTCATGCATATTACATTGTCAGTGATGTCACTCTGAGCAAGTATTTTTCTTCTCAAAAAATGATGAAGCACCTTTCTGCATGGAGACTTAGAAGAAATGTCAGCACCTTTCTGCAAAATAGTGCCAAAGTTCTTTTCTGAAGCGGGACTTTGAAATATTTTGACTTCCATACTTTTCATCGGTCCAATCCCCTTGTTGTATCTGACCGCGGTTCCATTGTTTTTGGCCTAAAATCATGACTTGGACACCATCTACCACTTCCCAGAGACTATAAATACCAATTTTTCATTTGCCATGCTATTTCTAAATACATCTTTAAAAATTCAAATCTCTGGTTCCCTTTATTGCATTTTTCTTGTTATGCTCTTACTTTACACACAAAATACTTTTTTATTCAAAATTGGTTGTGGAGTTTTATGGTGTTTTGTGTGTCATTGTTTACCTTTGGTTCCAGTCTGACTGCTTTCTGTCACATTACAGTAGACTCAATAAATCAATCAACTTTTATATTCAGAGCCCTACTAATCACCTGTGAGGGCATTCAGGCGCTGGGATCCCTTGAAAAATAGAAGGAAAAACATTGAGAAAGTATTAGTAACAAGGGTAAAGCAATGGAAAAGCCCTCAAAATCAAAGGAAAAAGCAAGGAGACAGCAGTGAAAATTAGGAAAAGCAAGGAGAAAGCACTCAAAAAATGGGGAAAAAGCAAGTAGGCAGGCACCAGAGCGAAGAAGCAGCACGGAGGCAAGTCTGGTAGGACTGAACACTTTTTAAAATGTCATTATGTGACATCTGATATAGCCTTAGAGCCCACCGTAGCGGCCTCTACCGGCCCTTAAAGGCCTGCAGCAGTATTAAAGGTCCAAGCCAAATGCAAGGGCCTTTAACAAGGGAGCAGGCCTTTAATGGCTGGTAAAGCACGCTATAGAGAGCTCTAAGGCTATTAGAACATCCCCCCGCTAGAGGGCAGAATGTTCTAATTTGTAAAAGAAAGACCTCACGGAGCCTGAGGGGTTTGAAATCCCCTCGGCTCCGTGAGGACTTTGTGAACACACATTGGAATGTTGATCCTCTGAGCTTCTACCAGGCATTAGAAGCCCCTAGCTCTCCATTGCTTTCAATAGAGTGCTCAACATTACAATGTTCTAATAAATGGTGACCTCATCCATTGAGGTGGGCACTTGTACACACAAAATAATAAACCAGTTTCCTAGAGTGTGTAAAATGATTAGGGAATGGAAAAATAGTCATGGTGACGCGTATAAGAGGATAAGCATTAGAAAGTATTTATGCAGATCAAAATTCAATTAAGCATTATCTTTGTATGCAGCTTGTGTTGCTTTCTTTTGTTTCACTAACGGAACATTTTGTCTATTTTACTTGTTCATGAAAGCAGTCTTTTGTCATTTTTTTCTGTTTATGTCGCTGCTCCTCAGTACCTGCTACTGATGTACAAGTGCAGTAATTTTGAAATAGTTTTAATCACATCCGCAATTATTCTCACACAAGAACATTGAACAGTTTAGGAAGCAAATTTTTAAGCTTTTGTACATCACACTTATTCTAACCTAGATTAAGTAAAACCAGGGGTTATTTTCAGAGATCGTTGGGTATCTTTTGGTGTTCTTTTGGTCTGGTGGTTGGATTTCATTCAGTGTTGCATCATTGAAGGCTTCTTACAGCAGATATTGAGCTGATTTTGGGCTAATTTCTACCAGTTATTTGGGTTGCTGTTCATTTTAATATCATGACACAGATCGATTGAATTTGCGCAAAGGTGCTTTTACATCTTAATGTGTGTTGCTCGATATTTGTAATGAGTCAAGAGAAATTACATATAGAAGAAATGAAGATTTATTTCATAAAGTAATTCACCCACAATCAGGAGCGCCTTGACAGTCCGGAGTCCGTTCAGCAACTGAAGTTACTGAACGAACCTCGAGTACAAGAACACTCTCCATCAAATTTGGCCTGATCCTCAGACATTCTCACCAGTTGTCTTAAATTCCACCAGCCCTTCTCCCCTAAGAATGCAGCCCCTTTACTTATCTTGACCACTTGTATTGAGTTAGAAAAAAAACAATTTCCTTTAGAAACTTTAACAGGTTTTTTAATCATAACCCAATCCCCACAGAAATTACCACATTTTCAACCCTTTCTTTTCATCAAACTTTTTCTTCATTAGATCTTGTTTCCTCTTAACTACCTCTGCTAAATTTTCTCTATTGCACACCTTCCCCCTTTCCAAAATGTTCCTATCTAATCAAGCTGGGAACAAAGCCGAATGCACTTTTCTTCCTCTCAAATGTTTAAAAGGGGTAACTTCTGTTGCACAATGAGGGGATGTATTATAGTCCCAAACTTTTTCTTCAATACATTTTACCACATCCAGACCTGACGCAATAGCCATCTGAATACCTTCCTTCGTAACTTTGTTACCTCTTTCCACCAACGCATTTGAGGAAGGAGAGTAAAGAGTTACTTTTAGTTGTTTGACATCCTGAGAAGACAAAAACTTACACATTTTCTCCGACACAAAGTGAGTTCCGTTGTCCGTAACCAGAAACTGCGGAGCCCCTTCCAACAAGAATAATCTTTTCAAAAACAAAATGGTATTTTCTGAATTAGGAGAATCCACAAACCTATAATACAACCACTTGGTATAGTAATCCACCGCTAGAATCAAATATCTCATTCCCTCAGATAAAACATTATAGGGACGTGAGAAATCCAAACCAACTTTCTCCTAAGCTGAATTTGGAAAAGTTGTTGGATGTAAAGGAGAACTAGAAGTTTTCCAATGTTTGTCTGAGAGTAAACACTATTCACAATTATCCACTACAGACTTAACCAACGCATCCAAACTAGGCCACCAATAAAGTAGTTTAATTCTCATACATGTCTTTGTCACCCCCAAATGACCTTTATGTGTCCCCACGTAACAAAATGTTATCTTTTACTAATAACTCCTCAGCCACTTGAGAAAAATTCCTCAACTCTCCTGTCAGATTTCTAATTTCAGGCCACTTCTTCGATGAAAACTCAATTGCTTTCAATAAAATGGGATATTTCACCCCAGCTTCCTTCCAACCCTCCTCTGAAATAGATAGCTGCCATTCCTCAATAGTATCCACAGATGCCACACATTCCACATCATCCTCAATTACATCCTCATCATCATCTCTTTCCATTCCCATTCTGGATAAACAATCTGCTTGAAAATTTAAGTCAAAATTGTATACTTGAAGTTTGCACACCACGGAAATGGCAGACATGCAGTCATCACGGAAAGCATGAAGAGCTTGGGCTGAAACAATTAGGGCCAGATGTATCAAGGCTTTTGCGACTCGCAAAGGCCGAAATTCGCAGAATTTCAGCCTTTGCGACTCGCAAACGGCTGATTTGCGATTTTTGATATGTATCAAAAAATCACAATTTAAGGAATCGCAATTTTTTGCGATTCCTTTTTTTGCCATAGCATTTAAGGAATCGCAAATGTTGCGATTTCTTGAATGATATGTATGACACATTTTTGGTTTGCGGATTTGTGTTAAGAAATCGCAATTTACCACCAACTTGTAGTTGGTGGTAATTTGCGATTTCTTTTAAAAATGCTCTAATTGGCATTTGTAAGGGTGGCATGTGACACTCATACATGCCCACAGGGCATGTATGTGTGCCACATTCACACACATGTAGATTTGAGGGGTGCAGCAGGGTGTCTTTGAGACACCCCTGCACCCTTGAAATAATTCTCAAATTGCGATTAGCAAATTGCGAATTCGCAATTTGAGAATTATTGCACTATCATTCCTATGGGCCTCCTGGCCCATAGGAATGCATTGAAAATTATTCTTTATTTGCGAATTCGCAAAATGTGAATTCGCAAATAAAGAATAATAAGGAATCGCAAAAAATTTGCGTTTTTGTACATACATACCGTTTTGCGCATTCTAAATAGCGATTCACAAAAAATCGCTATTTAGGATTCGCAAAACGGTACCTTGATACATGTGCCCCTAAGTTCCTTAACTTTAGCAAAAGTTACCTCCAGTTCCTCAGACCATAAACATTTGTGACCTTTTTTTAAGCAATGCACGAAGTGGTTCAACAATCTGTGCATAGTTGACCACAAATCTAGCATAATACTCAGCTAGCCCTAAGAATGAAGGTAGAGAGTCCTTATCAGTAGGAGCTTATGAGTCTTTTAAAGCCCTGACCACCGAAAATGTTGGTCTAATGCCAGAACCCGATATTGTGTGACCTAGGTATTCTAACTCATTAACCAGAACTTAAATTTGTCCTCTCTTACCACGTTCTCCTAGTAAAGAAAGCACCTTCCTCAACAAAATACTGTGTTCATTCAGACTCTTTGCAAAAATAAGGATGTCATTCAAATATGCTTGCACACCATTTAGATCTTTGAATAAGGTATCCATAAGTCTTTGAAAGATGCTGGCCGCCGATGCCAACCCAAAAGGGAGCCTCAAAAACGTAAAAGCCCCAAACGGAGTGACAAAGTTTGTCAGCTCTTGTGACCCCGTGGACAAAGGGACCTGGTGATAAGCAGATCTCAAATCTATCAAGGAAAACCCTTTTGCCTCTCCCAAATTTGCTAATAAGTCCTGTATTTTGGGTAGTGAATGACAGTCAACCTTAATGTTTTTATTCAGACCTCTGAGGTCAGCACACAACCTAATCTCATTATTTTTTTTACGAGCGACCACAATGGGGGCGACCCATCGTGAAGACTCTATAGGTAGAATAATTCCTCGGGAACACAAATCATCCAGCATTGACTTTAACTCTCCTCTCACTCTCATTGGTACAGCTCGCACCATATGTGCAACCGGGGAAGCGTCTGGTAGTAGCTTAATCTTATGTGATACGCCTTTTACTAGACCAACTTTGTCAATAAAAACATTTTTAAATTCCTTTAAAAGATCCATATGATCAATTTTTGCATTCTCAATACAACAAACAGGTAACTCTCTGGCTCTTACAGGATTGTCATCCCCCGGTACCAAATATAAACCCATTCTCATCAGATCTTTCCAACCCACAATGTTTTTCCCTTTGATTGCAACATATATTTTAGTGCAAATGGACCTTTCTAACATCTGTAAATTGCCCATGAAAAATCCCAGCATGTCCCTGTCCTTCTCCCCAAATGCTTTCGGGTTTACTTCCGTTTCCAAAAGAACAGTTTCTTTTCCCCATTTTTCATAAAAGGTAGAATCACAAAGAACGGTGATAGGCGAGCCAGAGTTCGCCATAACTTGCAATTGAACTCCATTGTTGGTTGATGCACATGAAGGACCTTTTATCTCCTCCTCACCTGTATTCAGAGTTAACAACAAATTAAATTATCCATAGATTCGGAGTAATCTTCCAGATCTATGTTGTTAACCTTTATAGTTTTTTTCTGAAACCTGCACACTTTTTGAAAGTGACCAATCTTTTTACATAAGGAACAACGCTTCTTCCAAGCTGGACACCCTTTAAAATTACCAATATGTAATTTTGAACCACATCTATAACAGAAACTTTGACCTTTTCGTTGGGTAGGTTTTGTTGCTTTATCTTTAGAACTTACAGAATACAAACCTGCTGCATCATACTCTTCTGTGACCAAGTTTACCTTCGGGGTTACATCTGCCATCATGGCCTTGGTTGAAATAACTGACCTCTCAATGCTTAAGGCTACATCTATAACTTCAGACAGTGTAGGGTTCGTACAACTGAGAATCCAATCTTTAATCTTTGGTGAAGTGCAATTAAATACGAATTGGTCTCTAATATAATTATCTAAGAGAGTACCAAAATCACATGAAATCGCCAACACCCTTAAGGCTGCAACATATTCCTCCACCTTCTCATCTACCTTCTGTTTACGTTTATATGTCTTTCTAACATAATATTAGGAGATTCCTCAACTTGTTTCTTTAATCCAGCTATGGCCTCAGAAAAAACATTCCATTGTCTGTCTCCTGACTGACCAGAAGGTGGAGGGATTGGTGTTAAGTAAGCATTGGCGAATTTTGCGAATTTGCAATTCGCGTATTTGCGAATTTGCCAATTTGCGATCTGCAAAATCCGCGAATTTGTGGATTCGCAGATTTTGTAGGTAAAGGCCGGGCGGGAAAACAGTGCACATCGCTAGTATGAGGGGCAGGGCCACACAGGCGAGGCTTATATGCGAGTTCACATGCCTCTTGTGTGCATAAAAGGACAGGCACGGATCAGAGAAGCTAGTGGTCACAGGAACTGCACAGGGATTGAGCTCGTGAAAGTCAATTATGCAAAGGCCTCCATCAAGCATCAAAGCTAATTTTCGATGATAGATATGGGGAGAACGCACACCTACCCAGCCTCGACAAAACACACATTTTGGGGGGGCTGATTAACTTTGGCATCACACCAAAGAGCGCTGGGGTCCCTCGAGTGAGCTGTCCATCAAGTGGGTAAAGGGCACGAAGACGGTGCACACCACTAGTGTGTGGGGAGGGGCCAAATGGACGGGGCTTATATGCGAGTTCACATGCCTCTTGTGTGCATAAAAGGACAGGTACGGATCAGAGAAGCTCGTGGTCACAGGAACTGCACAGGGATTGAGCTTGTGAAAGTCAATAATGCAAAGGCCTCCATCAAGCATCAAAGCTAATTTTCGACGATAGATATGGGGAGAACGCACACCTGCCCAGCCTTGACAAAACTCACATTTTGGGGGGGGGGGGGCTGATAAACTTTGCCATCACACCGAAGAGCGCATGGGTCCCTTGAGTGAGCTGCCTGCCAGTGCCCATCATCCTGTAACAGGAAGCACTAATAGATAAAATAAAGCAGGTGCTCGAGCACCTGCTTTATTTTATCTATTAGTGCTTCCTGATGAAGCTAATTTAGTAACTTTTTTAGGATGGCGCTGGTGGCCTAAACTGCCAAATAATAAATCAAACTTACGAGGGGGAGAATACTCTGTAGCATCAATAGCTATAAGATGATTTTGAAACAAACCAAACAATTCTGACCATAGAATGGCAGGTTTACCCGGTTTGTCCAAAAAATGGTGGTGGTTGAGTGATGTCTATTGCTGAACACATGTTCTAGCAGTAAACCTAAAAATAAATTGCAAATACTGTATTCTGGAACTCAACACCCTGAAATTGTAAATAAATCGTGTGGTCAAAACAAGTTTTACTGAACTTATTGAATTTTCGTGCATAAAATTGCAAGTTCCGTTGAAAATGTCACTTGAAAGAAGAGACGGTAACTGAAAAAATTAAATAAAATGTTGTCAAAATCATTCACTATGTATTTCTTGGATGACAGGCAGCAAGCGAAAGTACTCAATAAATGTTCTAAGTACAGAAAATCTTTGTTAATAAAGAAAAAGTCTTACTGCCGTTGACAAACAAAACTGTCCTTAAAGCAAGAAGGAGATGAGCATTCAACTCCTTTCCGTTGTGCTACTCGATAAAGTTGTTCCGATATTGCCATTAACGTACTTTCACAAAAACAAAATGGCTGCGCGTTACCTACGCACAGACGGATAGTTCACAGCACACTTGGGCGATGCAGAATGCTGCCGAACCGCTGTATGTCATTGAACAGTGTAGAAAGTCCCTGACAACCTCCGAACTCTACTGCTGCTGTCTGAGTTCAGGAATGACAAAGTTAGCAGCGCATACCTCAGAACTCCGGTAAGCATGCTTTGTTTTCTTTCAAACGAAGTTTCGCTCCATAGACAACCGTTGACAATAAAAGAATTAAAAATAATTCCTGTGAACACAAACACCAACTTGATCACTGCTCAACCTGTATTCTTGAACAAGCCGGCAAATCATTCCATCACGAGACCCAGTTCATTTATGTAAATTCACTATTTAGAAGTCAAAACTGCATTCATCACCACAACCGATCCTGTCCTACCGTAACTCGACGAGTCTCAAATAGTTCGATCCTTTGAGACGTAGTCAATACCGATATAGAGGATACCATGGCCAAAAGAAAAAATCTTCAGTTGACTTCCTTTTCCATTTTCTTTAGTGAAAATATGTTCAACCCAGACAGATTAAAAATCTTTGTGTGGGTCGGTGGGTGAATTAAAATCCAGAATTATCGCCAATATGTAATGAGTCAGGAGACATTACATATAAAAGAAATGAAGATTTATTTTATAAAGTAATTCACCCACAATCAGGAGCGCCTTGACAGTCCGGAGTCCATTCAGCAACTGAAGATACTGAACAAACCTCGAGTACAAGAACACTCTCCATCAATCAAAGTAAAACACTACATTACATGAATAACATTCTACAAGCCAACATACCAGAACAAAGCATACATCACAACTACAATATTATTCCTATTTACGCTGTTAAATATATTTTTTCGGTCTAAAAGTTAATAAACAATCCCTGCATCCCCTGTTTTGTTGTACCTAAATTTGATCTAGTACAAATTTGGCACAACTTTGGTTGGTGCTTTGGGCAAAAACATTAGCAGGTACTGGTATTTACCCTTTACTTTTCAGGGGAAGCTTTCAGCTGGTACGACCTGCCAAAATTAATTTTAGGAAAATTGCTGGCATGCGATAATTGCCATGAAACTCATGATTTCCACCTCTACGTAAAAGTATCTTTGCAGGGATGGGTAAACAAGGGGTACTAATAATGAATGCCTTAATGTGATTTTCTTGCAATCTGAAATGTCAAAGCCTTGCTAAATACAGCTCGTAAATGCAGTTGTTCAGTTGTCATTCAGTGATCAACAAAAACCCTCATGTAGAAAAAAGTGATTTTGATATTTCTGCACTGCATCACACAATAATAACATCATTGTGTTCACATATCAGAAGAATGCAAAGGAAATTTAAATCAATTTTGAGGTTGAGGTTGTGAGATTGTGTAGGTAATTAAAAAATTGATATTTGGTTACTCTATGTAATTACTTTAAGTGGTTATTAGTGTAAGGAATTGCCTGTTTTTTGCATGAACACTCTTTGACTTTTGGACTAATGCGGCTGGTTTTTCGACTCTGAGGGTGCACTGGGTACTGCCAAACAGGCCTCAGTGCCAGTGCTCTTACCCTTATAAGACATGTGTTTGATTGGACTATTCACTATTGGCGTAGGTTACCTTACTGTTATGTCCCCTAGATAAAAGAACCAGGGGTACACAGTGCCTGTAAGATAAGTGTCCCTTGTCTACTGCAACACTTGTTCCACCACAAGTGTGACAAAGAAAAGCATCAACTCCAGTCCACGACTTCAGGCTGGCAGAGGGGGTTTCAACTGCTAACTTAACTTTGCCATTTAGAGAAATTGCAAAGCCTAAACTTCCTTTTTAAAATATGTAAGTCACCCCTAATGCAAGCCTACAGAGCCTAAAGGCCAGGGATATTATATTAGAAGGATTGTGTTATGTGTGTTATATAAACTTTACATGTCCTTCAAGTAGAAACCCTGCATTGTTGTTTCTAATAAGGAAAGGCTAGTAGCCCAGTTGGTGAGTATGGAATTACACCCTGACAACTCAGCAGTGCTAACTGCCATTTCAAACTGCTATGTATGATACCTCAAGGTATCAAACAAATCATTGCAATACACCGGAATCGCTCCTCAAGTGACATTTAATCTAACTTTTATACAAATGCCAACTTTAGAAAGTTCAGAGAGAAAAACCTGATCTCCTACTTGTTTAGACAATACTTTAATGACAACCACACTATATTCTTTTGTTGATTGGGTTATTTATTCACCCTATTTTACACTACTCTTTTCTTTTAGAAGGACTTTACCCTTCATCTCAAACACATAAATACCATTCATATATTTACATATTATTTTTTAAATGCTTAAAACGTTTAATGACATCCAAATTTAGCCATTTCTTAATTACATGTGGAACAGTAACAGTAATTGCATAACCCTAAGCTGGGCTACGTCCCCTGGTCACAGCATAAACTCATATACTGGGCTGTAATAGTTCCACAAATTATAATCCAAAATCAGTTCAAGTTCTCTTCATAGGTCTTTTGTATTTATTTTTTCATTGTTTCAAAACGTTGCGTCATCAAAATCAAAAATCAGGCGATCCAGCCTTGTGAAAATTGTACAGTTAGCATCCAATGCATTTCGGCCGTATATTGGCCTTCATCAGGGACTGGATTCTAAAAAAATAATATGAGGATGTGTCAGGGACTTCTATATATTAATCACAATAGTATGTAAGATGATCAGCGAAAAGAATAGATTAAACCGATAGGAGCCACCACGTGAATCAGTAGGTTGCAAAGATACCCTGCAGAAAATACATCAAATAGAATGGTCTTGTGTGTACTCGCTAAAAATAATTAAGGGCAACTCGGTGCGAAATGAAAAAGTACGTGCAAAGTGAAATAAAAACACGAAGTGAAGAGTAAGCCACCACCAAGGAAGCCTGCTCCGTGGGATACCTATAGTAAAAGAAACGGATGCTGCCGGGTGAGATGTCACGTAAACAATTAAATAATGCACCAACCCTGCCCATGCAAGATTAGAAGGAGTTAATCTCTCCGCTTACCGGTAAAGTTATGAAAGCGCGCCCATACGCTGCTTCACAAAGAGGTTCCCGCTGCGAGCTCGAAAACCCGCGTTTACAATGTTAGTAATAGGTAGAAATAAACAACAGACCAAGTCCCTCTAAAGATAATAGAGATAAAGGAAGGTTCGAAAAGGGTGAAAACGACATGAGAAAAAGAGTCGCCATGACGGAAAAGGTTACACAGAAACCCAAGATACCTGATAATAAAGTAAACTGAAACGAGACTGTATGGTGACAAAATATGGTTAACATCTGTGTGACAAAACATATTCAAATAGATAGGAAGATGTATATAAACACCTAGTAAACCAGCAAATCTATACATGAGTAAATAAAAGGGGTCAATAAAGGCTAGCATAGTAGTTAGACCAGAAATAGTCGTGTGTGAAAAACAAAAACATTCACATTAGGTATCACATGATCATTCTCATAGGTAAGAAAAAAACAGGCAATTATAAGAAAACATGCAAGATGCGTTCCAAAATATCATAGGTAACATTTGAATTCAGTTCTCTCATTCATTCCAGTGGGCTTCATTGTTTCAAGTTTAAACATCCAGTAATTTTCTCTGCGTAGCAAGTTGTTGTGGTTGTCAACACCCTCACGTTTCTGGACAATTTCTAGGATGGTAAATCTGAGTTGGCTTACATTGTGCGAAGCTTCGCAAAAGTGAGTTGCAACAGTGGATTTAGTCTGTTTATTGCGAATGTTAGACTTGTGCTCGTTAAGTCTCACCTTCATCTTTCTCTCAGTCTTACCCACATAGCCTTGTCCACAGGCGCATTTTAAAAGGTATATAACGTTCATGGAATCACAGGTTGCTGAAACGCGTAATTTAATCTTGTAACCCTTGCTAGGATGGGTGATGACATTCCCTCTGATAATGTTATTGCAATGACTGCAGTTGTGACAGGGTAATGTGCCATTGAAAACTTCCTCAGGATTGGTCGTGCCAGATTTAATCATGTTACCCAAATTAGTCCCTCTCTGGTAAGCGAAAAGGGGCATTTCATTGAAGATCTTGTTGAAGTCAACCTCTTGGGCTAATATAGCCCAGTGCTTGGTGATAATCTTTTTAAAGGCTTTGCTTTTTGTAGAATATTTCGATACCACCACAATTCTTGTGTTCTCTTTTTTAGGAACTTGAATCAACAGATCTTTCCTGTCGTTTTGGGTGCATCTTAATTTCGCTTCATCCAATATCTTTTGGGGGTATACTCTTTTTTTAAATCTGTCTTCCATTTCATGGATCCTGATCTCTGATGTTACTGGAGATGAAACAATCCTTTTCACTCGCAACATTTGCGAGTAAGGTAAGTGCGTGTTCAATGGGTTGTTATGAAAACTATTGTAGTGCAACAGATTGTTGCGGTCTGTATGTTTGCGGTAGAGATCAGTTTCGAAAAGTAACCCACTCCTACGTATTTCTACATCAAGAAAAGTAATTTTGTTGACATCTATTTCTGATGTGAATTGTATGCGTTCATCGCGTGTGTTGAGTTCGATAATGGCGTTCCTTAGTTCAGGTTCTGAACCTGACCAGATCACGAACATGTCGTCGATGGTATAGAGACAAAATATCGACTCCAAAATATCGACTGGACATAATATCGAGTTTTAAATATAGACTGGACAAAATATCGACTGGACATAATATCGACTACAAAAATATCGTTTTTCAGGTAAGTGAAGTAATATCGACTGTATAAAATATAGATAGCAAAAATATCGATTTTTTAATAATATATAATATTTTATAGTGTATTTTTATGTAATAATATGTGTGAATAGTGTGTATTAATGTTATAAAATATTTTATTACATGAATTTTGTTTTTATAATAATTGCGTAATGTAATTCTGTAGCGGGTTGTGGGTTTATAGGGGAATAGGGTGGGAAGTAATTTAATAATAATTAATTAATTAATATATGTTTGTTAATATTTTTAATTAATAATTAATTGATAATTAATTAATATTAATTAGGTAATTAATTAATATAATTTTGAACATATTTTGTATTAGTAAATAATTGTTAATTAATTAATTGTAATTAGTTAATTACATTAATTAGAGTACATTATTAATATATATAATTTTGTGTTATTTTTAAGTAATTAATTTTGAAAAAATAATATTAATTAATAAAATAATTACAGCTAATGTTCTAATATATTTACTTTATTGTTATTGTTAATTAATAATTAATTGGTAATTAAATAATATTGATAAATTTTGGGTAAAGGAGCATTTTTAGGGTTCAGGGTCAGTTTTCAGTTCATGGGTAAAGGGGTATTTTTAGGGTTCAGGGTCAGTTTTCAGTTCATGGGTAAAGGGGTATTTTTAGGGTTCAGGGTCAGTTTTCAGTTCATGGGTAAAGGGGTATTTTTAGGGTTCAGGGTCAGTTTTCAGTTCATGGGTAAAGGGGTATTTTTAGGGTTCAGGGTCAGTTTTCAGTTCATGGGTAAAGGGGTATTTTTAGGGTTCAGGGTCAGTTTTCAGTTCATGGGTAAAGGGGTATTTTTAGGGTTCAGGGTCAGTTTTCAGTTTTTGGGTAAAGGGGTATTTTTAGGGTTCAGGGTCAGTTTTCAGTTTTTGGGTAAAGGGGCATTTTTAGGGTTCAGGGTCAGTTTTCAGTTTTTGGGTAAAGGGGTATTTTTAGGGTTCAGGGTCAGTTTTGGGTTTTTGGGTAAAGGGGTATTTTTAGGGTTCAGGGTCAGTTTGGGGTTTTTGGGTAAAGGGGTATTTTTAGGGTTCAGGGTCAACAAATAAGATTTTAAAAAATTATTTTTATTATTTTCATTTATTATTTAATTATTATAATTTAATTTAAGTCGTTTTAAGTATATTTTAGTAATTACAATTTAATATTAATTTAATTTAACACTGTTTTTAATAAAGTCGATATTTTTTACATCTATATTTTTGTTAACGATATTTTGTACTCGATATTTTTGTACTTACCTGTTTGTAGATACAAACTCGATATTTTGACTGTCGATATTTTGTCCACGATATTTTGGCAAGTCGATATTTTGTCCCTCGATATTATTTCAGTGATCCGTCGTCGATATACCTCAATATCATTTTTGAGTTGGACTTCCATGGTTCTCTGTTAAGGATATATTCAGTTTCAAAGTGTTCCATACACAGATTTGCGTAGACAGGGGCCGCCGAATTTCCCATGGCCGTCCCGGTTAACTGCAAATAGTATTTGCCTTTCCATTCAAAGTAGCTATGAAAAAGAGTAAAGTGAAGTAGTTCCATGAGGAACACTTTAAAGACAGAGTCCATTTCTGTATTGAGCAATATATGTTCTATCGCCTCAATGCCATCCTGGTGAGGAATGGAAGTATATAAGGATTTGACATCCATGCTACTTTACAAGATTTCTTCATTTGCTTCCAATTGGACCATGTCCAGTCTTTCCAGGAAATGGGTTGTGTCTTTCACAAATGTTCTCATCCTCATCACACTTGATTGTAAATGTCTATCTAGCAGTTGACCAATGGGCTGGTGTATGCTTCCAACAGTCGATACAATGGGTCGGAAGGGAGGATGAACCAAGTCCTTATGAATCTTCGGCAACATGTGTATTGCCGGACTCCTCGGATGATTCATGATGAGAAATTTCTTAGTTTTTTCATTTATGGTTCCATCATTTAAGGCTTTGTCAATGATGCCGTTTATGATCTTTGCAAACTGGTCTGTGGGATTATAATCCAAGAGCAAGTATGTATGAGTGTCCCCCAAGTGTCTTTCCACCTCCTGTTCATAGTAAGAGGTATTCATTACCACAATAGCTCCTCCCTTGTCAGCTTTCTGACAAATGATGTGTGGATTATTCGCAATGTTCCGAAGTATCTGGATCTCTTTCTGTGTCAAGTTGGGTTGTCTTGTTTTGTTCCTGAAGATTAGTTTAGACAAGTCTGCTCTTACTAGGTTTTCAAAAGAATCCAATGTATTATGTGTTATGGGTGCCTCATAGGTACTGTGTGGTGTCAATCCCAATAGTTGATCTTCTTTCATATCTCTTCTTTCTGTAACCACGTTGTC
This sequence comes from Lissotriton vulgaris, assembly GCF_964263255.1. Classification (NCBI taxonomy): domain Eukaryota; kingdom Metazoa; phylum Chordata; class Amphibia; order Caudata; family Salamandridae; genus Lissotriton; species Lissotriton vulgaris. The sequence goes on from NW_028241537.1 coordinate 272,026, forward strand.
AAAAAAATGCCTCAAACGCAATTTCCTCATCAATTTATATAGAGAAATTTCTAACTCCAACTTGCTAGTTTCGGTCGTGGGGACACACGACATTCCCTACTGTAAGGTTTCCACAGTGATACGGTCCAGTTTGGTATTGGAAATATTAATGACCAAATTATTTAGGTCGTGGGTTTTTTCGGTTTGTCCTTCTTTTTCTCTGCTGTTACACTCCTGGTAGTTGGTGGCTCCTTTTCTCTTCCCTTTGCCCCTCCTGGGTCTTCCTTTTCTTGTCGGCCCTCCTCTAAAAAAGGCTCCTCTCTGCTGGTGTGTGACAAACTCTGGCCAGATGCTGAAATTTCTTGAATCTGTTCTTCACCCGTTTGTCGTGGTTGTTGCTGTCGGATTCTTCCACTAGCTTTAGGTCTAGTAGACTGGTCACTGCCGGTCGACAATGTATCTGTGCTTTGAGTGCATGGCCTGTTCTGTCTGCGATGGGCGTACACCTCAGCCCAGGTGTACACCTCACCGAGCTTGTAATCCACTGTATCTCTTTGTAGTTTTCTAATTTTTCTCTCATTCACCTCCTGTGTGTGTTTTGCTAAATGGACCTTGATGTCCTCCAATATCTTTGCCCAATCCTCAGGCGGTGTGCTCTTCGAGAGTTCTTCAGTGACTGATTCTATATCTTTTTGTAATTCCTCCAAGATACTGGATAATTCCTCTATTATAAGAAGAATGAGGTCCAGAGAGCACTTGTTCAGGATCGCGAACCACTTCTCCTTGAACTTCACTGAATTTTTGCAGAGAGAAGGCTTAAGGGCAATCCTTGGGCCCCGCGGAATTCGAAGCGCTCAATTAGCAAAACACACACAGGAGGTGAATGAGAGAAAAATTAGAAAACTACGAAGAGATACAGTGGATTACAAGCTCGGTGAGGTGTACACCTGGGCTGAGGTGTACGCCCATCGCAGACAGAACAGGCCATACACTCAAAGCACAGATACATCGTCGACCGGCAGTGACCAGTCTACTAGACCTAAAGCTAGTGGAAGATTCCGACAGCAACAACCACGACAAACGGGTGAAGAACAGATTCAAGAAAGTTCAGCATCTGGCCAGAGTTTGTCACACACCAGCAGAGAGGAGCCTTTTTTAGAGGAGGGCCGACAAGAAAACGAAGACCCAGGAGGGGCAAAGGGAAGAGAAAAGGAGCTACCAACTACCAGGAGTGTAACAGCAGAGAAAAAGAAGGACAAACCGAAAAAACCCACGACCTAAATAATTTGGTCATTAATATTTCCAATACCAAACTGGACCGTATCACTGTGGAAACCTTACAGAAGGGAATGTCGTTTGTCCCCACGACCGAAACTAGCAAGTTGGAGTTAGAAATTTCTCTATATAAATTGATGAGGAAATTGCGTTTGAGGCATTTTTTTGACAACGTGGTTACAGAAAGAAGAGATATGAAAGAAGATCAACTATTGGGATTGACACCACACAGTACCTATGAGGCACCCATAACACATAAGACATTGGATTCTTTTGAAAACCTAGTAAGAGCAGACTTGTCTAAACTAAGCTTCAGGAACAAAACAAGACAACCCAACTTGACACAGAAACAGATCCAGATACTTCGGAACATTGCGAATAATCCACACATCATTTGTCAGAAAGCTGACAAGGGAGGAGCTATTGTGGTAATGAATACCTCTCACTATGAACAGGAGGTGGAAAGACACTTGGGGGACACTCATACATACTTTCTCTTGGATTATAATCCCACAGACCAGTTTGCAAAGATCATAAACGGCATCATTGACAAAGCCTTTAATGATGGAACCATAAATGAAAAAACTAAGAAATTTCTCATCATGAATCATCCGAGGAGTCCGGCAATACACATGTTGCCGAAGATTCATAAGGACTTGGTTCATCCTCCCTTCCGACCCATTGTATCGACTGTTGGAAGCATACACCAGCCCATTGGTCAACTGCTAGATAGACATTTACAATCAAGTGTGATGAGGATGAGAACATTTGTGAAAGACACGATCCATTTCCTGGAAAGACTGGACATGGTCCAATTGGAAGCAAATGAAGAAATCTTGTTATGTAGCATGGATGTCAAATCCTTATATACTTCCATTCCTCACCAGGATGGCATTGAGGCGATAGAACATATATTGCTCAATACAGAAATGGACTCTGACTTTAAAGTGTTCCTCAATGAACTACTTCACTTTACTCTTTTTCATAGCTACTTTGAATGGAAAGGCAAATACTATTTGCAGTTAACCGGGACGGCCATGGGAAATTCGGCGGCCCCTGTCTACGCAAATCTGTATATGGAACACTATGAAACTGAATATATCCTTAACAGAGAACCATGGAAGTCCAACGCAAAAATGATATTGAGGTATATCGACGACATGTTCGTGATCTGGTCAGGTTCAGAACCTGAACTAAGGAACGCCATTATCGAACTCAACACACGCGATGAACGCATACAGTTCACATCAGAAATAGATGTCAACAAAATTACTTTCCTTGATGTAGAAATACGTAGGAATGGGTTACTTTTCGAAACTGATCTCTACCGCAAACATACAGACCGCAACAATCTGTTGCACTACAATAGTTTTCATAACAACCCATTGAAAACGCACTTACCTTACTCGCAAATGTTGCGAGTGAAAAGGATTGTTTCATCTCCAGTAACATCAGAGATCAGGATCCATGAAATGGAAGACAGATTTAAAAAAAGAGGATACCCCCAAAAGATATTGGATGAAGCAAAATTAAGATGCACCCAAAAAGACAGGAAAGATCTGTTGATTCAAGTACCTAAAAAAGAGAACACAAGAATTGTGGTGGTATCGAAATATTCTACAAAAAGCAAAGCCTTTAAAAAGATTATCACCAAGCACTGGGCTATATTAGCCCAAGAGGTTGACTTCAACAAGATCTTCAATGAAATGCCCCTTTTCGCTTACCAGAGAGGGACTAATTTGGGTAACATGATTAAATCTGGCATGACCAATCCTGAGGAAGTTTTCAATGGCACATTACCCTGTCACAACTGCAGTCATTGCAATAACATTATCAGAGGGAATGTCATCACCCATCCTAGCAAGGGTTACAAGATTAAATTACGCGTTTCAGCAACCTGTGATTCCATGAACGTTATATACCTTTTAAAATGCCCCTGTGGACAAGGCTATGTGGGTAAGACTGAGAGAAAGATGGAGGTGAGACTTAACGAGCACAAGTCTAACATTCGCAATAAACAGACCAAATCCACTGTTGCAACTCACTTTTGCGAAGCTTCGCACAATGTAAGCCAACTCAGATTTACCATCCTAGAAATTGTCCAGAAACGTGAGGGTGTTGACAACCACAACAACTTGCTACGCAGAGAAAATTACTGGATGTTTAAACTTGAAACACTGAAGCCCACTGGAATGAATGAGAGAACTGAATTCAAATGCTACCTATGATATTTTGGAACGCATCTTGCATGTTTTCTTATAATTGCCTGTTTTTTTCTTACCTATGAGAATGATCATGTGATACCTAATGTGAATGTTTTTGTTTTTCACACACGACTATTTCTGGTCTAACTACTATGCTAGCATTTATTGACCCCTTTTATTTACTCATGTATAGATTTGCTGGTTTACTAGGTGTTTATATACATCTTCCTATCTATTTGAATATGTTTAGTCACACAGATGTTAACCATATTTTGTCACCATACAGTCTCGTTTCAGTTTACTTTATTATCAGGCATCTTGGGTTTCTGTGTAACCTTTTCCGTCATGGCGACTCTTTTTCTCATGTCGTTTTCACCCTTTTCGAACCTTCCTTTATCTCTATTATCATTAGAGGGACTTGGTCTGTTGTTTATTTCTACCTATTACTAACATTGTAAACGCGGGTTTTCGAGCTCGCAGCGGGAACCTCTTTGTGAAGCAGCGTATGGGCGCGCTTTCATAACTTTACCGGTAAGCGGAGAGATTAACTCCTTCTAATCTTGCATGCGCAGGGTTGGTCCATTATTTAATTGTTTACGTGACATTTCACCCGGCAGCATCCGTTTCTTTTACTATAGGTATCCCACGGAGCAGGCTTCCTTGGTGGTGGCTTACTCTTCACTTCGTGTTTTTATTTCACTCTGCACGTACTTTTTCATTTCGCACCGAGTTGCCCTTAATTCTTTTTAGCGAGTACACACAAGACCATTCTATTTGATGTATTTTCTGCAGGGTATCTTTGCAACCTACTGATTCACGTGGTGGCTCCTATCGGTTTAATCTATTCTTTTCGCTGATCATCTTACATACTATTGTGATTAATATATAGAAGTCCCTGACACATCCTCATATTATTTTTTTAGAATCCAGTCCCTGATGAAGGCCAATATACGGCCGAAATGCATTGGATGCTAACTGTACAATTTTCACAAGGCTGGATCGCCTGATTTTTGATTTTGATGACGCAACGTTTTGAAACAATGAAAAAATAAATACAAAAGACCTATGAAGAGAACTTGAACTGATTTTGGATTATAATTTGTGGAACTATTACAGCCCAGTATATGGGTTTATGCTGTGACCAGGGGACGTAGCCCAGCTTAGGGTTATGCAATTACTGTTACTGTTGTCAAGGTACTCTGAAGGAGGGTACACCCTGGGACACGCAACAACTTCAAACTTAAGAGATACGGAGTGCAAGTGAGGCAAACCTTTTTTAATTACATGTGGCACATTGGATTGTTTTTGAAGTAGTTATGTTGGTATAAAGTTGTGTGCAAAAATATTGTATATGTTACAAAGAATGTTGGTTTTGTATAATGTTGTAAGTACTGTCTAAACGGTGTTGGTTTGGATGTCATTAAACGTTTTAAGCATTTAAAAAATAATATGTAAATATATGAATGGTATTTATGTGTTCGAGATGAAGGGTAAAGTCCTTCTAAAAGAAAAGAGTTGTCTAAAATAGGGTGAATAAATAACCCAATCAACAAAAGAATATAGTGTGGTTGTGATTAAAGTATTGTCTAAACAAGTAGGACATCAGGTTTTTCTCTTTGAACCATATATAAGGCTCTGCCTGAGTCCTGTCCATGGGCCTATCCCCCCTTTTTTGGAATCAAATTTAGAAAGTTGCCACTTTGTTGTTCAAAGTCTCTGGTAGCTGTTCATGGTTGCACACAAGCTTCTATCCTCAAAACAGCCTTCCTGTGTCCTGGTTGAGGGGATAATGACTCTCAGGAAACCAAAACAATGGATCTGCTGAAGGAAGCGGTATGTCTTCTTCTGACAGGGTGGCCAAGAGTGGATAAGCTCCCTTGAAGGGCAAGTGGTAATCACACACAGAAGGGACTGCTCTTTAGTTTAGGAAGACATGCTGGCATATAGGGCAGTTAGGGAGAAGCCATTGTCAACCCTGTTTTTCAAGGTCAGTGTAGAACTCAGATAGCTACAAATCTGGGTTGTGCTAGGGAGCTCCACTATACACACCAGGAGAAGGGTTCTGCAATACTGGGAGTGGACAGAACAGTGTATTCTAGGCTGGCAAGATGCCAGACTTCAGGAGGAAGTCATCACTAGGCAGTAGAAGAATGAGTAGCCCATTGAATAGTAGGTGCCACATCCCTGTGGGAAAGACATGGGTATAAAATTAGCACCCCTCAGACCCAGACCTCAGACCCTATCTGAGTCAGTCAGTGTGAGTGGATTTTAGGAAGCTATACACCCAGAACAGCTTCCTAAAATTCCCTCACACTGTCTCACAGGAGGCAGTGGTATTTCTGGATTTAAACATCTATTCTAAAAGAGGTTTGCTAAAAACAACAACTTACTTTAAACCTACCGTGAGAAACTGTCTACTACGGTACGACAGTTTCCATCCACGCCACCTATGGAATAATTTACCATACGGCCAGTTCCTTCGCCTCAGAAGGAACTGCTCTGATGTAAGTGAGTACAAAACCCAAGCGGCAGATCTGAAATAGAAACTGCAACAAAGAATTTACCCGGTTCCAATAATCAATAAGGCCATGAAGAGAGCCCGTAATAACAACAGAGAGGCTGTCTTGGAAGAAAATGTACAAAAGGAATCAAACAACAGCAGACCTGTATGTGTGACCACATATAATACTCATCCCGATCAGGTCTCTAAGATCATAAACAAACACTGGCGTACCCTGGTATGTGGAGACCTGACTTTAAAAAACCGCTCATTGCACATAAAAGAGGTAAAAATCTAAAAGACATTTTAGTCCATACCGACCTCAAAAGAGACAGCCAGAGCAATCCACAGTGCATGGGATACAAGGCCACCCCCATGCGGAAACTGCAGCAGTTTTCATTTGACAAAAAAGAGCAAACAACTGACTTTCAGAAACGGGACCACATGGGACCAAAGAAAGTTCACAAATTGCAACAGCAAGCACGTTGTTTATATGATTACCTGTCCCTGCGGCCTCGAATATATAGGTATGACAACAAGAGCTGTACAAACCAGAATGAGTGAACATAAGAGCAATGTGAGATGCAAGAGAAGCATCACAAAAATGTCTACACATTTTTTGAGTAAAATGCACTGTGTAAACGACCTGGACTATGATTGAACAACTATCCTCTGAAGAAGCAGCGTTGCGTGTTCCAGCTGGGCACCCATCTATTTGGCCTCAACGATGAAACTGAACTGATCCTATGTTCATTTACCGCACAGGGCTAATAACCAGGATTGTATTGGTATATGTAAAATCATAGTACCTTGTCCCTGGGCTGACATTAACATACAACCACATAAATCATGACCCTGTACAAGATCTAACGATGTGCCTGTACACTTTTCAAAGGAAGATTATCAGCAGATTAGAAAGAAAATACAAAACCTAAAATATTTGATCCCTTATACTGACAGAAGCACTGTCTGTCTTTATATGATACAACAAAAACAAACACCTAGTGCAAACCCCCAACCACATACTGCATTGCAACAGACACATGATAAATTGTTTTACAGCCTTGTCGCATGCACATCATGAGGCACGATGCATTTATTCTTAGCGGCACAGGCGCTGTACACTGCAGACACTGGCGCTTGGCCTCACTTGCGCCTTTATGAAAATTACCCTCTTTCTTAAGTGAGTGGTTTTTCCCCTATACAAGCCCCATCACACATGGTGTTGATACAGGAGTTTTTAGAAGATGTGGTAGAATGATCCCCCCCCCCCAGACGCGAGCACATTGTGTAGCTTGATGAATCTGTTGTAATGGCCCATGCGCAGACGACGTATTTGTGCCACTTATCTCATTTTATTATTGAAACGGCTTCCATTGGTTTCTTTGTGTTCCTCCAAGAAATTAGTAATTTTGGATGCCGGAAAACTTTCAACTTTAAACTTTGAGCATATTCACCTATCATACGCGCAAGTGCACAATAGCGGTGGGCTCTGCTGCGCACATGCGCGTTATGCCTCCTTGATACTACGCATGTGCACCACAAAACCGCTGACCCCAGAGCCGAACGGGAGAATACCCTTAGCTCGAAAGCTCCATATATGGAGATCCGTTTTTTTTCCCTGTGTCATGGCCAATTAACCACATAATCAAGGGCGATTGGTGGCAGTATTTAAAGCTAACACCCGAGCTCCAAACACTATCAACGGAGCCTTGGACGGGGAGAGTAAGACGGAGGCATTGTCCTGAAGTCGTGCGTAAATCCTCAGATCTTCCTTATAATCGAAGTAAGTAAACAACGGAGGTCATTGGTCGAACCTAGTACTAGACGATATTGTTTCTCACTTCTAGGGTGCAATTACCACTAATACCCCAGAGTCTTGAAGGCTCATGATGCAAAACAGAACTTCTACAGCAAATATGTTTTGAGAAAAACTTTTTAAAACTTTTCCCTCTTTAGATGGCTCACAGATCTAGATCCCATTCACAAATGTTATATCACTGGACTAGAGCATGTGTTTTATGTTTTATGTTGTGTGTGTCTTGTGTGTCTCTTTTTTCCACAGGGCACTTTTACTACAATAGGATGACATATTAATGTCTTGAAATTAATGCCCTCACTTTTTTTTAGGTCACTGAACCTGACAGAAGTTTCTTTCTCAAGGAATTTATCACAATGTTGGCCTCCTTTTGTGTTCTTTTTCCTTTCTCTTCTAGGTCTCTCATTGTAGATACTACAAGAATAGAGAAGTAGGCACATATTAGCCCTTTTTTTAGTGTAATATCAGTTTTATTTAACCAACCGAAAAATTGTTTTTCGAAGGACGTGAGTAAGGTGGGGACCTGTGCAACCTGTCCTGAAGAAGAAGCCTAGCTTCGAAACATGGCGGCACCGCACACACGAGGTACTGTACATTAACATACAAATTACCTCATCATCACCCTTTTAACAGTACCAGCACGAGGGCACATTAAAGTTTTTGTTAACCCTATGCGCCAGGTACTTTTTAAACCTCACTTTTCAGAACTCACCACTCACATAAACAAAATACAAAACCTCACACACACCAAACATAGTCAACAATTAAAAGTGCTCCAGCATAGTTGTTGGTTGGTAGCACGCCGTATCCCGTAGAGGGGTGCGAAGACCCCAATGATGAAGCATGACACCAAGGGTCCTTTTGGTGTGTGAGGGGTATTTAAAGAACACAAAGTGCTCCCCACCATTGTAGGGACCACTAAAATACTTCTCACTTGTCGATTTTTTTTGTTTAATTAAATCTGCCAACAAAGAATGAATCCATTTTGTCTCTCATCTCCCCTTTTTTGGTATATTTAAGATTCCAAGGTACAGTCACAGGGCGAGAAAAGTTGAAGAATCCTGCACCCTTGACAACCACTGCCAAGAAACCTGACTGCCTAAGTGCAGTCTGAGAGAGCAAGTCCCAAACCTCAAAATTTACCCAGAGTCTGCAAGACCTAAGAGAGTCATCAGAGTGCAGTTTTGGCACCCAGCATTGACGTTATTGCTAGTTCAAGGGAACCATTGGTTTTGCTGTAACTGGAGACCAGTAGACTAGTAGCAATTGGTTTTGAACTGGCCCTAAAGAGATATTCGTGAGACATTGACCCATGAGGCCAAAGTCATATCCTCTTGCTCGAGTAATTTGGCGTGGCCGCAGGAAGACTGCCGTACACCGGCTCAGCAACCTTGAGCATCTTCAGGTCCAGAATCCCTTGCATCAGGACAACTCCATTGATTCCTATGGCGCTTCACCAATAGAGTTTGGAGACCCTTTCCTTGCGAGATAACTGTTTTGTTGGACCAGACTGGTCCCTGTGACTAGCTTGGATTTACAACCCACAAGTTTACCTACATAGCCATTTTCAAGTCACTTGTCTTGGTTAACTCTATACCGTACTTTGCAGTAGATTTCAATGATTTATTGCATTTGCTTGAAAAGCAATGACTTATTGTTTGCCTACAAATTCATAGTTCTGGAACCCTGTGGTGGATTTTTGTTGGTGTGGTCTCCATGTAAAGAGATAAACATAATCTTTTTCATAAGTTGGAGTAGGATTTTTATTGTGTTTTCTTATCTTCTTATTCAACTGTTTTGTGCTTCTAACTTTGATAAAGCCTGACTGCTCTGAGCCACAGTGACCCAGGACTGAGCTAATATTTTACAAACAAACCTTACTGGACACAATAAAGAATTGTGCCACTTTTACATGACGAAATCGAACAATGACACCATACAATAATTCACATTGTCACAATTAGAAAAACGGAGAGGTGCAACCATCCAGTGGTTTGCATTTGCACTAACTTTTTAATCCAGCACAATTCATATAGCAAATAGGCAAGGCGCAGGTCTACTTTAAAAACAAGTGTTCAAAATCATTTCAAAATAGAATCATTTCTTTTTTCTGATCTAGAGTATAGAATCTGGCATATGTTTAAAAAAAAGGTTTTCAGCAGCCTTCAGCTACATCATTTGCTGCATGCTTTTTCAACTCAAGGGAGTTAGTTAGACTTTATTTCAAAAGCAATAGAAAGAAGTGATGGGAGTGTAAATTGATCTTCATGTATTTTCAAACTATATTTGCTTGTCAGTTTTACAATTCTGCATCAGTCTGTAGAGCAGTTGGCTGATATTCCCATTAGTGTACAATTCAAGTCCATCTGTGTTTTCACCAAATCAATTTGATTACCATATATATTGTGCTTTACACGGTACAGATCAATAGCATCGTCATTAACAAGTTGCTGTAGGCGATGACATTCAGCATGGAGGTGTCCAGTTCAAATAGTGTAGGTAGGCTGACCTTCTTAAAACAATGACCATCATTATCAATATATTTTCCCTTGGTTACTATATCAGCAGGACTTTTCATATATGCCCTCCAGACGAGGAGAATATGTCACTCCCAATTTAAAAAAGTGAGTTAGAAACGGATTAAAGCGTGATGCTGTTTATAATTCTTAAAACCTCAGACATGCCAAAGAGGGAGGTCAACACACAGCCCAAGATTTACTAAGATTTTGTGTCTGGGTTGTGTCACATTTGTGATGCAGTCTCTATGGAAAATTCACTTCGGCATTTGCTGAGTCACACACATTTGTTTTGCATGACTTTGTCTAAACCTGGAGTTGCAACAAAATGGTGTGCCCACCCCACAAAGTTGTAACAAGGAGAAATACCTTTGTTTCTCCTTGTTACTTCCTCTTTCTATGCAGGATGCATTTTGCATTACTCAATAAAAGAGGAACTTGTCTCTTAGGGTGTTCCATATTTTAGTAGATATAGTGCTGCCTTCTGTGCAATACTAGTAAATCTGCCCCATAGGGTTTTGCTGTATTGTGTTGTGTTATGCTACTTTTTATCACCTTATAAATATGTAACGTTATTTTGGGAATCTTACATGCACTCGAAAATACCTACTTTTCCATTGCTTTGAATCAGGGGCAAAACAGGACAGGCATGTACAAAAATAGTATGGCTATGACCTTTGATGCATCGCTTCTGCATCACACAACATGGTACATATGTGACGCAACTCAAAAATGCAATTTACAAAGCCCTGCAAGGCCTTTTGGCATGGCTGTGAGTGGCTTCGTGCATCAGGGGAAATGCAATGCAGCGCAAATCACTGTGTTGTGTTACTCAGCCCTGGGAAGACATTCCTTGGGTGTTGCCAGTGTGTTCCCATGCAGCCCCCATGGTTTTTGAAGCATTACCAGATTTACCAGAGCTGTTAAACATGGGAATGCACCAAAAAGAAATGCCTTCCCACCAGAGAAATAAAGAGGAAAACTATTTTATTTATCCTTGTTACATCCCAATTCTTTACGTGCTGCATTCTGCAGCACACATGGAAAGAGTAATATACTTCTCAGAATTAATGTTTTATGCTGGAAGGGGCACCGTGCTGCACAACAAACAATCCTGAATGCAGGATTTGGTGCTAGGCAGCCAAAACAGCGCCAGCACATGGACAATGACAAGAATGTGCTTTTAAAGAGTGCTCATTCCTGCACTTTTCCTGTGATGCAGCACAGTAAGGTGACTTGCACTACAAATTCCTAAATATGCAAGAATGTTTCTTTGTGTCATGTCACCAATACTCCTCTTAAAAGTCCTGAAAGCAGCCAATCTCTGTATAATCTTGTGAATGTCTCCCTTGACTTTAAAGACTATGGAAAGTTGATGGAAACATATGTCAAGATGTCCCAGGCAGAGAGAGCCAGAAGAGAGCAGTGGGGGAAATTTACGCTGCAGTTCATCAAATCAAGAAGAAGAAAAAAACCCATCATGACCTACTGTCAAAATACGTTGGTCGTGGGGGGCATGGCCAAGATGGCAGAGAGAGCAGACGTGGTCCACAATCTCTCCGCTCCAGCTGATAGGAGCAAACTCACGGTATTGTAAGTCTGGATCTCAGGGATCTGCAGACAACTAGAGTGACTTGCCCCGGCATGTATGTAGTGTCTTCTCTATCTTCATGACCTAAGGTTCTGTGGAACTTAGAATGCTCTGCTTGCTGATGTTCCCTGGAAATCAGTTACTCGCTGGCAGCTGATGGATGGGGTGTTTGTTAATAAACCTCTTAGACATACTTCAATCTTGTATGCATATATTTGGAGAACTTTTCATTGGCGACGAGGACAATTAGGAAGAAAAGGCGAAGAGAAAGACACCTCAACATCAAGCTAAGAATTATGTATGATAAGTAAAGAAAGTTTCGTGACGGAAAGGAAAGTGGTTGAAAGAAAGAATAACAAGGAAAGTGATCTTGTATGACTGATAATTGAAAGAATCTTCCCCAGCGGCTGTGTTTAAAAAGGGAAGAAAACAGAGCTTCCCCAGCGGCAGATTAAATCAAATGGGAAGGTGTTTGCAATTGGAAATCGGATATAATTGAATCTGAAAGGAATGTTTGATGAAAATTCTTCTCCAGCGGCTGTATTAACTTAAGAAGAAAATTCTTCTCCAGCGGCTGTCAGTGATATTTTAGAACAAGAGAAGGAACGAAACGTACTTTCAATTTGTTTTAAAAACGATCTGTCCATTAATTTTGAGAATATCCTTAGGAGTAAAATACCTCTCTGGTGCTTTCTCACTCGAAGCGCTAAAAACTGGAACTGTCCAAGTCTTTGAGAGTTGTGCGTATTCATGTGCGGAAAGTCGTCTTGATTGTAGCCGTTGGTGTGTTCGGACGATCTGGTGTGTTCGGGCGATCTTCAAGATGCGACGGACTGGGAGAAATGATGACGCAATAGAATGCGTTTGGACGTCCTGGCGTTTCTAAAAAACGCGAGATTTGAGGAGAGTTTGTTCGGCGTGTGGAACGCGGAAGAGGTATTCCGTGAAGCAAAGAGGAACGTTGAAAAAGCGCTCTTTGAAGCAAAGTCGGTGTAAAGGAGTGCACTGTTTCTCGTAGCAGAAGCGGGGTATTTCATACGTGTCAGGAGAGAAAGAAAGAAGTAAAACTTGAATTTTGAAGTTAACGAGAGGAAGTTTATTTTTAACAGTAATATATTGGAAAAAACATTCTGAAGAAAAGACTATTTTTTAGTGTGTGTGGAGCTCTCTTGAAATATAGTAATTTAGTTGAGTTTAAGAAGAGAAAATATATTTAGTGTTTAATAGGATTTAGATCATAGAAAAGTTGCAATCCTAAAAAAAAAAGTGCTTATTGTAAGTCTGTTTAAAATGTAAGATGCAGAATGTTACTACTCCACCGTTTTTTCTCCCTGATCCAGGTGAACTAAAGGTAAAATGGAGTAAGTGGAAAAAAAATGTGCGCATTATGCACGGGTATGTGGGACAAATCTAAGTGCAGAAAGAAAGTATTCTCTTTTAACACATTGTTTAGGAGGGGAAGGTCAAGAAGTATTAGAAAATTTGCCTTAATTATCTGTACAAGAACAAAGGGGTTTGGATGAATATGAGGTTTGTTTATTAAAGTTAGATAAACATTATTTGCCTTGCGTTAGTACTATCATGGAAAGGTATCACTTTGGACAAAGGGAACAAGGGAAAGGTGAATCAATTGAAGAGTATTTATCTGCTTTACAAAAGTTATCTTCAACATGTAAATTTGGTGCGGTGAATGAAGAACGGTGAGGGATCAGTTAGTATTGAAATGTAGAGAGGAAAAGATCAGAGAGGAATTATGGTTGAAGGATGAACCGCCATTAGAAGAAGTTGTAAGCATAGCAAAAAGGGTTGAACATATGTTAAAATGTGTAAATGAATTAAAAGGGGAGAAGATGAAAGTTGAAACTGTAGTTGAGGATGTAAAAGAAATTGTTTGTCAGGTAAAGGAAGTAAAGAATGTTCCTAAGGATCCAAGCAAAGAGGATACTTCTTTTAATGCATTTTCATGTTTCAGGCGTGGAAAGTCTGGACATAAGGCGAATTCAAAAACGTGTCCTGCTTTAACCTTCGTTTGCCATGCTTGTGGGAAAAAAGGGCATTTTGTGAAATTTTGCAAATCAAAAAAAAAAAGTGTTTAGAAAAGAGATAAAAGAAGTCATATGTCAAGTTAAAGAGAGTTTGAATGATGATCATCCTGTTGGCAAAGTGAAGGTTGAAGGTATAGAAATTGACATGAAGTTTGATTCTTGTTCTCCCATCACTATTGTATCCAAGGAAATGTATGAGAAGTATTTTCAAAAGAATAACAAGCTTTTTAGAATGGATCTCAATCCAGGAGGATATGGTGGTTTTCCTATAAGTATGTTGGGTTATTTTATTGCTCTGATTGAAATTGAAAAGAACATGATTGTTGGAAAGGTTTATGTCTCAAAGGTTGGTGATTGCTTGATCAGTTGGTCACATCAGCGTATGTTGGGGGTGGTTTTAAATCCAAATTCTAATCCACAAATTCAGATTCAGGAAATAAAATCAGATTGGAATTCTTTTGTTAAGGAGTTTCCTCGTCTTTTTAGAAAAGAGTTGGGATGCTTAAAAGGGTACAAACATTGCATTAAAATCAAGAAGAATGCAATTCCTGTGATTGCAAAAGTTAAGAAGATTCCTATCGCTGTTCAAGGAAAGGTTGAAGAGGAAATTAAAAATTACTTGAGCAAAATATTATTGAGGCAGTTGAGGCAACTGAATGGTTGGCGCCAGTTGTTGTTGCTAACAAACCCAATGGCGAAATTTGACTCTGTTGTGATTTGAGATCACTAAATAAGGAGGTGGTGGTTGATAAATACCCTCTACCAAATATTGATGAGATTTTAACTTCTCTAGGTGATTCAAAAATATTTTCAACTTTAGATTTAACTCAGGATTATCATCAGATTGAGTTTAAGCAGGAGTCACAAGACTTGACGGCTTTTATCACGCCTTTGGGCTCTTTCAAATACAAAAGGATGCCGTTTGGTCTTGTGTCTGCTGCGTCAGTTTTTCAAAGGGTTATGGCTTCTATTTTGAGAGGAGTTAAGTCAGTAAAATTTTATCAAGACGATCTTTTGATTCATGGGAGAAGTCAGGAAGAACATGATAAGATTTTGAGAATGGTTTTAAGGAGACTAGAATCTGCAGGTCTTACTTTGAAATTTGAAAAATGTAAATTTTCGGTGAAAAGTGTAAATTACTTGGGCCATAATATCTCTGCTTATGGAATATCTCCAAAGAAAGATTTGGTGGATACCATTAGAAATTTGGTATGTCCTAAAAATAAAGAGGACATTGTTTCATTTTTAGGCATGGTTGAGTATTATGGAAAATTTATAAAGGATTTAGCCAGTAAATCTAGCAATTTGAGAGCTTTAATAGTTAAGAACAAAGAATTTATTCGGACAGAGCTTTGTCAGAAAGAATTTGAGGGTATTAAGAAAGATTTAGAAAATGCTCCTAACTTACAGGCTTTTATTCCTTTTGAAGAAACGTTTGTTGTAACTGATGCTAGTTCAAAAGGACTTGGCGCAATTTTGAAACAGAATAGAGGTGGAAATGAGAAATTTATTGTCTGTGCTTCTAGGAGTTTGCGAGGTGCAGAATTAAACTATTCTGTTATAGAAAAAGAGGCTTTGGCCATATTCTGGGCGCTTAGAAAGTTTAAAAATGTCTTATGGGGTCAGTAATTCAAGGTTTGCTCTGATCACAAACCTTAAAAGGAGATTTTCACGACAAAAGGCTTAGATTGTGTATCTTCACGCATTAGGAAATAGGTGATTGGACTACAGGAATTTAATTTTAGTGTATATTATATACCTGGAGTGGAAAATGTGTCTGCGGACTGTCTTTCAAGATCGGTTGGAGATGCTAATGGTGTATCTGAAGAAGATGAGGTCTGTCAGGATGAAGTGAATGTTTGTGAAATTACATCTGGTGCTATACTTGAGGAAGAGTGGTTGGAAGAATTTGGGAAAGATGAGGTGATTTCTAGGATTAAGAATTTGATTCAAAATAATTCGGTACTTGATAAAACTTTTGATAAAGTTTGGCACTTAGTGATTAATGAATTGTCTGTTGAAAATGATGTTTGTTTAAGAGGTTCAAAATGAATTCCTCCAATCACTTTGAGGAAAAGAATAATTGAAGAGGCACATCAAGGTCATCTAGGAATTGTAAAAACTAAGGAAAGGATTTGCGGTTCTTTCTGGTGGCCTTGCATGGATTTGGAAATAGAAAGGGAAGTGAGGGAATGTGTACATTGTAAAATAAGTGATAACATTTTGCTTCCAAGGACAGCACCTATGGTTTATAGAAATTTACCTACCGGTCCTTGGGAGGATATTGCTATTGATATTGTAGGTCACCTTTCAGGTGAACAGAGAACTCCTTATTTAATTGTTTTAATTGATCTCTACTCTAGATGGGTTGAAGTT
The DNA here is from genome assembly GCF_964263255.1 of Lissotriton vulgaris. Classification (NCBI taxonomy): domain Eukaryota; kingdom Metazoa; phylum Chordata; class Amphibia; order Caudata; family Salamandridae; genus Lissotriton; species Lissotriton vulgaris. The sequence goes on from NW_028241537.1 coordinate 288,331, forward strand.
TCTTCTGTGTTGGAGGTCACATCTTTTTGTGTGATTTCTTTTCTTAAGGACGTTTTCAGAAGGGAAGGATTTCCTACGACAATTTTAACTGATAATCGACCCCAATTTTGTTCAAATATGATGAATGAATTCATGTTGTCATGTGGGATTAAACATAAAAGAACGTCTGTATATCACCCAGAATCTAATGGCGTAATAGAAAGATTCAATAGAGTTATAAAGGAAAATATTCAACTCTCAAGGGTAAATTCTTTGGATTGGAAAGAGGAATTGCAGAAATGTATTTTGGCGCATAGATTTTCTCCACAAACTACAGCTAAGAGAACTCCTTTTGAGTTATTTAAGGGTAGAAATCCCAATACTAGTCTGTCTCCTGGATGGATGTTTTGGGGTAAAGGAGTAAAGGATAAAAATTATAATGCTTGAAGAGAAAGAGAAGAAAAAATGCAGATTAAAAATAAAGTTTCTTACGATTCAAGGAAAAGAGTAAAGGAAAGTGTAGTGGTAGTTGGTGATTTTGTTCGTGTGAAAGCTCCATTTGGAGCCATGTCCTGGTCAAAGTATTCTACTCCCATGCGGGTAGTGAAATGTTTTAAAATTTCTGTCAAATTGGAGAATGGGAAAATCTGGAATGTTAATCGCGTGGTTGTTGTCAATGAAAATGTTTTTAGTTCTGTTCCTGTTGAAAGTAGGTCTACTGATTCTAATGAGTCAAATGTTTGCTGTAGAAAGGATTCTACTCGTGTTAGGAAAATGCCATTATATCTCAAGGACTATGTAAGTTAAAGATGTGGCATTATGAGTAACATGTCTTAATTTGATTTCTTTCTGCATTGTTCCTTTTTCTTGTTTTTCTCCTCATGCTTATGTTGTGAGTTAATGCTCTGTTATAAGAACGAAGATGTGTAGTGTCTTCTCTATCTTCATGACCTAAGGTTCTGTGGAACTTAGAATGCTATGCTTGCTGATGTTCCCTGGAAATCAGTTACTCGCTGGTAGCTGATGGATGGGGTGTTTGTTAATAAACCTCTTAGACATACTTCAATCTTGTATGCATATATTTGGAGAACTTTTCAATGTGGATCTGAAGCCCAGACAAAATGAACAGCCCTGGAGGCCAACTGAGGCCTGACTGATGCAGCAGAGCGCAGGGAAAGGAGACCAATGCCTACGCCGTGTGTGCGGCCTGCTGAGGTACTTGTGTTGCCCGGCTCGCAAACTGCTCACAAGGCATCACCCGTGAGGTAGAGACCACTGATTACAGAGCCCAAGCATGATCGCTCTGATTCCGGTCCTCGGCACCACCTCGCAGGGGAGAGTGCGCCTGGGCCGGCAACGGGACAGTGTGGTTGCACCTCCCCCACGACCGCAGGCATGACTGCGGTCCCCTGGAGACCTGTTGCAAGGAGCCTGGCAGGCCCGTAACTAGCGGAGGGAGGTGATCCCAAGGACATTCTCAACAATCCCATGGCCCTGAAGATGATGCAGGCCTGGGATGTGGTGCTTGACTGGGTACGCTAGCGCAGGTGAGGTTTGCACAAGGGTCGGTGGTGCTCTACAGTCCTTGACTGGGACCTGGTCGACAAGTGGGAAGGAGGCATAGGAGGAGAAGGGGCAAGGAGGTGTGAGGCCTGAGACTTTTACTGCACTGTGTCCCAAAGCCCCTAAGGAGGCAGAAGTGATCAATAACCTCGGACAATACATTTGCAGGAGCCTAGGCCTGGCAAGACTGAACCAAGTGGAAGTAGGCGGCCCGGGGAGCACCATCAGCATTAACTCGGACCCTGAGAGAGGCACGGACCTGGACTGTGGGGTCCAATCAAGGGCCAAGCACCACCGCAGGGGGAGAACCTGGATAGAGAAGAGGAGCCAGGCCCGACAAAACCATATGCGATCGACAGGGGTGAGGCCACTGGCAGAGAGCAGGAGCGGAGGCAAGAGGCACAGGGAGCAGTCCAGCATAGCGCCATCGGATCATCAAGCAGCTAAGGTACCAGGGTGTGTGAGGCAGTAAATTGCTGCATTCCTGTAGCCTCTTCTGGGAGATGCACTGCTTGGACCTCTCCATCTCAGAGCCCTAGCTCTGGGAGTCTCACCTGACCCGGGAATCACCCACAGAAGGGCCCAGATCTCTGGGTCTATTGCATTTTGCCCCCAGGCCAGGACTCTATGTCAGATCAGGCGGGTCAGAGGCGAAGGGTGGTTAGGACTCCAGCACCCTCTGCAATGCACTCCTGGCAGGGCCTACTGTGCTGCATTGAGAAGAGAGGGACGGCAGATATTCCCGCTTTTGCTACCTCGCTCCTAAGGACAGAAACCACCCCACTTCCTTCCAAAGCGACTCCTAGGCCCCCACTCCACAGAGGAGGATGGCAACAGCCTGAGTCAAAAAAGACTGCACGCTAAATGACTTGCTCACCAAAACCCCGGCTCAGTACCGACGGGGACTCTCGACAGCTTCTTTACCCCCAGAGGATGCGGACGTTGGGGAGGCCCCCATTACTCGCGCCTACCTCGAGTCGCTATTCACGTCGTTTAAAGAATATCTGCAATCAATCAAAGGAGACATGGCTCTGGACCTGCACAGTGTCAGGAAAGAGATCTCTCACATAGGAGAAAGAGTGGACACACTGTAATTGAATGAGACCTTCAGAGAAGAGGATCTGAAGCAACTCCAACAGGTACTATAAGATAAAAAGATCTCCAGGTCCAAGGTGAGGACCTTGAGACTAGTCAAGGCATAACAATATACAGATTAGGAATGCCCCAACTACCGCTGAAGCAGAGAATGTGGAGGAATATGTTCAGGCCCTCTTTGCCCAGATTCTGGGTGACACACTGGAGTCAAACATTTGCCTGGATGGGGCCCTCTAGAGCTCCAAACATGCTGCCCCCAGGCGTCCTGGCCTGTGTGCCTTAGTCTCCCCTGAAAGAATGTATTCTCCAGGCCACCAGGGCTCTGATCCAACGCATTTTCATGGTCACCCACTCCAGCTGTACCAGGACCTGTCGGCTAACGCGCTACAGAAGAGAAGGGAATTCCACCAAGTGACCACATTCCTTAAAGGGTACAATATCCTGTACACTTGGAGTCACCCCTTCTGTTTAATCTTTATATGAGAGGGGAAAACTTGCAAGATGCGCTCCTTCAGTGAGGCCTGTGTCCTTCTCCAGATTGCGCAGCTAGAGGCACCAGCAGGGGCAGTGGTTGGAGCAGGCACCTGGTCCGGCCGCTGGGAGCCACAAAGAGGGAAGCTGCAGGGCCGGGGGACCTTAAAACCCGATCCCGAAGTGATGGCGCAGGAGAGGAAACTGGTCCAAGAGAGACTGGCAGGCAACTGAGTCCCCGAAGGAGCTGACTAAAACCGCACAGTTTGCCTTGCCTACTGCTGGGGCACCCATTAGACGCTTACCGGGGTTGCGAGGGGAGAAATCCAAAGAAGACATATGGTTACCAAGACCCCATTCCTGTGGTTTTCTAGTTGGAGGGTGGCAACTGCTTCAATGGGCCTCTCGCTTCTAGACACTTTTTCAGTATATTGGGACTATACATTTTCCAGTTCTTTCTTTGTGAATGTTTTTTCAAAATGTACCACTGTGCTGTCCTGTTGAGGGGCCTAATCCTAGGGGTGACAGGGGAGTTGCTGCATTATTTTTCACGCTTCAGGCTCCCATAATACACCACAGTTCTGTTAGATGGACAACAGGGCAGTCCACTACTTCACAGCATGAAGGCATTTATCTGCAATGACTGCAGGTGACACCTTAAAGGTAATCTCCCTGAATGTGAAAGGGCCTAATAACCCAATTAAACACAAAACCGTACTTTCTTATTTGGAGTACACATGTGCAGATATCTACCTCCTCATGGAGACCCACCTCCTTGGGGGTAGCTCTCAGTGGCTTAAATGCAGGTCTTTCCCATATCAACTGTTCTCCTCATCAGAGCGCAAGACAGTATGGGTGGCTATCCTATTTTCACGTGCATTCCAAGGCTCAATCAGCCCCAAATTGATAGAACTTAAGGGCTGCCTCCTGGTCTAGCAAATACAGCTGGGCTCACAGAGGTTAACCCTGGGTACCCTTTATGCACCTAAGGAAGGGCAGGAGCACTGCATTAGGGAGGCATTAGCAGGGACCTTGACATCGCCAGACAGATTGGTACTGATAGGGGGTGACCTCAACACAGTCTTTGATAAGAATATGGACTGCTCCATCCATAGGGAGGGAGGAACCGGGTCATTATCGGCGGACTGGCTCACCTGGCTAAGGGAGGCTGGACTAATGGATCTGTGCAGAACATCCTATCCCACCACCCAGCACTATACATTTTATTCACACGCTCATAAATCTTATGCCCACTTAGATTATTTTTTGGAAACCCAAAATTTACACCAACTCCTCGGCTCTGTTGAGATTGAGCCAAGAGTCCTATCTGGCCACTCAAGGCTGATACTCAAGATACACAATCCCCAACAGAGGAACACGCAACAACATTGGAGGTCACTGGAATTTCTGCTGCAGAAACCAGAAGCGGTCACGTGGATTAAAACGGCAACACACAACTATATGGAAGTTAATGACAACTCAGAGGTGCTGCTTCCCGTAATCGTATGTAATAAAGGCAGTTGGTAAGGGGGAGCTGATGTCCCTCTCACTCACCGAGAATAGGCAGCGCAAGCTCAAATGGATCTGGAATTTATCCACCACCGCACCGGTTTCACCAGGGTATGGCTCCAGCTGGAGTCGCAAGGAAACAACTGGCCAGTTTAGACCTCGACAGAGAGGAATTTGCTCTGCTGAGCTTCAAACACTCATGTTATCTGAATAAGGACAAGAGTGGCAGGCTTTGGCCACCAAGCTCAGAGCCCAGGGACAAGCCAACAGAGTTATTTCGCTCCTGACAGAGAGTGGAGAAGAGTTGGTGAACGCTGATTCCATAGCAGCCTGTTTTAGGAACTTCTATGTGACCTTATATTCAGATCAATCTGTACCGTCTAAGGTCATAGCACGCTATCTCCATGACTCTCCTGTGACATAATTGATGGACTTCCAAGCGTCCGCCCTTCATGATCCCATACAAGTACAGTAAGTAATTTTTGCTATTTTGAGGCGGAAACCATTAAATCCCCAGGCCCAGATGGATTTTCCCTTGGATTCTACAAAACCTTTTGCTGAGAGCTTGCCCCTCTCCTCACCCAGATTTGTAATACCATTGTGGACTCTAACTCTCTTCTGGATTCGATCCTTACAGGTATTCTCACAGCCCACCTCAATCCTCTGATGCAGGGTCTTGTACATCCTGACCAAGCGGCATTTATCCCACAGAGGCAATGTGCGGACAATACGAAAAGACTCCTGCACATTATAGATAAGGCACGCCGTAGGCAAGCCTCCAGTATGCGCCTCTCAGTGGATGCTGAGAAAGCCTTCGATCAGATCCATTGTCTCCGGGAGACACTGACGCACTTTGGATTCAGAGAGGGATCCAATCTTGATTCCGAAGCGGCTACAGGTCCCACATGGCCTCAGTGAGAGTTAATGGACTAGGCTATGAGAGGTTGCCAATACGCAGAGGCAAACAGCAAGGGTGCCCGCTCTCCCTTCTCTTATTCACTCTTTATATGGAGCCCTTCTCACAGTATGCACAAGACCATCCCCAAATCAGTGGGATTACCTGGAGAGGGGAAGAACATCGCATTAGCCTGTATGCAGATGATGTTATGGTCATGCTTGATAACCCAGCTGAGAGCCTGCCCCCCTTCTTAAATGAATTAGAAGAGTTTGGACAGGTGAATTTCGAATGAACCTTCAAAAGTCTTAGGCTCTTAATTTCTCAATCCCCCTCTCAAGATGGCGACCTGGGGAGCATCCAACTCTATCCCTTACTTAAGAGTCCAGCTCTGCCAGAAACTATCAATCAATCAATCAATCATCGCATTTATATAGCGCACTACTCACCCAGAGGGTCTCAAGGCGCTGGGGGAGGGGGTCCGCTACTGCTCGAACAGCCAGGTCTTGAGTTGCTTCCTGAAGGTGAAATGGTCCTGGGTCAGGCGGAGGTGGGTGAAGGACCGTCCCCCTGTGGTGGCTCTTCGGATGTGGGGGACGGCGGCGAGGGCGAGGCTGGTCGATCGAAGCTGGCGCTTGGGAGCGTAGAAGTTGAGGCGGCTGTTGAGGTATCCTGGGCCTTGGTTGTGTAGGGCTTTGTGTGCGTGGGTGAGGAGGCGGAAGGTGATTCTCTTGTTGACCAGGAGCCAGTGCAGGTCTCTCAGGTGTCCGGAGATGTGGCTGCGACGGGGGATGTCCAGGATGAGTCGTGCTGAGGCGTTCTGGATCCGCTGGAGTCTCTTCTGTAGTTTGGCGGTGGTTCCGGCATAGAGGGAGTTGCCGTAGTCCAGACGGCTGGTGACGAGGGCCTGGGTGACCGTCTTCCTGGTCTCGGTGGGGATCCACCGGAAGATCTTACGTAGCATGCGCAGGATGTTGAAGCACGACGAGGAGACGGCGTTGACTTGTCTGGACATGGAGAGGGAGGAGTCTAGTATGAAGCCCAGGGTGCGTGCGTGGTCTGTTGGTTTGGGTGCGCTGCCTAAGGCGGGGGGCCACCAAGAGTCGTCCCAAGCGGCGGGTGAGGATCCCAGGATGAGGACTTCCGTCTTGTCCGAGTTCAGTTTCAGGCGGCTGTTCTTCATCCATTCGGCTACCTCATTCATCCCTTCGTGAAGGTTGGCTCTGGCGGTGGCGGGGTCGTTGGTGAGGGAGAGCATCAGCTGGGTGTCGTCGGCGTAGGAGATGATGTTGAGATTGTGCTGGCGTGCGATGTCTGCGAGGGGGCTCATGTAGACGTTGAAGAGGGTTGGACTGAGCGAGGAGCCTTGAGGAACGCCGCAGATGACTTCGGTGGCTTCGGATCTGAACGGAGGGAGGCGGACTCTCTGTGTCCTTCCGGCGAGGAAGGAGATGACCCACTCCAGTGGCTTCTCCTGGACTCCGACGTTGCTGAGGTGTTGTACTAGGGTATGGTGGCAGACAGTGTCGAAGGCCACGGAGAGGTCGAGGAGGATGAGGGCCGCTGTTTCTCCGTTGTCGAGCAGCGCTCGGATGTCATCGGTGGCTGCGATCAGGGCGGACTCGGTGCTGTGGTTGGCCCGGAAGCCAGACTGCGAGGGGTCGAGGGATCCATTTGTCTCGAGGAAGGTGGCCAGCTGCTTGTTGACGGTCTTCTCGATGACTTTTGCAGGAAACGGGAGCAGCGAGATGGGGCGGTAGTTCTTGAGGTCGGTGGGGTCGGCCGATGGCTTCTTGAGTAGGGCGCTGAGTTCGGCGTGCTTCCAGCTCTCCGGGAAGGTAGCGGTGTCGAAGGAGGTGTTGATGATGTCCCGCAGGTGGGGTGCGATGACAGTGTCGGCCTTGTTGAAGACGTGGTGAGGGCAGGGATCGGTCGGAGATCCGGAGTGGATGGAGTTCATCGTGCGGACGGTGTCTTCGGTGCTGATCGGAGTCCAGGCGTGGAGGGTGGTGGTGGGGGGCGGTGGTTCGGTCGTGGCGTTCGTCGGTTGAGTGCTGAAGCTGTTGTGAATGTCCGCGATCTTGTTGTGGAAGTAGGGGGCGAGGGAGTTGCAGAGGTCTTGCGAAGGGGTGATGTCGTTGTTTCCTAGAAAGGACAAATGTCCTAAAATACGGAGCGTTAATAGGACAAATCAGTACTGGACCAGGCCAATGGTAAAACTATCCGCTTTCCCTACTCGGCCGGTTTGCGGCCACAAAAATGACCACTCTGCCTAGGATCCTTCTTCTTTTTCAGATCCTATCACTAATCCCCGTCTGGTACGATTGCGACCCTCCAGACCACAGTGATGACTTCACATGGACGGATAGGCTGCCCAGAATGAGTAGGGAAAGAGCTGGCTGCCCCCAGCGGAGGGTGGCCTGGGGGTGGCCTGTCTTTTTTGGTATCACCAGGCTGCCCAGCTTCACTATTTAGGGGAGTGGTCCAGGGCTGAGTCAGAAAAGCACTGGTTGTTCATGGATAGAGCCCTGGCAGAAACTTCACAGGAGTAGGTCCAGTTTCTGCCAGGAGCTCACTAGGCACCCAGACTATATATTTCACAGATAACACACTCTTTATTAAGAGTGTTTGACGGATGCGTACACAGAGGGAGTCTGACCACCCTGCCGTCCCCCTTGACTCTGATTTCCGACAGCCCTGACTGCCCACCTGGACTGGGAGCATCATTTCAGGTAAGGCGAGAGGCGCCATGTAAAGCCATAGGACACTTTTTTAATCAGGAAGGGCTTCTCGCCTTGAGGCTCAAAGAACAGAAAATGCCATACCCTAAATCGAATGTTTTTGATATTTCCAAATCAGACTATGGTTAACGCATCCATTGATGCGTCAGGGAGCAGGAAGGTCGCTGACATCTTATGATAAATGGCTCCTAGGCAAACAAACAGACCAACTCCTCATTTGGGAGTTATACGTCCTGCTCCAACTTAACCCGATTGAAGATTAATCCTGCCCCAGAAATGCTAGGAATCAGAAATAGGCTGCCAACTCTCCCCGAAGGAATGGTACGACTTATACTATCGAACCTGACACATCACCTACTACATTGCGAGCAATTAAACAGCTGTTAAACTTACCTCCTATTGGTACCTAACTCTGGTGCAACTCCATCGGGGGAATCCAGCCCCCAGTGACAATTGCTAGTGCCATTGTGGGGCAAAATGATTCAGAAAAGGGGGTGGTGATGAACAGAGTGTCTGAATTAAGCAGACCACTCTTACCCAGTCCAAAGATCAGGGCTTGATCCATCACCGTTTTTTAGCTCACTGCACCATCCCAGCTCAGAACTTGGCGATATGCAAATTAGTCTGACCCTGGCCCAGTGCATCATGGGAACAGGGCAGACCAAACTACCAAGCCAATAGGTGTGCCCTATTCCCATGATGCACTGGGCCAGGGACAGACTGATTTGCATATAGTCAGGTTCTGAGCTGGGATGCTGCAGTGAGATAAATAACGGTGATGGATCAAGCCCTGATCTTTGGACTGGGTAAGAGTGGTCTGCTTAATTCAGACACTCTGTTCATCACCACCCCCTTTTCTGAATCGTTTTTGGCCACTATAGGTGTGGCAGGGTATACTCAGACATGAGTCCCTTTCTCACTGCACCATCAGGATTCAAGCAAGCCGGGCCGAAGACGGCTGAAATGCCAGAAACTGGTCCCCGGTAGCTTGTCTCCTTTCTGGTGAAGAATTGGCTTGGTAGTTTAGTCTGCCCTGTTCCCATGATGCACTGGGCCAGGGACAGACTGATTTGCATATAGCCAGGTTCTGAGCTGGGAAGGTGCAGTGAGATAAATAACGGTGATGGATCAAGCCCTGATCTTTGGACTGGTAAGAGTGGTCTGCTTAATTCAGACACTCTGTTCATCACCACCCCCTTTTCTGAATCGTTTTTGGCCACTATAGGTATGGCAGGGTATACTCAGACATGAGTCCCTTTCTCACTGCACCATCAGGATTCAAGCAAGCCGGGCTGAAGATGGCTGAAATGCCAGAAACCGGTCCCCGGTAGCTTGTCTCCTTTCTGGTGAAGAATTGGCTTGGTAGTTTAGTCTGCCCTGTTCCCATGATGCACTGGGCCAGGGAAAAACTGATTTGCATATAGCCAGGTTCTGAGCTGGGATGGTGCAGTGAGATAAATAACGGTGATGGATCAAGCCCTGATCTTTGGACTGGGTAAGAGTGGTCTGCTTAATTCAGACACTCTGTTCATCACCACCCCCTTTTCTGAATCGTTTTTGGCCGCTATAGGTGTGGCATTGTATACTCAGACATGAGTCCCTTTCTCACTGCACCATCAGGATTCAAGCAAGCCGGGCCGAAGACGGCTGAAATGCCAGAAACCGGTCCCGGGTAGCTTGTCTCCTTTCTGGTGAAGAATTGGCTTGATAGTTTAGTCTGCCCTGTTCCCATGATGCACTGGGCCATGGACAGACTGATTTGCATATAGCCAGGTTCTGAGCTTGGATGGTGCAGTGAGATAAATAACGGTGATGGATCAAGCCCTGATCTTTGGACTGGGTAAGAGTGGTCTGCTTAATTCAGACACTCTGTTCATCACCACCCCCTTTTCTGAATCGTTTTTGGCCGCTATAGGTGTGGCAGGGTATACTCAGACATGAGTCCCTTTCTCACTGCACCATCAGGATTCAAGCAAGCCGGGCCGAAGACGGCTGAAATGCCAGAAACCGGTCCCCGGTAGCTTGTCTCCTTTCTGGTGAAGAATTGGCCTGGTAGTTTAGTCTGCCCTGTTCCCATGATGCACTGGGCCAGGGACAGACTGATTTGCATATAGCCAGGTTCTGAGCTGTGGATGGTGCAGTGAGATAAATAACGGTGATGGATAAAGCCCTGATCTTTGGACTGGGTAAGAGTGGTCTGCTTAATTCCGACACTCTGTTCATCACCACCCCCTTTTCTGAATCGTTTTTGGCCACTATAGGTGTGGCAGGGTATACTCAGACATGAGTCCCTTTCTCACTGCACCATCAGGATTCAAGCAAGGCGGGCCGATGACGGATGAAATGCAAGAAACCGGTCCCCGGTAGCTTGTCTCCTTTCGGGTGAAGAATTGGCTTGGTAGTTTAGTCTGCCCTGTTCCCATGATGCACTGGGCCAGGGACAGACTGATTTGCATATAGCCAGGTTCTGAGCTGGGATGGTGCAGTGAGATAAATAACGGTGATGGATCAAGCCCTGATCTTTGGACTGGGTAAGAGTGGTCTGCTTAATTCAGACACTCTGTTCATCACCACCCCCTTTTCTGAATCGTTTTTGGCCACTATAGGTGTGGCAGGGTATACTCAGACATGAGTCCCTTTCTCACTGCACCATCAGGATTCAAGCAAGCCGGGCCGAAGACGGCTGAAATGCCAGAAACCGGTCCCCGGTAGCTTGTCTCCTTTCTGGTGAAGAATTGGCTTGGTAGTTTAGTCTGCCCTGTTCCCATGATGCACTGGGCCAGGGACAGACTGATTTGCATATAGCCAGGTTCTGAGCTGGGATGGTGCAGTGAGATAAATAACGGTGATGGATCAAGCCCTGATCTTTGGACTGGGTAAGAGTGGTCTGCTTAATTCAGACACTCTGTTCATCACCACCCCCTTTTCTGAATCGTTTTTGGCCACTATAGGTGTGGCAGGGTATACTCAGACATGAGTCCCTTTCTCACTGCACCATCAGGATTCAAGCAAGCCGGGCCGAAGACGGCTGAAATGCCAGAAAAAGGGCCCCTGTAGCTTGTCTCCTTTCTGGTGAAGAATTGGCTTGGTAGTTTAGTCTGCCCTGTTCCCATGATGCACTGGGCCAGGGACAGACTGATTTGCATATAGCCAGGTTCTGAGCTGGGATGGTGCAGTGAGATAAATAACGGTGATGGATCAAGCCCTGATCTTTGGACTGGGTAAGAGTGGTCTGCTTAATTCAGACACTCTGTTCATCACCACCCCCTTTTCTGAATCGTTTTTGGCCACTATAGGTGTGGCAGGGTATACTCAGACATGAGTCCCTTTCTCTTTTTTTTTTAAAAATCTTTTTATTCACACAATTTTTTTAATTTTTTCGCCCTCTGGACCACAGAGGGGGCATGGAGCAAATAATAAAGAAAAACAATATTGCCTAATCATATAAGATTAGCACCGTATGTTTCATCTGAAGTAAACAAAAAGAAACTTCTTCTTAATACCAAAATAATACATCACTCCTTATTGGGATGAGATCACTCTCCTTATACATACATATTGATATCAATTATACATTCTATATGTATTATATGTTATTATACCTTATTTACACATTATATCCACATTTATACAGATTATATACAAATTATATACATATACATTTCCTATACAAATCATACTTCTTCCTTCCATTTCGTTATTGTCTCCCATATTTCCAAACCTAATTTCCTCAATCTTTTCCCTCTTCTGGAGTAGATCGCTTTTTCTAAATTGTATATACTCAACAACCTAGCTAACCATTGTTGGAATGATGGCGCCATTTGATCTAACCATGCCGTGGCAACACACAGTCTGTACACTGCCATGGCCACAAAAATAAAATAGTTCCCTGTCTCAACATCATTATTTCCATCTACACCTAGCAGAATAATCGCAGGTGTTAATTTAGCAGGTAGTTTTAGTGCCCTTTGTAGAAACATTTCTATCTCTTTAAGTAATGTAACTAAACTCGGACATGTTGCAAACATATGAATGGCATCTGCATCTACACTCGTGCATCTGGGGCAGTTTATACCAGTTGTCGCTCCCCATTGTGCTAGTTTAGCCGGGGTGTAATATAGCCAATACATAGTCTTGTAATGCTGTGCTTGTAATGACGCAGAGCATAGAATATTCAACCCTAATTCTAATGATATATTAAAACATTCTTGTTCTATGCCCAGCTTCATTGACCAGATTTCCCCCCATTTCGCCATGTCGTCTGGTCTTTGTTCATTTAGCTCGACGTAAAATCTTTTAATTGTGCAATCTACTCCAGTCTCTATTATCTCTAATATGTTATTTTTTTCAAATCCTCTTGTTCCCCCTCTTTTGTTTTGTAGAAAGCTTCTTACTTGTAAATATTTGAAGAAGTGATTTGTCGACAAATTGAATTTTTTCTGTATTATTGCAAATTGTTTCACCCCTTGTGTCCCCATTACATCCCCTAGTTTTATTATCCCTTTCCGATACCATTCTGTGAAAACTGAATCAGAGAATATATCTCCCGGAAATAACATATTCTCGTATAACCTCGTATACCTATTAAACTTCCCCAAACCAAACTTTTTCATAAAAGCCTTCCATATATTATATGCACCCAGTATAGTCTTAAAGCGTGTTCTTTTAAAATATGCCGTGTCAAAATTTTTCAAAAAGATATTTTTAGTTTCTTCACCCATTAATATGCCATATATCGCTAATAACCCTAAGTGATCTTCTCCTTCTGCTTCAGCTCCGCCTATTAATCCTGCCATATACTGCAAGGCAGCGGCCCAGTAATACAACTTAAAGTCTGGTAACGCCCATCCTCCTCTTTCCCGTGGGAGTGCCAGGAATCTCGCCGCTCTCCTAGTTTTACCTTTGGACCAAATAAATTTGTTGATCATATTTTCAATCCTTTTAAACCACGCGTTATCAAACCATAAGGGAATTGTTCGGAAGAGATACAGGAATTTCGGCATGATTAACATTTTTATAATGTTCACTCTTCCAACCAAGGTAAGATGGAGATTATTCAGTCTATCTAGTTCTCCCCCGACTTTCCGTACAATAGGATCAATATTTAGCTCTACTATCTTATCTAATTCTGAAGTTATAGTTATTCCCAAATAGGTTCCCGTCCGCGCCACCCGTGGATCCTGGCATAAGGCCTTACTATTTTTTATAATTTGGGTTTTTCCGGTGTTCAAAGAATACCCGGAAACCTTCCCAAATTCCTTTGCCTCCTGTTCCACGTATCTTATAGCCTCTGTGGGTGATGATGTTATGACCGCCACGTCATCGGCATAGACCAAGATCTTACACTCCCCCCTGAGTGTGACAATTGGGGAGATATTCCTATTTGACTCCAGTCTCCTGATTAGTGGGTCTAAATATATCGCAAACAATAGCGGGGAGCATGGGCAACCCTGCCTTGTGCCCCTGTTAATTTTTACCTTATCCGTTAACCCTGCATTAATTCTAATTGCCGCCACAGGATCTCTATACAATGTCTTTAATGCTGTTAAAAAGCCACTACCAAATCCCAATTTTTCCAAAACACTCCACATATATGCCCATGAAACAAGGTCGAAAGCTTTTTCAGCATCAAGTAGTAATACCGCGAACGGGTCTCCATCAGCCTCTGTTTTATCCATAAGGGTAATTAACTTCCTTACGTGGTGGCCAGGTTCTGAGCTGGGATGGTGCAGTGAGATAAATAACGGTGATGGATCAAGCCCTGATCTTTGGACTGGTAAGAGTGGTCTGCTTAATTCAGACACTCTGTTCATCACCACCCCCTTTTCTGAATCGTTTTTGGCCACTATAGGTATGGCAGGGTATACTCAGACATGAGTCCCTTTCTCACTGCACCATCAGGATTCAAGCAAGCCGGGCTGAAGACGGCTGAAATGCCAGAAACCGGTCCCCGGTAGCTTGTCTCCTTTCTGGTGAAGAATTGGCTTGGTAGTTTAGTCTGCGCTGTTCCCATGATGCACTGGGCCAGGGACAGACTGATTTGCATATAGCCAGGTTCTGAGCTGGGATGGTGCAGTGAGATAAATAATGGTGATGGATCAAGCCCTGATCTTTGGACTGGGTAAGAGTGGTCTGCTTAATTCCGACACTCTGTTCATCACCACCCCCTTTTCTGAATCATTGTGGGGCAAAAGGCACACTCACACACCTACACTGGGATTGCCCGGGTTTTCGGAACTAGATGGCATTAACACTCCCTTCTCTGCCCAGCTTCCCATATTTCCATCGTATACTTTACTAGGCCTTACAAACCCTCTCAGTTACCCTCTCTCTTCCCGCATAGGGCGCCAAATTAGTATAACTCTTGGTGCCAACCATAAAAGCATACTAGCCCCATGGGGAGCACCCACTGCCCAACTAACACGGCGTGGGTCCGACATCTATCGGACTTACTGGGGATGGACAAACTCACCCTTACAGTCATATCACGGGCGAAACATTCAGAACCATAGCTGACCTGCCCATGCTATTTGCGGTTACTACTTGAATCACTGAGTGAAGCCATGAAAATTCCACAATAACCCCGACACTGTACAGTACATAGCAAGTTATACTGGGGCTGGGTAGGGGGAAGGAACATTGGGCGGGATAGGGGGTTGTTTTCTTTCTTCTCTCATTATTTCCTTAAAAGGGTCAAAAAGTTGCATTATCACAATGTGAAATTGACAGGCTCCTCTCGCGATGTTTATTGTTAATTTGATATGCAAATGCAACAATAAAAGAGATTTAAACCAGAATACATAGTTGTGAACAGGCCATGACATTTTTAGCAGTTGCTCCTCAAACACAATCCCCGAAAGATGGTTTAGTAGTTTGATTGAGAAAGATGGACCTCTTATTATTTGCAGATGGCAGAGTGGAACAAATAGTTTATCAACACCGAAGGAACACAAAATCTGGAGGGCCAATAGCAGGCAAGCGATTTCCTCTTGTTATTTAGCTCCACCATATTCATGTGTTAGATGACAAAGCCATATTCTACAAGCATGGCTATTTAGTATTAAATCAGGAACTAATTAAATAGTAATGATTTTTGATAATGATGCTTTTGTAAAGATTGTTGTTCAATATTGCATGCCCTTTCTCAGGCAGCACATTGTACAATAACAATAGCTAATTGTTTATAGATTTGTATGAGTGCATAGTCAAATTCTATAGGATTATCACAGATGGCTTGACAAGTAGTACCAATGCACACAAACACTGGCAACCAGATACTATGCACAAAAAATTGGCAGAAGCCCTGTCACCCATGAGCAACACTGCAGATGATAGACAGTGAGTAGCCACCAATGTGCTCGAAATAGGTTCATGATTTGAATAAAGAGACATCCCAGACTTGGAGTTAGAGGAAAAAGCCACAAAACGAATTATCAAAGCGAGAAATAAACATGGTATCAGAAACTGCAAAGATGCAGACATGGAATGTGAGATAGAAATGAATACAAT
Organism: Lissotriton vulgaris; assembly: GCF_964263255.1. Taxonomy (NCBI): domain Eukaryota; kingdom Metazoa; phylum Chordata; class Amphibia; order Caudata; family Salamandridae; genus Lissotriton; species Lissotriton vulgaris. The sequence goes on from NW_028241537.1 coordinate 304,093, forward strand.
AATAGTGGGACCCAACATATATGCTATGCATTCTCCTGGCATAGTTAGTAAGGAGGCAGAGTATGGAAAGGGGCGACCATTCGGTCCCCCCGAACGTATGGTGGAGTACCCCGATCCCCCCGGGAAGCCATCTTGGGCGGGAGGCGAGTCTCGGCTGGTATGCCCGAAGCAGCGTAGCCGGGGCGCGCCTTTCCCCACCCTGGAGTGGGTTGTCCTAGACACTGACGCGGCCGGCCACGCCCTCGGAGGCAGGCGGAGGCGGGTTTACGCCTGCCCGAAGACGGATAAAAGGAGCAACAAGCCAAGAAAGCATCCTCTTGTTCCTGTGCTCTGAAGCTGCACCTCCCCGCTGCACGTGAGCTCGAGACGGAACGAAGAGCCAATTTCGAGCGTTGTAATTTTGTTCTTTGTTTTACAGATATCTGCGTTGGAGAATGCCGGGCAAGAAGGTCGGAAAGCGGGTCGGTACCGATCAGATGCTCCGCATGCTCATAAAGGAGGTTGCTGATTTGAAGAAGCAGAGGGCGGAAAAGAACTGGGAGGGAGGCCCGAAGCGAATCGTCGGACCAGCTTTGCCGGGAGTAGTTCCTAGCGGGAGAGGCAAGAGGTCCAAGAGGGGGGCACCTGGGGGGGAGACCCCGGTTCCCGATACACCGATAGAGGAGCCAATCCTGGTTCCGAAGGAAGGGCACCCGATTCCCGTGGTAGTCACTCCCGTGAACGGAGAAGATATGCCTCCAGAGTTGGCTGCACAACTGGCAGCATGGTTGGGAAAGGATAGCGAGGGCGGATGAGGCAATTGCAGGAATCTAGACAGGCTGCGAAGGCACCATCTTTTGTTCCCCCGCAGGCTCCGGTGGCTGAGATCGCGGTAGACGCAGGTTCGGCAGCAAGTACGGCACCTAGTTCAGGTAAGCGGCTACTGCCGATTGCGGGGGAGGGGTCTGTACCCTCGCGAAGGGAGAAAGTAGCCCAGCATGTTCCACTTGAAGTTAAGGAAAAGATTTGGGCTAATAAGTATGTGAACATGTTTTCTTTGCTTACTGACCATTACGAGATCGAGCATGTGAAGGCCCAAAAAGAGCTTATGCATCCGAGTGTTTGGCGCGCAAAAATGGCCGCCTTTAAAGTCGATGAGAACATAGGTACTTGGGGCAGAGCATTTGGCATTTTCACCTCCATTATGGGTGAGCGAAGGCCTGAGTTGTTGACAGAACTGCCTATTTATCAGACACGTATTATGGAGTTTTCTCAGGCTTATGAGGGCAATCATTGGTTTTGTTATGACAATGTTTTTAGGAAGGCCAAGGAGCACGATCCTGCTCTGACTTGGGATTGTTATGACTCCATTTCTTGGCAAAAAATGGAGAACTCTGGCATGTTAAAGGTACCATTGTTGGGGGGTAGCGGGGGGGAGTCTTCCCGCCAAACCTCTGGGACACCCTTTCGGACGGGTGCAGGTAACGAGCACCACTCGAAGTCGAGTGGCAACACAGGTAAAAGGGGGATTTGTTGGAATTTTAACAGGGGAAAATGTATGAGGCCCCAGGGGTCATGCAAGTTTAGACATGAATGTGGGGGGTGTGGACAGTCCTCCCATCCTGAGACCATTTGCAGAGCCAAAACGGGTGATAACGGTGGTAAGGGAAGCGCCAAACAGGTCTAAAATAGTCCGAGGGGCGCCTTTACCTACCCCGATTGATACCATGGCAATGATTCCTTGGCTCAACGAATACCCGGATCATGTCTCCGCTGGGGTGTTGCGAGACGGGTTTTCATATGGTTTCCGCATTCCAGTGGGGGATTTTCGGGATGAAGCAAGTTGTAAGAACCAACTGTCGGACCTGCAGCATACGGCGGTGGTACAGGTAAAGATTGGGAAAGAGGTGACTCGAGGGCGTGTTGCCGGTCCATTCGATTTTCCACCGGTTGCTAACTTTGTTTGTTCCCCATTAGGGGTGGTCCCCAAGAAGGACCCGGGTGAGTTTAGGCTAATACATAACTTGTCAGCCCCACGAGGTCTTTCCGTGAATGATGCGATAGACCCGGAAGTGTGTTCGGTGCGGTACGCATCTTTCGATGAAGCCGTCGCCATGTTGAATCGCCTGGGGCCCGGAGCGCTGATGGCCAAATCAGACATCGAGTCAGCGTTCCGGTTGCTCCCGGTACACCCAGACAATCAGCGTCTTCTTGGTTTCATGTTTCAGGGTCGCTATTACATGGATAGATGTATGCCAATGGGTTGCTCTATATCTTGTGCTTATTTTGAAAAGTTCCGCTGTTTTCTTCAATGGGTATTCACGAGAAAGACGGGTTTTCAGCATGTTATGCATTATCTCGATGACTTTCTGTTCCTGGGGGCAGCCGGAGATCCAGAATGTGGACAGGCTTTAAAGGAATTTTGTGTTCTAATGAATCATTTTGGTGTGCCATTGGCACCAGGTAAGACCGTGGGTCCCTCGACTTCACTCGAGTTTCTGGGGATCGAGCTCGACTCGGTGGAAGATTGTTTTCGGTTACCCAAAGAAAAAGTGTTAAAATTCAGGGCATCACTTGAAACTTGTATTCGAGAGTCTAAGGTAAACCTGCATCAATTGCAACAAACGGTGGGCCAGTTGAATTTTGCCCTCAGAGTAATACCAATGGCCCGCCCCTTTTCCCGCTCGATCGCACAAGCCATGGTCGGCCTTAAGGAGGGACATCACCGCACGAGGCTTTCGGCAGAGATTCGCCAGGACATGCGCATTTGGTTGGCATTCCTGGCGGATTTCAATGGTCGAATTGTCTGGAACAAGCCGGCGGTGTCCTCCGAGGAGCTGGGGCTGTGGACAGATTCGGCGGGGAGTATAGGTTTTGGCGCCATATTCGGTACGCAATGGTCGGCTCAGAAATGGCCGTCATGGTGGCACGAGTGCGGGCTGACGAGTAACATTGCCTTCCTCGAGCTCTTCCCTATTTTGGTGGCCCTGAAAACATGGCCTGAGGGGTTCCGAGATCACTCTGTGGTATTCTGGTCGGATAACATGACCGTGGTTGAGTGTATCAATAGTCAGGCAGCACTTTGTAAATGGATTCTGAGATTGCTTAAAGAAATTGTATTGTTGTGTATGCAGTTGAATGTGCTCTTTAGGGCGCGACATGTCCCAGGGGTGCTGAACCAAGCGGCTGATGCGCTTTCTCGTTTCCGTATGCAGGCCTTCTGGGGTTTTCTGCCCACAGCGGACCCGGTGGCGGCACCCTTTCCCGAAGCTCTCTGGTCTCTCGGTGCCCCGAACTACAAAACCTCGTGGGAGAGAGTTTAGCACCCAGGACAAGGAAGGCATATGAAGGGGCGTTTCGTTCCTATTGGTCCTTTTTGGGTTCTGCTAGGTGGGAGCTTTGGGGCCAGGAAGAGCTTGTCGTAAAATTTTTGCTGTCTTTACATCAGGCAGGCAAATCAGTAGCTACGGCCCAGAGGCATCGGGCCGCCATTTCCTTTATGGCAAGGGCTCATGGGATCCAGGACCCGACAGCGTCTTTCGTAGTACAGAAAGTGCTACGTGGGTGGCATCGCCTGGAGGGTCGCGGAGTAGATGAGAGACACCCGATAGGTCTGGATAGATTGGCCCTGTTATTTTCTGTACTCCCTGCGACATGTTCATCCCAGTATGAAACAGTGTTATTCCGAGCCGCTTTTGCGCTAGCATTCCACGGGGCTATGCGGGTAAGCGAACTGGTGGCGAAGAACAAGCAGGATACGGTGGGGGGACTGTGCCGTGAGCACATCCAGGTTAAGGGGGAGACGATGACTGCCTCGTTTGTCAGATCCAAGACCGATCAGGGTGCGATTGGGGACTGCATAGTCATACATAGGATTCCCGGGTCTCCCATGTGCCCTGTTGTTTGCGTAGAGGAATATTTGGTGCAGAGGGTGGCATCATGGGGGGGGACCTTGTTGAGACACGCTGACGCCACCCCACTGACGAGGTTTCAGTTCCAGCGGGTGCTTGCGATGTCAATTTCGGCCGCGGGCTTGAACCCCGGCGAGTTTGGGACCCATTCCTTTCGGATAGGGGCTGCTACTGAGGCTACAGCCAGGGGTCTGAGTGTGGAAAAAGTAAAACGTTTGGGGCGTTGGTCCTCGAATTGTTACAAAAGGTATGTGCGGTTGCACATGCTGTGAAGCTGTAATGATGTACTCACGCTTCTTGTTTTTGTTTGGTTTACAGTTTCGCAAGCTTACGAGGCGGGGCGGACTGTGCAGTCGACCCGACACCTGGGAACCAGCGGTCAGACATCACCGGCTGCGGAAAGAGAGGTGTGGGTCGTGGGCCACTCATACGTGAGGCGTGCCGCGGACGTATTCAAAGCAGGTGACATGATTCACATGGCTGGGGAATACGGGTACAGGGTGACCTTCTACGGAAGGGGCGGGCTCTGTATTGACCAGTTTCAATCCTTTTTCGAGGGTTTGTTAGGGCGGACAAGGTCACCGCCATCTATAATCATAGTCCATCTTGGGGGCAACGATTTGGTGGCCACTGGTAGACGACTTCTTCTCGAGGCAATACTTTCCACAGTAAGTTGGTTGGCGAGAAGAGTTCCAGGGTGCACAATTGCATGGTCCCATATGATTCCATGGAAAGTGTGGCGGGGGGCGAATTCGGTTTCTGCTCTGAATCACTCAGTGAAGAAAGTAAATAACAAATTGGGTAGATTGTTTCGTTCAAGTACACTGCATTCTATTCCACATGGTTGTATCAAGGGGGACAGTATGTACCTGGGAGATGGGGTCCACTTGTCCCGGGTGGGGAATGAGTTACTCATAGGAGACCTCATAGCGTGGTTAAAGAGTTTAAAACATGACCTTTAGGCAGGAGTTGTTGTGGGGAGTCCGGATAGCCGGTCAACTATCCGGCCTGTGGCGGTAAGGTCATGATCGGTGAGCAGTAATTGGAAGATCCCTATGGGGGGGCGTCACCCATTACGGATGGGAGCGCTCGGGGGAGGTGGCCATTGGCCCCTCAACGGGGAGGCGGTCCCTTCTAAGGATGGGCCGCCGAAAGGAAAGGAAAGGCAGTCAAGGCCCCTTCCTGGATAGGAGGGGCTACGGGCCCCTCCTGGGGAATTTCCCGGGGCCAGGACACCTGCGACGGCAGATGTGGTAAGTTGTGTGGGGTGGGGAGGGGGTTTACGCTACCTTCTAGACACCTCACACGAGTCCTCGGACGACCTTTAAATGGCGACGAGTTCATTGGGGCCCCCGTCAAGTCAAGGGAAATTGGTAGATGCACTTGAGGTACGCCTCTGTGCGGTCGCCCCTCCCAAGTGGGGGGGGTATTTCTGGTTAGGGATCTGACACCGGTTACGACCTTGCCGTTGGCCCTTAAAAGTTAGGATGTACAATTATAAGTTAAATGTTTTGTAGGATGTTAGTTCGGCTAGGAGAACCTTTGTATTAGAAATATGTTAAGGTTAGCCAAACATCGTAATGTGGAAATGAAATTGTACATAATATGAAACTGTTATTTTAATGTTTTGATTTTGTTTCATATTTTAATAAATACGGCCGGGAGGGTGACTCCCTCCCGCCTTCCAAAAGTTCAGAACCGTTTCCGGTTTCCCATCCTTGGGGATTGTGTTGAGAGGGGGTGGCGGGTATCTCAGCCATATGGAAAGGGGCGACCATTCGGTCCCCCCGAACGTATGGTGGAGTACCCCGATCCCCCCGGGAAGCCATCTTGGGCGGGAGGCGAGTCTCGGCTGGTATGCCCGAAGCGGCGTAGCCGGGGCGCGCCTTTTCCCACCCTGGAGTGGGTTGTCCTAGACACTGACGCGGCCGGCCACGCCCTCGGAGGCAGGCGGAGGCGGGTTTACGCCCGCCCGAAGACGGATAAAAGGAGCAACAAGCCAAGAAAGCATCCTCTTGTTCCTGTGCTCTGAAGCTGCACCTCCCCGCTGCACGTGAGCTCGAGACGGAACGAAGAGCCAATTTTGACCCACCCACCAGCCCCTGAGGACAGCCAGTTGTTTTAATAAAGTTTTGGTGTGGTAACTCTATTTCTTGCAGGTTGTGATGATTGTCGTGATATTTTGAGTATGCAATAAAGAATGGTCATTTTCAGTATGTTTTTTCAAATAAAGTAATTCTGCACTAGTGTTGATCAGTAATCATACTTGTAATAGTTATGGTTGTTTTGTAATTTAGTGATTTTAGGTAAATTGTCGTATTTATTTTGGTCGGGCGGTAAGGTCATGATCGGTGAGCAGTATTTGGAAGATCCCTATGGGGGGGCGTCACCCATTACGGATGGGAGCGCTCGGGGGAGGTGGCCATTGGCCCCTCAACGGGGAGGCGGTCCCTTCTAAGGATGGGCCGCCGAAAGGAAAGGAAAGGCGGTCAAGGCCCCTTCCTGGATAGGAGGGGCTACGGGCCCATCCTGGGGAATTTCCCGGGGCCAGGACACCTGCGACGGCAGATGTGGTAAGTTGTGTGGGGTGGGGAGGGGGTTTACGCTACCTTCTAGACACCTCACACGAGTCCTCGGACGACCTTTAAATGGCGACGAGTTCATTGGGGCCCCCGTCAAGTCAAGGGAAATTGGTAGATGCACTTGAGGTACGCCTCTGTGCGGTCGCCCCTCCCAAGTGGGGGGGGTATTTCTGGTTAGGGATCTGACACCGGTTACGACCTTGCCGTTGGCCCTTAAAAGTTAGGATGTACAATTTCAAGTTAAATGTTTTGTAGGATGTTAGTTCGGCTAGGAGAACCTTTGTATTAGAAATATGTTAAGGTTAGCCAAACATCGTAATGTGGAAATGAAATTGTACATAATATGAAACTGTTATTTTAATGTTTTGATTTTGTTTCATATTTTAATAAATACGGCCGGGAGGGTGACTCCCTCCCGCCTTCCAAAAGTTCAGAACCGTTTCCGGTTTCCCATCCTTGGGGATTGTGTTGAGAGGGGGTGGCGGGTATCTCAGCCATATACCCTGTTGACTATGCAAAGACAGGTTTGACTGAAATTGAGCTCTCCAGTGCTCTTCAAGGTCAGTTTTACACCTATTTCTGTCATTCTGAATGATAATGCAGACACACTGCTCAAGTTGAAAACATCCTGAACCTGCTGGCGACAGAGAGAGATCGATATTCACACGGGTGCATTCTTTTCAACCGTGCCACTTTTTCTGGTCAACTTTTTATTGCTCGTTTCCTCCTTTTCAGGGGGCAGGGTTACTACATTGTTATTTCTGCTCCTGGAATTGTCAATCCTGTGAGTGACAGCAGTTTGAGAAGTACAGGAATACCTCGGTACTCTGGGCCCGATTCACAGAACTAACTTAAGACAAAATCCTAAAACTACTTTTAGTATTCACAGAAGTTAGGATTTTGTCTTAAGGTTGTCTTAAGACAGACTTAAGACAAAATCCTAACTTAAGTCTGTCTTAAGTCTGTCTTAAGACAAACTTAAGACAAAATCCTAACTTCTGTGAATACCAAAAGTAGTAAGTTTAGGATTTTGTCTTAAGTTAGTTCTGTGAATCGGCCCCTCTGAGTTGAATCTTTAGCAGCTCTTCAGAAATGGAGAATTAGTGCACAGATCTCTTTTACAGTACATGATTCCACAAAAATTCCACATTTTTCTCCAATTTCCTACCTTGAATTTCACGAGCTTTTTATTGCCAAATCTTTGAGTGACAAACTCCAGAATTGCAAAATGATATGTAATATTTCTAGTACCTCCTGATAATGGCGACATCAGTAATGATGGCCTAGTTATAATGAGGGTCCATTAGTCATAACAGTACGCCCTACAGATTCATTAGTCAGCACATTGCATTTGTGGAGTTGCACAAGGAGCCTTCTTCCACAGTTGCTGCATACTAGCTGCTGACCGATAATGTGGGCCTCTGGCTCATGGACATATTTCTAAACTTTACTCAAAGCTTTTCTACTGATTATCATCATAGGTTGGATACTGCAATCACCAGGGTGGAAGCCATGCCCACCAAACTAAGAGACCCCCTAACGGGACCCGAAGTTGACAACAGATGTCATAGGCGCCCCTAGCGGCGGTCCCTCAACTTGACTATATTCAATGACAGAAGAGCCCTAAGGGGGGCGGTGCGCTTGCATAAACTCAATTATATAGTACTCACTGCCAATTATTATTATTTATTTAAGAAGCTTATACAGTGCACAGCTACCCCCGGAGGGGTGTCCCGGCGCTAAAACAGAAACTCAGAGAAGGAGGAGTGGATCAAACATTACAGGACTGGAAACATGCCAAAAACATGGCCTCATTACGTAAAGCCTACAAACAATCAACATGGGCAGATAAGAAACAAAAAGAACAGATGGAGTGGCTAAAATACAAGGCCTGTTAAAAGAAGAAAACCTGACACATTTCTGGAATTATGTAAATAATCTCCGCTGCTCAAGCAAGAGCAGGGGGAACGCGGTCACAGAAGAACCCTGGTCACGATACATCACCCAACAATATTTCTGTGAAAGTACAGACCGAATGAGGCCGAAAACAGCGAGGCTTATGATAACATGTCAACGGACATCCGTGGGTTGACCACTTCGGCCCAGGTCTGTAGGCTTCTAAAATCCATGAAAAATGATGGTGCCCAGGGCCTAATGGCCTTCCATCTGCCGTATTTAAATGCCCTACAAATTGAGGAATCATCACTAACAGCAGACTCTGGTCCCTGCACAGTCTGGAAAAGGGTTATAAATAAGCAGGCAAGATAAATCTCATTCCAGATGGACCGCTGGGCCTTAAAATCATCTACTATTCTACTCCCTTTGACGATTTGTACCTCCCTGACCATATCTCTCTGACAGTTTAAACGCACGGTCAGCAGAAACATTATGTTTATGCGTCTTATAGGCCTGCAATCCACTGCTTTTAACCGTTGGGCCCCACGTGGTGAGGAGGGGGCTTGTAGATTGAGTAATTACAGGTCTGAATCATGGCTACATCCTCTGTGCTGTTGTCCTGCCTTGGATGCCCCTACAAGAGTCCTCCTAAAGCCATTATATCTAAAAAGGGGCATTAACACATGCTCGGAGGCATCTGCTCTCTGTTTTACACAAACAGATAGTCAAATACTCGCAAGGTCAGGAAATTATGTGAGAATTTTGGAAAATCTTTTCTCTCCTCCCATTGCCTTTTCGCATTTGGTCTCCATTTCTCAAAAATGTATCACAGACCATTTTGCACCACAGTTCAGTGTTTCTCCACTGAGTCAGAATGGTATTTTATCTTTGATTTTGAAGGTTTTACCTGGGATTATGGCTATTGTATGAGATTGCATTGCCTGAATAATGTGTTTTAAATGTGATGGTCTGCTCCGCCTTGCCTTTGATAATGTAAAGAAGTATCAGGGGCATTTCCATTGCAATGGTTTTAAATACCTGCACAAAATTGATAAATTCTTGAAAATCAAGAAAAATCTAGTACCTCATGATAATGGCAACATCAGTAATTATGCCCTAGTTAGAATGATGGTCTAATAGTCATAACAGAACACCCTACATATTCATTGCATTTGTGAAGTTGCAAATTTTAACCTGTTGAAAAGTTAACGGAGCCTTCTTCCACAGTGGCTAGGCATACTAGCTGCTGGCCCTATGTAGCATATGCTCGTTTTGTGAGGGTCTGGAAATTATTAAGGGTGAAGCGATATTTTTATGCTCATTCATGGTTTTGTGAATACCTGTTGACGATCAGATTTCCTTCACAATTCATTTACTTTTGATTTCCTCTTTTTATTTAGCAACCTCAAATTGTATTGTTGTTTCCTACATGTGATTTAGATTTGGGACTACATAATATATTACTTCCTCCATTATTTATATGTAGAGTCCATATTGTTACAATCTCGTTAATATCAGTTAGATATACGTATACTCTGTTTTCTTTTTCATTTTTGATGCTACCACCAAAATCTATATCTTTTTTTCTTTACCAATGCGGGGGTATTCTTAAAAAGCTGCTTCCTGGAAGAACATGACCATTTTAAAAATGTGTATTTAAAATTCTGATCTCAGGAAAGAACCAAAGTTTGTTCTGTTTTAAACAAGCATTGGTATATCTAATAGGTCTCGCCTTTGAGACCTTATAATTGTTCAAAAACAAAGCTATTGGCTTTGCTAATGTGTCTAAGCTATGTGGTAGAGAAGTGTGACTTGTGTGCAGCATGTTGCAACGTTAAAATTAAAAAGCGTTATAAGCCTTTTTGTTACCTATCTACAATTAAGATGAGATTATGCATAACTGAACATCCTTATTAAAAAAAAATATTTTATAAAAAATATTTTTGTTGTTGTTTTTGGAATGTTTGCAAATTTGTCCTGCTTGTTCTAATGGTTGGTGCAGATTTCTTTTTGCTTTAGGTGGGGGGCGTGGGAGGGGGGGATATAAACAACAGGCGGGTAGAGATTAGAAAATAGCATGTAAATTATAATTTGTGTAGCGGATGTACATCAGGGGAGAATTAACAGATGCCAGATTTTGAGGGTATTATGTAGCTTTAGCAATGGCTGAAGTTTGGAAAAGACAATTAAAAAACATAACACATATTGTCCTTTGTCTTCCATCTGGTGCTTTGAAAAGGGTCATGATAGGTAATGTCAATAAATGAACTGGAAAACAACCGAACCCTTGCATCATGCTGTTATAAAAGCATCCCCTTGGCTTCAGATTATCCTGCTACAATTAAAGAGGCTCCCTGTAAACTACTCCTGCGAGGTTGATCTGAATTTGACTAGGTCTATAAAGAACGCATTTGGGGGCATATTAACAAGAACTGTGATAAAATTATCGCCGTTTTAAAGCAGGAAAATGCCGCTAAAACGGCGATAATGGGCTTGATAATATGCCCTTGTGAATTCCCATAGCGGCCCAGGTTAACACCAGAACCTGGGCTGCTAAGGGAATTTACAATGACATATTATCAAGCCCATTATCGCCGTTTTAGCAGCAGTTTCCTGCCCCTAAGACGGCGATAATTTTATCGCAGTTCTTGATAATATGCCCCTTGGGGTTTTGAGTACGAAGAGCTGGGCACTTGGGTGTACAGAGTGTGTGCATCTAGGGGTACACTGACAGGATGAGGTGGTATGAGACGCATGGATTAACAGGCACTGTGGACAGGGTGGCTTGGGAGAGTGATTCTTGCACATGGACTCATGTAGTCTGTGGGTGACTTCAGTCTCCATAACAAAGATTGGAGTGTAACACAATGCCCCCGGTAGATGATGCAAATCAGCCTGCCTGGCATGTGTCGTTCACGCTGCAAAATGCGCTGATGCTGCTAAGTGGCCACAGACCTGCAACAAGTAACACCTTCAAACTTCTATGGCCCATTGCCTGTCCGTGTTGCTGGAGAGAAACCTGGGCTTTTGGAAAGCAGACGTCCCGGTCTGAAAATCTATTTTAACAAAACATCGGTGCCCATCTGTACCTACCAGTACAACCTTAGTACCTAAAGATGCAAGCCTCTGTGGATGTGTTTCTGTGGTCCTATACCAGGCTTTTTTATGTTTTTATCTTATGTGTGCCAAAGTGTGAGTGTCCACATATGGGACGTGTCCATAGGTAAGCTTGTGTGAGAGTGTATGTGTGTATTGTATGTTGCTCTATGTACCTATGTACGATGTGTTTTAGAGGCTATGTAAATGTATTGCTATATATTTATGTTATCATGTATGTGTGCATGCATATATATAATGTATGCTGCCTGTGTGTGCACACATGTATATGTGCATTAGTTTGTCTCAGTTTGACCAAGGGCAACTTCAGACCCAGTGACATTAGCACACACAACACAGAGTTGGCGCCAGGTGCACAGCTTCTAGACACCTTACAATAAAAACCAATCAACACATATGACCAAGCTATACCCCTTCCATGCTTATGACGAGCATAGCTTGTCATGAGACACAGTGGAGCTGTGCTCATGACGAGCTGAGCTCGTCATAACGGCTGCGGCACTCCCAAGCACAATTGATTCCCTGACTGTGCGGGAGAATCAATCAGTGGGTGGAGTCGTGACGAGCCCAGCTCGTTAAGAGTACAGCTCCACTGTGCCTCATGACGAGCTGGGTTCGTCACGAGCACCGCGGTGCCGCGGCCCCCTCCCCCCTCTCCCCCGCGCCGTGGCGGAATTACCCCCATGGCGAAGGGGTTAAAATCAAGTTTGTTAAGGATATTGTGTTGTAAGGGCATTTTTAGGCTTTAGTGGTGGGTAAGGGTATTGGGTTGTAAGGGTGATTTTATGGTTTAGGGGTGGACACAAGTTTTCATTGGAAAGAGTATTTTTTGGATTTTAGAAGTGGGTAAGGGTATTGGGTTGGAAGGGTGATTTTGGATTCATGGGGTGGCTGTTTATTGGGTTGTAAGGATATAAAGGTGTTTGTTACGGTTTAAGAGTGGAGAAAAGTTTAGGGTGGTAAAGATGTTTTAGGATTATGCGGTTGGCAGGGGCACTGGGTGGTACGTGTATTTTTAGGGTTTAGAAGTGGCTAGAGGTATTGGGCAGAAAGGGTATTTTGGGATTTTAAGGATATGGTGTGGTAAGGGTAATTAATGAAGGGGAAGTTTGGAGGTTCCCTCTAATAGAAATAACATAAAATAATCTAATATAATTATTATGTATATGTATATATAACCTATTGGCTGTTGCCATTAGCTAGTTATAGTGAGGACCATGTTTCCATAGGGAAAGCATTATTTTCACTTGCCTATATCTTTGCTACCCGTTGACGAATCTTCACTTGATTTTCCCCAAGAAGTGCCCTGTGATTCTTGTTGTACATTGAAAGTTTTGGGATGATCTCTTAAGCGGGAACAGAGAAAAGGGGTGGGGTGATAAAAGTGTTTTCTGATGATCATTTCCATTGAGTTTTTAGTCACAACTAAAGTCCGACTACTGGAAGGAATGACACCAAATTTGGCGGAAAGGTAGCTCTTGGTTCAGAAAGAACCCTTTTTGTTATTTGGTGTAAATCAGTTCCATCGTTTTTGAGATATTAAATACAATTTTTAAAATATAGGACATGGATCCTCCGAGGGGCAGAGAGTCCAGTGCTGAAATCTGATTGGCTGCCTACACTTGTTCCAGGAAGTGTTGGTGCCCATCTAGGTACTCAGCTTCAGCTGAGTCCCGCAAAATAGTTTTTAACAAAAAAAAAGGGGGCAGAGTAGGAATACCCTTAGCTTTGGTCATGGGGTCCTAAAGGAATACCTATAGGGCCAAAAAGCACATTTAAAAAAACATGGTGCCACAATTATGCGATGAAGCCACAAATATGTGGCAAAAATGTAAAAGAAACATGTGCCGGCTCCCGCTCTTGTTTTTAATAAAGCCTGGTCCCAAGCACATTTTTTTTAAAAAGGAGATGGGCGCTTGGGGCAACTTTTTTAAGCTTATTGAGTCCCAGGGACTTCCAACTCCCTGGGGAATTATTGGTTAAAAAAGAGGGGCACTCAGGGGTCCCACTTTTGTGTGATCGCTACCCCTGGGGACCACCACCTCCATCTCCACAGAGCTAATCAAACATTAAAGGGGAGCCACGCTGGCCCTTCAAGCCCCGGGGACCATCACATCCCTTGAGCTGAAAAGCACTTAATGGGGACAACCACCTCTTAGGAGCCAAATGTTCAAAAATTAAATGGAAAAAGGGATGCTTGAGCCCGATCCAGTCACATAGGGCACCTGAGACCACCACCTCCCTGGGGCTGGCCCTGAAATATCTGGCTCCTGGAGCCACACATGGCCATTTGGGCTGCCACCCACCCAGGGCCAGTTCCTGCTTTGTCCAGGGGTGCCCACAATCAGACATATCTGTTTGCTTTCACTTGGCAGGAACCAAGCAAGAGCAAACACTCCAGTTTCAGAAGGTAGGGAGCTTTCAAAGTGCTACCACCAACCAGAATTGGATGTTTCATCAATTTCTCTGCCCTCTGACATGCAAGCAGGGAAAAGATTAGATTGCCCCTACACAGATGGAGCTTCATTGCCAGCAGCTCCCTCTGGGAAGCAGGGATTTTGTCTCCCGCAGGAGGCAGGGAGATGAATGGGACCACAGGGGTCTTGAAGAGAGAATAAAGAAGCAAAATAAAGTTGCTGTTTGGTTGAATGAGTTGTTGTGGGAATGGCTGTATTTGAGAGTGTCTGCCGAAATGACTGTATGGGAGAGTGAGTAGATGTGAGAGTGTTTGTACGGATGTGTGAGAGGGTATTTACGTTGTGTGGGTATCTGTAAGTGAGTGTGTGAGTGCTTATATGGGTGATTGAGTAGCTGTGTGAAGAGACTGCATGTGTGAGTGAGTGGGTGTATGATTGGCTGTATGGGTTAATAAGTAGGTGTGTGAGTAGCTGTTTGGGTGAGTTTGTGATTGTGAGTAGCTTTATGAATACTTGTATGTGTCTATGAATGGGTATGTGACTAGTTGTGGGGGTGTGTGAATGGGTATATGAGAGGTTGCATGGGAGTGTAAGAAGGTGGGTGAGTGCTCCTGTGGATGATGTCATCAGTGATTTAAGTTGAGATGTCATCAGTGATGTACTGGCCATGCAATGAGTGATGTAATATGTTAGGTCATAAGCACCTTGTCATGAGTGCTGTAATATGTGAGGTCATAAGCAGTGCATTGCTGGGGCGTAATTTATAGTTAGCTCAGGTAGCTTTAACTGATTAATTTCTATGGATTTGTTTGAGTGAAATCTGGGCGTAACTATACTGCCACTAAATCCTTTGTTTTTTCCATGAATTGCTAAGGTTATATTGCCTAACTATAACATCCCTAACATTTAAAGTGAATGTCTATGTTTTTTTAACTACAAGGTGAGTTTGCAATCTGGTGGAGAAAGAAGACTTGGCATCTGACCACCTCTCAGCAATCCCACTGGGTTGGACTTACTATTGATAACAGGAGGGCTTCTTGGCACCAAAGACCCTCAGCATCCAAAGTGACTTCATCCACCAACCATTAGTGCACCAGGAGGCGCGTTTGCAGAGTGGTTGAGGTAACAGGAGGGTAGTTGGCCACCAAGGATGTCCTTGAGGGCCAACTAACCCTCTTATTACCTGCAATAAGCCCCACACAGCAGGAATGCTGAGTTCCGATAGCAGGCCATGCCACCTTTGTCAACCACTCTGCAAATGCACTTCCTGATGAGCTCTTGGTTGGGGGACAAAGTCCCCTTCGCTGCTAGTGGTCCTTAGGGAGAATGGATCACTTGTCCTGAGTAACCAGGGTTTATTAGTTTTCGTTTAATGTACCGATAAAAAACCCTCATTCACGTACCGAGGCACAGGTGTCGGTATATCTCGATTCTCCGCCTCTCTCTTAGCAATGTGACAGCATCATCATAGGGTTAGTCCTCATGCTTCCTCCACCCGGAGGTAAGCCACTGGTTAGTACAGTAGTGATTAGTGATGGTGGATAACAGTGCAAGTGAAGAAATTGTGTTAAAAAGCTTGTATACCCAGACAAAAAGAAATCTTAATGGGTCTGGGTTCGAGCTTCTTTAAAAATTATTTTGTGTATAGGAAGGGGAGTTAGGAGTCTTCCGCACTATTCAATGTCCATAAAAAGGTTTCAGCCTTGTTTTATGCTCAGGAGGCTCAAGTAGGCTTTCTTCAGGACCTAGAAAAGATAGTGAGAGATGTGTTATCAGGGTCTATATGGATCAAGGTAAATTTACCCAACTCTTATAAGGTCTAATAGTACCTGTAGATAGAGGAGGAAAACATGATAAACAGACATATATAGAGAGCGTCAGTTGTGCAGTCTCCAGGATTGATGCTGTCCACGTACATGAATACAGAAGTAACTAAAAAATGGCAATTCTTTTCACAAATGACAAAATATTCACTTAGTCCCAACTGGCAAAGGATCTCTTTTTGTTCACTTAATGCTAAAACACAGCCCCTCGGTTGGTAATTGTCTGGGTAAATTGAGTTCACAGTCCTCACTCATGGATGAATGCCACTTTATTTTAATCCTAATTATTCCATGAGTGCATGCTATATAGTGGTTTAATTCTTAGCTCTGGTGTTTAATGATGACTAGTTTTCTGAACTAGTGTCTTCCTGGTGTCATACTTCTCTAGACATTGCATGCGCTATGCGTCTACTTGTTTCGAATTCTTTAGTCATGTGGGACAGGCAAGGACTGAAATAAGAATTAGAGAGGTACTTGTCCTTTGTTCATGTCTAAGACCTCATTATTTCATAGCTACGCCTCTCCACATACTTTAGAATGGAAACATATGTTTGCCCTTTTTGCAGTGCGTGTCTAGATTCCCTCTTGTTATCTTTGTTGTTAAAATACTCGGCCTGCTGTGTATTTCATGCCTGTCGTGTCCTCTTAAGATACGCAATGTTACTGTTCGGGTGCATGGTGCAGGAGATACGTATTTAAACATGCATCACAAACATGGTTGTTCAAAATTCAATGCGTGGTTCTTATGAGGAACAGTGCTATAGACAAGGTTTTGTGCAAATCGTGTTTTCGCCCACATCACGTGCAAGTCGTGCCCCTACCCACAATGCCCCATTCTAGCGTACCTTTCACCTTTAGGATTTGTGCATCATCGGGTGGCCCGGGGGTTTGGTTCCTGCTAAGTAAACAACATTTGTGAAAAACAGTTACAATTGATTCTGAGTAATACGTTACGGTTTTGTTGAGTCTTCATGCAGTGATGCTGCCTCTACCTATTACGCGGATGTAGCACAACTTGTGCTGACTCTACCTCTCAGGGCCCGGTTCGACTTAGTGTTTGCTTCCAGTTCGATTGAAGTGTTGACAAATATGATTGAAAAAAGACTATGCATCGAATCGGAAAAAAGACACAA
Organism: Lissotriton vulgaris; assembly: GCF_964263255.1. Classification (NCBI taxonomy): domain Eukaryota; kingdom Metazoa; phylum Chordata; class Amphibia; order Caudata; family Salamandridae; genus Lissotriton; species Lissotriton vulgaris. Next base: position 320,951 of record NW_028241537.1, read on the forward strand.
GACAAATGTTGTTAACCTAGCAGGAACCAAACCCCTGTGCCGCCCGATGATGCACAAAACTAATAAACCCTGGTTAGTCAGGACAAGTGATCCATTCCCCCATTGATTTTTTGATAATACAAATAAGGAAGCCAAATGGATTACAACCCCTTCCTTTTCCCCCCTCCTTCTGATTTGATATAGTTTAAGCAGCAACCAGCTTTTGGAGATTTTTCAAAGTTTGTATAAGCACCCCAAATTTGGAGAGTGCGATGGCAGAAAATTTAGGCCTCAGCTATATGACGTACGAATTCAATGCAATTCTATCTTTACCATCATTATTACAATACAAAGACTTAACTCAGACCTTAGCCCAAACAACTGATTGGGATGAACTCGGAAATAAAGAAGGAACAAGTTAGAATAGCCGTCCACGGAAAATTTCTGACGGAATATCTCCTTGCCAACGCAGCACCTAAAGGCCAGTGGGTGAGCAATGCCCCCCGTATCTTTCTCCATGACATCCTTTTTCAGAAAAGATGGTTAGAAATCTTGTGGAAGTGCACAAGGGACTACCTGGTGTTAATTATAAAAACTGCCACAAGACTAACAGTAGAACTCACCATTAAGATCCAAGTGAGCGAAGCCAAATTGCAGAACATGGTGCACATCATGGTGTAGAAGAAGAGACTCGAAGAAATAAATCGAGAAATGAACGAGACAAAGGAATACCTCACACAAAACAAAATACAAAACTTGGGAAAGATTTGAAGAAGTTCTCAATGGAACGCATGCATCCTTACAGCTCAGAAGACTGTAGAGCCCCAGATAATATGTCTGATAACAAGTCCAATGCTGGAACTTCCACAGAGGGCTCAGACTGGAGTGGCAAGGAATCCTACACACTAAGAAGGAAACAGAGGACAAAATCGACGCATAAGTCGCCGTAGACCAAACATGTGGCATACCCCTTACCATGGGAACCAACACCAAGGGATACCTTTCCAACCATTCAACCCCAGTTTCCAAGGTTGGTTGAACCCATATTCTCATGGCCCGCCACTAATGGGACCACTGAGGGTACCACAGATGGGACAGAACTACACACAAAGGACCCCTTTTTAGGAAGAGGTCAGCAAAACCAGAGGGACAGACAGAAAGGAGTAACACTGGCTGGAGCAGTGCTCCCGCCAAGCCATAGCAAACTGGAATTTCCTGGGGGTGGGAACCCCTGAACATTGTTGGAGCCGGCCCTGGGGGGAGGCGGTCTGGAGGGTCATGGAGGACCCATCTTCTGTGTAGCCCCTGGGTGGTGGTGGTCCCTGGTGGTCGGTCTCCAGGGCCATGGAGGGACCATCTTCTGTGTCGCCCCTGGGTGGTGGTAGTCCCTAGGGGTCTGCAACGGACCACAACATTTACTTAATTTGGGGAGGTGGTGGTTCCAGAGCTATGTGTGGGGAGGCTCCTGCCCCCAGCTCATTTTTAAAGATAGCCCCGGGGAGGTGGTGGTCCCCAAGGCTGTATGGGTGGGCAGGAGCCCCCATGCATTTTTATCACAAATATAAGGCTAGGGGGGTGCTTGGTCTCCCGCATTTAATGACTGTAGCCCGGGGAGGTGGCAGTCCCCGGGCTGCATGGAGGGCAGAGGAACACATGCATTTTCTTTTTTTTTGTCAAAGATATGTTTTTTAGAAATTTTGGAGTGTACATTCCACCAACACCCAATTCGTCGACACATGATCCCACGCAGAGAACAATAAGTCTCAACAACATTTTTAGTATAGGGATAAGTGCAGCAAGCAAAGGAAGTGAGCTCCTCATCCGAATTAGATAGCCAAATGCGAGTTACAGCTGCTAGACCACCGGAGCGCTTCCTACTGTCGCAACAGAGCAGGAATATAAAAAATCATGCAACATTGCTAAGAAATCAGGCAAACAACATGTGACTCAGCAAATCTCTGTGACAGTACCATCTCCAAAATAAGCATGTGGTGTGCTGCAAAGGAATGAAACTCAGCTCAATGAAGCATGTCCCAACGTGGGACATGCAATGACATAACAACAAGAAGAACAAATCCTCCTCCCCACCCCAACGCACCCCACACCCACCCGTGGCGGTGGCAAAAAGCAGAAAATCATGGGAGCGGATAGCGCTAGCACAGAAATCAAAATTGAAAGAGATGGAGAGCTCTGATGGAAGAGGGACAAACTGGGGACGGGAGGCCCCGAGAAAGGAAAGTGACCAGGGGACCCCATTTAAATTCAAAATTCTTAAAAACGTCTCTGAAGATGTCAGACATACGCTCTAAGTTCAGTAATCTCCAAAGGCGAGAGTGCCAAAGGGAGATAATCGGAGCCTTCTTCTTCTTCCAGGCGCCCGCCAGAGTAACTTTGGCCACGCCAATACAGAGCCACATTATCATTTTATCAGCAGGAGTTTGATGTTCAAGGGAAGGGTCACGCAGCCCTAGGAGGATACCTTACCGTGTTCTTCAAGTCAAACTCCTGTTTGCATTCATCGAAGGTGAGGGGCTCACAGTCGTGGAATAAGTGTATCAGAGTCAAACAACCTCCCTTCTTCCCTGCCTCAAAGGGTCCCTCATGTAGTGCCGGGGGAAAAGCTGGATTGTGGTGGATTGGGGTAAAGGGGGATGGGAAGGAGACCCACCTATCGTTGCCCGCAACTGTGTCCCAAACCTTGAGAGTGGTGGGTGTAGGTGTACTAAGATACGTATTCGGAGGTCTGTCTTTACGGGGCGCCACACCTAATCCCATATGGTCCAACCTGTCATGCTGCGGTCCATATGTAGCCAATGTTTCTCAGATTCTTTCTGTGACCATTCGACCAGAACTCGCAACTGGGCCCCCTTGTAATAGAGGTGGACGTCTGGCAAGCCAACTCCCCCTTCAGTGCGGGGGCGGCGGAGTAAAGAGTAAGAGAAGCGTGCCCGTCCACCCTGCCAGACAAAGCGTAAGATCATGGCTTTCATTCTGCGAAAGAAATCGTGGTCTCACTCAATAGGTAAAGCCTGAAATAGATACAAAAGTCTGGGCAGACAAGTCATCTTCATCGCATGTATGTGACCCAGCCATGATAGGAAGAGCGACTTCCATTTTGCAAGCTCTGCTTGAATGCGCGCAAGGAGAGGAGGGAAGTTAGATGCATAGAGCCCTTGAGTATGCAATGTCAGATAGACCCCTAAATACTGAATTATCGAGGAAGCCAAAGCCAGGGGAGTGAGGGATCAGAGTCTGAGGACCGCCTCAGGGGCAGTCGTAAGATTGAGTATAAAAGACTTACTAGAATTAATTTTAAACCCTGAGACCACCTCGTAGCACTCAAGTTCGGACTGCATATGTGGTAGAGAAGTGTCAGGCTTCAACAAGGACAGAAGCACATCATCCCCAAAGAGGGATATTTTATGGGGTTCCCAAGCAAATGGTATCCCCTAAATACCAGGATTAGTCCAGATCACTAGGGCCAGGGGTTCAATACTGAGGGCAAAAATTAAGGGAGGGAGGGGACAACCCTGCCGAGTACCTCTCGAGTGTGGAAAGGTGGGGGAGCGTACCCCATTGACTACCACCCTAGAATTGGGGAGACAATAGTTTGGCTCTTATCATGTTTTCCAGACTCTGAGATGTTTCTGCATGGAGTTACGACCAAATTACGTTTCAGGTTGCTATGGTAATTGGCATCATATCACGGGGAAGTAAACAACCATCCCTCTATGTCCAAGGGACATATTGTGTCTCTTCCCGAACCTGACCAATTGTAAAAGGGTGAGGCCCTAATCCGCTGACAACATCCTCTCCTAGCATCATGTTCCCCGCAGAGATAATAGGTAAATAGCCGCCGCCACCCCATCCTTAAACCCCCCAAAGACCCACAGAGTGCCCACTCCCAACATCACTTGCCACACAGAAGCAGTTGTTAAAAAAGCCACCGCCACTACCACCCACACCAGCCCACCCAAAAACCCCCAGTAAAACAAGAACAAAGAAATACAAATAACAAAAGCAAACAAAGTTCTCGATCTCTTCATGAGGTCGGAACGGCCCCACGGAGATCATGAAGGACTACGGGTCTGAGGACCCGGTCCACGCCCGCTCCAGCGGGTAGTCGTATCCATAGTATAGTAAGGCAACACATAAAGACCAAGATAGGCGTAAGGAGTGTTGGAGGCTAGGCCCAGCCCACTGCCAAGGTGGAGCAACAAAGAATTATGGCCAACATGCAACATGTACCGTATCTAAGATACCGAACACAGTCTGCGACACAGGTACAGGGGTTCTCAGGAAATAACCCTACAGAGTCATGGCAAGAGAAGCAGCCTCAGGTTTACACATACAGTGTGCCGTAAGGAGGAGACATCCCCATTGGTGAGAAGTTTCCCACATCGCAGAGGCAGGGGCCCCAGTGGGGCTCAGGAAGTGAAAATCCCGGCTCACCCAGTAGATGAAGGCCCTTACCACAACACATCAGGAGGAACCAAATACAGCGGTCGACAGTGCGGATCAGCATCAAGTTGGGAGGGCCACCTGAAGAGTTAACTGAGGTCGATCATCTTCTGGCCTTCCGCGACAAGGCTGAGGATGAAGAGGAGGCGCCCCCGATGGTACCTCCATTTTTGTCTGTCACCTGGACCTCTTCGGATGTGGCAACGCCCAGTAAGTTCAGTCCTTCCTGAAGGTCGGTGACATGGCACCGTTTATTCTGAAAGTCGAACCTCAGCCCGAAAGGATACGTCCACTGGTACCTGATTTTTTCATCTCGGAGTTTAGTGGTGATTGGTCTGAGAGACTGCCTCCAGGCCAATGTTGAAGGTGCAATATCCTGGTAGATACTACAGTAATAATTTTGAAAGGTGATGGAATCCTTGGACCGTGCTGCCTGTAGAACCGCTTCCTTAGTCTTATAGGAGTGGAATTTAACCAGAATGTCTGGCAGCTGTTTCTTCCCTCCCTGCTGCAATGTCCCCACTCGGTGTACCCTGTCCAGTTTTACCTTGAGAGATTGTGGGGACAGAATCTCAGAGAAGAGACCCACCACAAATGCCTCTAGGTCTGGTGCCTCGGCGCCTTCCTCTAGATCCCGAATGCGTAGATTCTCCCTCCGAGACCTATTCTCGAGACCCTCCACCTTAAGTTGCGATTGAAGGAGTTGCTCTTTAAGCGACCTCACATCTTCACGGAGTTCGGTTGAAAGTTGTTCATGGTCCCAGTGATGCGCTTCAAGTTCAATGACTCTAGTTCCCACAGAGTTGACATCTTGCTGTGAGGAAGATAGACAATCCGTCAGGTCGGAACGCAGCTGGTCAATGGAGGAATTGATGTCTTGACCAATGTCTTTGCGGAGGTCGGTTATGAAGGCGTGGAACATGGACAGGACCTCTGACTTTGTGAGGGCCATTGTCGCAGTGCCTGTGCAGTGCCTGCGCAGTGTCTGCGGTACCCAGGAGTGACGCGCGCTTGTCAGTGGTCGAGAAAAAATCTGAGACTTTAACTGGAGTCTTGGTCGTTGTTTTCTTTGGCGGTATAGGGTGGCACCCCCCGCCAGGCTGTGGTATGGGAAATACGGGAGACACCTTACGTAGGAGAGAACAGCTTAAACTGGCAATTAAACAACAAGGGGTGGTGATGGACCGAGTCTCTGAATTAAGCAGAATACTCTCACCCAGTCAAGAGATCAGGGCTAGATCCAACACTGTTTTTTAGCTCACTGCACCATCCCAGCTCAGAACCTGGCTATATGCAAATTAGTCTGTCCCTGTCCCAGTGCATGATGGGAACAGGGCAAACCAAACTACCAAGCCAATTCTTTCACTGGGAAGGAAACAAGCTTCCGGGGACCGGTTTCTGGCATTACAGCCGTCTTCGGCCTGGCTTGCTTGAATCCTGATGGTGCAATGAGCAAGGGACTCACATCTGAGTATACCTTTCCACGCTTATGGTGGACAAAATATTTAAACAACCCCCTTTTCTGAATCGTTTTTGGCCACTATAGATGTGGCAGGGTATACTCAGACATAAGTCTCTTGCTCACTGCACCATCAGGATTCAAGCAAGCCGGGCCGGCGACGGCTGAAATGCCAGAAACCGGTCCCCGGAAGCTTGTCTCCATTCTGGTGAAGAATTGGCTTGGTAGTTTGGTCTGCCCTGTTCCCATGATGCACTGGTCCAGGGACAGACTAATTTGCAGACAGCCAGGTTCTGAGCTTGGATGGTGCAGTGAGCTAAATAACGGTGATGGATCAAGCCCTGATCTTTGGACTGGGTAAGAGTGGTCTGCCTAATTTAGACACTCTGTTCATCACCACCCCCTTTTCTGAATCGTTTTTGGCAACTATAGGTGTGGCAGGGTATACTCAGACATGAGTCCCTTGCTCACTGCACCATCAGGATTCAAGCAAGCCGGGCCGACGACGGCTGAAATGCCAGAAAAAGGTCCCCGGAAGTTTGTCTCCTTTCTGGTGAAGAATTGGCTTGGAAGTTTGGTCTGCCCTGTTCCCATGATGCACTGGTCAAGGGACAGACTAATTTGCATATAGCCAGGTTCTGAGCTGGGATGGTGCAGTGAGCTAAATAACGGTGATGGATCAAGCCCTGATCTTTGGACTGGGTAAGAGTGGTCTGCCTAATTCAGACACTCTGTTCATCACCACCCCCTTTTCTGAATCGTTTTTGGCCACTATAGGTGTGGCAGGGTATACTCAGACATGAGTCCCTTGCTCACTGCACCATCAGGATTTAAGCAAGCCGGGCTGACGATGGCTGAAATGCCAGAAACCGGTCCCCGGAAGCATGTCTCCTTTCTGGTGAAGAATAGGCTTGGTAGTTTGGTCTGCACTGTTCCCATGATGCACTGGGCCAGGGACAGACTAATTTGCATATAGCCAGGTTCTGAGCTGGGATGGTGCAGTGAGCTAAATAACGGTGATGGATCAGGCCCTGATCTTTGGACTGGGTAAGAGTGGTCTGCTTAATTCAGACACTCTGTTCATCACCACCCCCTTTTCTGAATCGTTTTTGGCCACTATAGGTGTGGCAGGGTATACTCAGACATGAGTCCCTTGCTCACTGTACCATCAGGATTCAAGCAAGCCGGGCCGACGACGGCTGAAATGCCAGAAACCGGTCCCCGGAAGCATGTCTCCTTTCTGGTGAAGAATTGGCTTGGTAGTTTGGTCTGCCCTGTTCCCATGATGCACTGGGCCAGGGACAGACTAATTTGCATATAGCCAGGTTCTGAGCTGGGATGGTGCAGTGAGCTAAATAACGGTGATGGATCAGGCCCTGATCTTTGGACTGGGTAAGAGTGGTCTGCTTAATTCAGACACTCTGTTCATCACCACCCCCTTTTCTGAATCGTTTTTGGCCACTATAGGTGTGGCAGGGTATACTCAGACATGAGTCCCTTGCTCACTGTACCATCAGGATTCAAGCAAGCCGGGCCGACGACGGCTGAAATGCCAGAAACCGGTCCCCGGAAGCTTGTCTCCTTTCTGGTGAAGAATTGGCTTGGTAGTATGGTCTGCCCTGTTCCCATGATGCACTGGGCCAGGGACAGACTAATTTGCATATAGCCAGGTTCTGAGCTGGGATGGTGCAGTGAGCTAAATAATGGTGATGGATCAAGCCCTGATCTTTGGACTGGGTAAGAGTGGTCTGCTTAATTCAGACACTCTGTTCATCACCACCCCCTTTTCTGAATCAAACTTAAACTGGCAAGCACGGATTCAGCCTCACTCACCGGAGAAGCACCAAAAAAAAAGGGTACGCTTAGACACAACACTCAGCAGCATAGATCATCAAGCCCCAAGGCCGTGGGACAACATCACCATCACAGGGAGCCAGGAAGGTCGAGTGCTCTTCCGAAACCTTGGTGCCGGATCACATGGCGCTCCGATGTAGCTTACAGGTCATATGTAAGGCCAGGGCCGCCAATCTTCCTTGCGTACAGTCCATGACCCTGCTCGCAGGACGCAATGAAGCCAAAGACCCGCATCCAGAGGCCTGTCATTGCCTAGAAGTTGGGCAGCAGGCACGGAGGCGCAGGAATGGTCTCAGGACTTCAAGCCAAGGGGATGCAGTTCTAAGAAAGGTGAAGGGAAGGCAGGTGTTGGTCTCCTCGTGGCAATTCCTCTATAGATGTGGGCCAGTAATCCTCCACTCAGGCAAACTCCTATGAGCTGTGCACGGGGAACAAGCTCCTTTCTGTGGGAGGGGTTAATAAAGGCCAATGGCACAGGAATCGAGTTATAAAGCACTGGACGGCTGCCCTCTGAAGTGACCCAAGGCTGTAGCAGGTCCGGCCAGCAGAGATGGGTAGGTGGGCGCATCCACGGGCCTGAGCGCAATTGAGCGCTATTGTCTACTTTGAACACAGCGCAGCCTCCATCTTAGGGTCAGGCACGAGTGTGGCTCGACTCCCCGTCTAGTTTTAAGGGTGCATCCAAATGCATCTTCAATCCCCCAATACCTCTCACCTTGGGGTCGGAACCTCAGACGGTGGGGAGGTGCTCAAATCCAAGCCAGTGGAAATGAGTCTGCACGGGGTCCTGCAGTGTCGTGACCCGCGCCGCCATCTTAGCGTCAAGAATCGGCGCGTTCCACCAGGGCCACGGGACTCAACCGGCTGCTTCCCGCACTGTGCATCCACAGAATTCACTGTCCCCTGTTCAGGGCATCCTCCGATAGCGCCACACACCGTTTTCGCCATCTGCAGGTCACCAACGGTGCTCAAAATCACCCCAGGAGCAGCACGAGGACTGGGAGTCGATAGAGTCTATGTCTGTTTGGCCATCTTGTCCGGCCACTCCCCCACATTTTCTGTTTTTTAAATCCGCAGGGAGGTCGCTGGGGCTGCTTGGGCCTGCGTGGTCCCCCGTATCATCATCATTTGTTATTGCCCCTGGGACCTGTCCTACCTGGGGGCTTAATGAAAACAAAGCATGGGAGACCACCCAACATAGAGGGTCAGGGTGTTTCTACCCGGCCCCCATTTCTTGTTTTTTGTGTTTTTGTACCTTTTTACTTGTGACTCGGTTCAACCGATTCACACGATGGCTGTCAACACTTCTTTGTTGGAACTGTTGGCAGCCAATCAGATCTCAGACTTGAGATATATGGATATCTGAGAAATGTTTAAATGTCTCTGCAAGTACTGAATGGATTCACACTATTTAATACAAAGAATGCTTTCTGAACCAAAGCTACCTTTTTGCCAAATTTGGTATAATTCCATTCAGCAGTTTGTGCTGTAGCCATGTCTAAAGTTTCCTATGGAAATTAACTCAGAGAAAACGCTTTTTGGGACCCCCCTTTTTCTCGACCCTCACTTGACGAGTAACCCTAAAACCTTCAACACCTTACCGCCCCATTAGTTTTGAAAATTTTGCGAAGATTCGTCAAACGACCCTGAAGAAGATATTGCTACCTACTGGCAACCTCATGGTCCCCCTCCACTTTTAATAACAATATTACAACCTGGTACCAGGCAATGGGGTCCACAGGGCCAAAATTGGCCCAGGGATGGGGACTGCAGGCCCCCTATTCTTCCCTAAAAATATGCAAATAAAGTCTGGTCCCTGGCGCGGGGTCCCGGAGCTGAAATCAACCACACTGCGGGATTGCTGTGTGGTCTTCCTGGCCGGCCTCCCTCCTCTACCACTGTGCAAGCATGCCGACTGGTGCACTACTTGTTGGGGGATAAAGTCCCCTTGGCTGCTGAGGGCCCTAGGGGGTGAACAACCCCTCCTGTTACCTCCAGTAATTTCCATACATTAAGATTATTAAGATTTCGTTGGAAGCCACCCCCTTTCTCCACCACTCTGCAAACGCGAAACCTGGCGTAGTACTGGTTAGAAAATGAAGTCCTCTTTGGGACTGAGGGACCTTGGGGCCTTAGTGTCTGTGTTGGTGGGTGAGGCAGTATGTGTGAATGCCTGCATGGATGAGTGAGTGGGTAAGTCAGTGGTTGTATGGGTTAGTGAGTGTGTGTATGGATGTGTTGATGAGTGAGTGAGTTGATGTGTCAGTGGTATGTGGGTGAGTAACTACATATGTGAAAGGCAGTATAGGTGAGTTTTAGAGTATATGAGTGACTGGGTAAATTAGTGATTGTGAGAGTTGCTGTATGGGTGAGTGTATGCTTGTGTCATTGATTTTATAAGTGAGTGAGTACATGTCAGTATTTCTATGAGAAAGTGATTGGGTGTGTGTATCACTATGTAGGTGTGTAAGTGGGTGTGTGAATGACTCTATGGGTGAGTACTTTGATGTGTGAGTAACTCAATGGGTGACTGACAGTGTGGGAGTGTCTGTATGGGTGTATGTGTGGATATGTCAATGGGTGTATTAGTGAGTGAGTGGCTGGGTGTATAAATAGCTGTATTGGTGAGGGAGTGAATGTATATGTAGACCTATGAATCAGTGAGTGGGTGTGTAAGCGCTGGTGTGTGAATGGGTTTGAGAACAGTTGTATGGAAGTTGGAGTGAGTATTTGAAAGGTTAAATGAGGGCGTAAGGGAGCGTCAGAGATTTTGTGGATTATGTTATCAGTGATGTCATCAGTGATGTCATTTGAGATGTCATCAGTGATGTAATCGACCAAGTCAAGTAATCGACCAAGTCATGAGTGATCTAATATGTGAGGTCATAAGCAGCGCATTGCGGGACGAGAGTTATAGTTGGCTCACTAACTATAACTGCAGAATCTCACTATCATTTGAGTATTTATTTTGTATTGCACAGTTACTGAAAACCATCTACAATATGACTTACATGCAGTTTTAAAAGAAAATTAGAACAAATATTTAAAAAAAGACATTCTTATAAAATTGGGTTTACATACTAGCTTATCAATACCGAATAAGAAGATATATTATATACATTAATACATTGGCAAATGAATGACAGTTCAACCTTGTTGGAGAATACTTGTTTAACAAACCGGATTGCCTTTTATATTGCCTGGCCCCTCTTCTTCCATAAGCCTAAGAGGCAACATGGCCATGTATCTCCCAAATCTGGCCAAGTCCTGCGGTGTGGTGCAGGAAAAGAGAACCGAGGTTGCTTCTTTCACTGTCCGGACCCCGTTACGCAGCCATATTTGTTTGAAAAGGTTCTGACGAGACTTCAACTTTCCGGGACAAAAACAAATCAAATGTAGCAAAGATTCAAGTTTAAAGTCACAGATTCTAGATCTGATTTTGTGTTCTAGAGATTTCCACCTGGGGTTTAATTCTTTAATTGGGAAGGGCACAAGTCCAGCCCATACAATGTTTTTAGTGCTTTCCTTCCCAGAGCTTGATTGAGATAGGGCTGGATTTGATTGATTGAGATAGGGCTGGATTATGCTGCCAGCCAAGGTGAACTTCTTCCTGTTGCGTATTCTGCTAGATCACTTCTATGTAGCAGTTGGTAAGATTGTTTATTAATTGAATTTTTGATGGCCAGATAATTTATCGTCCCCTGATCCCAATTTTCAGTTGCTAATCCAAATGTTTCCACTGCTTCCTCTGTGTAATGATGCCACGGGTTAATTGACCCCGTAGATTGGCTTCAGCATGCTCTTTAGGCTTCCGCTGGAGCTGGAGCTGTTAGGACTTGATAGTAATATTTCATGTGCATTCCCAAACATTGTTTACTTTGTTGCTTCAGTCCGAATTCTAAATGAATTAGGCTGTTGCGTGTATATTTAGGTAGTTTGAAAATGCATTTATAGGCCTGGCATTGTGCTTTGTCTAACATTGATTCCATTTTACCAGGAATGCCTGCTGTGCATAACCTGCAATTGCCCTGATTTTTGCTTGTATTACTTTCCTGATCCGAGCTGTTGTTGGGTTTTGCATTATCGCATTTAGTTTGCATAGGGCATAAGTTGTTGACTGTGCTTTAGCCTTCATTTTATGCAGATGTAATGTTGCTTTACCAGTTTCACTTAGCCAGCACCCTAGGTAATTATAGGATTTCGCGATGGCGATGATTTCTTTGCCTACATGCCATTTCGATAGAGCCTTTTCTGGGTAGTGTTTAAAAATAACTACTTTAATTTTTTGAGCATTTATTATAAGCTCATTTCTTTCATTGAAGTTATTGAGGGCATCTAGGACCCTTTGTAGCCCGATTTTTGTGTGGTCCATTACCACTAAGTCGTCTGCATACTGTAATATTTGCAGTTTGTTAGTTCCCCAGGTCAGCCGTGTATAGGTGAAACAATGTGGGGGCAAGGACACATCCCTGTTTTAGGCCACAGTTTGTCCGGCACTTCTTCGTTGTGGTGTTGTCTGCTAACTTCACTTTGATCCAGGTGTTACTGTAAAATGAAATAACGGCATTAAGAAGACCTACTGGGATATGCCAGTTGCGCAATTTATTCCAAAGGTTGTGTTGAGGCACTCCATCAAAGGCAGCTGAGTAGTCATTGAAGCATGCAAAGACTGGTTTATTATTTTGCCATTTGCGTGCTGGTACGACATGGCCACGATGCGATGTTATCAATTGTGGAGCAGCCTTTGCGGAATCCGGTCTGGTAGGGGAGGAGGATTTCGTTCTCTTTAATACAACTATTTAATTCATTCAATAAGGTGCTGGGATAGGCTTTTTCTTCAACATCCAGGAGGGCCATTAGTCTATAATTTTTTGGGTCTGTGTTATCTCCTTTCTTGAAGATGAGATGTAAAAAAGACCCTCGCCATGAATCGGGCACCTTTGCTTTCAGTCGACATTCAATAAACAACTGAAAAGGGTTTTTTTAGAAATTCAGATATCAAGGGCTCACTGCCTCAATTTTACGTTACAGTGTGTCTTGTGAATGGTTGATGTGTAGTGCGTGAAGAGCAGGCGGAAAAACACCCTTAACCGTCTAAAAAAGTCAAAAGACAAAACAAATTTACAAAGCTATGCTCTCGCAACTACACTAAGGTATCACAGATAAAGTACAATGACTAATGAGAATCAATGAACAGAAGCAGATTCTTTTGTGTGTTTCTTGTCACAGCAAGATGACGGTTTATTTTCTCCAGACTTGAGGAATGTCACAAATAGCCGACACGTGTTAGTCATTGTACTTTATCTGTGATACCTTATTGTAGTTGCGAGAGCATAGCTTTGTAGACATTCAATAAACAGATTGGATACAATTTTACCCCAATATACCTGGAAGACCGTTCGGCCCGGGTGCCCCATCTTTTCTTATCTTTTTTATTACTTTTTTGACTGCCGTAGGTCTTGTTCTTTGCCCAGGAATTCCACTGAGGCCTCCTCCTCTGTAGTTGCGCTAGCCAAGGAACAAGCTTCAGGGCTTCCGAGGACTGTGATGCCCTCCTTTTCAATATAGATTGTGACGACATGTCTCAGCCAGGCATCTGCATGTGCAGATTTTAGCCTGCCTACATTACCTTTCTCCAGGCTAGCTATAAATTGCCAGAGCTGACGTTGTTTGTGTGGTTTTGAGAACTCATGTATCATTATCCAATCTTTCTCTAATTTATTTTGTTTCAGAGACCATAACTGGTGTCTGCGCTTTTTCGATAGATCTATGCACATTTCCTTTGTTTCTTCCGTTCCTGCAATCCTATGTATATTTCTGCACAAGACCACTCCGATTAAAAGAGACGTAGGAGGCTACACAGGGGAGTCTCTTGAAAGTCTTTAATGGAACTACAGGCATGATGCATTTCAGCGTGTAATTTGCCTTCCTTAGACGCCATTGGAATCCCAGCACTACTTCACCCACACCTTTAATTGCAGTGAAGGACTCCCATTGGTTAAGGCATTCACCCCCGCGTTCACGTGATTGTACGCCCTCTGTAGTTGTTGTAATGGACTACAGCTCCCAGAATTCATCATAACAGGAGGGTGATTACGTGGGGGCAAGCTGCAAATATGTCCAGTTCAAGTTGGTATTAACTAACCGAGGAGGGTGTGAAATATTCAGGTGGATGTCCTTGGATTGAATTGTGGTCCTGAGGCTTCCTCGAGTCCCCTTTGACGTCCCAGCCCCTAATGTAGATGACAGGCGGGCTTTGGGTTGAGATGCAGTGATTCTCAGCCCCTCGTATAGTGATGAGCCCTGTCCTTGATCCACACTCCGAGGCGGGCCGAAGCTACCAATACCTTGGTACGAAACAAAAAGCTGCAGCAGCTGTCCCAGTAATGCTCCGGCCTCTTTAGTGGAACGGGCTTCCAAAACACATGACTGGGGAGCGTGTAAATATCTGCACAAGACCACTCTGATTAAAAGAGAAGTAGGAGGCCACACCGGGGAGTCTCTTGAAAGTTTTTAATGGAACCACACGGCATGATGCATTTCGGCATATAAATTGCCTTCCTCAGGTGCCATTGGAATCCCAGCACTACTCCACCCACACCTTTAATTTATATATATATATATATATTACCTACTGGCGGTCGCCAGTAGGTATATATAGTTAGGACTTTTTTGAATAGGGATTTCTGCAAATTCTATGTTGAATAACTTTGGCGTTGATGGACGGAATTGGTTGAAATTTTCAGGAAAATGGCACATTTTGTTTCTGAGCGTCCCCTGAAAGTTTGGGGGGGGGGGTTTCTTGAAGTGGGGCCGAGAAAAAAGGGGGGTCCCAAAACGTGTTTTTAACATTGAGTTTTCCATAGGGCGGTTGGACTCACTTTTAGCTCGAACGGCTGAATGGATTTCTATGAAACTTGGCAAAATTGTAGGGACTGGTAGTCCGATGTGCCTTTGCTAGGTCTCCAGATATGTGCCCTAGTGGATTTTGAGTAATTTAGGTTCAAAAAAATATATGTATCTGTAAGCGCGCCCCGGTACGCGCACCGGGGAGCGCACCGGGCGCGCCACGCGACTTGCGCGCGGAAAGCTGATTGGCTCTCGGGTATGTGTAAACATTCTAAACAGTCCGGAGCGGCCGCCATCTTGTGTCACGGTAGGATCGAGACACAAGAGGTGGCCAAAACAAAGGGGGAAATGACCATAAGGGGGCAGAGTAGATCCTCCCTGACCCCCTAGGTTTGATGTGGGGGCTTTAAAAGGGCCCCGTGGGGCAAAACATTTTTTTTCTTTTCGTTTTTTTTGCGGGGGGAGCGCCCGGTACGCGCACCGGGAAGCGGTCCGGGGAGCGTACTATGGGGAAAAAAGAATGATAGACTTTTTAAATATTATATGTTTTTTGATTGTTCTTTTTGTTGTTTTTTTTGTTTTTTTTTATTTAAGTGGCAACATATAGGTACCAATGCAGAGTCTAAAATTTAATATACATCGTCTCCTTTGTAGATATCTTGCATGTTGTTTCAGAAGTTATTGTGGTATATGGAATTCATACCATAGTCTGTCAGGAAAGCAGAAACAATATGGATGCAGGAGATGATAAAGAGATGTTAAATACACATTGGAGATAATATAGTTGGAGAAAGGAAGTAACTATGAGCAAACTTACTATGTAACACAAAAAAGTTGCACAGTATATTTAAAAGTCTCACTTTATATTATATCTTTTTGGGTACTATTTCATAAGTTTCATATAAAAAAGAATAATGTCTCAAACAATTTTAACTTTTAAAATTTAAATTTATTGTTCTGATTTTTCAAATTCTAAAAGAATTTGCAACATTAATTCATCTGGTATGTCCTCCTTTTCATTCCATGATTCACATTCTTCAACACATTTAATTAATTCTTGGTCTACAGTGTCATCCAAAAAGTCTATTTCTTCTTTGTCTTCCTTAGGATTGTTTTCAATATTAATTTGAAATGAAATATTATTTTCATTCTGTTGTGCTTCCAATTTTCTTGCTGTAAATTGCATAAAAAATAAATATATCAGTAGAGATAGGGCACTGTTGGGTTTAAGTTAAGACAGGTACTTGCGATTATTTAACAGTGAAGTTATCTTTGGGCAGTGTATGGTTTCAGGCAGGAAGTAGAACTATTAAAAATTGCCTGTGATGAAGCCTAAGTAAATTCATAATTATACCACAGAAGCCTAACTCAATCAATAATTTAAATAAATAAGCCTTTCTCAATGTCTAACTCTTATAGAGGGACAGAATATAACTATCTGAAAACGTTTTACAAAATTAACTTAAAGTGGATAACATAGTTCTCCTTTCAAATTAACAACTTACCTTCTTCAAAGTAGTTGAAGTTTTCTGTCAAATTCTTTTCCAAATGTAGTGTTAGTCAAAATGGCTGTGTTTCCCTCTCATCTTTTATATATATCCATGTACTTAACCAATCAAATGTCAGCACATAAAAGTACAAAATCTAAGTAACATTTTAATTGGTTAAAAATTCAAACAGTTTCATATGTGTTTTTGTCATGTAATTTACCTCAGGATATATAGACCGGGCTACAGCCCAAATGGCTCAATGGAATACCACCAAATTTGGGTAAATGGTAGAGACTGCTATGTAGTAGGGCCTATTCTATATTTGATGAAAGTGTCTCCAGTGGTTTTTCTGTAAATTACTTTCCCACCTTTTTTTATCGAGTGCTTTCCGGTGCGCGCCCCGGTACGCATACCGGCAGCGTTACGGGAGTCCTCCATTTTGTGTTTCAGTAGAATTGAGACACAAGATGGAGGGCAAACAATGTTCGGAATGGGTAGAAGGGGACAGGGAAGACACTTCCTGACCCTCTAGGTTTTCGGAGGGGGGCTTAGGACCCTCATATAGGCAAAAAAAAAAAAGAAAAAAAAATTGCGTGGGGAGCGCCCGGTACGCACACCGGTAAGCGTAACGGGGAGCGTACTTTGGTGAAAAATAGTGAAAAAGTTAGAAAAAGATAAACGTTTTGAATGATCAGAGGTAGGGTAGCTCAGAAAAGAGCTTTTGGGTTCTGTGGCTGATTTAGGTACCTACAAGTAGGTTCCAATGCACAGTCTTAAATTCAGGAGAAATATTCTATTCCCCTCATCTGAGAAGTGCACACCATCTCCTCTGTAGATGTCTTGCATGTTGTAACGCAAGTTGTTGTTGTATATTGAACCCATTCTAAAGTTTCTCATGTAAGCAGAAACAGATTTATTCACATGTTTCCGTGCTTTCTCAAATTGTGGACAAAATTGGTTGGACCAGTTCCATTTCTGTCTTTGGCATATATTGGAATATACCAAGGCAGTTTGGGGAAAAAGTCTCATCAATTGATGAAAGGTGTCCTTTAAAAGCATTTCCATACCAACCCCAGTCATAGTGCCCAAATCATTTCCACCACAGTGCACTATTAGGAGGTCAGGGTTTGGCAGATGCATAAAAAAATTATATTAAAAACATATAAAATATATTTTTCCTTTAAAAGAAGAATACATTTTACAGCTTTTGATATTTGCTATTAAAAAACCATTGAAATTCACTGAAAAAACCATAGGTTATAGACCATATATAGTTAGGAATTAGCATTTACAAAACCTTGAAAATTCACTGAAAAAAACATAGGTTATAGACCATATATAGTTAGGATTTAGCATTTACAAAACCTTATTTTACTCACACAAAACCATTGAAATTCGCATATATAGTTAGTTGCACTAACTATATATCGCGCACCGCAATCCACTGCTGATGATGTCACATATTACATCATTCATGACATGGTCAGTGACATCACTGATGACATCACTGTTGACAACTCAAATGACATCACTGACAACATCACTGATGACATCATTCATGTGATAATACGATGAACCTCTTCAGACTCTAATATAACCTTAGATACACTCAGTGTAAACAGACACTCACAGATTGTCACTCATCCATGGAGTTACTCATACACCTAGTCAGTCATGCAAAGAATCAATCACACCTCCATTTCCTCAACTATACAGTTATACACACCTTACTTATTCAAACATATTCTAACACATTTTTACTCTCTTATACAATCACTGATACAAGTTTTCAATGATCCATGCAGCCACTCACACATTCACTGGCTCTTATACACAGTAATTTATATACATCAACTCTCACATGTACAGTGTTTTACATATGTACTTACTTTGACATTTAGCATTGAGATATCCATTCACTCACCAATACACTCATGCACACAGTCAACTACCCATACAGCTGTTTCCACATGCAGTTTTGAACCCATACATCTAGTGAATCAACTGTTCGCACATCTATGCACAGAGTCACACACCTCCCAGCCACCCATACACACACACTCACTCTCCCATACAAATACTTGGGCAACCAATCAATAACCCATATAGTTACTCATATATGTACTGATCAACACATGCAGCACTTTACAGAACAACAGATATAATGATGCACAAATTAAGACAGTTTAATCACTAACCCATGCACTCAGTGAGACACATTTAATCACTCTCTCATACAGTCAGTCATGCACCTACTAAATCCTTCATACAGACACTTATACATCCACTCATTCTTCAATATGTAAGACATATTTTAACTTTACAGAAAAATACAGTCACTGGATGATGTCATCAGTGATGTCATCAGTGGTGTCACTGACCATGTCATGAATGATGTAATATGTGACATCATCAGCAGTGGATTGCGGGTGCGCCATATATAGTTAGTGCAACTAACTATATATGCGAATTTCAATGGTTTTGTGTGAGTAAAATAAGGTTTTGTAAATGCTAATTCCTAACTATATATGGTCTATAACCTATGGTTTTTTCAGTGAATTTTCAAGGTTTTGTAAATGCTAATTCCTAACTATATATGGTCTATAACCTATGGTTTTTTCAGTGAATATATATATGTATATAACCTACTGGGGGTCGCCAGTAGGTAGGTATAGTTAGGACCAAGTTTCGATAGGAAGAGCATTTTTTGTTTTGCTTATAACTTTGGTGTTGTTTGATGAATCTTCATGACATTTTCCAAACTAATTCTTTGTTCATATCAGCAGTGCATTGCGGATGCATGAGTTATAGTTAGCTGAACTAACTATAACTGGCGAATTTCTTTGGTTTTATATGAGTCAAATGTACAACTAACTATAATGTCCCTGAAACCTATGGTTTTTAGTGAATATATATCGAGAGACGATTTGGGGAATACCATTTGGATATATTTATATGTACACACACAAACACATATTCAAGCAAAGAGGCCACTCGTAGATGGCGTTCAGCGGCGGGGTGGCGATCCCCTATCTATCACGAGCAGCACTGTTTTTTCTTTTCAAACACCACGCCGCAAACTCGAAGCTGCTTACAAAGTGTGTTTATTAATGGCACAACAACTCATCGTGTTTCGGAGCCAAAAACTCATTGCTCACGAGTAACTTTGTTGCATTCAAAACACCATTAAAATAAAGTAACAAGCAACAATACCTTTACGATAAACATAGTAAACATACTTCCATTATTCGCAGAGACGACATAAAAATTGCTCAAATTACATTTTGTCAAATGATAATTTTGATACCTTAATTATAACAAGTGGGGGCAACCAAACCCTGTCAGCAGGTAAATCATGAACCCCCAATAAAACGCTATTCACTGAAGCCAATAAGTGTTGTCAATTAATGATGCCACAATAAACTTTTGAACCAACTTTATCGGCCATTTTCTCGCAGTGAGCATGGTAAAACTTCATTCTGCTGAAAAGTCACTGATCAGGGATCGGAGCTCTGTTTTGAAATGCTGGTACTTTTTACATTTCTTGTTGTTATGCCATTAATAAACATGTTTTGCAAGCAGTTTCGAGTATGCTGCATGTTGTTTGAAGAGAAAAAACAGTGCTTTTCTGAATTTTCAAAACTAGTGTCCTGCTCCTGTTACACCAAATGAGCAATGCCTATGTAGAGAGATAATCAGGTGAATAGGAGAGTCCGGGAACCCAAGAACAGTGTAGTAGTGATAAATAGTCTTGTCTCAAGCTAAAAGTTGAGAGGATTGATTATTTTGTGCTTTCTTTCTATAAAAACTAGTTGCATGAGTCGCAACAACAGATTTTCCAGAGCTTTGCTTTCCTTCACACACCGTAAAACCAGATTCTGTCCTGCCAATTAGAATCCTGTCCACATGACTGAATACATCCATATTTCTTTCTCTCTTACCCCAACTACACTTTCCTTCAGGACTTCTCATCAACTTAGGTGTGGTCAGGTATCGAGCCGGGCAGTAGTTCAGATCTCTAAAAAACAGAGGCCGCAAATGCCAGGCCGAAAGACATCCTCTTGAATTGGAAAAGACCACGTAGAGTAATAAAAGCAGTCAAGTGGCGAGATTCTTTGGCCAATTCAATTTGATGATATGCGGACCTAAGGTCCAAAGTGGAGAAAAATGTGGCACCCTCTAACATGCTCACCACTTCATTAATATTAGGCATGGGGTGGCAACCAATCAACATATTTGCATTAAGAGCATGAAAGTCTATGCATAATCTCAAAGATTTGTCTGGTTTGCGTGCCAAGACAATCAGAGAAACCCACTCCGAGGACTCCACTTCTTCGATAACACCCTCATCTAGCATACCCTTCAAAGTCTTACCAAGTTCATCCCTCATATTAATGGGCACATTTCCGAGTTTCTGTTTCACAGGAGATGCCCCCTGTTTAAGCTTAATTTCATGAGTGAAACCTTTGAGTTTCCCTAATGCGTCGGAAAAGACTTCAGCAAATTATTTTCCAGTGACATCAAAACCAACTCCTTCATCAATAACCATGACAGGTTCTATGCTATAGAGATTAAGGATAATCCCTAACCTCCATTGGTCTCGCCAACCCAACACATTAACACCTTTTCTTGCCACATAAACTTTTATAAAAGCTGACCTTCCCTTAAATTCAACATCTGAGGCAACGTATCCCCTGATATCAATAGCAGATCCATCAAACTTTGAGCTATAATGTCAGCAGGACATAAATCCTTGACAGACAAAACCTTGCTGAAATTTTCGTTGAAATAATCATCAGTTATGATATTCCACAGCAACCCTTAATCTGCCATGAGTTCTAAAATTTAATTTAAGAACTTATCCTCACACTTGGGTGAACATAGAGCTTCTTCAATGGAACATACATCAATAATAAATAAACAATACCTCTTTCACTAATCGGATCACTATCTGATGAATTAGTGCATGTTACACAAGAAACTCAGTTGGTTCTAGCAGAAAAATTGTTATCAATGTTAACAGTTCTTAGACGGTCCTCTCTACAAGCTTTGGCAAAATGCCCTATTTTTCCACACTTGATACATTCTTTCCCTATACCAGGACAACATTTGTATGACTCTAGATGGTTTGTGCTTCCACATCTGAAACATACAACAGATTTGTTATCCCAATTGCTTTGGTGGAAAGTTTTTGTTAATGGGGTTCTTTTCACAACACAAACTTCATCAATACATTTGTTACTCTTGTCACCTTGAGCATTAACATCTTCAATAGTTTTCATTCATTTTTCGGAGTGTTCAAAAGCTTTTGCAGTAGCAATTGTGTCATGCAAATTAGGATTTCCCAATACCCCTGATTGTGCTTGGGTTTTCTTGCTTTTAACATTAACGATAATTTGGTCCCTAATCATTTCATCTGCTGCTGCTAAATTACCAAAGTAACAAGAAACTACTAGAGTTCTAAGTGCAGTTAAAAAATCATCAAAAGTTTCAGCATCCCTTTGGGCACTGTCAGGGTCACGCAGCGTGATGATGAGGTAACGCTGACATCATGTTGCTTGGTGATGTGGGCACATGAATACGTCTGGGGATACCACGTTAAAGATTGCGTTGAAGATCGGGTTGACGTTTCCAGGGCAACAGAAAACACTTGTTCCTATGTCAAGGATTCTCCAGGAGGTTAGCGTCACAGCGCGCTCGGCAATTGTGATGAAGATCGTCACAGAAAAAACGTATCCTACATTTCCATGCTAACAGGTCCAAGGCGAGGTAATGGTGGGATCTTGAATAATGCAGTAGATAGAAATCTCCAAATCAGTTTAAAATCTTTTGCCAAACGCAGGTACCTTGTGCAAAATCCAGAGAAAGATGGTGGAGAATAATATAATTATATTATTCACTTGAAGAGAAGAAATATCTAATCCAAAAATCAGAACATCCAATTTAAAAAACAAATGTTAATCCCAAAATAAATTGTACCGCTCCTGTGCCTCCTAGTAGCAGGTACAGTGTAATTCGTCGCCAGTGTAGAAATCCATTAAAAAAAGAGTTACATAAGTCCAGTAGAATAAAGTAGAAGTTTAATAGATAAGGCACAGCACTGCAACAGCAGAACTCCAAGCTAGAATGAACAGAAATACCATTCTAAATGAAGTCATAACAACTGTAAGGAAGGTGCAGGGATTAAAAGTACAGAGAATAATTAAAAGAGAACTATGTGATTAAAAGGGCAAGGTAGGATAAAGTAACATGTAATGTAACAGTTGGCCTTGGGAGAAAAGTGGTTGTTGGCTGAGGGGGGGAGCCCTTTCATAGCAACATCCACAGTCCTTGTCAGGATGAAACACAGACAGTCACTAAATAAGCCTGTGCATAACCCTCTGGTAGGTTGGCACAAAGCAGTCAGGCTTAACTTAACGTCAATGTGTAAAGTATTTATGCAGCACACAAACAACAATAAAGTGAAAATGCATCACAAGACAAAAACCTAATCTAATTATTAAATAGAGTAATGTTTACAAAATATTTGACACTAAAATGACAATGATCCAATCAGTAGTACTGAGGGTATGCAATTTCAAAGTTTTAATGTGAGTATAGTGCCTAAAAGTACAAAGCGCCAACTGTGGTTAGCTGGCTGAGCCGGACAGGGACACAGTCACATGTTCAGGGTGACCCCTATAGAGTGCCTGCCTTTGATGCAGAGTGTTGTATCTCCCTGCATCATTTCCGGTGATGAGCTGTGAGGGCTGCGATGCAAGGTCCTGTGTCAGGCGAATCATGCTGCATTAGTCCTGATGAGGAGCTGCCAGGGCTGCAATGCAAGGTTCTGCATCAAGGTGCATCATGTTGCGTCAGTTCAGATGAGAGGCTGTGAGGATTGCGATGCAAGGTCCTGTTTTGAGGAGCATCGCACTACATTGGATCTGATAAGGAGCTGAGAGAGGTGTGATGTGAGATCCTGGGTTGAGTTGCATTAGTTCAGTTGTGGCTGGCAATCATGGGCTCCAAGGTGCTGTGATGAGAGGTGCTTCATCCCACTGCATCAACTTGCGTTGCGCTGAGTCGGTTCTGAGGGAGCCCACAGTTGGGCCCAGACAAGTACACTCTGATGTTAGCCAAGGGTCTAGGACCTGGGAGGAACCTCATATGGATCAGGACTCACTCAAGCAAATGCCAGCAGCATGGCACAGGCAGGTCCAGTTGAGTCTAGACAACTAGGTAGGTGCATAGCAGGTCTCTGGAGCTTGTTATGTATCTGTAGCTCAGAACAGGAGGCCAGTCAGACAGCCCTCAAAGTCTCTGAGGTAGGTCTGTGTTCAAGCAGCAGCTCCAGTCTTCCTTCTTCAGGCAGCAAGGCAGTCCTTCCACCAGCAGGCCAGCAGTTCACTCCTTTTTTGAGTCTTCCACTGACCCACAAGTCTATGAAGAGTTGGTCTAAGGGTTCCATTTTTATACCTAGTGCTAGCTTTAAAGTGGAAGAAACGTACAGACGTCCCTCACATCTGAGTCTAGAATTTCTTGCCTCACTGTCCTGGCTCTAGTAGGCTTGGGGTCATAGAAAGCTAGCCCCCTCCCATCAAGTCAGGATTGCCAATCCTGCTAACACTGACTCCCTCTATTGTTTAGCTGTCTGGGAGAAATACAGAGACGGTCAATGCACTTAGTCATGTGAGCCAGGAATAGGCTGAAGGCACAAAATGGTTAGTAGAACAAAATGGCAACCTTCTGAAAGTGGTCAATTCGGAATTGTGACATAAAATTGAACTGTACGGTTAAAGGAAGTTTTTAGTTACAATTCATTTGAGGGTAAACATGACATTTCTACTTGTTACAATCAAAAAATATCACTTATTGAGTAAGTTAACCCAATATTATCTTATGGAAGAAGTAGGTCTCCCAGTAGTAAACCTTGATGTTGTGGGATTTTTACTATCAGGACATGTAAGGCTTAAAAATACAAGTCCACATTTTTAAATACAATGGCCCCAGCCATATGGGCTGTTTAGCCCCTGCCCCCACACCCCAGGGGTCACTTATAAGGTTTAAAGATTGAATTTTATGCTTGACAAAGTAGTTAGTTTTCCAAGTCAAATTACAGTTTTAAACTGCACACAGACTGCAATGGCAGACCTGAATGTGTGGAGGTTACCCTGCAGAGAGGGTCAGATTTAATAGGCCTCTTGTATCGCTTTAGCTTAACATGAGACGAGCCAACTATTCCTTGCAGTCCACAATCCTTTTCTAGGTACTAGTAATATCAGGTGCAGCCCTTGGGGTTTCTCTGCACATTTTACAGTAGGTGCAGTCCTTTTCCTGTCTTCCTCAGGTCCAGGCATTAGCTCCAGGGTGAAGGAAACTCCCTGTCTAATTGAGAAGTGTTATCAGGGTAAGCCCTACCCACTTTGACAATATTTTGGGGGTGTCAGGCCCTAGAAAAATCACACAGTGCCCAACATGATCTTGGATGAATCTTTCTTACTCTAGTTAGAGTTCTGGGCATACTTCTGAGGTGTATTTAGGGGAATAAGTAACTCCCCCTGCAAGGCCCTTTTCATTGCTTTCCTGAGAGCCCTTCACACCTCTGAACTAGGCTGCCTGGTGAGAGAATCAGAATTAACTCTGAAAATGCTACTAAAGGCTTAAGACAGGAAATGCCAGCGTTGCAAAAATGACATTTTCAAAATAGTAATTTTAATTCTGACTTGCCCATCAGATTGGATATTAAATTTCCCTTAATTTTAGTCCTTGAACTAGGGATCTAGTTATTCACAAACTGAAGTTATGCATTATAAGATACTGTTATGTATGCCTGGGCTTTTCTATGGGAGAGCTAGCCTTGCCACAGTAAAAAATAACTTGGGTGATATTTCACTGTGAGGACATGTAAAACTAATTACCCATGTACTAAGCTTCAAATAACATGCACCCTGACCTATGGACATTTAGTTAGCTATGTTATAAGCATTACAAACTGTAAGTTTAGGTCTGGCAAAATGTTTATTTTGTAAGGTAGAATATGCATGTCTATAACTGAACACTCAGGGTGCAGGGGCAGGGGCAATCAAAGACTGAAACAACCTTATGTTTGCATATAAGTCACCCCTAAGGTCTACCTTAGGTGTCCCCAGTGTAGGGTGCATTGCAAAAACAAGCGGGACATTTTAAAAGGTGTTTTAAATGTCGTGAGGAGGGGAAAAACTACCAATTTAGTTTTTTCTCCATTGTAGTATTTGTGGCTCCATAGGTTAACAAGTATAACTATTAATAGGATTTAGCTAAACTATTATTTAACCCCTTCCATGCTCATGACGAGCTCAGCTCGTCATGAGGGACAGTGGAGCTGTGCTTATGACGAGCTGAGCTTGTCATGAACATTGATAAATCCCACTTTGCAGCACAGGAGGGGAAAAGTCAAAGCAGCCAAGCTGTTAAAGTACTTAAAAGATTAGTAATGATAAATCCAACAACTTGTCAATGTTTAAATTATCAGAACTAATACAGAAAAGAAGTTATAGAGCTTTCTTTTCCATGTCCCAAAATCTACCTCTCCTGAAGGATAGCCCTTAATAGGCTTAGCCAAACTGCTTTGATGAGGTGATAAGTGGCCTGTATAGAGACAGAGTTTATCTGATGGGGGAGATCTGCAGAGAACAGGTCAGGAAGGAGTGTCCCTAATTAAAGAGAGCTGAACTGTTAGAATATAAGCCAGGCCTACCCCTTCGCCCTGTACACACCTGCTAGATGGGACCCCAGGAATAGAATTTACAGAAGGTCTGGAAGGGGGAGTGTTAAAGGAAATGAGCCACACAAGTATGTTGGCTTAGCCAGGTCTTTACTCCACGGAGAAAGATTCTCCATTTTGAATTTTAAAGTGCAGTGTTTTGTGGGACAAGAGTAGGCCACATTTTGGAGGAAGCTGGCATGCTTTTGAATGGCACCCTGCAACCCATTGGACAGGGATACCCCCTACCTGTTGCCCAGCATATTGGATAAATATGTGAGAGCTGCATA
This sequence comes from Lissotriton vulgaris, assembly GCF_964263255.1. NCBI lineage: Eukaryota > Metazoa > Chordata > Amphibia > Caudata > Salamandridae > Lissotriton > Lissotriton vulgaris. The sequence continues at coordinate 347,057 of NW_028241537.1, forward strand.
GCTGCTGCCTGAAGCTAAAAAAAGAAGAACAACTGCCCTGCTGGAACCCAGGTCTGCACCCCAAAGGATTACACTCTGAATGACTGCTCCTGCTGCACACTTAGTACTATACCCTTGAGACTTTGCCTTACTTACAAAAGGAGTATGGAGTGAACTTCCTGAAAGCAATAGGTTAACAAAGGTCATCTGCACCATCTCCCTTTAGAAGTCTCCAGCCTGGAGTGTTCAGGCAGACTTCCAAGGATTTGGTGAGGTGCGTTTTGGGAATTGTAGTCCCAAAGTTCCAAGGACCATCTCAAAGATTCTAGACCCTTGGATTTGTGTGTTGAACAGTTGGAGTCCTCAGGAGGAACTTCAGGAAGACATTCTAGAGGTTTGGAGAAGATTGGAACAACTTTTGGAAATAGATCCATAAGGAGATCGGCCCATCAGTGAGAGTCAGGCCACAGACATCAAACCATAACCTGGCCTGTATTACAGGTTCATCCTGCTAAAAGCTCCGGAGGTCAATACTCCAGGATTACACTGAGACCTCGCTTTGAGCAAAGCCGCCATCGTAGACCCTGATCCCTACCTTAAAAGGAGCCTCACTCGATGACGAGAGAATAGTGTGAAGAGAACATTTTTAATGAGGCCTCTGGCATAGTGTAGCGGACCGGTGCTCCATTGCAGTCAGCCTCAAACTTTGGTTTTGTCCTGGTCAAGCGCGATTAAATGTGCCTAATCGGTACTGTATGTTTTTAAGCACTAGTACATGATTATTCTTTCAAAATAATATACCCTACATTGGACTTTTGTCACTTTGGTGTCCTTTTAATCATAAAAATATTTCCTATTTTTATAAATTGCTGCTGGAGTTTTATTGTGTGCAGAGTCTAACCTATTTCATGTATTACAGTTTTTAAGTGCGTTACACACCTGTCTCCTATGTTAAGCCTGACCGCTCGCAGTGAGCTACCAAGGGTTCAGAAAGGGGCTAATGCATTGAGACCTTGACTGGACCTCATATTGTGTTGACGGCCTTGTTGCTAGTGGTAGGTGCATACTTACCCCTACCAATAATCCACCTTTCAACAACCATAGATTAGGGTCTTTCAGGTTGTTAAATCTGACAATCAGGGATCATCCAATTGTACACATATTTTAGAGGTCAGACACCATGCACTGGAGCCTGGTTAGTAGGGCTCCAGTGCCGCTCAGTCAAAAACCAGCAGCCTTTTTCCAAACATTCGGGGGCTGATCATGCAAAAAGGGGTCTTTCCTGAAAGTGAAGTTATGGTTAGGTGAAAATGTCAGCTAAAATGTAACATTTCAAACTAGAAAAGCACTGAAATATATCAATTATTGTTTACTGAACTAACTAGACCTTGTGCACAGCAATGCTCACCTTATGACCATACAAACTGCATCCCTCATGGCATGTTCCATCAAATCATGATAATATCAATGAAAACATCTCAAATGGCATCATTGGTTGGTGACAACACTGTGCATGGTAGGTGTAGAAGTTGAACAATGGCTCGGCAGTAGGCTATAAATATTCCCCTTCGCAGCGGGAGTAATTCCCCCGCTGTGCTGGGGGACAGGGGGGCGCACACAGCACCCCTGTGTTCATGACGAGCAGAGCTCATTATGACCACACCCGTTCCCGTGGAACGCTCAGCACAGCAGGGGAATTATCCCCGCGTTTGAGCGTTCCACGGCTCATGACGAGCTGAGCTCGTCATGAGCATGGATGGAGTTAATTAAAAGAACACATTCAAAAGCGTTCAATAGCATATCGTCTGTTTTCAGGACAAACCATTAAGGCAGTGAACAGATTTGGGGGCATATTACCAAGCAATAGCGATAATTATCGCTATTGCTTGGTTAGAGACAAATATTACCGCTGCGCTGCGGCGATTTTTATCGCAAATAAACCTTGGTATTACCAAGGTTTATCGCAAATGCGATAAAAATCGCTGCAATGCATGAATATCGCTGAAAATTCTGCGATATTCATGCATTACCGAGCTAATGCTCTTAGCCATGTTATCCACCTCCCATTGGATAACACGGCTAAGAACTGCTCAGGGCAGGTGTTAGCTTTTGGAGATATTCGCGCTTAGCGCGAATATCTCCAAAAGTTGGTAATAGGAGATAGCGATGTTAGCGACTGTTTTCAGTCGCTAACATCTTGGCACGCCCACTTTGCATATCATTAGTGATAAATATCACTGACATGCAAAGTGGGGCCCAAGATGGTCGCTATCTCCTACTAGCTGTCGCTAACTGGTGTTAGCGACAGCTAGGTAATAGGGAGATAATTTTATCTCCGCTTTCTTGGCTTTTAAAGCCAAAAATGCGGAGATAAACCCCCTTGATAATATGCCCCTTGGTCACCTTAATGAGAATAAAAATCAAAACATGCAGATCCTGGCTCATGAATAGTAACATTTTAACAGAAAATTCTACATAAGAATGAAAAACATTGCAACTTAATTGTTCTAAAACTTTTTGGATACGCAGTGAGAAGATTCTGATGTTGGTGTTCAGGAAGCTGCACTTTTGCTTGTTTATTCCATACTGTCTTCCTTGAGTAAGAGTCTGGAAGGATATCCATGAAAGTCTGAGTAAAGTGACATCCTATGGCTTCTGCCGAGTACCTGACACAGCCTTACAAACCCCCTGGTGAATAGGAAACATATTGTTCCAATTGGGTCTTTAAGTTGTCCAAATCATTCCACACCCCATCGACCTCAATCAATGGATGCAAATATGTATTGGAAAAACACGAACAACAATAAACAAATGGGCAACACAGAAGAAAACAACAAACAGAAGTGGCTCTGACTTTATTCTAACACCATTTTACTTTACTTTTCTTGAGTAAATGCAGAAGGGACAGGGCATTTCTCTTATTTCCCAAGACTCTTTTGTAATATGATTGGCTTCTTGGTCTTGCTCAGATGAATGTGAAAGGCTAGAAATGTAAAACGCAGACATTGTGTCCCCGGCGTCGATGTGATTGACTTACCTATGCCAGAAGAATAGAAGATGGAGTGGCTTATTGTGGTCTCTGACATATCTGTTAATTTAAATGGAACTATCTTTTTTTCAGTTATCTGTGGTTGACGTTGAAACCAGTAGAAGCAATTTCCAGCACCATAATCACACCCCTTTCTGTCAGACACTTCATTGATTCTGCCACAAATAGAAGGTTTTCCTTTGCAAGCTTTTCAAACGCAGTTTTCAGCTTTTTAGACCGAGGTCCATTTGTTCCATATCGATGGCAATACAATGCGTTTCTAGCAGTGCTTTTATAAAAAACCATAAATCCTCAGGGCGCAGATAACACCATAAAATGATTCGGAATGAGAGAAGCAGGCGAACTAAACTCGCATTTAATGTCGAGGTAATTGAAATCAGTTCTTCTGTGCCTTAGAGCATGCATCCTACTCTAAAACATCCCAACGGAATTCATCTGTTATTTTGTGAAAGCTTTGTTAGATAAACTAAGTCAGTAGGTACTATCGCACATTTAGAGACGAACTGCACAAATGGATGTGATATATTGTACATTGCAAATTTTGAAGTTTTTGGTATTTTTTTATTTGTATTTTATATTGTATGGCTTACATTTGTAAAGCTGAAAAAATAAATAAATACCTTGTGTAAACTAAGTCAAGGCCTCATTCCCCCTGGTGCACACATTCCATTTCAGTTACAGACATGAGTCTGCACCCAACTCAAGATGATAAGTGGTGCTGTAATACTTTACCCTGTTTGTTTTTGCCAGATCGATTTCCATCTGATAAAGTTTGTTGTGAGAGATGCAGTTAAACACTGCACATTGGCGCATGTACAACAACAGAATACACAAAAGTGCTAAGTTATCGACCACTCAGAGGTCTGAAACATGATATGTTGTGGTAATTGCATGCTGTTGAGGTAGGCGTACCTCATAAGTACAATATTCACCTAAGTCCCTTGGGACTAACTAGAGAGGACTTTGACACTAAAACAAGAGTAGAGATTTTGACAAACATTCACACCCATCTTTTGTAATTATCTAGCAATGATTAAGGCTAAAGAAAAAGGCCACTAAGAATGGCAATATCCCCTTTCAGAATATCCATTGAATCCAATGGAGTTTTTTTGAATAAGGATAAAAGACCTAGGGGTAATTCCTGGAAGAGAATGCGAACTCTAGGTCTCAAGCAATCAAATCCTCTGAATGGTTGTAGTATTGCAGGCTCTAGAGAGTCAGGAAATGACCAGGATAACTATACGCCCTACTGCAGACCACATTCATTACAGTATAGCCACAGACAGACCGCTATCAAAGGCTTCTTGTAATAAGTGGAGAATAAAGCAACAGGATAAACATATTTATCTCCATACCAAACCCCAAGGAAACCCAATGGTAATCAGTAGATCTATTTCCCTCATCGAATTCTGTAGGGAACTAGAGACAGCAAGAGAAATTCCCTTTTTTGAAGAAGTCCACCCTTCAATCATCAGACTGATAATCTTACTTGTGTTGGAGTGTCAAGAGTTAAAGAGGACACTACTGATGAAAGAGAGACCATAGCAGACTCCACTCCTGTTGCATCTGTAGACATCCATGGAAGAGAACCCAGGTCCCACTGCCCAGACCAGTATAAGCAAGACAATTCTGTCTGCTGATTCTGTGCCTTCTCTATAGCTCAGTGGATGGGCTACTCCACCATAAATGTGACAGAGATCCATTCTGCCATGTTAGAAGTGCCATAGCACTTGTAATACGGCGGTCGGTATATCTGTCGTGTATATGGCTGAGCATCCTATCTGCCAAACTCTTAACCAGGCCCTCTGTTGGGAGTCAAGCCCAGAATCAAAGGAAGGGGTGTCTGCTGCTCAGAAGGAGTCACCTGCACTGAGAGACAATAGCAAACAAGTGTTCCTAACCCTGCAAAAAAGGAAATCCATGACTGAGAAAATGAACACCAACTGATCCATGAGGATTTGTATCAAAGGTATGAACCTCAGGGTTGCTTCATGAAAATTAAATAGAAAAGCAAAGGAAGGAAGTGGGTATCCCACCATTTCCAAGAACACAAAGCAATTATGAAAGGAAACAAACCAATAAATACCACATTTAAATGAATTTGAGACTACTCTCTGACTGGTGCCTCCTGTCCCATCCGGAACACTTGTGAGAGACAACTGAGAGTATTCTTCCTGATATTTGGGAGTAGGATAAATGCCAGGATCATGTTCAAAATCTCTTCCATATCAAACCTATGGGATGAATTGACATTGAATATGTGGCATTTAATCAGAGTCCAAAAAACTACAATATTTTATGGTTAAGTCTGTGCCCTTCATTGACTGACATGAGGAAAATGACTGAATCAGAAGATCATCTAGATCAAGGTGTACTAGTGCTCCCTGACCCGCAGAGGATCTAAACATGGATTCAAGACTCAGGTGTAAAATCCTAAGAAAAGGTCCTTAATCCCCAAGGAAGACTCTGACTTACCAATGGAGGTTGCCACTGCAACGTAAGAATTTCTGAAGGAGGTTGGAGTTTTCAGGAAGATGAGGTAAGTCTCTCAAAACAATTTCTTGTTCAGAAATCCCTTCTGATGATTATTGAGATGACATGCTTAAATGCGGGGCCTACTTATGATCTGGATCAGGATCCCAACCACTAGAATAACCTTAGTGATTCTTCTCTCTTTCAAGGAGGCGGTGGACACGTTGCCATGCTTGTTCTCTAGAGAGACAATGCCATGTAGAGGACCTTCCCTTCAAATTGTACTCTGGCCAGGGTGCTTGAATAAAAAAGAGGCTTTGAAATCTCTGGGAAAGACTTTGTATAAACTGTGAAATACCAACCTGCTGAACCAATCTTCCCCTTCCGAGTATAGTCAGGAATATTACCTTTATCTGCTTCTGCCGAAGACGAAGGCTGTGATAATTAGAAACATCGATTCATTCTTGCCACTTTTCCAGACACTCTGCTTATGGCAGAGAGGGTGGGAATGGTTTTCTTTTCTTAACTCTACTAATAACTACATAGCACTCATAATTCTGATCTAACCAGATAGGTATCTAAAATATCACTCTAAATAAACGTTAATTCTGAGTCAAAAATGTGTCTCCTAAAAGCCACAGTGCCAGAATTGAAGGTGCTGGCAAATTTGTAAGTAAGAACCATACTCACCTCAGATAAACTGAAACTTCTTTATTAATATTTATGAGGAGTAGCCTGCATCGATCTTTGTCCTTAATGATCAATTGATTCCAGGATGTACTATACTCAAAGTATCCTCAACCTTCTCATCAACCAGACCTGATAAGAGAAAGGTTCTTCAGTAAGAAGGGAGCACCTTCCCTCTGAATATGTTAATTAGAGATACATCAACATATTCATTGTTGACTCAAATTCTTTCTTGGAGAAATATTACAATCCTCTTTCTGAGCTTCAACTAAAATATCTGTTGGGGTCCCTTCACTCTTAGTTAATAGGAAAGGTAGAAAAAAACAGTATCTTAGAAAGGAGGGTCTCTGATACCACCAGAACTGTCCACCACTCGTGCCAGGTTGATCTCCCTATTGTAACCCACGAGGCCCACCTGAAACAGGAAACCTTAAAATAACCGGCTCTTAAAATGACACCACGTTTTGAAACTCTATTCCTAAATTGGTGGAGGCCAAAACCAATAATTTCTATTCCTTCTCAATACCTTTCTGTAGAAGCTGAAGAAGAATTATGGTACGATTTTTGAAATGCTGTCCCATGCTTAACCACCAGTAGATCCAAGTGTGCCTAGACTATAGTCATTTGCTAAAGTGGGAAACACCAGGGACCTAAATCTAGGCACAGGGAAGGAGAAAAAGAAGATTTGACAGCATGTAATAAGAGAGGCTCTGTAAGCTAGTGAGCTCTGACTACAAGCCTCCTTTTTACTTCTGATGGTAAACACAAGACCATAGTAACACAAAGGCTCCAGTGGCACTTTCCTATCACCCCATGCAGTAGGACACCGGAACATAAAAAAATAGGCGTGGCACCACTTGCAGCTGCCCTGTAAACTCTGAAGATCCCAGTGTACATAAAGATGACAATTAACCTCTGCACCCAGCCCCTACAAGCAGCCTCTGTGTAATAACCAGAAATGTGGTGCAGTACAAGCACAATTTCACTGGAACTATAATAAAACAACATATGTGATAACAATAGCAATTGCTGTGCAAACCAGTATCCACCACCTAAGTAAAAAAAGGTACTGGAAGCAACCACTGAAATTACAAAGAACACATTGTTCACTATGTAGCGCCAAACACAGCCCCTGTATTCAATAAGGACCTTTAGTTATACCTTCATCCCACTATAAAATAAGATGAATGGGGAGCACTGCAACCACTATTTATCAGTAAATTATGCAGCACCATTTAAATGTTATGCATTTCTCTTGCGTTGCTTTACTCCCTCCTTGCAGGAGAAGTAATCACTTACATTTGAAAACTATGGTACCTCAGCAATAGTAAAATAAATAGTGGACACCTCTATGCCAGCCGCAGCTGCAAAACAACAGTTTTGGTATGCGGTGTTATTAGCAGCTGCTCAAATGTCATAGTAATACACTGAACGCTGTGTTGCAAACAACTGCAAAACATAAAGTAAGTGGTTGCAATTGCAGCCACAACGAACCCTGTAATATTTTATTACTTCTCCAGAGTTGCCGCTCCTGCAGCTGCAGGAGAATGGGAAGGTAGGAATTGAGTGTGACTCCCGAAGCAGTGAATGCAGGGAAAGATATCACAATTAAAGCACTCTCCTAAAAACTGAAAAAATCTCCTATTGTAGCATGGCTTACGTGCATTCCCCATTTTAGATTTAACTTCATGGGTTGACATCTCTTTCTTGTTGTGCCCTATCACACTTTCTGCTAAGGCGTTAATGTGCTTTATCTGCATCTCTGACAGGCACTGATGCCCTTGAGTCTGTACAGTTAGTTCCTGGGTCATAAACAAAGAACACAAAGCCACTGTTTTCCTTTCTATGCTCCTCGGAGATACTTCATTTGAGTTAGACGAAACCTACTTTTTACACCTCTCTTGCCTCTTTCTACACATGTCTTCTTCTTTCTGAACTACCTTTGTTTTTTTCTGAACTTCTCTTGCCTCTTTTTGCACTTCTCTTCCCTCTTTCTACACTTCTCTTGTCTATTTTTGCAACTCTCTTGCCTTTTTTGCACTTCTCATGCTTCTTTCTGTACCTCTCTTGCTTTTTTCTGCACCTCTCTTGTTTCTTCATGTACCTCACCGGCTTCTTTCTGTACTTTTCATGCCTCTTCCTATATTTCTCTTGCTTCTTTCTGCACCTTTGTCCCCCTCTCTGCACCTCTCTTGATTCTTTCTGCACCTCTCTTGCTTCTTTCCGCAACTCTCTTACTTTTGTTTGCACTTCACTTGCCTCTTTCCGCATCCCTCTCTCTTCTCTATGCACCTCTCTTGTTTCTTTCTGTGTCTTTCTATCTCTTTTTGCACCTTTCTCCCACTTTTGGCACTTTTCTTTGTCTTTCTGCCCTTCTCTTGCCCTTTTCTGTGCATCTCTAGTTTCTTTCTGCACCTCTTGTGCCTCTTTCTGCACCTTACTCTCTTCTTCCTGCACATCTCTTGTTTCTTTCTGCACTTCTCTTGCCTCTTTCTTCACCTCTCTGGCTTCTATTGCCACCTTTTGTCTTCTTTCTATACCCTTCTTCATTTCTATGCACCCCTCTTGCTTCTTTCTCCACCTAACTCTCTTCTTTCTGCATCTCTCTTGCTTCTTTCTGTACCACTCTTGCTTCTTTCTACAATTCTATGACATATTTCTGCAATTCTCTTGCTTCTTTTTGCACCATTATTCCTCTTTCTGCACCTGTCTTCCTCTTTCTGGACTTCTCTTGCCTCTTTCTACACATTAGTTGCCTCTTTCTGTACCTCTCCTGCTTTTTTCTGTATATCTCTTGCTTCTTTCTACACCTCTCTTTCTTTCTGCACTTCTTTTGCTTCTTTATTTACTTCTCTTACTTCTTTCTGTACCTTTCTTTCTCTTTCTACACCTTCTTACTCTTTCTGGACCTTTCTTGCTTCTTTCTGCACCTTTCATTTGTCTTTCTGCACCTATATTGCTACTTTTTCGCACCTCTCTTGCCTCCTTCTGCACCTCAACTGCCACCTTCAGCATCTCACTCTCTTCTGTCTGCACCGCTCTTGTTTCTTTCTACACTTCTCTTGCTTCTTTCCGCACTTCTCCTGCTTCTTTCTGTGCTAATCGTCCTCTTTCTGAACGTCTCTTGCTTCTTCCTGTACCTCTCTTGCTTCTTTCTGTATTTCTCTTGCTTCGTTTCTCCACCATTCTTCCTCTTGTTGGACCTTTCTTCCTCTTTCTGCACCTCTCCTGCTTCCTTCTGCACTGCTCTTTCTGTACTTCTCCTGCATCTTTCTGCACATATTTTCCTCGATCTGCTCCTCTTCTTCCTCCTGCTGGAGCCCTCTTGCCTCTCTCTACACAGTTCTTCCTCTTTCTGCACTTCTTTTGTTTTTTTCTGTACTTTCTTTGTACTTCTCTTGACTCATTCTACACTTCTCTTGCCTCTTTCTGCACTTCTCTTGTCTACTTTTGCACTTCTCTTACCTTTATCTGCACATCTCTGGATTCTTTCTGTACCTCTCTTGCTTCTTTCTGTACCTATTTCGTTTCTTTCTATATCTCTCCTGCTTATTTCTGTATTTCTCATTCCTCTTCCTGCAATTCTCTTGCTTCTTTCTGTACCTGTCTTGCTTCTCTCTGAGCCTTTATTCCCCGTTCTGCACCTTTTGTCTTCTTTCAGCACCCTTCTTCGTCTTTCTGCACTTCTCTTGCCCCTTTCTGTACCTCTATTGGTTATTAATGCACCTCTCATGCCTCTTTCTGCACCTCACTCTCTTCTTCCTACACATCTCGTGTTTCTTTCTGCACTTCTCTTGCCTCTTTCATGACCTCTCTTGCTTCTATTAGCACCTTTTTCCTCCTTCTACACCATTCTTCCTTTTTCTGAACCTCTCTTACTTCTTTCTCTACCTCACTTTCTTCTTTCTGCATCTCACTTGCTTCAATCTGTACCACTCTTGCTTCTTTTGGCACTTCTATTACATCTTTATGCACTTCTCGTGCCTTTCTCTGTACTTTTCGTGCCCCTTTCTGCACATCTCTTGTCTTTTCTGTACCTTTCTTCCTCTTTCTGCACTCCTCTTGCCTCTTTCTGAATCTTGCTTGCCTTTTTTTACACATATCATTCTGTACCTATCTTGCTTCTTTCTGTACTTCTCGTGCCTCTTTATTCACATCTCTCACTTCTTTTTGTACCTTTCTTCTTCTTTTTGCACCATTCTTCCTCTTTCTGTACCTCTTTTGCTTCTTTCTGCACCTCTCTTGCTTTTTTGCTGCACTGCTCTTGTGTCTTTCTGCACCTCTCTAGCTTCTTTCTGTACCACTCTTTTTTTCTGCACATCTCTTGCTTCTTTCTACACCTCCCTTGCTTCTTTGTGCATCTCTCTTCCATCTAACATCTATTCTTTTGCACCATTTCTGCGCCTCTCTTGCTTCTTTCTGAAACTTTATTCCCCTTTCTGTACCTTTCTATCTCTTTCTGTACCTCTCTTGCTACTTTCTGCACCTCTCTTGCTTCTTTTCAACACCTCTCTAGTCTCTTTCTGTACCCCTCTTGATTCTTTCTGTACCTCTGTTGCTTATTTCTGTATGTCTCTTGCTTTTTACTACATCTCTCCTGATTCTTTCTGCACTTCTCATGCCTCTTTTTTCACCTCTCTTGCTTCTTTCTGCTCCTTGCTTCCTCTTTTTGCACCTTTATTCTTCTTTCTGTACCTCTCTTGCTTCTTTCAGCATCTCTCTTTTTTTTTGAATTTTTTTTATTTGCATCAAATGGACATACAAAATGATAAGCCGTAATTAAAAAAAAATTAAATCTACAAATAAAGAAATTATTCAATAGCAGCAATGAACAAACATTAAACATTACATAGATCATAATCAATAAAGAGGTCATACAGAAAGTTAGAGTAACAAAAAAAGAAAAAACACATGACAGATACAGTTATTGAGACATAAGTAAGCCCCAGATTCTATCCATTTTTAGTTTGGCCGGTAGACCCCTTGAGGCAGTCAGGGCAGTCTCCATGTTATATATTTCCTTAACTAGGCTCCACCATTCCATAACTATTGGTGGTTTTTTTTAATCCAAGCTCTAGCAATAGTAAGTCTTGCACATGTAATTAAAATATTCAGCAGATCTCTGAGTGCGCTAGTACCCCCACATTTACCCACCAACACATCGATAGATGAGAATGAAATAGGTTGACCAAGTTTGTCAGCAACCACCTTAATTATTGCCTCCCAGTACTCTTCAAGATGCGGGCAAGAAAAAAACATGTGAACAATATCAGCACCTCTCAGATCACATTTAGGGCATTTCGTGCGATCACCAAAGTTATTATTTGTTGTCCATTTAAGAATTCTCTCGGGAGTATGATATAATTGACAAACAGTTTTAAACATTTGCAGTTTTAAACTAGAAGATTGAACTGACAAGTTTAAGCTTTTAAGAGATGAAGTAATTAGATCAGATGGTACAGTCAAAGTCAATTTCCTATTCCATTTCTCAGTTAATTTTATAATATCGTTATTGTTGAAGCCAGAAAGAATCTTATATCCTAAGCTAATTATGGACTTGTCTGCTTCTCTATAGATACAGTCCCATACCTCAGATTCTAATACAATGGTTAGGTCTAATTTCTTCACTAAATAATCTTTGATCTGATAACATTTAAACCTTGTCAATTCAGATAAATTATAGCAAAGTTTCATTTTATCAAATGCCATAAATCTCTGATGATCATATAAATCTCCCAAGAATCTGATACCAGAATATAAGAGTAATCGACAAGTTGGATCGTGAAAAATTAAAGGAAAGCCAGGATTACCCCATAGGGGTGTTTTATAGTATAAATGAGAAACATTACACTTAACCATAATAGACTGCCAAATATTAACGGTATTGCGTATCGTCTTAAATGTAACCCTTTTGAAATAGTTAGGGTCATTCAGCCTTTAAAGAAACATGTTGGCATCTGGTCCTAGTAAGAACCTATGAAAATACAAACATTTATCAATGACTGTTAGACTACGCAGCTGAGTCAGAAAAGCCGACCAATAATAGAGCTTAAAGTCCGGAAGCGCCAATCCCCCTTGAATAAAAGGGAGTTTGAGTGATTTAACGGCGCTTCAGGCTTTTTTATATCCCCATACAAAACTACTAATGTTTCCCTCTAATCTAAGAAAATAAGAATTATTAAGGCGTAAAGGAATTGCTCGAAACAAATATAAGTACTTATGCAAAATTTTCATTTTATTTAAGTTTATTCGGCCAATCATACTGAGTGGCAATTTATGCCATTTCTTAAATTGCATAGCGGTCTCTTTTAATAAGGATTCGTAATTTAATGCTATAATAGTATCAATATCCGAAGAAATTTTAACGCCTAAATAAGTTGCAGCGCAACAAATTCCAGGGATGGGGGCAGGTAGATGATAATTCATAACAATTTGAGTTTTGGTGGTGTTGAGTCTATAGCCAGAAACTGATCCATATATACCTGCTTCTATTATAATGCCTTTCATGGCTTGAGGCACATCCGAAGAGAAGACTGCAACGTCATCCGCATTGACAGTTATATCAAGTTTATTTAAACCATTAACAAAAGGACAAATTAAAGCTTGACGTTGAAGTGCAATTAAAAAAGGTTCCATACCTAGAGCAAAAAGCAGGGGTGATAAAGGACACCCCTGTTTTGTCCCCCTTTTGATCACAAACATAGTAGAGCATTTCCCCATATAAGATACTCTACCCATGGGATTATCATATAGCGATTGAATCCATCTCAAAAGTTGACCGCTGATGCCAAATGCTTGTAAAGCCATGCATAAAAAACCCCACCCCACTCGGTCAAATGCTTTTTCTGCATCTAATAGAATCATACCGAGTGGGGTGAGCTGAATCCATGCAGCATCAAAAGCAGTTATGGCCACATTTATATTCGCTGTAGTATCTCGTTTTGGAATAAATCCATGTTGTTGAGAAGAGACAAGCAGGGACATAACTGGCGCAAGCCTAGTAGCCAATATTTTGGCAAACATTTTGGCATCACTGTTGATAAGCGAGATTGGCCTATATGATCCTCTCTCTTGGGGTGCTTTACCCTTTTTTAAAAAGAAAATAATTTGTGTTAAATTCCAAGATGTGGGTCTTGTTGCCCATTACCTATATCCCGGTTCACATCAGTAAGTAATGGTATCAATTCCTCAGTACAGTGTTTGTAAAGTTCCAGAGGAATAAAATCCTCCCCTGCTGCTTTACCCATTGCTAAAGATTTGATAGCATCCCTAATTTCTATTGCTGTAATGTCTGCCGCTACTTGAGCAGATTGTGCCGGGTCTAAATTTTTAACCTTGTTTAACTTTATATAATTCTTAATACTATCATCTGAAATTGCAGTTTCTGGTTATATAAAGCTTGATAAAAGGAAGCAAATTGTTGTAATATTGATTTTGAGTCACAAAATAATTGATTACTATCCACCTTAATTTCTTTAACCGTATTCTGGGATCGATCCTCAGCAACTTTGTAGGCCAGAAGCTTACCAATTTTATCGCCACTTTCATATTGTTCTAGTTGATATTTCTTTAATTTTCTAATACTCTTAACCCTAAGAAAATCTTGTAAAGCAGCTTTAAGTTCAATTAGTGTAAAGTTTAGATCGTCTAAGTTCAAGACCCCATTAGAAATAGCATCTGATATTTGAAGTTCAATATCGCAAATTTCACCAAGCCTTTCCTCATTTAGGTTTCGTTGTTCTTTATTTTGTCGCCAAATATATTGTTGGGTAAAGCCTCGTGTACTAGCTTTACAAGAATCCAAGACTATCAAGGGTAAACTAGAGTGTATATTTATGTCAATAAATTCTTTTATATGCTCTTTAATTTGAGTTACAAACACAGTGTCTTTGAACAGATATCTAGGAGTTTAAGCATCTCTCTTGCTTCTTTCAGTACCTCTCTTGATTCTTTCTGCACATCTTTTGCTTCTTTATACACCTCTCGTGCTTCTTTCTACAAATCTATTGCTTCTTTTTGCATTTCTCTTGCTTACTTCTGCACCTTTCTTGCCTCTTTCTTACCTCTCTTGCCTTTTTCTGTACCTCACTCTCTTCTTCCTGCACATCTCTTGCTTCTGTCTGCACTTCTCTTGCCTCTTCATTCACTTATTTTCTTTCTCTGTACCTTTATTCCACTTTCTACATATTTCTCCCTCTTTTTGTACCTATCTTTCTTCTTTTCGCACCTCACTTTCTTCTTTCTGCATCCCACTTGCTACAATATGTACCACTCTTGCTTCTTTTGGCACTTCTATTACATCTTTCTACACTTCTCTTGCTTGTTTTGTAACGTTCTTCTTCTTTCTGCACGACTCTTTCCTTTTTCCATAATTTTCTTGTTTCTTTCTGCATTTTCTTTGTCTCTTTCTGCACCATTCTTGCTACATCTGCATTTCTCTAGTGTCTTTCTGTAGCACTCTTGCTTCTTTCTGCACTACTCTTACCTTTCTCTGTACTTTTCTTGCCCCTTTCTACAATTCCCTTATCTCTGTCTGCACCTTTCTTCTTCTTTCTGCACTCCTCTTGCCTCTTTCTGCATCTCTATTGCCTCTTTTTACACCCATCTTGCTTCATCCTGTACCTCTCTTGCTTCTTTCTGTACTTCTCTTGCCTCTTTAACCAAATCTCTTGCTTCTTTTTGTACCTTTATTCTTCTTTTTGCACCTTTCTTCTTCTTTCTTTCCCACTCTTGCTTCTTTCTTCACCTCTCTTGCTTTTTTGCCGCACCGCTATTGTGTCTTTCTGCACCTCTCTTCCTTCTTTCTGTACATCTCTTGATTCTTTCAGCACGCCTCTGGCTTCTTTCTACACCTCTCTTGCTTCTTTGTGCACCTCTATTGCATCTATCATTGCCTCTCTTGCCCCTTTCTGGAACTTTCTTACTCTTTCTGTACCTCTCATGCTTCTTTTCCACACTTCTCTTGCCTCTTTCTATACCCTCTCTTGCTTCTTTTGGTAGCTCACTTCCTTTTTTTTACGCACCTCTCTTGTTTCTTTCTGCATCTTTCTTGCTTCTTTCTGCACCTCTCGTGCTTCTTCCCACAACTCTATTGCTTCTTTCAGCATTTCTCTTGCTTCTTTCTGCACCTCTCTTGCCTCTCTCTGTACCTCGCTTGCCTCTTTCTGTACCTCACTCTCTTCTTCCGACACATCTCTTGCTTCTGTCTGCACTTCTCTTGCCTCTTCATACACTTCTTTTTCTTCTCTGTACCTGTATTCCTCTTTCTACATATGTCTCCATCTTTCTGCACCTATCTTTCTTCTTTTTGCACCTCACTTTCTTCTTTCTGCATCTCACTTGCGCCAATCTGTACCACTCTTTCTTCTTTTGGCACTTCTATTACATCTTTTGGCACTTCTCTTGCTTTTTTTTGCAACTTTCTTCTTCTTTCTGCACTACTCTTGCCTTTTTCTACACTTTTCTTGCTTCTTTCTGCATGTTCTTTGTCTCTTTCTGTACCATTTGTCCTCTTTATGCAGTTCTCTCGCCTTTCTGTAGCTCTCTTTCTTCTTTCTGCACTACTCTTGCCTTTCTCTGCACTTTTCTTGCCCCTTTCTACAAATCTCTTGACTCTTTCTACACCTTTCTTCTTCTTTCTGCACTCCTCTTGCCTCTTTCTGCATCTCTCTTTCCTCTTTTTACACCTATCTTGCTTCATTCTCTTCGTTTCTTGCTTCTTTCTGCACTTATATTGCCTCTTTATTCACCTCTCTTGCTTCTTTCTGAGCCTTTATTCCTCGTTCTGCACCTTTTGTCCTCTTTCAGCACTTGTCTTTGTCTTTCTGCAATTCTCTTGCCCCTGTCTGTACCTCTATTGGCTATTTCTGCACCTCTCATGCCTCTTTCTGCACCTCACTCTCTTCTTCCTGCACATCTTTTGTTTTTTTTTTGCACTTCTATTCCTTTTTACTTGACCTCTCTTGCTTCTATTGGCACATTTTTCCCTCTTTCTACACCATTCTTCGTTTTTATGAACCTCTCTTGCTTCTTTGTCTATCTAACTTTCTTCTTTCTGCATCTCACTTGCTTCAATCTGTACCACTCTTGCTTCTTTCTGCACTACTCGTGCCTTTCTCAGTACTTTTCTTGCCCCTTTCTACAAATCTCTTGTCTCTTTATGTACCTTTTTTCCTCTTTCTGCACTCTTCTTGCCTCTTTCTGCATCTCTCTTGCCACTTGTTACACCTATCTTGCTTCATTATGTAATTCTCTTGCTTCTTTCTGAACTTCTCTTGCCTCTTTATTCACATCTCTCACTTCTTTTTGTACCTTTCTACTTCTTGTTGTACCGTTCTTCCTCTTTCTGCCCCTCTCTTGCATCTTTCTGTACCTCTCTTAATTCTTTCAACACATCTCTTGCTTCTTTCTACAAATCCCTTACTGCTTTGTGCACCTCTTTTGCATCTAGCATCTCTTCTCTTGCCCCTTTCTGCACCTCTCTTGCTTCTTTCTGGGACTTTCTTCCCATTTCTGTACCTTTCTATCCTTTTCTGTACTTCTTTTGCTTCTTTCTGTACCTCTCATCCTTCTTTTCCACACCTCTCTTGCCTCCTTCTGTACCCCTCTTGATTGTTTCTGTAACTCTCTTGCTTATTTCTGTATGTCTCTTGCTTCTTTCTACAACTCTCTTGATTCTTTTTGCACTTCTCTTGCCTCTTTATTCACCTCTCTTGCTTCTTTCTGCTACTTGCTTCCTCTTTTTGCACCTTTCCTCCTCTTTCTGTACCCTCTCATGCTTCTTTCAGTACCCCTCTTTCTTCTTTCCCGCACATCTCTTGCCTCTTGCTGCATCTCTCTTGCTTCTTTCTGGACCTCTTTTGATTCTTTCTTCATGTATTTTGCTTCTTTCTACACCTCTCGTGCTTCTTTCTACAACTCTATTGCTTCTTTCCGCATTTCTCTTGCTTCTTTCTGCACTTCTCATGCCTCTCTCTGTACCTCTCTTGCCTCTTTCTGTATCTCACTCTCTTCTTCCTGCACATCTCTTTCTTCTGTCTGCACTTCTCTTGCCTCTTCATACACTTCTTTTTCTTCTCTGTACCTTTATTAATCTTTCTACATATGTCTCCCTCTTTCTGCACCTATCTTTCTTGTTTTTGCACTTCACTTGCTGCAATCTGTACCACTCTTTCTTCTTTTAGCACTTCTATTACATCTTTCTGCACTTCTCTTGTTTTTTTCTGCAACTTTCTTCTTCTTTCTGCACTACTCTTGCCTTTTTCTATACTTTTCTCTCTTCTTTCTGCATGTTCCTTGTCTCTTTCTGCACCATTCTTTCTCTGTCTGCAGTTCTCTCGCCTTTCTGTAGCTCTCTTGCTTCTTTCTGCACTACTCTTGCCTTTCTCTGTACTTTTCTTGCCCCTTTCTACAAATCTCTTGTCTCTTTCTGTACCTTTCTTCTTCTTCCTGCACTCCTCTTGCCTCTTTCTGCATCTCTCCTGCCTCTTTTTACAACTATCTTGCTTCATTCTGTTCCTCTCTTGCTTCTTTCTGAACCTTTATTCCTCGTTCTGCACCTTTTGTCCTCTTTCAGCACTTGTCTTCGTCTTTCTGCAATTCTCTTGCCCCTGTCAGTTCCTCTATTGGCTTTTTCTGCACCTCTCATGCCTCTTTCTGCACCTCACTCTCTTCTTCCTGAACATCTCTTGTTTCTTTATGCACGTCTCTTGCCTCTTTCTTGACCTCTCTTGCTTCTATTGGCATATTTTTTCCTCTTTCAACAACATTCCTCCTTTTTATGAACCTTTCTTGCTTCGTTCTCTACCTCACTTCCTTCTTTCTGCATCTCACATGCTTTAATCTGTACCACTCTTGCTTCTTTTGGCACTTTTATTATATATTTCTGTACTTCTTTTGCTTTTTTCTGCAACTTTCTTCTTCTTTCTGCACTACTCCTGCCTTGTTCTATGCTTTTCTTGCTTCTTTCTGCATGTTCTTTGTCTCTTTCTGCACCATTCTTCCTCTTTCTGCAGTTCTCTTGCCTTTATCTGTAGCTCTATTGCTTCTTTCTGCACTACTTGTGCCTTTCTCTGTACTTTTCTTGCCCATTTCTACAAATCTCTTGGCTCTTTATGTATCTTTCTTCCTCTTTCTGTACTCCTCTTGCCTCTTTCTGCATCTCTCTTGCAACTTTTTACACCTATCTTGCTTCATTCTGTACTTTTCTTGCTTATCTCTGCTCTGTAGCGGGAATTCCGTTCTCCTACAGAACTGTGCATAGAGACCTGGAACCTCGGTGAATTAGGATGGCGCAAAACTCACCTCAGTACCCAAAATCCCCTTACCGAGCTAGCTACAGTGTCTCATTGGTCATAACAAACTCCCAATGCTTAGACAGACCAGAACATGAACTTAGAGTACCTCAGGAATCGTGGAACACATGAACACTCTTTCGTTATATAATCATCACAAACCAGAACGAGGAGTAAAAGAGGACACGTGCACGTTTGAAATATTTATTTACTAATGCAAGGTTCTCAAATGCAGTATCTTGTATAATACTAACAAACATATTATCAGCAACAAAGTTATCAGCATAGTTATCAGTCCATAAAAGGCGAACGGCGAGAGCATACTAATATGCTGAAATGAATAGAAATTAACAATGTCTAATTCACACTCTCCCTATATAGCATAGTATATTATATCTATGAAGGTCTCATTTGGGTTTTAGCAGGGTGGGCCCATACCTTAAAATCTCAGTGGCAGGACGATCTCATCACCTCCTACCAGCTCTCTGCATGAGAAGCATATCAAGTGTGTTTTAGTGCTTTCAGCATCACAATATAAAACTCGCTTAGAGCCCGATTTTGGCAACAGCATGTGTATTATCGCTATAAGGGTGCGAAGATCAGACCTTACAATAACACTGGGTTAAGTTATCCGTGTAGCCTTCAGCACTCGGTGTGCAGACAGAGTGCAGAACAAAACTGATATCAGAGCAATAACATATTATTTCTCTAGTAAATCACAAAGCTCTTCTGGGTTGAAAGCTAAAACAACTATTATGTGTTATGTGCAAAAGTGAAGCAAGAATGAAAAACGGCGTGCAAACATTTAATAAACTCATGCTAACTTAACACAATATATAGAAAAGAAGTAGCTATATGACCCTCCCCCCCCAATGATCAGAGCACTGTCAAATAATCATCTAAAGGCAGAACCTGGAAGGGGCTTAGCTTGAAAACAGAGTTCAATAATAATGAACTAATCTATTCTCCAAACGTATAAATGCAGGCCTATAGTGGCCAAATGTAATTGATCCAACCTTTGAAAATATAAGTCAATAGGTCTAGGACGTATATAAAAACTGTTCACACATGAAAAAGGGGCACTGTCCAAAAAATATAAAAAGCACGTGCCGAAATAAGTAGAATAAACTCCATGGCATCTTACGATAGAATCGAATATGCAAAATATGCAGTCACAGCCTCCAATAAGAAATCACTGTCATCATCCGAAAACAGTTCAGCCATCCAATTAATTATTGGGAAGGAACATATGTGCTGCTTCGTCACTGGATCCTCTATTAACATCAGAGGACAACTCAGTGGGTTCTCAAGAAAGCTCCTTGCCAAGAACTCATGCGCTGCTGCGATTACATCCCAAGGACCCATTAGTCCATGTATCGCTGCCAAGGCCATAATCCTTTCGCCAGTACAAACCAACTCGTGAGCAACTGCGGGGCTCATCAGATGATTAAAGTCGACTTCAGGAGACACCGCCAAGCAGAGACACAAATCAAGGGCCCAGTGGAAATCGCAGCTCAGGCAATGAAACACAGGCTGGACACATGAGAAATAGGAAAATCGAAACGATAATCCAAATGCTTAAGGTCGCAAGCGGCAGGGTGCCATAGTAATCAAGCATCCGGTTGCGCAGCAGTGACAGGAGAGGCTCTTCTGCTCCTAATGCAGAATGGGCAGCCATTTGTAATGAAGCAAAATATCACCTAAACGCCTGCAGCTAAAGCCAGCAAGACAGGGAATCCTCCGAACAAGCTCAAAAAAATAGAATGAAAAAAGGCAGGGATGACCCCAAATATTTTTTCAAATGAAGTCATGAGACCACTGCAAACTAATATAAAAAAATGAGCCAGGCCAGAAGTGGAGGAGGCATTAAATATTTGATGAACCAACTCACTGAAATGTAGCGGTAAATCAGTATTTAAAAGCGCTTGCACTTCTGTGCGTGTGTTAGCTATGTGAAGGACGAATGTTTCTCGGGCCGAACTCAGGGACACCTCTTTCTGAGACAAAAGGGCTCTTATTCTAGTCATACCATTGAACTCTGCTTTCAAGGTTGGGATGCGCGGCCAGATGGAAACATCTGAATTCCCATGCATAGGGGGATGCATTACATTTTTTCAGCACACCTCACGCTCAGATACAGTTACCACATAAGCGATACCGATAATAAGACCACAACACTCCTCGTTATTCAACAGCAAATACCTACCATTTGCCAAAAGTGTAAACGTGGGAACAATTGCGGGTACAGGAATCCATTTCAAAACACAGGCCAGATTAGGCCGCTCCTGGTTGCAGGAACCATGCAATTGAATGTGTCTGCATATTAATGAATGGTCAGGGGACTCTGTGCATTCTTCTCCATTCAGATAAACTTCTCTGTTGTCTTTCAGGCACCTATATGTGAAGGGAAGAGACCATGCTTTATGGAGGAAGGCACCTCCTAACGGTTCATAACTTCCTATTGCCACATGTCGCATACAACTAGTGAATTTGTACAACGCGAATGGTAATGTAATTAATCCGTGGATAAGCCACATTGCATCAGCGGCCTCAGCAACAGAAAACGGTAAAGATTCCAACCTCTCAATGTGTAACATGGAAAATGATGCATCTCGCATTGAAAGCATGCGCTGTTTGTCAGTCAAATTAAATGGGGCAAAGAGGGAGGAAACGTTCAGGTAATTCCATGGCACACGGCCAGATTTGAGAGTCTGTAGAGTCCATGCAAACTGCAACACAGAACGCAGTTGATTTTGGCCATGGTATAAAACAGACACCTCATCATTTACAATATCAACCACCGAAGAAACAATGTTATTCAACGTGTATATGCGGGAAGAAAGCATGTTAATACTGTTATCGACAACTGCAAGCACCTTTTCTAAATTTGCTTGATCAATTGCTCTTAGGCGCTTAGCAGCCTCAATTTGTGATGGCTTCCAAATTTCATTGTAAGCAGCATAAATCCAATATTTAGATCTACCACTTGCCGGGCCTTTAATGAAATCATTAATATCCACCTCATCAGTCAGCTTAGATAGATGTAACTTAACAGCAGCTAAAGTAGAATGTTGTAACCAATTTTGACATAATTTGCCAACTGAATATGTTGTGACAGTGTGTTCAGGATCAAAATGTGGATCAGGCCTGATTCGTGTAAAACCTTCAGTTAAATCCAGAAAGCGATGCTGGCAAGAGTCAGAGCTTCTGTGCCATAGCAGCCAACCCTTTGGATCAAAACTGGACACATTAAAGGATGCATTACCTAGTAATGTCTGAAATTCTCTAATGGAAAACTTTGTGTAACTATCCCAACCAGGATATTCTTCCAAATCAGGGACAGCAGGGGTATTTAACTTTTTTGAAGTAGCCAATCCAAAGCACGTTGTCTGTGAAATAGTAGAATTCAAAAACAACATGTGAATCGGGATGAGACATGCACGGTGCAAAGCCTCAGTGCCTTGTACCTGCCAACTTTTAGAACCCCAAACCGATTTAAGGTCAATGGATTCCTTCCATAGCTCATAGCCTTCTATAGCTAATCTGTCTAGAAAGGACTTCGAATACAATAATTTAGTATCGGTAAGTCTATATTTGGACATGGGCTTCTGTGTCATCTTAAAATAAAAGGACTCAGGACTTGATTGATTAAAGTCGGTAAAGTAAGTGTACTTTTTCAAAAATGTACTGGAGCTGCCTTGTAATGGTCCTGGGCAATGTTCCCACTGTGTGTAATTTACAGTACCCCTCCCGGAACTTGTTTTATGCAGGACATGATTACCATAATGTTGAAAGCAAAATAAGTCACCATAATTAGCAGATTTTAAATATAAATCCTCAGTATCAAAGGCAGCATAATATTTTAAATCAGTAAATAATGATTCTACGGTCTGAACATTCCAATCATCAGAACGTATGTTTTGTTTAACCACATCTCCCATGTTCACTCTAAGTACATTTGGGACATTAACCACTTCAGTTGGGCCATGAATTTGAAATTTAACTGCATCCCACACAATCCCATCAAGAACCGGCCATGCTGTGATGTTAACAAAGTTCAAGTCTCTTTTCAGCCTGTGTGCAGAATGGGAAGAAGATAAGGGGGCCAAAGTTCCATTAAGATGCTGAATGCATGTTCTCTCCTCGACATAGTGTCCATCCATGAGTCGAAAAAAATAAAACACAAAACCAAATGACATAAAAAGGTA
The DNA here is from genome assembly GCF_964263255.1 of Lissotriton vulgaris. Lineage (NCBI taxonomy): Eukaryota > Metazoa > Chordata > Amphibia > Caudata > Salamandridae > Lissotriton > Lissotriton vulgaris. Next base: position 369,745 of record NW_028241537.1, read on the forward strand.
TACTGAAAAAAGCATTAGCCAAATATATGTCCAAGGGGGAACCAAACATTTTTTTTTTAATAAAGAGGTGTAGATTGCACAACTGGAAGGTTTTGTCGAAGTCACTGAAGCAGAGTCAAATGAGAATCTAGAGTCTTTGGCAAAACGTGTTTGTAAATCAGGCATCGATAAATCAGCAGGAAAGGAATAATGGAGGTCATCATTGTTGTTAACTGGGAAATTGTTTAGCAAAGGATTGGAAATGACAGGCATCTCTAAGGCCACTTCTGGCTCAGCAGCTGCAGTAATGGCCAAAACAGAATTTCTCACAATCGAAGGACATAGTCAAGTCAAGTCAGAAATTTATATAGTGCGCTACATACCCAGAGGGTCTCAAGGCGCTTGAGGAGGGGAAGGGAATTACTTGTCGAATATCCAGGTTTTGAGTTGCTTTCTGAACGCTAGGTGGTTCTGTGTGAGACGTAGGTGAGTGGGGAGTGAGTTCCAGCTTTTAGCTGCGAGGTAGGAGAAGGATCTACCCCCCATGGTGGTTTTATTGATGCGAGGAATGGTAGCAAGGGCTTGGTTGGAAGATCGTAGCTGGCGAGGTGGGGTGTAGAAGGAAAGTCGTGTGTTGAGGCATTCGGGTCCAAGTTCGTAGAGTGCTTTGTGAGCGTGGGTTAGGAGGCGGAAAGTAATACTCTTATTGACGGGGAGCCAGTGGAGGTTTTTCAGGTGGCTAGAGATATGGTCTTTGCGTGGGATGTCTAGTATGAGTCTGGCTGATGCGTTCTGGATGTGTTGGAGTTTTTTCTGGAGTTTTGCGGTGATACCGGCGTATAGGGTGGTTCCGTAGTCCAGGCGACTTGTAACCAGTGCATGGGTGACTGGTTTCGGTGGGGATCCAGCGAAATGTTTTTTTGAGCATGCGGAGGATGTTGAAGCATGAAGATGAGACTGCGTTCACTTGTCTGTTCATCGAGAGAGAGGAGTCCAGGATGATGCCCAGGTTTCGTGCGTGGTCCGTCGGGATGGGTGCTTTTCCAAGGGCCTCTGGCCACCAAGAGTCGTCCCAAGCGGAGGGGGAGGTGCCTAAGATAAGGACTTCTGTTTTGTCTGAGTTCAGTTTCAGACGGCTGTGCTTCATCCACTCTGCTACTTCTTTCATACCTTCATGTAGGTTGGTTTTGGCGGTGTTGGGGTCTTTGGTGAGTGATAGGATCAGTTGGGTGTCATCTGCGTAGGAGATGATGTTGAGGTTGTGTTGGCGAGCGATGGTCGCGAGGGGGCGCATGTATACGTTGAAGAGGGTGGGGCTGAGTGAGGAGAAGAGTGCTATGGCAGACTGAGTCGAAGGCTGCGGAGAGGTTGAGGAGGATGAGGGCGACTGTGTCTCCGTTGTCTAGTAGAGTTCGGATGTCGTCTGTTGCTGCGATGAGGGCGGTCTCCGTGCTGTGTTTGGCTCGGAAGCCGGACTGTGAGGAGTCGAGGGATTTGTTGCTTTCGAGGAAGGTGGCGAGCTGGTTATTGACGGTTTTCTCGATGACTTTGGCCGGGAATGGAAGGAGCGAGATGGGGCGGTAGTTTTTGAGTTCGGTGGGGTCCGCTGTGGGTTTTTTCAGAAGGGCGCTGAGTTCGGCGTGTTTCCAGCTTTCCGGGAAGGTGGCAGAGTAGAGGGAGCAGTTGATGACGACTCGGAGGTGTGGTGCTATGATGGAGTCTGCTTTGTTGAAAATGTGGTGAGGACATGGGTCTGTGGGGGATCCTGAGTGGATGGAGTTCATCAGGCGGATGGTGTCCTCGGTGGAGATTGGGTTCCAGTCGTTAAGGATGTTCGAGGGGGGTGCAGGTACGGCAGAAGATTGGGTGGGATGGTCTCCGGGTTGGATGTCGAAGCTGTTGTGAATGTCTGCAATTTTGTTGTGGAAGAACGAGGCTAGGGAGTCGCAGAGGGCTTGAGAGGGGGTGATGTCGTTGGAGTTGGCTGAGGGGTTGGTGAATTCTTTGACGATGTTGAATAGTTCCTTGCTGTTGTGGGCGTTGTTGTCTAGTCGGTCTTTGAATGCGGCTTTCTTGGCAGTCCGGATCTGTTGGTGGTGTATGCGGGTGGCGTTTTTGAAGGCGTCCCTGGTGCTGGTGTTTGGGTCTTTTTTCCAGGCCTTCTCGAGGGAGCGGCAGAGTTTCTTCAATTTCTTAAGATCATCATTGAACCAGGAGGCGTTTTTGCTGCCCAGTTTGATTTGACGTTTTTTCGGCGGTGCTAGGATGTCGGCGCTGTTGGATAGCCATTGGGTGAGGTTAAACGCTGCTTGGCCGGGGTTTGAGGAGTGGGCAGGTGGGTTTTGAAGAAGCGATGAGGAGATCTGGGCCATGGTGATTTTGTTCCAGTTTCTTCGTAGAGTAGGTTGAGGTCGGTTGTGAGTGGTGGTTTTATTGTAGAAAAAGTGTACGCAGCTGTGGTCCGTCCACTGGAGGGTAGTGGTGTGACTGAAGGAGACATGTCTGCTGGAGGTGAAGATGGGGTCGAGTGTGTGACCTGCGATGTGGGTGGGCGTAGAGACAAGTTGTTTGAGTCCGAGGTTGGCGAGATTGTCCCGAAGGGAGGTGGTGTTGCTGTTGTTGCTCTTTTCCAGGTGAAAGTTGAGGTCTCCCAGTAGGATGTATTCCTCAGAGGGGAGGGCGTGTGGGGTGATGAAGTCAGTGATAACGTCGCTGAATTTTGCACGGGGTCCTGGAGGCCTGTAGAGGAGGGTGCCTCTAAGTGTGGTCTTGGGGTCGGTGTGGATCTGGAAGTGAAGGTGTTCGGCGCTAGCGAGGTTGACGTCTGATCTGGTTGAGATGCGGATGGAGTTCTTATGGACGATAGCGATGCCTCCTCCTGTTTGGTCGGAGCGATCCTTACGGATGATCTTGTATCCTTCCGGGATGGCAATGGTGATGTCAGGGGCTGATGAGGCGTTCATCCATGTTTCTGTCAGAAAGGCGACGTCAGGAGAGATGGTGTCTAGTAGATTCCAAAGTTCGATGGCGTGTCTGTGGACTGAGCGGGTGTCATACTATGAAGAATCGGCCACCCTGTGTATCTTGACATTGTCAATAGAGATAAACCTGTTTTCCTTACGACCTGGAAGTGGTGGTAAAATGACTGTTTAGGTGCCCTTCACTCCAAGAACGGGGACCGGTGCTCGATAGGAAGGACCAAATTCTTTCTTGTTGTCGATCTTCTCTCGAACCAGTTCTCCAACTTTGGGTATCCAGCCAACTACCGGGATCTGCAAGGCATCATCCGATGTGGAGGGCAAATGTTCTTTTGCAAGACTGTCTCTGGTCTTTTGTATGTCCTGTAAAACAGCACAATGTTCATCTATGTCAAAGGCCGTGGCTTGAGCCACGCAGTCTAGATCGTCGAGGTCAGGGACGTACATCTTGATACCAAAGAGCATTTCGTACGGGGTCCGCCCACCCAGAGACCTTCTAGGGAGATTATTAAGAGCACACTGCACGCCATTGAGGTGGGCCAGCCAGTTTCTGCCAGTGCCTATAACTCGAGCTGTCAAAGATTGCTTTAAGTCACGGTGAAGTAATCAGGGTTCCCAAGGCCTACATGCTCCGTAGATAACCCACTTACACTCAAGAACTGTTGGCACGGAAACTGTAAAAGTCAAAGAACAAGTTTATTAAGACCCCATGGGGTGGTGGTACACTCATACAGCACCCTTCGGTAATGCAAGAGGTATCACACCGAACATCGGTGTGACCCCGTCTTTTATACAGTTTTCAGGTAATAAAGATAGGCGGCAAAAAGTTACAAGACATTATGTACATATATGGCCATGTTTTGGAACACAGCCAGCTCATTGGAGGGTTTACAACTCCGCTGGTCAGTTTGGCGGCACATTCCTGAGGGGTGACTGGTCAGTGGGGACTGCGCATGTACGAGCTTGACCAGTACTAAAAATAGCCTGTTGCTGGGCAAACTGAAGTGGTCAGTGGTACGGACAACGGACTAAAGGGCACGCTAGCCACGAGGCCGCTCATGATCTAAGATGGCCGCCGTAACATTCAAGATGGCGTTTTCATGTATAGCCAAGTTAACAGGAACACGTGTAGGTTCAGCTAATCGCTAACGCGGCCATGCCAATTACGACAGACGACCCTTTTAGCGTTTAGCTGAAGCTACCTCATAGTGAACATAATCAGGATGTTCGTCCTCAATATCTATTAACATTATTTGCGTCACTTCTTTATGAAGCATCATTTTGTCATGAGCAAGAGCTCGTCTTGATGGTACACAAGCTGATAAACACATAGAGCATAAAGCTGGGCCAAATTGGATACATAAGCACACAAAGAACAGTACCCCTACAATGATACATAGAATCGTTAACAGTTTCCAGCCCCAAGCAGTAAGTATTGACCAGAACCATCCTGAAAGTGTCCAAGTTCCATTGTCCGGGTGTATTTCAGCTGCTATTTTATGCAGCTTTGATATGGCATCATAAACAGATGGTGAATTGTCAGGTATGTACACACAGCAGCTACTTCCGATAATTCTACATGCCCCCCCACGGTCAGCTAGAACTACATCCAACACCATCCTGTTTTGGAGCGTAACGATCCTAGAAATCTGAAGCTCCTCAGTAATATTCCCAAGTGCAGTTGCAGTATCATTTGCTACAGCCTCAACAACACGTGTCAATCGTCTTATTTTCCGACTGTTCAATGCAGCCCCCACAAAGGAAAACAGTCCCAAATTGAAGTCCACATACTGCTGCAAGGCAGTATCAGTCTGGTCGATGTCATCCAGAACAACAGTCCGCTTGACTCTATTCAGGACAAAGTCGTGATACAGGACATAGTCATTGTGATACATCGGCGGGGCAATGAATACAGGGGGTAGTACAAACGATACATAACACGTGCCTAACCATCCCAATGGAAGCTGAAGATAACCCTTCGTTCCACAAATGAAATACGTATTTCGAGATGCTACAAACGAGATGCCATTCGGACTATCAAAAGTAAGTGCGGCATTGCATTCACTTTTCCCTACCGGAATCGAACCTTTATTTCTTATACTCAAATCGGCTTTAGTAGCAATGACATTGATAACATGTGAACTAGATACATTGATATTTCGTTGATTGCTGTACACACGCGGGGCAGATATGTTATCGGGCCGGTACTCCTCCCATTCAAATCGTGTACCCTCAGCCTGTGGAAACCCATCCTTGTCATGGAAACATATTTTATTCAAATGAAAAAGCACCCCCCCTTTTGTTGGCCATCTTAGAGTAAAGAGGAGGGTGCCAGGCGTTGCAAGATCCATTATGTGAGAACGGGAGTGGAATGAGTGGGGTGCCCCCTTTCTTCTGGTGCCCTGGCAACATCCCACACACCCAACAATTAGAAGTATTAGTCATATTATGCGTGTGATGGAGAATCTGGATAAAACTGTTGTTCAGATACGTTTGCCGATGCCGTTCTTCATGGTAGGGTAAGGTAAAGTGAAAATGTTCAGATGGAGCCGGGGTAGTTGGCAGCAAATGTTCACGTACAGGTACCACAAGGTCAACTACCCAGGCTATTACGGCTATCACCACAATAGTCAAGACAAGGAGAATGGCACCTAGTATTCGTTTATCTCGTGATGCAGATGACGCTATAGTTCAGAAAAGTTCTTACAAAGTCTCAAATAGTTCAAATTGTTCACAAAGTCTCAAATTCACATGTGTGTATACCTAAAAAAGAAAAATACGATGCTGAGCTCCGAGGTAGCCGTTGTTTTCTTCTCCGGGCCAAGACGGGTGTCGCTACACTGGGCAGAACTGATCCCCCCCCTTGGAATTCCCGGTCTCCGTTTCACAAACCTGGAGCGGTAACCAACTAGTCATGGAAAAAAACCCAAAAATCTTCTTATCGTGGCCGCAAATTGTAGCGCTCTCGTCCAGCAACAGCGTGGTCCAGGAAGGCTCCCTCTACTTCGGCCGACGTCACAGCTGGGCTCTTTTCTTTCTCCAGAATCTCTTTATAGTCAGTCAACACAGCAGGATTCACCAGATTAGGAGAGACATGACGGCAGTGTGTCGAGTGCACCCACCGCTTCCTGTTGGTCACTCGTACAGCGGTCCGGGTCGCCAGGAGGACCTGCTCGGGGCCCTTCCACCTCGGCTCCAAACTGCTCGCCCTCTCAAACGACCGAATCATGACATGGTCGCCGGGGCGAAGATCATGGCCCTCTCCAGTAGATTTGTCAGGGAGCGCTTCTCAAACCTGTTGATGAATCGAAAGCAAATCATTTGTTAATCGTGCCAAATAATCATTCATAATTATACAAGACACATCATGTATCAATCACGGCTTGGGCACCCCCCAGATATTCATAGGGCGACCAAACACCACCTCATATGGTGTGAGGCCAGTTCGTGAATGGGGTACTGATCTAAGAGAGAGCAGTGCTAGCGGCAAAGCATCAGGCTACTTCAATGACGTGGATGCCACAATCTTGGCCAATTTGAGTTTTAACGTAGCATTGTACCGCTCAACCAGACCTGCCGACTGAGGGTGGAACACAGCGTGGAACTTCTGCTGAATCCCTAACCCTTTCAGTACATACTCCACAATCTTCCCAACAAAATGAGGCCCATTATCGCTCCACAAAAATTTGCAAACTCCAAAGCGAGGAAAGAATTCCTTAAGCAACACCTTAGCCGTTGTTACGGCTGTATTGTCTTTCGTGGGGAAGGCCTCAACCCATTTGCTAAAGACACATACCACCACTAGGACGTACTTCAGGTTGTTGCAGCGCTCGAGTTGGATATAATCCATTTGGAGTACCTCAAATGGTGCAGAGGGTGGAACGAACCCTCCTTTCGGAGTATGGGTCCCCTTTCCAGGATTGTGTTGTAAACACACCAGGCAGGTCTGCACTACTCTCTTAGCAGTATTAGCAATCTCGGGATGTTCCCAGACTCGTGTTAACAGTCGAGTGATTGCAAGAGCTCCGACATGCGCCAATCCATGTGTCATGTGGACCATCGCCTGCAAGTAAGCTGCAGGCAATTTCCATTTTTCCATGTCCTTGCTTCTCCAACAACCCTCATCATCTAGTACCCCATCTGCTGCCCATGCCGCAAGTTCTGATTCAGTAGCTGATTTCTGAATATCCAAGATTTCTGCTCTAGCATCGCTCCATCGCTCAGCCTGTGATTGTGTCACATACATGGGGGAGTCAGTCCGAGACATAGCCGTCTGTCTCGCTATACTGTCTGCGAAGGCATTTCCTTGGCCCACTTTATCAGTGATCTTTTTATGGGCGCTACAATTGATTATCGCTACTTTCTTTGGGCAAAGCAACGCGTTTAAGAGATCACGCACCAGTTCTCCATGCATGATATGTACTCCGTGAGAAGTCAAAAACCCACGTTCTCTCCAGAGCAGCCCGAAGTCATGTGCTACTCCGAAAGCGTACCGGCTGTCTGTGTATATATTCACACATAGGCCAGCACTCAGTTCGCAGGCTCTTGTTAAAGCTATCAGCTCTGCTGCCTGAGCCGATTTCTGTGGTATTCGTGCTGTTTCTACCACTGTCTTAAGTGTCGTGATCGCATAGGCTGCAGAAGTCGTACCATCTGGCAGCCTCAAACACGATCCATCAACCCACAGTTCCCCATCCACATCTGGAAGTGGCATATCCTGTAAGTCGACACGACCCTTTGTCTGTTCCTCGGTCAGGAAAACACAGTCATGATGTTTTTCTTCCTGACCCTCCTCGACCGGATAGGGCAATAAAGTGGCAGCGTTCAGGGTAGCGCATCTTTTCAGTGTGATATGTGGCGCCAAAAGTGTAAGCTCATATCCTGTTAGCCGTGCACTCGTAAGATATTGGGTCTTTGTTTGATTTAACAGAGCATCTACTGCATGGGGAACTAGCACCAACAGTTTGTGTGATAACACTATTCCCTCACTCTGGCGTATGGCTACTGCTGTTGCTGCCACTGCTCGAAAACACCCAGGCAACCCTCGTGCTACAGGATCAAAAATGGCAGAGAAATACGCACATGGTCTCTGCTTATCCCCGTGTGCTTGCACTAACACTGACAACGCACACCCATCGTTCTCGTGCACGTATAATGTAAAAAGTTTTGTATAATCTGGTGTACCTAACACGGGTGCAGAACAAAGAGCCTGTCTCAATTGTTCAAAAGCATTCTGACATTCATCTGTCCATTGAAGGGGCATTGGTGTAGCTTTGGACAGTAACGCTAACAAAGGGTTTTATAATGTGTGAAAACCCCATGATCCACTGCCTACAAAAGAACGTTAATCCTATGAAGGCACGTACATCTCTCTGTGTGCGGGGGACTGGTGTGTCTAAGATTGCTTGAATTCGATCAGATGTTAATGCACGCCCCTCCTTAGACAAAAGATGACCGAGGTAGGTCACCTTGGGTCTACAGTATTGGAGCTTTTTCTTCGAAACCTTATGATTGTTCTGTGCCAGAAAAGAAAGCAACGCAATTGTACTTTCTTCACATTGTGCATAAGTGTCTGCAGCGAGCAGAAGGTCATCCACGAACTGGATGAGGACAACGCCAGTCCGTAACTCAAAGGAATCAAGCTGTTTTTTCAAAGCCTGGCTGTATATACTCGGACTCTCAGTGTAACCTTGGGGAACACGACAAAATCTATACGATTTATTATTTAACGTGAAGCCAAACAAATATCTGCTATCAGGATGGACAGGGATGGAAAAGAACGCGTTTTTCAAATCAATTACACTAAAGGTCGTGGCCGTTGGTGGCACCAATGTAAGCAAGGTCGTAATGTCGGATACCACCGGGTATTGGGGAATGACAATTTTGTTAATCTCTCTCAAGTCAATAATAAACCGATAGACTTTGTCGTCAGTATCTCTCTTAAGGATCGGAAGAATAGGGCTGTTACAAACATTATAAGGAACCTCTTCCAGTACTCCTGCAGTGATCAAATCCTGAACAATGTGTGTCAAGGCAATTTCACCTTCTCTCGAAATCTTATACTGTGGTACACGTGGTAGAGAGGCCCCCTCCTTAACAGTAATGTGAATAGGTGGAATACGCATCTCTCCCACATCCGTATCTGAGGTCGCCCATAACGTGTGCGGTAGAGAGGCCAAGGCGGGAATGTCTAATATTATTATATTATTATTTTATTTTGAGATTTGTAAAGCGCCTGGTGACCCGAAGGCATCCCCGCGCTATAATACTGCAAAATCCAGGACAGGCGAGAACCAGGTACTATTTGGGGAAAAGGAGGGTTTTGAGTCTTTTGCGGAACAGCGAGTGGTTAGGTTCCAGACGCAGCAGACGAGGGAGTGCGTTCCATGTGGAGGAGGCCTTAACCGAGAAGCGGCGTCCACCGGTGCGCGCTTTCTTGAATCTTGGGACTGTGGCCAGATGTTCGTTGTCCGAGCGGAGGTTTCTGTGGGCTTTATAAGGTGTAATCATATCTTTGAGGGTGGCAGGTCCAACCCCATTAATGAGTTTGTGCGTGATGCACATGGCCTTAAACTCCACTCGCTGGCGGACCGGAAGCCAGTGCAGAGATTTGAGGGCCGGTGTGGTATGGGCTCTGTGGGGAAGTTTGAGAATTAGTCTTGCCGCGGCATTTTGTACGCGCTGAAGTTTGGTCAGGGTGGTTTCAGGAGCACCGAGGTATGCGGCGTTGCCGTAGTCCAGGCGTGCCAATATGAGCCCTTGCACCAGAAGTTTCCTGGACAGGGGGGGCAGGAGGGGGAGGATCTTCTGAATTGAGCGGAGAAGACCAAAACATGTGCCCGCGGTCTTAACTGCCTGGGTCTTCAGGGAAAGGTCCTGCTCCAACCAGAAGCCCAGTGTTTTAATTTCTGTCTTGGGTGTGGGGATGTCACCGAAGGAGTCTGGCCAGGCTGAGGGAGGGACAGAAGACCATTTGTTGCCCAGCAGCATGATTTCTGTTTTTGTCCCGTTCAGTTTCAGCGCGGATTCACACATCCAGGTGTGTATGTCTTGCAGGCAGTTAAGTAAGATTTCAGGGTTCTTGTCCAACTGGGACAGGGAGACGACAAGTTGTGTGTCGTCGGCATAATTGACTATTTTAATCCCATAGCGGGTAACCACGTCCTCCAGCGGGGCCATATAGACATTAAACAGGTGCAAAACAAAAATATAGTGCAAAACCTATCTGAGTCAGGATAATTGTCATTCAAGATAACCCGCACTCCCTCAGCAGCGCACCGTATCGTTGCTCGAAAATATTTAAGCAAGTCAATGCCCAGGATATTATCTGGTGTATGGGGCGATAACAAAAATTGACCAAAACTGAAAAATTTGTCAAGACAAAGTGCAAGGGGTTTTGACAATGGGCTAGGGGAGGGTGTGCCATCAAACCCTACACGTGTTATCATTTCGCCAGACAGGGGAGCCCTCGGAACCAAATTTTTTTGACAAAGCGCTACGAGTAGCCCCTGTATCGACTAGAAATTGATCAGTAGAACCCAGAATACCTGCGGTTACATATGGACCCTTCTGATCTACCGGCACTTCAATTGATTCCGTACCCCATCCTACGCAGTCCTATGCATGCACATAATCCTGGTGTTCCACATTTTCACCCTCCGATATCTGATATTGGTTTCGTCTATCAAACGTGTTTCGTTCGTCCTGGCCACGGCCCCTATCCTCAACCCTTCCACGATCACCTCCGCTACCTCTCGCCCCCGTATAGCTGCCTCTCGACCTACCGCCTCCTCGACCACGCTGGCTACGCTGCTCACGAAGTACCGGACAATCGTCAGCCCAATGCCCAAACTCTTTACAATAGGCACATTGATCCTCCGCTATATCCGTACGACCATACGACGTATTACCTCCGCCACGTCTACCTCTATCATACCCTCTACCCTGTGTTCCCCAAACCTGTGCCAACATCACCTTCGTTTTCAATTCTTTCGCCTTCTTATCAACACTTTCTTTAGCCTCCAACTCCTGCCGCTCATAATACTGAGCCATAGTTAACAAAGACGCAGGGGTCGCCGTGGCCCAGGAACTTTCACTCGATTTCAATCGCTTTGCAATCTCCGGTAGGAGATTAGCCAAATACTTATCTACAAACAAATGCCTACCCGTATCGTCTGTTAAAGATTGACCACTGTAATCATGAAACGCCTCCTCGAAGCGTGTAAAGAAATCAGAAACCGTTTCATCAGGCTTTTGTTTGCACGAAGCTAACATGGTCCAATCAATCTTTTTAGAAGGAACAAGCGTTTTTAGTTTAGTCAGGATAGCCGCCGGGAGGTCTAAAATCAAGTCACATGGCTTATATGCAGGTTCCCTATCTAAATCTGCTTGGTTTATTTCTTTCCATGTCCCCCCCAGTATTGTTTCATCATTATTTTTACGAATCTGTCTCCACATATCAGGTGGAAGAATTAACCCGAAGAACAGATCTATATCAACAAGAGTCATCACACAAGACGAAATGGCCCCTTCCACCCCTTCATAAAATGCCGCCGGATTTTTCCGAAGGTCAGGTAAAGAATTTTTCAATGCCATAACATCTGCTCTATTCCAAGGAGTATACACCCAGTTATATATAAAATATCCCTTCGCATCCTTAGACAATTTATCATCATCTGTACCTTGCCCTTTAGGAGGGACATACAAAGGTGCGGCTTCACGCATAGGCATAACATGCAACGCAGAACTCTTATCTGAACCCCGGAGAGAACACTCCTTAGTCTGCACGTTAGACTCCGACCCGGACTCCTTTTGTTTCCTTTTCCGCTCCTCCCGCAATCTGGTGGTCTCATCTCGCAGCTGGACCAGTTGCTTGAAAAGGTCATCAACATCTGTAAGAGCAAATAAACCTTTATCCAGATTCTCACGATGAACTGACACAGCTTTAGATTCTAACGTATCTGAAAGTTGACGATACGCGGTAACAACTTCATCCGTCAAAGTAGACAGAAAATACAGTAATTCCTGATCCGTCCAACTACCCCTTTCCGCAATCACCTCAGACTGAGAAACACAGTTCTTATTCACTTTACGAGCCCAACTACGTAAATGTGCGGACCTCTAGCAGTAAACCTGAGAGCAGATACACCCTTCCTTTCCGGCTTATCCTGTCCATCATCTTCCGAATCTGCATCTGGAGCCGTAGGCGAAACATACGGAGGCGGTGACCGATCTAGTAATGAAAAATCATCAATTTCATTATTAAGGACAGGATAAAGCGGTCGGCGAATAGGAAATTGACCAGTCGTTTGCAATTTGCGTTCCCGTTTTTGTTGTACATATTTATGTACAATTTGATGTACATATCCCTGTTCGGTGTGCCTTCTGGGGGAGCCGGCTGTGCTTCTGCTAACCTAATTGTGGTACCATTCCCAAGACAGCACATCCCTCGGAGTGTGCTTAAAACAGGCATGTTCAAAAAGTATCACCAAAGCGTGACACCGTATTAAAGGGCACTTACAGTACTTCACACAAATGTGCCGCTCAGAGGAAAAAAACAAAGTTAGAGAAACATCTCTACATGCCTGCCTATGTGAAGTGCACTACACATATAGATTCAAAGTTCACAAATTCACAAACGTTAGCTAACTCAAATCAAAATCATAGGTCATAGGACTCCGGCAAGCGTCCGAGGACTACCTTACCGATCACAAATCATAGAACTTCAGTAAGCGTCCGAAGACTACCTTACCGGACACAAATCTTACCCAAAATCTCAAATGTCCAGATTCCAACTGCCAAGGTCTTGTGATCAAATCAGCCAAACGGCACTTTCCCAGCAACGCAGACGATCGAAAACTCAGTCGGAGACCGGCGCCACCTGGAAGGTCAGATCAGAAGGAAAGGAAGAAACACCGTGGGTGCCAAGACTCGGGTCACTCAGTGGCAGCGCGCATCCATGGCGAGTTTCCAAGCCTTCGTCACGACCTCTCCTTCGGGCATTCGAGTCGCCGATGAGTCCCTTCGTGGTCGCCAATTTGAAGTAATCAGGGTTCCCAAGGCCTACATGCTCCGTAGATAACCCACTTACACTCAAGAACTGTTGGCACGGAAACTGTAAAAGTCAAAGAACAAGTTTATTAAGACCCCATGGGGTGGTGGTACACTCATACAGCACCCTTCGGTAATGCAAGAGGTATCACACCGAACATCAGTGTGACCCCGTCTTTTATACAGTTTTCAGATAGGCGGCAAAAAGTTACAAGACATTATGTACATATATGGTCATGTTTTGGAACACAGCCAGCTCATTGGAGGGTTTACAACTCCGCTGGTCAGTTTGGCGGCACATTCCTGAGGGGTGACTGGTCAGTGGGGACTGCGCATGTACGAGCTTGACCAGTACTAAAAATAGCCTGTTGCTGGGCAAACTGAAGTGGTCAGTGGTACGGACAACGGACTAAAGGGCACGCTAGCCACGAGGCCGCTCATGATCTAAGATGGCCGCGGTAACATTCAAGATGGCGTTTTCATGTATAGCCAAGTTAACAGGAACACGTGTAGGTTCAGCTAATCGCTAACGCGGCCATGCCAATTACGACAACGGTTCATTCGTTCCACTACACTGTTATCCTCAGGTCTGTACAGAGACGAAAACTTGACTTGGACCCCCATCGAAACCATAGCATCCTTATACGCCTTAGAGGCGAAAGCCGGACCCTGATCCGAATGGAAGGTACCACAGGCAGGCAAAAATCCCTACAAAGACACGCAAATCTCTTATGACAGTCCGTGAATCAGCGCTGCAATGGGGCCATACCCACTCAAAGCGTGTGCATGAATCAACTGCTACTAAGATGTACTTATACGCAGTATCAGAAGAAAAAGGACCACAGTGATCTAAATAAACGCATCCTAGTGGTTTATTAGAAATGTACAACTGTGTCTGTGGCGGACGCGCAGCAGTCGAAGGCTTGATCTGCAGGCAAATGTCACATTGAAGGACATAATCACACATCTGTTTGTACAGTCCCCGCCACCAGAACCTCTGTTGTAGCTGAGTTACAGTGGCTGAGACGCCCGCATGCGCAGAAGCCACACCTTCATGAGCTGCTGTAATCAGAGTAGCTCTGCGATCCGAGTTGGGAACTAAACGTTCGCCAACATCAGGAATTTTCACGTAAGGAACCTTATTGGGACTTAAGTGGTATGTGTACTTCGAAGGGAATCCAGCAGGATATTTACCTCCCTTCTCAGTGGTAGCAACAGCCGCCAAGATGTCATCATCTTTTTTGCTTTTGGACCGTGTCACTGCTGTAACTAAATAATTGGATAGTGCTGATTTTGCTGCTTCATCAGCAAGCGAATTACCGACAGCGTGGACTCCCACGCACTGATGGCCGAGAGTATGAATCACAAACACAAGTGGCAACTGCTCTTTAAGCTCAGCCACACGGACCCAGATCATTTTATGTTTTATTCTGCTACCCTCGGAATCACGAAATTCATTCTGAATCCAATAGATTAAGTTCTCATTGTAAGACTGGACACAGTAGTAAGAATCACTTACGATAAGAGTAGTCATCGTAGGATCTGCGTACTCCAATGCAAGCATCAAAGCACAAAGCTCTGCCAATTGTGCAGTGCAGTCTCCAAGTGTCTGCGTGTGCACAACACTGGACTTGAACTCATCGTTCACCATGGTACCAACCACAATGGCGCATGCGGAAACGTAGGCATGTTTAGAGCCATGCGCAACCTGCGCCGAACCATCGGTGTAAATGATGCAATGGAAATCCTCCAGGGGTCGCAATGCTAAAGGAGCTGGATGAACGAATTCATACTGTAAGTACTCCTGCGACCTTAATGTGGCATCAAAAATAAACGTGACATCCTGAGATGACAAGGACGCTGCCCATTGAATCCACCGAGGGTGCAAAGTTTTAGAATTAGGTACACTGGCTTTTGTGACTGCCTCCAAGGCAGGACACGGGGTATTAACCAACATGCGTTTTCCCTGTGACAGGGCACGTTCTTTAAGAATTGCCATCTGCACAGCCGTCAAAACTTTCTCCACAGTGGAAAAGCGCAATTGAGCCGAAGTGTACAAGTGTGACTTGTAAGCAATAGGTACTGTGTCTCCTTCATTAAAAGTCAGGTACGTGAAACCTACCGTCCCAGGGATAATTCTTATCACCAGGTTGGTCTGATTATCACGAGTCAGTAAGAATTTAGAAGCGAGCAGATCAGCCTGCAAAGACTGCAGTATAGCCGAATGCTCAGGCAGCCAGCATGACTTGGAAAAAGATGGTTGTATCAAAGCATACAAAGGCTTGATACGCTGGGCATATTCCGGAATGTAAGTTCTCCCGAAATTTAAAAAGGCCAGTAAAGATTGTAATTTTTTCAGTATTGTAAGAGCGCGCAATTGTGTGCATTTCTCCAGGAAGTGAGGAGCCAATCCCTTTCCTTCATTGTTAAGCTCGTAGCCCAGAAACAACACTGTGTACTCAGCAATGTGCGATTTTGCAAAGTTGAACTTGTAACCTAAGTTTGCAAAGGTACAAATAATTCCGTTTACTCGACACAGATGCTCCCAAAGTTCGTCGTCTGTGAGATATATATCATCCACATACGAACAAGCATCCGGGTCGATTCTCTCCAAAAGGGAGACTGTGCGGGCGGAAAAAACCCCAGGACTATTCTCATAGCCCATAGGGAGACGCCGAAAATGTTTTTGGACACCGCCGCATGTAAAACTCGTCCATTGGGAACTCATTGCATTCAATTGGTGGGCATAGAAACCATTAGAAATGTCAAGCGTGGTTTTAAACCGCTTACGCACAAGACTATTCACAAGAGCAGAGCCGTGAGTATTTTGTACTGCACAGTTACGGCAATGCAAGTTTAAATGCCTGTAATCCAAAACCAAACGGAAAGAACAGTCAGGCTTGTTTACAGTAAAAAGAGGGTTATTCATTGGTGACATACACGTTTCAATTACACCTTGATATTCCAATTGTTCAAGGATCGCTGTGACGGAAGCTTTCGCTTCATGTCTAATGGGATATTGAGGTTGAGGCTGCGGCTGAGACCGTAAAGGTATCTCGTGGCGCGGGGACAATTTATCCCACCCACATTGATTCCGGTACACAGCCGGCGCCAGATTTAGAGCCCACTCTTCTGCAAAATGCTGTGCATTCTTCTTCGAGACTGTGTTCGCGAAACTGGGGAGGATCACCTCCTCCCCTCGCGGAGCTGCGAGCACAAAATGTGGGGGCCAGTCAGCCTCCGAAAGCAAAATGTCATATGTCGACGAAAGATTTTCCCAAAAGGCAGGGCGAGAAACCTGTGTTTGTTGTAGTTGCGACTGCTTTCCCTGTTTCTGTTGTTTTTTAGGCCAATTTTGTTTTTTGGACTTGGGCTGAACTTCAGTCTCCGAAGTTTGTCCCTGGGGCTGCTTTTTATCTTTAACAGAAAAAGGCTTAACGCCCTTACAATTGCGACCCACGGTTTTGTAAGCTGACACAATAATTCTCTCTAACTGTCGGGGTTTCTCGTCCTCGGGAAGCGCCGCTAACGCGTTAGCAACCTGAAAGTTCACTACATCTCCCTTGACATTAGCAAGGATTAGATCGCAAACTACGTCAAAGGTGCCACACAGGCGCATACCCAACTCGACCGCAGATTCCGGTCCGTGATCATCTTGAACACGTTTAAGGACCGAAGACAGCACGGACACAGACAGGGTGCCGTAGCACCGCGCATAGACTGCCGCAAAAGTCTTTCCCCATGTCTCACAGTCAACAAGTTCAGGGGCCAAATCCTTCGGCAAACTAAGCGTAAGAATTCGGTGTTTTTCACCAGGAGCCGTATTAGGAAATACAGCTTCCAACTGGTCAAATTTCTCGGCAAGCCAAAAAGGAAAATCATCCTTTTCCTGGGGCTTCTTGCCCATTACGGCATTGACCATGACAGGGCTGATTTTCAAACCACCCGGAAGATTGTGACTTGTGTAATGCACTAAGGCTCTAATCATGGCAATCGCGACTACATGTAGTCTTCTGATTTCAGCCAAATTACAACTGCCGTGTAGAGGATGAGGAGTAAATCCAGCCAAAACAGGTCAACTAGCGCCTGGAATGGACAAAGGACCCAACCTCGCAGCGGTTAAAGAATGGGGGAGGGCGCCACCAAACCAAACTCCATGCTGCCAAACATCAATAGGTACTTCATATGCTCTGTACGGAGTATACTCATTAGGTACAACCGTGGGAGTGTATGTGTGGAATACGCCTGAATTAGCGTCCACTGCCGGAAATGTCACCCACGAGAAAAAGAGTTCGTATGGGTAAGCATGTTCCGCACTCACCACTATAATCACAGCCAAGCCTTCCAAAGGTACATTGTACATCTGCAAATGATCTCGCACCGCAATGGGACTATGCAGCGGAATGTCCACGGGCTGGGCCATGATAGCACAGGAATTAGAAAAAACAATGACTTTGTAGCACAACTGGGTAGTAATTCAAGGAAACCGTTTTTAGAAAGATTCAAGCTTGAAAAGACCTATTTCAAAAATAGGTAGCTTTTTCCGACACCACCGTTCACCAGAAACGTAAGTGAAGGGGTTAAGGGTTGAATGATATACTACTCGAGTGTCATGATATAAGGCCAACAACGTTTGGGCGCCATGTAGCGGGAATTTCGTTCTCCTACAGAACTGTGCATTGAGACCTGGAACCTCAGTGAATTAGGATGGCCCAAAACTCACCTCAGTACCCAAAATCCCCTTACTAGCTAGCTGCAGTGTTTCATTGATCATAATAAACTCCCCATGCTTAGAAAGACCAGAACATCAACTTGGAGTACCTCAGGAATCGTGAAACACATGAACACTCTTTCGTTATATAATCATCACAAACCAGAACGAGGAGTAAAAGAGGACACGTGCATGTTTGAAATATTTATTTACTAATGCAAGGTTCTCGAATGCAGTATCTTGTATAATACTAACAAACATATTATCAGCAACAAAGTTATCAGCATAGTTATCAGTCCATTAAAGGCGAATGGTGAGAGCATACTAATATGCTGAAATGAATAGAAATTAACAATGTCTAATTCACACTCTCCCTATTTAGCATAGTATATTAAATCTATGAAGGTCTCATTTGGGTTTTAGCAGGGCAGGTCCATACCGTAAAATCTCAGTGGCAGGACGAACACATCACCTCCCACCCGCTCTCTGCATGCAAAGCATATCAAGTGTGTTTTAGTGCATTCAGCATCACAATATAAAACTCGCCTAGAGCCCGATTTTGGCAACAGCATGTGTATTATGTCTTTAAGGGTGCGAAGATCAGACCTTACAATAACACTGGGTTAAGTTATCCGTGTAGCCTTCAGCACTCGGTGTGCAGACAGAGTGCAGAACAAAACTGATATCAGAGCAATAACATATTATTTCTCTAGTAAATCACAAAGCTCTTCTGGGTTGAAAGCTAAAACAACAATTATGTGTCGTGTGCAAAAGTGAAGCAAGAAGGAAAAACGGCGTGCAAACATTTAATAAACTCATGCTAACTTAACACAATATATAGAAAAGAAGTAGCTAGATGACAGCTCCTTGCTTCCTTCTTTTGCCTCTTTAATCAACTATCTTGCTTCTTTCTGTTCCTTGCTTCGTCTTTTTGCACCTTTTCTCCTCTTTCTGTACCCTCTCTTGCTTCTTTCGGTACCTCTCTTTCTTCTTTTCCGCACATCTCTTGCCTCCTGCTGCATCTCTCTTGCTTCTTTCTGCACCTCTCTTGAATCTTTCTGCACCTCTTTTGCTTCTTTCTACACCTCTTGTGCTTCTTTTTACAACTCTATTGCTTCTTTCAGCATTTCTCTTGCTTCTTTCTGCACCTCTCTTGCCTCTCTCTGTACCTCTCTTGCTTCTTTCTGTACCTCACTCTCTTTTTCCTGCATATCTCTTGCTTCTTTCTGCATTTCTCTTGCCTCTTCATACACTTCTTTTTCTTCTCTGTACCTTTATTCCTCTTTCTACATATGTCTCCCTCTTTCTGCACCTATCTGTCTTCTTTTGCATCTCACTTTCTTCTTTCTGCATCTCACTGGCTGCAATCTGTACCACTCTTTCTCCTTTTGGCACTTCTATGACATCTTTCTGCACTTCTCTTGCTTTTTTCTGCAACTTTCTTCTCCCTTCTGCACTACTCTTGCCTTTTTCTATGCTTTTCTTGCTTCTTTCTGCATGTACTTTGTCTCTTTCTGCACCATTCTTCCTCTTTCTGCAGTTCTCTTGCCTTTCTGTGGCTTTATTGCTTCTTTCTGCACTACTCTTGCCTTTCTCTGTACTTTTCTTGCCCCATTCTACAAATATCTTGTCTCTTTCTGCACCTTTCTTCTTCTTCCTGCACTCCTCTTACTTCTTTCTGCATCTCTTTTGCCTCTTTTTACGCATATCTTGCTTCATTCTGTTCCTCTCTTGCTTCTTTCTGCACTTATATTGCCTCTTTATTCACCTCTCTTGCTTCTTTCTGCTCCTTGCTTTCTCTTTTTGCGCCTTTCATCCTCTTTCTATACGTCTCTTGCCTCTTTCAATACCTCTCTTGCTTCTTTTCCGCACCTCTTTTGCCTTTTTCTGCACCTCTATTAATTCTTTCTGCTTGCTTCTTTCTGTACCTCTCTTGCCTCTTTCTGTACCTCACCTCCCTCTTTCTGTACGTCACTCTCTTCTTCCTGCACATCTCTTGCTTCTCTCTGCACTCCTCTTCCCTCTTCTTTCACTTCTTTTCCTTTTCTGTACCTTTATTCCTCATTCTACATATTGCTCCCTCTTTCTGCACCTATCTTTCTTCTTTTTGCACCTCTCATTCTTCTCTTCACCTCTCCTGCCTCTTTCTCTACATCTCTTGCATCTTTCTGCATCTCACTCTCTTCTTTCTGCACATCTCGTTTCTTTCTACACATCTCTTCCTTCTCTATGCACGTCTCTTGCTTCATTCTATACCAATCGGCCTCTTTCTGTACCTGTCT
Organism: Lissotriton vulgaris; assembly: GCF_964263255.1. NCBI lineage: Eukaryota > Metazoa > Chordata > Amphibia > Caudata > Salamandridae > Lissotriton > Lissotriton vulgaris. The sequence continues at coordinate 389,745 of NW_028241537.1, forward strand.
TGCTTCTGCTGTACCTCTATTGCTTATCTTGCTTCTTTCTGCACCTCAACTGCCTCCTTCAGTATCTCCCTCTCTTCTGTCTGCACCTCTCTTGTTTCTTTCTATACTTCTCTTGCTTTTTTCTGCACTTCTCCTGCTTCTTTCTGTACCAATCACCCTCTTTCTGAACCTCTCTTGCTTCTTCCTGTACCTCTCTTGCGTCTTTCTGCACCATTCTTCCTCTTTCTGCACGTTTCTTCCTCTTTCTGCACCTCTCCTGCTTCCTCCTACACTGCTCTTGGCTCTTTCTGCACTTTTCCTGCCATTTTTCTCCACTTAACCTTCTTCTTTATGTACCTCCCTTGCTTCCTTCTGTGCCACTGTTGTTTCTTCCTATATCTCTCTTGCTTATTTCTTTACTTCTCTTGCCTCTTCCTGCAACTCTTGCTTCTTTCTGTACCTTTTTTCCTCTCTCTGCAACTCTCTTGATTATTTCTGCACCTCTCTTACTTGTTTCTGTACTTCACTTGCCTATTTCTGTACCTCTCTTTCTTCAGTAAGCACCTCTCTTGCTTGTTTTCATCTTGTCCTCTTTCAGCACTTTTCTTTGTCTTTCTGCTCTTCTCTTACCCCTTTCTGCACCTCTATTGGCTATTTCCGCACCTCTGATGCTTCTTTCTGCACCTCACTCTGCACATCTCTTGTTGTTTTTTTCTGCACTTCTCTTGTCTCTTTCTTGACCTCTCTTGCTTCTATTGGTGCCTTTTTCTCTTTCTACACCATTCTTCACTTTTTGAACCTTATGTGCTTCTTTCCCTACTTCCATTTCATTTCATTTTTCAATCTTTATTTCGACCATCCGGTCATAAAAGATACACATTACAAATAAAATCACGTAAAACTCAGTCATGAGTGGATAAAACATCAGTACATAAATAAAAAGCAAGACGTAAGAGCAGCTTAGAGAAGTGAAGCATTTCTAGGTTCTACCCAGCATTTTTTAAAAAGCGATTACGTGTGTACCAAACATTAGTAAAGAATTTGGAAAGTGCAAAAACAGTTGGGCCGGAAACATCGGATTTTAAAATCCTATACATAGGTGCGTATTCCCTGCCACCCACATTCTTAATCAAAGGAAGGAGCCAGTATTTTCTGGCTGCCTTGTAAGCTGGGCAGAAAAAGATCACATGCAAGTCATTTTCCTCTTTATCATCACAGAGAGGACAGTGCTTTGTAGAGGGGGCCAGTGACCAGGAACTTGTGAAGGACCGAAAGGGCAATGTACCGTATCTCCATTGGAGGAATAATTTCCTAGCAAGTGTGGGATATATAAGGTCCAATGCCTTCTCAAATCTATAGAGATCCTTGCTTTGCAGGAACACAGATGATAGGGACCCCTCTGTCTGGGTAGCTTGGGCCCTTGCCCTTTTGTGTTCATGATACAAATTCGCCAGGGATCTCTTGGAGATACTTGGTGCTACGTTTGCCGGCTCAGTCCACAATTCAGGGAGCCCCAGATCTGTGCAAATAGCTTGGATGTTTTGGACCCAGGGAATGCTAAGCGCCTTGGGGTGATTTAGTAATTCGACCAGTTCCGCCCTATAATCGGCGAGATCATTGCTGCTCCATAGCCTACGCCAAAAGGCAATGGGTCTCAAGCTTATCTCATCAGCAAGTGGCCGTAACCCTAGGTCAAGCCTCAAGGGAAGGAGTGGAGTGCTGGGGGGAAGTGCGGCTATCTGTCTAATAAACTTATTTTCTGTAAGTGACAGGTTCCGGCATGGCATGTGGCCCCACAGTTCAGCCCCGTACATGGTCGCCCCCCTGGCCTGGGCCTTATATATCTGGATTAAAGCCCCCAATGGGCGGTAGGACGAGCCGGTCATCATCCGGGAAATACCCCCGGTAGTTTGTATTAATTTAAGGTTGGCCCTACTCTGGTGGGGTCCCCAGGTCATGGTTTCGTTGAGCGTCACACCAAGATATTCAAAGGTGGCTACTCTCTCCAGCCGCACAGCTCCCAGTTGTGGATTCGGGCGCTGTTTCAGGCTCGGGTTCAAAACCATGAATTTGGTTTTTGTGGCATTGATTTCTAGCCCTCTATCCATGCAGAAAGCCACGAAGGCATCAAGTATCCTTTGTATGCCCATGGGTGTTTTAGATAGCAACAGTGTGTCATCCGCAAACATAATTGCGGGCACCCTGTTGCCATTTAATTTAGGGGCGTCAGTAAAGTCGGTTGCATTGAGATGGGCGATTACCCCGTTGACGAAGAGGCAGAACAGGGTCGGCGCCAGCACCCAGCCCTGCCTTACCCCTCTGCCAACGGGGAATCTGTCAGTCAGTTCCCCCGACCTCCCACACCTCACACGGGCATAATTATTGTGGTGCAGCCTCTGCAAGGTCAGTAGGATATCTGGGGGCACACCCATCTCTGCCAAGACGCTCCGAAGTTTCCCCCTGGGCACCAGGTCAAAGGTCCACAAATATTGTGTACAAACTGCCGCCCTCGAACTTCGCTGTCCTCCAGAAGATCAGATTCAGTCTAAAAACCTGATCCACTGTGGATACCCCCTTCCTGAATCCTGCTTGTTTTCATCTTGTCCTCTTTCAGCACTTTTCTTTGTCTTTCTGCTCTTCTCTTACCCCTTTCTGCACCTCTATTGGCTATTTCCGCACCTCTGATGCTTCTTTCTGCACCTCACTCTGCACATCTCTTGTTTTTTTTCTGCACTTCTCTTGTCTCTTTCTTGACCTCTCTTGCTTCTATTGGTGCCTTTTTCTCTTTCTACACCATTCTTCACTTTTTGAACCTTATGTGCTTCTTTCCCTACTTCACTTTCTTCTTTCTGCATCTCCCTTGCTTCTATCTGTACCACTCTTGCTCCTTTTGGCACTTCAATTACATCTTTCTGCACTTCTCTTGCTTCTTTCTGCAACTTTCTTCTTCTTTCTTCACTACTCTAGCCTTTTTCTATACTTTTCTTGCTTCTTTCTGTCTGTTCTTCCCCTTTCTGCAGTTTCCTAGCCTCTTTCTGTATCTCTCTTGCTTCTTTCTGCACTACTCTTGCCTTTCTCTGTACTTTTCTGGCCCCTTTCTACAAGTCTCTTGTTTCTTTCTGCACCTTCCTTTCTCTTTCTGCACTCCTCTTGCCTCTTTCTGCATCTCTCTTGCATCTTTCTTTTTACACCTACCTTGCTTCATTTTGTACCTCTCTTGCTTCTTTCTGTACTTCACTTGCCTCTTTATTCATATCTCTCACTTCTTTTTGTACCTTTATTCCTCTTTCTGTACCTCTCTTGCTTCTTTCTGCACCTCTCATGCTTTTTCCCCACACCTCTCTTGTGTCTTTTTGCACCTCTCTTGCTTCCGTCTGTACCTCTCTTCATTCTTTCAGCACATCTCTTGCTTCTTTCTACACCTCTCTTGCTTCTTTCTGCAAATCTCCTGCATTTAACATCTCTTCTCCTGCCCCTTTCTGCAACTCTACTGCTTCTTTCTGTACTTCTCTTGCTTCTTTCTGGAACTTTCTTCCTCTTTCTGTACTTTTCTATCTCTTTCTGTACCTATCATACTATTTTCTGCACTTCTCATTCTTCTTTTCCATAGCTCTCTTGCCTCTTTCTGTACCCCTCTTGATTCTTTCTGTAACTCTCTTTCTTTTTTCTGTATGTCTCTTGCTTCTTTCTACACCTCTCTTGATTCTTTCTGTACTTCTCTTGCCTCTTTATTAACCTCTCTTGCTTCTTAATTCCTCTTTCTGCACCTTTCTCTCACATTACTCTCTTCTTTCTGCATCTCTCCTGCTTCTTTCTGTACCTCTCTTGCTTCGTTCTACAATTCTATGACATCTTTCTGCACTTCTATTGCTTCTGTCTGCACCATTATTCCTCTTTCTGTAGCTTTCTCCCTCTTTCTGCATCCATCTTCCTCTTTCTGCACTTCTCTTGCCTCTTTCTACACCTTAGTTGCCTCTTTATGTACCTCTCTTGCTTTTTTATGTATACCTCTTTTGTCTTTCTACACATCTCTTGCTTCTCTCTGTACTTCTTTGCTTCTTTATTCACCTTTCTTGCTTCTTTCTGCACTTTTCTTCCTATTTCTGTACTTTTTTCCACTTTCTGTACCTCTCTTGCTTCTTTCAGTACCTCTCTTGCTTCTTTCAGTACCTCTCTTGCTTCTTTTCCACACCTCTCTTGCCTCTTTCTGCATCACTCCTGCTTCTTTCTGCACCTCTCTTGATTCAATCTGCACGTCTTTTGCTTATTTCAACACCTCTCGTTCTTCTTTCTACACCTCTATTGCTTCTTTCTGCAATTTCTCTTGCTTCTTTTTGCACCTCTCTTGCCTCTTTCTGTATCTCACTTGCCTCTTTATGTACCTTACTCTCTTCTTCCTGCACATCTCTTGCTTCTGTCTATACTTCTTTTGCCTCTTTATTCACTTCTCTTCCATCTCTTTATCTTTATTCCCCTTTCTACACATTTCTCCCTCTTTCTGCACCTATCTTTTTTCTTTTTGCACCTCTCATTCTTCTTTCTGCACCTCTCCTACCTCTTCCTATACCCCTCTTGCTTCTTTCTGCATCTCACTTTCTTCTTTCTGCACCTGTCGTTTCTTTCTACACATCTCTTGCTTCCTTCTGAACGTCTTTTGCTTTATTCTATACCAATCATCCTCTTCCTGCACCTCTCTTTCTTCTGCTGTACCTTATTTTGCTTCTTTCTGCACTTCTTTTGCTTTTTTATGCCCCACATTACCTATTTCTGTATCTCTCTTGCTACTTCCTGCACTTCTTTTGCCTCTTTCTGCACTTCTCCTGCCTCTTTCTGTACCTCTTTTTACTATATCTGCACCTCTTCATCCTCTTTCTGCACCCCTCTTGCCTCTTTCTTCACATTTCTTCCTCTTTATGCACTTAATTTGTTTTGTCTACACTTCTCTTGCTTCTTTTTGTACCTCTCTTGTTTCTTTCTGTACCTGTCCTGCCTCGTTCTGTACTTTTCTTGCCTCTTCCTACATTTCTAGTGCTTCTTTCTGCACCTTTTTTCCTCTCTCTGTACCTCTCTTGCTTCTTTCTGCACCTCTCTTGCTTCTTTCTGTGCCTAACTTTCTGTACCTTTCTTTCTCTTTCAGCACTTTTCTTTGTCTTTCTGCACTTCTCTTGCCCTTTTCTGAACATCTCTTGTTTTTTTCTGCACCTCTAGTGCCTCTTTCTGTTCCTCAGTCTCATCTTCCTGCACATCTCTTGTTTCTTTCTGCACTTCACTTTCCTATTTCTTTACCTCTCAGGCTTCTATTGCCACCTTTTTTCTACTTTCTATACCCTTCTTCATTTTTCTACACCTCACTTGCTTCTTTTTCCACCTCACTCTCTTCTTTCTGCATCTCTCTTGCTTCTTTCTGTACCACTCTTGCTTCTTTCTACAATTCGATTACATCTTTTGCACTTCTCTTGCTTCTTTCTGTCCATTCCTCCTCTTTCAGCACCTGGCTTCCTCTTTCTGCACCTATCTTTCTCTTTCTGCACTTCTTTTGCCTGTTTCTATACCTTAGTTGCCTCTTTCTGTACCTCTCTTGCCTTTTCCTGCATCTCTCTTACCTCTTTCTGCACCTCACTTGCTTCTTTCTTCACCTCTCATGCTACTTTCTTCACTGCTCTTGCTTTTTTACACCACTTTCTGCACCTCCCTTCCCTCTTTCTGAATCTCTGTTTTATTTTTCTGCACCTCTCTTGCCTCTTTCCGCACCTCTCTTGCCTTTATCTGTACCTCATTCTCTGCTTTCCCACCTCTCTTGCTTCTTTCTGAATCTCTCTTGCTTCTTTCTGTACTTCTCTTCCTTCTTTCTGCACTTCTATTGCTTCTTTCTGTACCTTTCTTCCTCTTTCTGCAGATCTCTTGCTTCTTTCTTTACTTCTCTTGCCTCTTTCTGCACCTCTCTTGTTTCTTTCTGCACTGCTCTTGCCTCTTTCTGCACCTCTCTTGCCTCTTTTTGCACTTCTCTTTCCTCTTTTTGCACCTCTCTTGCTTTTTTCTGCACCTCTCTTGCTTCTTTCTACACCTCTTGTGCTTCTCTCTGCTCTTCTCTTGGATGTTTCATCGCTTCTCTTGCTTCTTTCTGCACCTCTCTTGGTTCTATCTGCACTTCTCTTGCTTCTTTCTACAGATGTCTTCCTCTTTCTGCTCTTCACTTGCCTCTTTCTGCATTTCACTTGTTTCTTTCGGCACCTCTCTTGCCTCTTTCTGCACCTATTTTGCCTCTTTCTGCACCTCACTCTCTTCTTTCTGCACCTCTCTTGCTTCTGTATACCCTTTTCTTGCCTGTTTTTGCGCTTCTCTTGCCCCTTTCTGCACCGTTCTTCCTCTTTCTGCACTTCTATTACCACTTTACAGGGACGTTATAGTTAGGAATTAGCATTTAAAAAAACCTTAAAAATTCACTGAAAAAACTACAGGTTTCAGGGACGTTTCAGTTAGGCTGACATTTTACTCGTACAAAACCATATAAATTTAGCCGTTATAGTTAGCTAAGTTAACAATAACTCGCAACGCCGTAATGTACTGCTGATGACATCATATATTACATCACTCATGACATGGTCAGTGACATCACTGATGATATCTCTAATTACATCACTCATTACATCATCCACTTAATCTCTGCTGCACCTCTTCACACCCTAACTTATCCTTTCATATACACACTCTAAAATACAGGCTACCATTCACGAAACCATAGACACACCAATACCAGTTAGAACATACCCAAGCACTGATTCATATGTCTACACACATATCCACTAACTCATCCATACAGTCACTCATACGCACTCTCATTCAACCATACAGCCTCTTGCAGATGTAGTCATGAACCCATACAGCCAGTGAATCTTCCTCTCAAACATCCAGGCAGAAAGTCACACTCCTCTTACATAGCCACTCAGACGCCCATAAATGTACTCAGACAACCAATCATTGTCCCATATAGACACTCAAGTAGCTACTCACCAACCCATGTAGCCACGTACACACCAACTGACGTACTGATAGAGACATTCACACAGATTAGTCAGTCACCTATATATTCCCAGAGATACATATAATCACTCACTTACACAGTCAGTCACACACTGAATCATCCATTCAGACACTCATTCATCCATTCATTCTACAATACACCTTGGTGCACATATATATAATATTCTTAAACTCGATGATGTCATCAGTGATGTCTTTTGAGATTTCAAGAGTAATGTCACTGACCAAGTCATGAGCAATGTAATATTTGATGTCATTGGCAGTGAATTACAGGGGCACAAGTTATCGTTAGCCCAGCTAACTATAACAGCTGATTATCTGTGGTTTTGTACAAGTGAAATGTCAGCTATACTATAACGTCCCTGTAACATGTGTTTTTTCTAGTGAATATATATATAAGTGTGTGTGTACATATATATATATACATATAGATATTAAAAAAATAGGACACACACACAAAAATGAAAAATATTCAAGAACAATAAATGAACGGCAGGAGCATCTCTTTTATTATTTACTGTTCCATGCAAGGAGTGCACCATAATGTACCCTGTGAGGGCTTTGTATTGATTTTTGTAGCATGGTTTTGACCCTAGAAGGGGCTGAGGCAACACTATGCAAAGCAGCTTTTTTATGTTGTGGAGGACTGCTAGAAGTCCAGCAGCCCCCCAGCAACGTTTAAAAAAACCAATAAGGGGCAGATTATGATAATGGTCATAAAGCCTCTGACTTTACATCAGAGGCTTTATGACCGACATCACAGGTTTCAGTTTCCACTGGCTGACTATGGTACAGCTGGTTGGATTTCAAACCAGCCGGTCATTCCGGCTGGCTTCCGACAGGCTCAAAGAGCCCATTGACTAGTCAGAACTAGCACTTAATCCATATGTTCTGTACATACATAGGAAATCTTTTAGGTTATATTTTATCGTCGCAGGAGAAAAGGAAGGGACTATGTCTCGGACTCGTGACATAAGGATCCTACCCTTTACTTCGACTGTATCCCAGAGAACAGATAAGATCTCACTCAATTTTATTTCATTTTGATTATTGATTGATTTATTACACAAATGTTGTTGGGGAGAAAGGGGTGTACCATCTAAACAGGTGAACATGAACATAGACGCACTAGCATCACAAGAAAGCTTAGGTGAGGCACCAGGCACACATCACACAACACAGACAGAAAATGATGGTCAAATATGCATTAATCCACTAACCAGGGTCAAACATGCTAACATCCATACCAATTGTCGAAATCCACATTACAACATACACAACAGTAGAATAGAGGAGGGCGTAATGAGCAACACCATGCCACAACCAGAGGCAGGGACACAAGGAATGCAACTGAGGCTCCAGGGAACATGATTTGACCTGTAACTGAGCATCTTTCCAATAATAGGTAACCATGATAATAGGTAACCAGTGCACATGTCACGACAGAATGTACGGACATACTTATCCCCAAGAACCAGAGAAGTATAGCCCACGTGCACTACAAATCCCAGTAGACACTGCATGTGCCACCACTCAACACGACCGGCAACAAGCGAAGTACCATCATTAAAAAGCCTGGCACACTCAAAAGACAGGACACAGGAAATGCAAGAAACGCAACTGTGTCACCAGAGAACACAAATGGGCATAACGGGCCACACCATGCCACAACCAGAGGCAGGGACACAGGAAATGCAAGTGAGGCTCCTGTAAATAAACATCTTGTTAAAAGGAGCATGGCCTGGACCACCTCTCTGCAACGCAGCCCTGTGGCGCTTACTGGAGGTACCTGGTGGGCTAGTGGGCCCCCAGGGACCCTCAGGATTGAAGAGGAATTAATTTCCCAGCTTTAAACGTACCACAGGGCATGTTTGCTCACATGTCACCTCAGGCCCCATCCCCTCCCTTCACGACTCTGAAAACAGGCCCCTTGGAGCGTTTTAAGTTGGGGGATAAAGTCCCCTTGAATCCTGAGGTTCAACTAGCCCACCAGGTCACTCCAGTAAGTGCCACAGAGCTGCGTTGCAGAGAGGTGTAAAAAGGGGCGTGGCCTCTGAACAGCTCTCTGAAACGCATCTCCCTGGTGCATACTGTATGTACCTGCTGGGCTAGTTGGCCCCCAGGGACCCCCAGTATTCAAGGGGAATTAGTTCCCCATCTTACAATGCACCAGAGTGCTGCAGGGAGGGGAGCGGGGCCTCCGGCACAATGCCAGCTTTTTTTTACTTTTGATTTTCAGAATGAGGACTGTGTGGCCCCGCTTAATTTCCCTTTTTTGTGGCCCTAAGGACACCACCCCCCAAGGCATGATCCCTATTTTTTACTTTTTTTATAAAAAAAGTGAAGGGCCCCCTCCCTGAGGCCGATTTCTGCCCTGAGGACCCCATCCCCCAGGGCATGGCCATATATATATATTTTTTTTATTTAGAAAGGAGGGGCTGCGTGGTCCCCCTCTTGAGGCCCCTGTTAGCCCCGGGGACGGCATCCCCCGCGGCTCTGCCTGGTTTAAATTTAAAAAATAATGTTTTATTAGGGAGGGGGCCACGTGGCCCCCCCTCCCCGGCCACTCCTGGCTCCTGGGTCCCCATCCCCTGGGTCCTGGTGTTTTATGTTGGGGCCCGAGGGGGGGCCCAATTCCTCCATGGTCCCGATGGCTCTCTGTCTCCTGCGTGAGCCGGCATTGCTTTTCCACACGAGGAGCTGCTGACATGCAGCTCCCGTGTGGAAAAGCAATCTGGTTTTGATTTTGGAAGAGAGAGCAAGTTCCCTGCTCTCGCTTCCAAAATCCAAACCATAGTTTGCTATGGTAGGGCAGGAGCTGCGAGGCTCCCGCCCTGCCATAGCAAACAGCAGTGTCCCAGGGGTGGGCACCCCGGGACACTGCAAGAGCCGGCCCTGGGGGTGGCGGTCCCGAGGGCCATCACAGGCTCCAGGAAGGGGTCAGCGCTGCCCTCCTCCTATCACATGCACAGCCCAGGGGAGGTGATGGTCCCCGGGGCCTGGGGGTCTATAATGGGCCCCCAAATTAGCATGTTAGTGCCCCAGGGAGGTAGCGGTTCCCGATGCATGTGGGGGGCTCAAGGCCCCATGGGTGGCGGTCCCCGAGGCTGCGGGGGGGCTTGTGCCCCCATAAATATTTAATAAAACTTCTGGGGGGTGGCGGTCCGAGGGGCAGCAGGGGGCCTTGTGCCCCTGCAAATACTTAATAAAAGCCCCAGGGGTGGCGGTCCCCGGGGATTGGCGGGGGTCCTTTGAGGCCCCCACACATTTAGAAAGATGCCCCGGGGGCTGAGTTCCCTCCTGCATATCATTACAACAAAGACTCAGGGGGAGAGGTCCCCAGGGTTGTGGGGGCCCTCGCAGCCCCTGCATATATTTTTACCAAATGCCCCCAGGACCTGGCCCACCCTAAGGCCTCATTTAATTGAAGTACGGGAGCCCGCACTTCATTAAAAAAAAAAAATTCTGCAGGATTTGCAGATCCAGCGCAAATGTTGCCAAAATATAAAATAAATATCTTTTTTTGGCCCTGGGGATACTTGTGGGACCCTCTGACCAGACCTAGTGGGTCAGGGTGTTTCTACCTTGCCCCCTTCCCTTTTCTTGTTTTTTGCATTAGTTTCTCTCTTGTCTTGTGACTCGGTACTACCGAGTCACAAGATGGCTACCAACACTTTCTGGTTTAGAGTGTTTAGAATAAAGCTAGTGATCGAGAAGGTGCGCGGATCCTCTGTGCCTCTAAATATCGAAACTTTTATTTTTGATTTTTTCAGCAACTACTGAACGGATTTACACCATTTTCAAAAAAAAGGATGCTTTCTGAAGGAAGCACTACCTTTTTGCCAAATATGGTCTAATTCCGTTCAGCAGTTCGAGCTGTAGCCGTGTCTAAAGTTTCCTGTGGGAAATGCATTTTTCTACCTCTTTTTTTTAAATTTCTCGGGAACTAATAAACGGATTAACACCATTTAACAAAAAGAGATCTTACTGGAACAAGGGCTACCTTTTTGCCAAATTTGATGTAATTCCGTTCAGCAGCTCGAGCTATAGTCATGTCTAAAATTCCTTTGGGAATTTGATTTTCTGACCCCTTTTTTTTATTTCTCAGGAACTACTGAACAGATTTACACCATTTAGCCAAAAGGTCTCTTTCTGAAAAAGGGCTTCCTTTTTGCCAAATTTGGTATAATTCTGTGCAGCAGTTTGAGCTATAGCCTTGTCTAAAGTTTCCTATGGAAAATAACATGGAGGTAGGAGCTGACTGAAAGATAAAATGCTTTTTGAATACAAGGTCGCCAGTAGGTAGTTCATAACATTCTTTTCTCAATAACTTTGGAGCCAGTTGATCAATCTTCATGAATTTTTCAAAACTCGTGGGGCGCTCCGATCAGCTTCTATCTTGAAAGTTTCGGGGTGGTTCGGCAAGCGGGGCCGAGAAAAAAGGGGGGTCCCAAAACCTGTTTTCTTCATGTTAATTCCCTTAGAAAACTTTAGACATATATATATAATCTACTGGCGGTTGCCAATAGATAGTTATAGTTAGGACCTAGTTTCCATAGAAAAAGCTTTTTTTCTTTTCCCAATAAATGTCACTTGAGATGTCATCAGTGATGTCATCAGTGATGTCACTGAACAAGTCATGAATGATGTAATATGTGCATTGCATGGCGAGGGGGCGAGTTATAGTTAGTTCAACTAACTATAACGGGGGAGTTTCTTTGGTTTTGTATGAATGAAATGTCCAACTAACTATAACGTCCTTGAAACCTATGTTTTTTTTAAATGCCTATTTCTAACTAAAATGGACCTGACACCTATGGTTCTTTCAGTACATTTTAATAGAATTTAAATGTTAATTTATCACTGTAATATTCCTGGAACCTATGGTTTTTTTAGTGATTGATTGATTAAAGGCTTTATTTTGATATATAAAATATCATAAAAGCAATATACAGTGCATTTAAAATACAACATTTAAAACTGGCACTTTCTATTTACACAAATAAAACATTACATAACAGTTAAAACAAGCATTAGATAGACAAAGAAAGCCTTTTTTAATTACCATTTTAAAAACTTTGACATACCGCAGGCAAACAAGGTGCGTGTATCAGACATTAAAATACGCAGAGCCACTTTATGCTGCCTAGTGCCTAATAGTCTACATAAAGGCTTGAGCCAGTGCCGACTCGGCGCTAAGTAAGCCGGGCATTCGAAAAAGATGTGGGCAACCGACTCTACTTGTGTTAGGCATATCGCGCAACAGAGCGAAGACTGAAGGGAAGATGTCCAGCGAGCAGTCAATTCGCCCACAGGAAGGGTCCCTACTCTAAATTTAAAATACAAGGCCCGATCTATGGGGTTAGAAATAATATCAAGAAACAATTCATAAGCCACCACATCCTTAATCCTCACAAAGTCAGCAGTGGATTTACAATGTTTCGAGTCTGTGAGGATTTTGCAAGAGATCCAATTCCAGTACAACTTTTTTAGGACGGCTTTAGGGGGAGCTGTTCTGGATCCCCATGCATCCCCAAGGTCTAGATCCCCTAACAGCCGTTTCACATCCCTCAACCATTTGATTTTAGACCAGCCCTCCATTAGCATTTCCTCTTGCAAGGCCTCCGCATATGAGCCCAGCTCTGGCACACGCCACAGCCGCGCCCAAAATAGGAGGGGACGGAGTTGGGCTTGGTCTTTAATTGATCTACATCCCAAATCCATTAGCACAGGAACTGTTGGAGTGCGCAGAGGGAGAGCCATCAAGTCCTTCAAGAAATTGTTCTCTGCTCTGGTTAGTACTTCCAGATTGCACATACCCCACAACTCCGCCCCATACAAAGCTGCACTGACCCCTCTTGCTTTATAAATATCCATAACAGGGGCAATAGGCTTGGTTGTGGAGGAGCGCTGCTCCATGAGAAGGGCACCGCCCACCCTTTTAGGATAAAGTAGCATTGTTTGTATATGCGAGTTCCAGTGCATTGAATCCGTAAGGCGAATGCCCAAATAATCAAATTCGTCCACCCTCTCCAGGGGCACGGAATTCAGCACTGGGTGGTGGCCCAATTTTTTGGGCAGGTTCAGAACCAGATACTTAGTTTTGTTGGTGTTTATTATCAGACCCCTTTGTGAGCAGAACTCCTGGAAACTATTCAGGAGGCTCTGCAAACCTACAGGGGTCTTGGAGATAAGAAGAGTATTGTCAGCGAAAAGCAGTGTGGGGATGCGCTTGCCCGCCAGGGATAGTGCATCCGCAGGATTTCTCAGCAGATGCTCTACCACTCCGCTCACATAAAGAGAGAAGAGAGTGGGAGCGAGCACACATCCCTGGCGGACACCCCTTTCCACTGGAATCCTCTCAGTTTTCTCTCCGTGCTTACCCCACCGCACCAGCGCAAAGTTGTTAGCATGGAGCTTCACCAGTAGGGACAGGATATAAGGGGGCAACCCCATCTCAGACAAAACCTTCCACAACCCCTCCCGAGGTACTAGGTCAAAGGCAGTCTTCAGGTCTATAAAGGCCAGATAAAGACTGCCTTTGCCCAGCACCACCACCTTCCAGTAAAGAAGGACCAGTCTAAAGGCCTGTTCTATGGTCCCTGTTCCGGAGCGAAAGCCGGCTTGATAGTCCGATAGAATGTTGTTATCGTCTACCCACTGGATCACCCTCCCCAAGATCACTTTCCCCGCAACCTTTTGAGTTGAGTCAATAAGGCTTATGGGCCTGTAGTTGGCGGTGTCGTCCCTGCACCACCTTTTTGAATACCGGGACGACCTCCGCCCCTTTCCAGGATTCATGGACAGGTGCACCATTATTGATTGCATTTGACTGGGTTGAGACTAGCTTCCCCCACTCTTTAGGATTAGCACGTAACAAATCACCCGGTATCCCGTCTGGCCCATCTGCTTTGAGAGGTACCAAGGTTTTTATTACGTTTTCGAATTCTCTAGGAGTAAAAGGATCGCCCATTGGGTCCCCCAGGGATTCGAGTGGGAGGAAACTACTAGTGGGGGATGTCTGGGTGTTCCCCCTTACTAGAGGTGTAGAGGGAGTGAAAGTGATCATACCAACTTTGGGCTGGGATTTTGCACGTGATTAAGGTACTATCTGGTCTATTCCTTGTTCTTATTAGATCCCAGAACTCTCTGGAGTTTTTGCCCGCACTTGCTTCCTTGAGATCTGACCAGTACCTATCCTCCCACTGTTTTTTGGCCGCACTAGTGGTCTGGATGTACTCCTTCCTAGCAAGCCTGATCTCCACTGGGGATTTGCCTTTGACAGCAGAAATCAGGTCAGATTTTTTTTCCCTACATTTTTTAGTAAACCAACCCAGTTGGTTCTTAGGGCTCTTGATTTTCCCCGCTAGAGGGTCCCTACTTGGGAGTAGGAAGAGATTACCCAAAGTCTTTATAGTGTTACAGAATAGAGCTGTCACTTCACTGATTATCTGGGAGGACATGTCCAGTTTAGACTGAGCTGTTACTATGAGGGCCCCTATAGCGAGCATTTTCCCCTCGTCCATAGCGACCCTGCACCACTTCAGACGTCTCCCACAATTGGAGGGACGTATTACCGAGGTTGAAACTGGTTTTTCGGGCAAGGGCACACAATGGACCTCGAGCCACAAGGAGGGCAGAGTCAAAGAGAGGGTGTTGTGATCGCTATCGACTGTGGAAAGAACCTCCATACCCTGCATAAAGCTCCAAAGCCTAACGTCAAGGAGAATATAGTCGATACTTGACGTATGGTTTGCCCTATTATAAGTGTGGGCTCCCGATTGGTCTGAAATCGTCCTCCCATTAGCTGCTCTCAGACCATATTCCAGGGTCAGAGAGTTGAGTTGTACAACTCGTTGAGACCACCTCCTAATGGGTGGGATGGATAGTTTGGGTATACCTCTCCTAGCGACTTCATCAGCAGTGCCCAGGATGTCCTCCGACGCAAGGGGCTGAAACGTACAGTTGAAGTACCCTGCGACCAGGACATTTGATCTATCCGGGCACTGCCTAAGAACATCCTCCAAGCCTGAAATTATGGGTGATTGGGAACCTCCTTTTGTGCCCCTAGCATAGATATTTATAATGTCCAGGGAGAGCCTTCTCCGAGGCCCCTTGAGTGAAATTCTTAAGAAATCAGGGGAACTAATCTTGTGCTGCACGATTTGGCACCCAAGCGAGACATCAACCCATATGAGGAGGCCTCCTGAGGGGCGCCCCTTTCCTGAGGAGGGGGGCACTGCTGGTACGAAAAACGATGAGTACCCCAACTTGTGGCAGGGCTCCTTGCTCCAGGTTTCTTGGAAGATGCAGATTGAATAATCCTCCACTAGGGTATTCCAGTCGGGTAGATCCAGCTTCCTGGAAATACCAGCAACATTCCAGCTGAGAATCCTAAGGACTGGATGCGCCACAGCCGGCTTGCCGCAGGATTTGGGCGTAGATGGACCCACCCAACCAGAGACAGTTAGTGAAGAGCTCTCGCTTTCAAACCTCCCGATGTCGGTAACAGCGGGGCTAAATACTAGATCTAATAGCTGCCTGGGGCTTGAAGGACTGGAGTTTGGAAGACTACCATGGCCGTACTGTGGTGAAAGGTGGGCTCTGAATGATCCCTGGGCATCGATCGTCGGAGCCGCTACTGGGCTCAAGCACATCAATGAGTCCCAGGAGCAAGTATCATTTCAGTAGCCATACGCCCACCTGTGGTTAGCTGATCCCATCATCGGTTGATAGGACAGAGAATTATGATGATTCTCCAGGAAAAAAGAGTCTTGCCTACCTTCCCACCCATGGTATCTGGTGTTTGAAGTGCCTTGTGGGCTGACATAGAAGTAGCTCAGGTCTACTACTCCAATTCCCCCACTTCCCCAACCTGACTGCTGGCTGCAAATAAATTGGACAACCCTGGTGTCCTTAAAGTTCACTACCATACAATCCCCCTGGAATTGCTTTGTCCGTTGCCTACCCACCCTACCCTCCTAACGTTTAGTATCTGGCCATCTAGTTCACTAGGGAGAGGTCTATTCTCTCTTAACCAGTGCATAGCATTGTTTTTAAGCGCCTGATAAGACTCATATTGGTCAGCCTTCAGGGGTGGGACATTGGTAAGTACAGAGACATAGGGCTGACAGTCCGGCTAGAGATTTAAGGAAGGGAGTCTGGAAGCCCCGTTGGGTTGCTGCCGAGACAGCTGGGTGGTTGGTACCGAATTTAGGCTGTTTCTACTAGGTTGCTCAAGGAGGCCTTTAGGGTCCTTCCCAACTCGGGTTGCTTTAGACCGCGTGTTATTAGGACCACGGGATTGGAGCCTGGGGAACAGAGCTAACTGGCAGCTGTTCCGTTACCTTGGGGGCACTAGTGCTAGACAACAGCTCACCAGTGGCAGAGCGAGCCGGAAATGCAGCCTGCTGCACGGACCCGGAAGTGCAAGCTATTACAGGGGTAGGCTGAGCTCGTACAACATCAAGGGCTGAAGCTTCCCCGTGAGTTCTAACCTGCTCACTCTCTCCTAAGATGTTCTTAGCCTGTAGTTTCACCAAGGATTTGAGGGAAAAGAAATTATCCAGAGCTGACTGTTCAAATCTGTCTAATCTCTCTGCAATGCCCTTAACCCTTTGTAACACAGGGAGAATCAGGGACCTTACCAACTTCTCGATCTGCTCTATTGAGGGCGAGAATGACGGCAGATCAGTAGCAGGAGTGCGCGCTACTGGGCCCTCTGGTTGTTGTTTAACTGAATTGGTCAGGTCAGGGGTTGCACTATTCCCTACAAGTCGATTCTGCGGATGATCCCTCCCCGACGCCATTGGTTCCTTACCATCACTGAAGTATTTAGCTTTAAACTTTTTGGAGGGTTTGACATATCCACCCCTTGCTCTGTTGGTAGGTCTTTTTTGTTTGAGAGCAGGATATCTGGGGCCCTACACCACCCGGGATCTTCCCATTTGGGTGGATGGTACTAGCGATATTGGGGTTGTGGAGATGGTTAGTAACGGGCGTGGGGACCACGAGCGGCACAGAGGGGAGAGAAGGTTTGGTGACTCAAAGGAAACAGAGGACTCAAGCCTAGAGATAACTACCCCATTGAACCTATCCAGGCTGGCCCTAATGGCACCTATGTTATCGCGATCAGGGGTCGGGGACGTTTCTGCTCCAAGCGCAGTAGTGTTGTCTGGTGAAGTTGCTCGTGCTAGGGCCCCTAGGGAGGAACGCTTGAGGAAGAGAGGTTCAAGGGACAGTCTGTGTTCTGTAGAAGCAATTTCCTTCTCTAACACAGAGAAGGCTCGAGTTATAAAATCGTCCAGGGTCCCTTTTACACTGACCCCCCGCCTTCTTACCCTTTCCAGATCTTGTTGTCATTGGCATGGGCAGCGAGACAACCTGAGTACATAAACCACCCCCCAACAGCAAAACAGTGGGCTTAAAGTAAGAGTAAACAAAACTTGCAAGTCAAGAGAGAAGGCCCAGAAGTCAAAATGTTAGAGGAGTGGCCCAGCCTGGCCTGCTCCGGCCTATGACCGTCTTGGACATAGGCCGGGAAACCCTTTTTGGGTAGCTGTAGCACTTTACAAATCAAATAAATAAAAAAAATAAAAACATTGAACGGTCCCGCCCTTGTCCTGGGCTTCTCCTGCGCGCTCCCGCTGCACGGGAGCCTTTGTCCAATATGTAAAGCATACAGGGGCCAGTGGGTGGAGCTCGCAGTGGACGCAGGACCACAGGACCAGGTGTTGTACATCAATCAGAGACTCTAGGGAGATTGAGTCCCTGCTGCGTTGCTCCATGCCCTTCCAGAGACTCATAGGCGTTGTTTGCAGGCACCACAATACGCTTGATACCGCCAATCGAATCGTTGATTGTAAGGACGCAGCGGCACCTACGCAGCGGGTGCGGCAAGTAGTAGCGCTGATGCGCTGATCCACTCCACAACAGCGCAACGCCGGGAGGCAGTCCAGAACAGCGCAACGCCGGCAGGCAGTCCAGAAACAGCGCAACGCCGGGAGGCAGTCCAGATAACAGCGCAACGCCGGGAGGCAGTCCAGACCAGCAGACTACACTCCCCAGCAGCCCCTGGGGCGGAAGCACACCCGTGACGTGCGAGGAGCGCCCGGAGGCGCCTGTAAAAGGCTGACCCCCCGGGAGCCCAGGGGGGAACACCGAAAACTTAACTGAGGCACGCCATCGGGCCAGAGCCTTGAGGGAAACGGCAGAAACAGCGCAACGCCGGGAGGCAGTCCAGACCAGCAGACTACACTCCCCAGCAGCCCCTGGGGCGGAAGCACGCCCGTGACGTGCGAGGAGCGCCCGGAGGCGCCTGTAAAAGGCTGACCCCCCGGGAGCCCAGGGGGGAACACCGAAAACTTACCTGAGGCACGCCATCGGGCCAGAGCCGTGAGGGAAACGGCAGAAGCAGCGCAACGCCGGGAGGCAGTCCAGACCAGCAGACTACACTCCCCAGCAGCCCCTGGGGCGGAAGCACGCCCGTGACGTGCGAGGAGCGCCCGGAGGCGCCTGTAAAAGGCTGACCCCCGGGAGCCCAGGGGGGAACACCGAAAACTTACCTGAGGCACGCCATCGGGCCAGAGCCGTGAGGGAAACGGCAGAAACAGCGCAACGCCGGGAGGCAGTCCAGACCAGCAGACTACACTCCCCAGCAGCCCCTGGGGCGGAAGCACGCCCATGACGTGCGAGGAGCGCCCGGAGGCGCCTGTAAAAGGCTGACCCCCCGGGAGCCCAGGGGGGAACACCGAAAACTTACCTGAGGCACGCCATCGGGCCAGAGCCGTGAGGGAAACGGCAGAAACAGCGCAACGCCGGGAGGCAGTCCGGACCAGCAGACTACACTCCCCAGCAGCCCCTGGGGCGGAAGCATGCCCGTGACGTGCGAGGAGCGCCCGGAGGCGCCTGTAAAAGGCTGACCCCCCGGGAGCCCAGGGGGGAACACCGAAAACTTACCTGAGGCACGCCATCGGGCCAGAGCCGTGAGGGAAACGGCAGAAACAGCGCAACGCCGGGAAGCAGTCCAGACCAGCAGACTACACTCCCCAGCAGCCCCTGGGGCGGAAGCACGCCCGTGACGTGCGAGGAGCGCCCGGAGGCGCCTGTAAAAGGCTGACCCCCCGGGAGCCCAGGGGGGAACACCGAAAACTTACCTGAGGCACGCCATCGGGCCAGAGCCGTGAGGGAAACGGCAGAAACAGCGCAACGCCGGGAGGCAGTCCAGACCAGCAGACTACACTCCCCAGCAGCCCCTGGGGCGGAAGCACGCCCGTGACGTGCGAGGAGCGCCCGGAGGCGCCTGTAAAAGGCTGACACCCCCACTCGCCCCGTGAGTCGCGCGCGGGAGCGACCGGGAGAAGCCCGGGACAAGGGCGGGACAGTCTACGGCAGTCCACGGCAAGACCAGGCAGGGCTGGGCCACCCACCGTACATCTCCTGCTAATATGGGTAAGCGGAAAAGCGGAGCCACCGCAGATGATGGTGGGAAAAAGGCTAAAGTGGCAAAACAATCTGACTCCATCTTGTCCTACCTTACTTCGGCGGTGGGGGCTTTAACTAAAGAAATCGCCACAGCACAGCAAGAACTGGGTATATTAGCTAAGTCCCCTTCCTCATCTATATTACCCGAATCACAAGCCATTCCTCTAGAGCCTGATGTCATCATACCGAAACCCACTACTGCTACTGTTTCCACTTTACCTCAAGCTTGTGCATCCCAAACTTTGCTTCCCACTGTGATTCCGGACCCATTGGGAAATTCAAAATCGTCCTCGAAAAAACGTAAGAAGAGGGAGGCCCCTCCTCGAGTCAGTCATGGGATGGAGGAGTCCCTGAAGGACCTTATTGAGGCTCTTTTTGAGGAACGGATAGAACCCCTTTTAGTGGGAATTGCAAAGGACATAGTAGACACTATGAACACATGTCTTGAAGGCTTGCTAAAAAAATGTGTTTTGATAGATGATATAGCAAAAATACTTGATAGCTTGTCTCTTGGCGATAAAAAGGTCGTAGATTGTCATAGCGCACAGCAGTTACCTTTACCACTTCTTGAGGCCACTCCCGAGCCCATGGAATCAGATACTGTAGGCCTATAGGTCCCCCAACCACCCATACCTATCATCCGACAGGAGGTCCCCTCAACATCAGGGGAAACTAGTTACTTGGGAAGTAAGATTCATCTAAATCTGCCCCCTGCGGTAGTACCCTATGTAGCTGTTTTCCTAGGGGTGCCCCCGTTAAGGCAAGGAGAGGAGGAGTCAACTTCCGCTCTTATAGGAAAAGCAAAAAAATGGTGCGATGATCTAAGTAGCGGTGACTCAAAAACATCCTCTAGCATCATAGCTGCAAGAAGGGTAGGATGGGTGGGAAAACGGGCTAAAAATGTGAAAGGTGACTGTGTGGTGATAAATTTTAATAATGACCATTGCCCGATTACCCTGTTCTGGGATGGATCAGATATCAAGGAAAACGACAGTCTCAGGGCAGTTCCTTTAGGTTTCTTTTATCCCCCACAGCCCCACTTTAACTCACACAGGATGGCCCCCCCAAACATGGTCCCAGCAGTTAATGGGTGGCAAACTGTAACCAGAAAAGCGAGTCGAAATCCATCAACGTATCATAACACAGGCCCTATTATGGACTTGGTAAATCGCTTTAATCCCCTAAGTGATTTGAATACAAACGATTGACTACCTACACCCTTAACATCACCTATAATAGCCAAGCCTGAGAGGGCAAGTTCCCTACCATGCACATTCATGACCTGGAATGTTGCAGGAATAAGAGCTAAAAGATCGGACCCTACATGGATACAACACATCTCTAAACATAAGGTTATAGCTCTGCAAGAAACATGGGACACTTCATTTTCCTTTTCCCTAGATGGCTTCCTAAGTTTCGTAATACCTGCTAGTTCTAGTCATGCGGGGAGAGCAAAAGGGGGGCTTATCACATTTTTTTCTTTAGATTTAGCAGGAACTTTTAATCTATTGAATTCAGGTTCCCCAAACATCCTAGCAATAGAATGGACAGTCTCCCCGAGCTGTATTATACTAGTAATTAATTTTTATAACGCCTGGGGTGGACCAAATGAACTTGAACACTTGCATTGTTTGGAGAACTTGATAAACAGTCAAAATTCACATACTCCTTTCGAAAAAATGTTAATGGGTGATTTTAACAGCCACAAATGTCAATTGCCCTGTCAAGCATTAGATGCAGATCCTCCTGCTGGAGTCTGCATTCCTCACTTTGAACACACCAAAATGGGGGAGTCACTTGACTTATTGTGTGCCAATTTTAATATATATGAATCATACAAAACTGCTACTAATGAGAAGGTCCCCACCTTTAAAGGTACAACTAAGGGGTCGATAATTGATTACATATTTATGTCCGTAGGCTTAATTTTAAAGACAAGAGACTACAAAGTTACTGTCTCACCCCATAGCGATCATAACCCTCTGTCAACTGAAATGCACTGGAGTGACTTATGGCGCAGACAGGTGGATCAACCCCGGGTTTGCGCCTTGGCGGTGCCCAGTGATCAGGGCAGACGGCTCAGATGGGGTATGGCCATGGAGGAAAGGTTTATGGAAACCTTACTTCCTAAAATTGAGGGACCGATAGAAACTTGTCTAGATCAAACTGCCTCGAACCTTCAGGTTGTCCCTGCTTTTAATTGTATTTGTGCACAAACCGCCAGGGATCTTACAAAACCCATATCCAAGTACCCCGCAAAGCCCCACAAATGGTTTGATAGCAAATGCTCAAGGGCACATAGAGAATTGAAACTGGCCCTTAAGGCCAAGGATAGGGACAAAGAATTAATTTCTCACCTGAGAAGGGCCTACAAAGCCAATGTGAGGGCAAGGAAAAATGAAATTAAAAACAATGCATGGAATGATCTACTTAGAGGAGATGTTCTAAAAAATAGTAAACAGTTCTGGGAAATCATAAATCACTCCTTTTTTACAGGGGAGAACAATCTGAATACAGATTGTGTAATTCCCGATGAGAGATGGGTACAGCATTTTAGCAATATTTATGGGGGTGAACCATCAAACTGCCCAAGTATTACTGAGGTGGCCCACTGTGCAGCCACAGTGGTGTTTACGGAAGAGGAGGTCCTTAAAGCCATTATGGATACCACAAAAAACAAGGCACCAGGCCCCGATGGTGTCCCGGCAGACTTTTTTAAATATTGCCCAGTACTCTGGAGCAAAGTACTGACCAGAGTGTTTAGAGCAGTAACCGAAGGATCCCTACCTCAAACTTGGGCAACATCCATAATAGTTCCCATCTTCAAGAAGGGAAATTGGGAGGACCCCGGGTGTTATCGCCCAATCTCCCTTATCGACTCCACTTTTAAAATCTTAGGTAGAGTCCTTTTGGCTCAACTAAGGGAAAATTTAGAACTGAATGGGGGACTCTCGAACATTCAATATGGCTTTCGTGAGAATAGGGGGACGTTGGAACAATGCTCCAATCTCCACCTGCTAGTCTCCAGGTACACGGTGGCCGGGGAGGGGTCAGTTTATTTGGCCTTTATGGACCTCTCCTCGGCCTTCGACCTGGTAAACAGGAGTAAGTTATGGACTATTCTACTAGAGCTAGGCATAGAGGAACCCTTGGTGGCATTTATGGCAAGGTTACACCAAGATCTCAACGCAAAAATAAGAGTTACCAGGGATGGAAGGTGCACGGAAAGTTTTAAATCTGAAAAGGGGGTGCGCCAGGGTTGCATCCTGGCCCCCCTTCTTTTTACCATTTATATAAACGGCCTGGGGAAATACCTAGAAATAGGACTGGCTGATGTTCCCCGTGTAGGAGGAGCCCAGATTCCAGCCCTCCTATACGCGGACGATGCCGTCCTAATAGCACGAACAGGGATTAGCCTACAGATTCTTCTGGACCGCTTTGGCTCCTTTATGGAGAATCTAGACTTGAAAATTAATGTTTCCAAGTCCCACACTATGATTATCGGTCGTAGAGTAAATATGTTGCAGAAAAAATCTTTTATTTGTAAAGGGGAGATTCTTTCTAGGGTACCAGTTTTTCCTTACCTTGGAGTCCTTTTTGATCAAAGAGGGTCCTGGGTCCCCCAGATTAAAGCGAAGAGTCTTAGCCTAGCACGATCTTCATCAGCCCTGCTGGCCTTTACAAAAAGACTGGGAGCCAAACCCATGGAGGCGGTGATTAAAATATACAACAGTAAGTGCGTACCAATCGCCATGTATGGGTCTGCGATTTGGGGTTACGCAGTCACGGCAAAAATACAGAGGGTAGAAAATGGTATCATTAGGAACATTTTATCTGTCCCTGACTCCACACCCACCTTCTCTATCTATGAGGAAATAGGTTTACCATATATCTCTGATAAATTAAAATTAGCCCCCCTCCTTTTCTGGGCCAAAACATGGCTGAACCCCGAGCTAACGTTAAACCATGCCATCCTTAAGGACGTTATTGCAAGGGATAATGCCATGAGAATTCCCTGGCTAAAATATATTAAATCTGCATTACTCATGCTGGGGAGACCGGAACTTTTTAACAACCCAATCAATATCAGAAGGGAGGATGTCAGATGCATTAAGCAGATGTTTCTGGAGAGGGCTCGTATGGATAGAGAAGAGTTGGAAATGAGGAAACCCATGGTGAGGGCACATATTGTTTTAACGACTTCGCCCACCTTGGAACCATATCTGAAAGTTGTGACTAATCCTCTTCATAGACTCCTACTTACTAAATTCAGGATGAACCTAATCCATTACTCCCTAGGAAATTTCCCGGTGTGGTCAAAACCTGAAGATGGTCCGCCATGCGGATGTGATCAATTTTCAGTTCAAGACACCCTCCACTTTATATTTTTTTGTGGCTTTTATAGCAGTGAAAGGAAAAAATACCTATTTCCTGTCTTGAAAGTGGCGGGTTTTATTCAAATAAGGCCAGCCTTAATCTCCCTCCAAATGTTAGCAGATACTCACACCATGTTTAGTGTTGCTTGCTACTTAACCGCGGCATTTAGATCTAGGAAGAAAAGATTACCCCAGATAGACCTGTTTTAATACAAATTTGTTTTTAAAGGAAAATTTTTAAGATTTGTAAATAGATTTGTAAATTTTGGTACTTTTGTGTAACAATCTGATGAAATGAAGTCATTAAGTAGAAAACTTTTGTAATGAGATCAAGTGATGTTTTTAAAAAAAAAAACAAAAAAAAAACTGTATTTGTATTTATATTGTGCCTTTTATGATTTTAACAAAAATCGAATAAAGAGTATTTTGACTGACTGACTGACTGACACTCCTCACGGGCAAATGGCTCCTCCTGGCTAAACAGTTTCACAAGAGTTCCCGTTGACCAAGAGAAAGCAGAGGGATAAAATCCGTACAGGGGCCAGTGGGCGGAGCTCGCAGTAGGCGCAGGACCACAGGACCAGGTGTTGTAGATCAAGCAGGGACTCTTGGGAGATTGAGTCCCTGCTGCGTTGCTCCACGCCCTTCCAGAGACTCACAGGCGTTGTTTGCAGGCACCACAATCCGCCCGATACCGGCAACCCCGGTAAGGCAATAGATCATTTGATTGTAAGGATGCAGCGCTGATGCGCTACTCCTCACAGGCAAATGGCTCCTTCTGGCTAAACAGTTTCACAAGAGTTTAGGACATGTGCCAGGCCCCCATAACATCTCAGTTGATGAAGTCCTCACTACGTCTGTCCATCATAATGTCCAAACCGTGCCCATTTTAAAGAATCTGTTTCCCTCCTCTTCTTGCAACACTTGCCGGGCAGGGGCGTAACACAGGCCCCCGCGGCGTGAGGTCCCGGGCCCTCCACCTGCCTGGAGGGCTCTGTGGTCTCCGGCCTGTGACACCGCCTTGGCATCACGCGTGTCACGCCTCTCCGGCCGCGGTGTCACAATGGCCCTGTCAGGGCACACAGCGTTTTTTTAGTGAATATATATACATATATATATATTACCTACTGGCGGTCGCCAGTAGGTATATATAGTTAGGATTTTTTTGAATAGGGATTTCTGAAAATTCTATGTTGAATAACTTTGGCGTTGACAGACGGAATTGGCTGAAATTTTAAGGAAATTCTGTGTCTGAGCGTTCCCTGAGAGTTTGGGGGAGTTTCGTCAAGCGGGGGCCGAGACAAAAGGGGGGTCCCAAAACGTGTTTTTAACATTGAGTTTTCCATAGGGCGGTTGGACTCACTTTTAGCTCGAACGGCTGAATGGATTTCCACAAAACTTGGCAAAACTGTAGGGACTGGTAGCCCGATGTGCCTTTGCTATGTCTCAAGATATATGCTCCAGTGGTTTTTATGAAAATTAACTTTAAAAAATATATATTGGGCTACATTGGACTATATATATGTTAGAGCCCAAATGTAGCCCAATGTAGACCAACGATGGCCACCAGAGACAAAAAAAATCAAATGTAGCCCAAATATCAGTTAGATGTAGCCCAACTATAGCCCAGGGACAGAATGTCCCAGAGTGTTCTAAAGAACAACTAGAGCGCTAACAGTCTTACATATGACAAAAGTATGGCACACATGAAGTCATCTTGATTGAAATAAAGTGTTAACACTTAAAACATTTAATTTGCAAAGGAACAAAATGAGGGGTTTCATTTTGCCATAGAAATGTTATATATTACCTACTGGCGGTCGCCAGTAGGTATATATAGTTAGGATTTTTTTGAATAGGGATTTCTGAAAATTCTATGTTGAATAACTTTGGCGTTGACGGACGGAATTGGCTGAAATTTTCAGGAAAATGGCAAATTTTGTACTTGAGCGTCCCCTGAAAGTTTGGGGGGGTTTCGTCAAGCGGGGCCGAGAAAAAAGGGGAGTCCCAAAACATGTTTTTAACATTGAGTTTTACATAGGGCGGTTGGACTCACTTTTAGCTCGAACGGCTGAATGGATTTCCACAAAACTTGGCGAAATTGTAGGGACTGGTAGCCCGATGTGCCTTTGCTATGTCTCAAGATATATGCTCCAGTGGTTTTTACGAAAATTACCTTTGAAAAATATATATTGGGCTACATTGGGCTATATATATGTTAGAGCCCAAATGTAGCCCAATGTAGCCCAATGTAGCCCAAAGATGGCCACCAGAGACAAAAAAAACCAAATGTAGCCCAAATATCAGCCAGATGTACCCCAACTATAGCCCAGTGACAGAATGTCCCAGAGTGTTCTAAAGAACAACTAGAGCGCTAACAGTCTTACTTATGACAAAAGTATGGCACACCTGAAGTCATCTTGATTGGAATAAAGTGTTAACACTTAAAACATTTAATTTGCAAAGGAACAAAATGAGGGTTTTCATTTTGTCATAGAAATGTTATATATATATATATATATATATATATATATATATATATATATATATATATATATATATATATATATATATATATATATATATATATATATATATATTACCTACTGGCGGTCGCCAGTAGGTAGTTATAGTTAGGATTGTTTTCCATAGGAAATCCTCAACATTCTATTTGGAATAACTTTGGCCCTGGTGGATGAGTCTTTGCGAATTTCTCAAAGAAGATGGCTAGGTCCGCTGCGCTCCTTCCCTGAAAGTTTGGGGGGGATTGGTCAAGTGGGGGCTGAGATATAGGGGGGGTCCCAAAACGTGTTTTCTCCATGTTATTTTCCATAGGACCTTTAGACTCGGCTACAGTTCGAATGGGTGAATGAATTTATAAGAAATTTGCCGAAACTGTAGAGTCTTGTTCGCAGATTACGCTTTTTTTGGAATGGTGTAAATCCGTTCAGTAGTTGTTGAGAAAATTAAAGTTAAAGCCAATTATATATCTATAGGCGCGCACACGTGCGCGCACCCAAGCGGCTGCGCGTGAGCGGAATTTTTTTGGGCTGCGTGACGTCTGTTAACGTTCGATTCGAAGGAAATCAGGAAGTTTTGTCCGCCATTTTGTCACTGCGAGTAAATATATTGTTCATTTCAAAGCATTGAAACATGGAAAGGGGAGAAGGTAGAGATTGTTTTGCTGCGTAGCTTTTCTCGGGGTGTGCAGTAAGGCCCTTAAACGCAAAAAAATATAATTTTTCCCCGAAAAAAAATACAGGGTGCGCGCACCCGGTCGCGCACACCTATTTACAAGAGTGTGAAAATGGAGATAAATCAGAAGTTTGAGTGCTTAGATATAAGGTGGCTCTGAAAAGAGCCCTTGTGTTAATTGAGTATTTTCTGCATTTATAAGTAAGTACCGATGCAGAGCCTGATGTTGCAGAGGAAGATTCTGTTTCCCTCATTCGTGAAATGAACACCGTCTCTCCTATAGAAGTCTTGCATGTGGTATCGCAAGTTGTTGTGGTAAATAGAACCCATGCTATAATCTCTGAGGAACGCAGAAACAGATTTATTTACATGTCTCCTTGCTTTCTCAAATTGTGCACAATGGTGATTGGACCAATTCCATTTCTGTCTTTGGCATATATTGGAATATACCAAGGCAGATCGAGGAAAAAGTGTCAACAATTGTCGAAAGGTGTCTTTTAGAAGCATTTCCAGACCTACCCCAGTGATTGTGCCTAGATCGTTCCCACCACAGTGCACAATTATAAGGTCTGGTTCTGGGAGATGCATAAAAGTTTTCACCAATGGAATCAATTGGTGACATTTCAATCCTCTTTTGGAAATCCATGTTATGTGTACATTTGGTAAGCTGAGGTTGCAAATTCGTCTGCTTACTGCATATTTTTCACTCCAGTGAATATAACTGTGTCCTATTAGCCAGACCTTCATTTTCAAGGGATTTGTAGTCGTCCTCCGATCGGTTCTGGAAGTGGAATGGTAGTTAGAAGTTGAAATTCTAAATAAAGAAAAAGGAAGAGGCTGGGTGTGGTTTAAAAAATAAAAATGATTGGTTGATTGTAACAAGTGGAGATTGAACAGGTTAATGTTTATGTTAAACGAAAAGTACTATTGGGTGTGAAAAAACAAGATATGTAACAGAGCTGTGTATTGTTAGGTGTTTCTGGAGGGAAAATAGTGTTCTTAGTTTGTTGTAGAACGTTAAGACATGAACTTTTGACCTGTGCGTTCAGCAAGGTGCAGAATGAGGTGTAACCATGGAAACAGCCGGAGATGGCAGTTGGTGATGGGTTCACTCTTTGGTGCCTCTGCATCTGAGTCTGTTCTCTGGTGGCTGGCGGACAACTGTTTGTTATTGTGGAGATGATAGGGTGATAAGGAGAGAAATACGACATAGCGTCTGGCCTGTAGAAGCGTGGGAGCAGTGATTAACTCTGAGTGAAGCGGAACTGTGTCGGTGCTTAGTAACAGTAAAAAAAAAATGTTAACAGTGGTATAACTGTCTTTACGGTGCGCGACCTACTAAGAAAGAGTTCACGGGCCGTAATTGGCTTGCAGGTTCTAGTATCAGAAAGTGAGGTTGAGAAAAGAAAACATTCAGGACTTTATTTATGAAGGCCTTGCGCCACCGGTGCGTTACTTTTTCCCATTTTAAAAAATGAGGCACTGGCGGCGGAAGGTCTTCATAAATAAGGTCCTCAGTGACTACAGTTAAGGTTATGTGGAACCCATGAATAGTTTTTCAATATGAAATCATTTCAGTTGAGATTATGGATTAAAAGAGAAACCGTGAATATTTGAAATGTTTATTTAGAAATGTACTGTTTTAAAGGCAAATCATTATGTAATATGAGTACAGAAATTGCAAAAAACACAGTAATTGGTATTGTCAGTAGTACATGGAATACAAACGCTATAGTTGAAGAAAAATGAATATAGTTGGAAAAAAACATTGTACAGTCTTATAAGGAAGTATATTATATTTTAATAAATGGAAGAAGGTTTCTGGCCTTTCAGTTTAGGAACGATATATGAAAATGCAAGTGGTTATACATCATTACTTTATGAATCAGCTGTCAAACAACACGAAATCATAATGTCCACTGTTAGTAAAGCAAATAGGTCTGTTCTTCAAAAGAAAATATGGAAAAGAACGTGAAGAATATAGAAAACCAAAAGGAAATGAGGACGTCAATGGCTTGTTTGAGAGTTATTGAAGCATTGTTTAGGCAAAATAGGAAGCTTCTGCTTGTAACAGGAAATCAGTTTTATCATTTGAAATTATGTCAGCTATCCAATGGAAAAGAGTAAAGCAGTACTGATGATCTGTTATAATCGGAGCCTCTTTTACCATCAGAGTGCAGGTCGGTGGGTTTTCGTTGTAGCTCGCTGTTAGGAAAGAGTTAACCGTCCATTGTGTAGGCAAAATATGCAGCAAGTGCCTCTAACATGAAATCATTGTTATCATCTGAAAACATGTCAGCCATCCAATTGAGAAGATGAAAGGAGCATTCATGATCTGTCATTATTGGGGCGTCTTTTACCATCATAGGGCAGCTCGGTGGGTTTTCGATGTAGCTCTCTGTTAGGAAATGTTGCGCCGCTGCGAATATATTTCAATGACCCAGAACTCCTTGTATCGCTGCAAAGGCCATAAACCCTCCGGAAAGTATGTCAGCTATCCAATGGAAAAGAGTAAAGCAGTACTGATGATCTGTTATAATCGGAGCCTCTTTTACCATCAGAGGGCAGCTCGGTGGGTTTTCGATGTAGCTCGCTGTTAGGAAAGAGTTAACCGTCCATTGTGTAGGCAAAGTATGCAGCAAGTGCCTCTAACATGAAATCATTGTTATCATCTGAAAACATGTCAGCCATCCAATTGAGAAGATGAAAGGAGCATTCATGATCTGTCATTATTGGGGCGTCTTTTACCATCATAGGGCAGCTCGGTGGGTTTTCGATGTAGCTCTCTGTTAGGAAATCTTGCGCCGCTGCGAATATATTCCAATGACCCAGAACTCCTTGTATCGCTGCAAAGGCCATAAACCCTCCGTTGTAACAAAGCTGTTCATGATCAAGTAACGGATTCATGAGGTGATTGTAATTCGGTTCAGGAGGTACCAAATTGCAGAGACATAAATCCAGGGCCCACGTGAAATCACAGCTCAGGCAATGAAATACAGGCTGCACACAGGTGAAATACGAATATCGAAATGATAATCGATATGAAGTATTCAAAGTTGAGAGTGGTAAGGTGCCGTAGTACAGAAGCATTCTCTGTCGAAATAGTTCTAAGTGGCCCGGCTCGTTTGCGAAGGCAGGAGGGACATCCATTTTGAATTTCCCAAGATGGTACAGGAAACTGCGCAGCACTGCCGGTTGTATAGCAACTCCACAGAATTAGGTCGCCGGCTATGCAGTGGAGAGGAGCAGAATGACTTGATACATTTTCTAGGAGTCTAGTCACTTATATATTGCTTAGTGGTTATTAAAAAAGTAGCTTTTTTTGAACTGGAGGATGCGTTAAAAAATAAGGGAGTGATTTGAGGGAGTTGTAAAGCAAGGTCAATTTTTTTTTACATCAATGCTGTTTTCTGTGAATGTTAGCTTAGTGAAAGATATGTGTGTGAGCAGATGCAACGTTCAGTTTTAAATGTGACAATGGCGGTCTTGTTCATGTCTTCCGATTCAAGGTCGGTATTCGCTGCCAAATACAAAGATTAAGGAACGCATGCGTGGGGTACATAGTGTGCATTCTTAAAGGAAAGCAAATGAAGGGTTATTTTTACCGCGTTAGCATTGTCGTTTAAAAAGTTATAGTGATTTCTATTATATGTGAAGAAAGTGTCACTGATGAAGACTGAAAATAAATCCTTATAAATGATAGGGACTGGTGTATTTTAGAAAAGGTGTGTAACATTACATGAATTGTGGGAAAAAAATAATGTAATTGAAAGTGTATGGTTTGAAAATGAAAAGTAGAGGTTTATAGTTCATGTTTTGAAAGCAGTTCTAGAGGGTCAGATGAAAGTGTATGGTTTGAAAATGAAAAGTAGAGGTTTATAGTTCACGTTTTGAAAGCAGTTCTAGAGGGTCAGATGCATGATAGATTTATAAAAAATAGAACATATTTTTAAATAGTATTTTGGAAAAAATATGTGCCTTTATGTACTATTTACATTATCTGCCTGTTGCGTATTCTTTGAGTTTTAGTAATCCTGTGTCTTAAAAGTTTTCTAGGGGCGGTTTGAGGTTCATGGTGGGTTTGGGCAGGGAGGGTAGGTTGAGGGTTTGTAATAGGGGGTTCGGCTGGGGTGGAGTGCGGAGTTTAGTGAAAAGTGAGGGGGGCGGGGAGTTACGGTGGTAATGGAGCAGAGTCAGAGGACGCCACATTTGTGTTATGGGGTGCCACGGAAATATGTATTTATTCTCAGAGGTTTATTATATTAAGGATATATATTAGCATGGTGGGTCTTGTCATTTTGTGGTTCTGTGTATGTTTATAATGCTGGCCGTGTAGTTTTTGTTTATGGACCTTATTACGACACACAGGGGAGCTACGTTGCACAGTTGGAGATCAGAGACTTAGGAAATACAACTTTATAATTGTAAGGGCTGTAAGCGATAGAAATCGCCCGTTCTCGGTGTAAAAAATATCACCGCTATTGGTGGTATTTTCTACGGTGTTAGTACTCGAAGGAGAATAGTAACATATATGTGAAATAAAATTATGTAATAGGCTCAGCATTTCACATTATCGCGTGAAAACAAAAGTTGCTTTTACATAGCAATAAGTCTCTTATAATTAAGGGACGGATTGTATATAGTGCTATTTAGTACTCTGCTATGTGATTGATGTCGAATATTTCATAAGAGGAGGCTTTAAAAGTTTTTCGATAAACTGGTTTTCTAGGGAAGTGGGTGGAGTGTTCCGTGTAAATTGCATAATAGAAACTAGTAAGAACCAATTGGAAGTGTTGTTTTAAAGTCACATGACTGCACATGCGTGTCTCGACGCGATAGGTGGGTGCGCGCACCCGGTCGCGCACTATAAGAAAGCGGCGAGAAAATATCAGCTAATATGCTCTTGAAGCTTGTTTTGGTACAAAGAGTTAGTTCTGAAAAGAACTTTTTTTTTTTTCTTTTTTTTTTGGAAACAAGTGTTATGATGCTTTTGATTTCTTAAAGTTGCGACGACATTTTTCAGTATGTTATACTATCCAAATAAAGTGAAGAAATGTAACTTTTCTTGGAGCATTTATGACTCTCAAATATTTGTTTAATTAGAGTAAAGCTTTGCTCTCCGTATACAAGAAGTTCTCCACAGTTCGTGCATTTCATGTGTACGTTCGCCAGATATGGTCTCAAGTCCATCTCAGCACTCGATGGAGATACAGGTCGTCCACCGGAAGATGTGCTGATTAGTTCTGATGGTAATAGCGTGGCCTCCGTTTTTCTTGTCAAAGATGGTCGCTCATTTCCTTCAGATTCGGAAGATGAATGCGGAACGGTAGCCATTGTACCGAAGTCTTCGGGAAGATGTTCGACGTTGTTCTCTCTTGAGAGTAGAAAAGAAAGTGATGGAAGTGGGTGGAGTGCTGCGTGTAAATTCCAGAATAGAAACTACCAAGAACCAATTAGAAGTGTTGTTTAGAAGTCACATGACTTCACATGCAAGTGTCAGGTCCTGTACACGATAGGAGGGTGCGCGCACCCGGTCTCGCACTAAAATAAAGCGGCGAAAAAATATCTCATAATATGCTCTTGGAGCACGTTTTGGTAGAGAGTTAGTTCTGAAAAGAACTTTTTTTTTTTTTTTTTTTGGGAAAGAAGTGTTATGATGCTTTCGATTTCTTAAAGTTGCTACTACATTTTTCAGTATGTAATAGTTTGAAAATGAAGTGAAGAAATTTATCTTTTCTTGGGGCATTTGTGACTTTCAATTTTGAGTTTAATAAGAACGAGGCTCTGCTCTCCATACAAAAGAATTTCTCCACACTTGTTGCATTTCATATGCACCTTCGCAAGATATGGTCTCAAGTCCATCTCAGCACTCGATGGAGATACAGGTCGTACACCAGAAGATGTGCTGGCCACCTCTGATGGTAATAGCGTGGCCAGGGCTCTTGTCGATGCTTTTGCATAATGCTCAGGATGCCTTTGTTTAACATGCCGCTGCATGGTGTGTATAGAAAAGGAATATTTTTTATTTGGATTTCCCCTTGAGAGCTCCGAATTGCATATCGTGCAGGTTACTTTTGGCGCATTCACTTTCTTTTGATCTTCAGGATAAGTGAAAAATTGCCAAATGAAAGATTCCTTTTTTCTTAACGGTGGTCGCTCATTTCCTTCAGATTCGGAAGATGAATGCGGTAGGGCAGCCATTTCAGCAAAGTCTTCCGGAAGATGCTCGACGTTGTTGTCTCTTGAGAGTAGAAAAGATTGTGAGGAAAGTGGGTGGAGTGCTTCGTGTAAATTCCAGAACAGAAACTACTAAGAACCAATTGGAAGTCTTGTTTTCAAGTCACATGACTTTACATGCGCTTCTCAGGACGTGTAGGCGGTGACACTATCTAGTTACGAACGTGATTACATACTTAGGAACTAGCATTCAAAAAAACTATGAAATTCACTGAAAAAACCATAGGTTTTACACACGTTATAGTTAGGAAGTAGCATTTGAAAAACCTATGAAATTCACTGAAAAACCCATAGGTTTGACACCAGTTATAGTTAGCTGGAAATTTTACTGACATAAAACCAATGAAATTCCACGTTATAGTTAGTTGGACTCACTATAACTTGCGCGTGTAATGCACTGCTGATGACATTACATATTACATCACTCATGACATGGTCAGTGACATCACTTATGACATCACTGATGACAGACCTCCTTTAAGTGTAATGTAACCCTTAAAACACATATTGGAAAATAGAAATTAACATTTTCAAAAAAATGGAGATACCCATACCAGTTACAACAACCAATTCAGTAATTCCACCATCTATATACACATTCTCTCATTCACCAACAGTTCTATATAGTCACTCAAACATATACTCACTCATCATATGTAGTGATACACCTATACATCCTGTTACACACCGACAATCATCCAAAAGTTACTCACACATATACTCACACATGCAAATAAACTATTGAACATCCATTTATTTGCATATAAAACTATACACACTCAACCACCCATACAGTCCTGCACATATGGTGTCTTCTAAACACATACAAAGAGAGAGTTAGTCATTCATGCATCTATGTGATTAGTAATACCTCCATAAAACCATAGAAACACTCATACTGATACTAAAAAAACATCTAAGAACCCAAATACCTACACATGTAGGTACTCATCAACCCATGCAGCCAGTTATTCACAAAGTGAAACACTGATACATATATTTAAATATTTAAACATTACTCGCTAATATATGTATTCACTAAGGTACACTTAATAAGCCAGTTATCCAATCATTTCTTTTTGAAAAAAACATTCATTAAGACAATAATTTAAACATTTATTCTTCCCTCGACCTTTACATATACATATATAAAACATATTTATTTTTTAGAAAGACACACATTCACTGGATGGTGTCATAAGTGATGTCACTGACCATGTCTTGAGTGATGTAATATGTAATGTCATCAGCAGTGCATTACATGCGCAAGTTATAGTGACTCCAACTAACTATAACGTGGAATTTCATTGGTTTTATGTCAGTAAAATTTCCAGCTAACTATAACTGGTGTCAAACCTATGGTTTTGTCAGTGAATATATGTATATATCTATATATATATATATCTCTATATCTCTAGATATATATATATATATATATATATATATATATATATAGAGAGATATATATATATATATATATAGAGATATATATATATATAGATATATATACATATATTCAATGAAAAAACCATTGGTTATAGACCATATATAGTTAGGAATTAGCATTTACAAAACCTTATTTTACTCACACAAAACCATTGAAATTCGCATATATAGTTAGTTGCACTAAATATATATCGCGCACCCGCAATCCACTTCTGATGATGTCACATATTACATCATTCATGACATGGTCAGTGACATCACTGATGACATCACTGATGACATCTTAAATGACATCACTGATGACATCTCAAATGACATCACTGATGACAACATCCAGTGACTGTATGTTTCTGTAAAGTTAAAATATGTCTTACATATTGAAGAATGAGTGGATGTATAAGTGTCTGGATGAAGGATTTAGTAGGTGCATGACTGACTGTATGAGTGAGTGATTAAATGTGTCTCACTGAGTGCATGGGTTAGTGACTACACTGTCTTAATTTGTGCATCATTATGTCTGTTGTTCTGTAAGCTGCTGCATGTGTTGATCAGTAGCTATATGAGTAACTATGTGGGTTATTGAATGGTTGCCCAAGTATTTGTATGGGAGACTGAGTGTGTGTGCGGGTGGCTGGGAGGTGTATGACTCTGTGCATAGATGTGTGAGCAGTTGATTCACTAGATGTATGGGTTCAAAAGTGCATGTGGAAACAGCTGTATGGGCGGTTGACTGTGTGCATGAGTGTATTGGTGAGTGAATGGATATCTCAGTGCTACATGTCAAAATAAGTACATATGTAAAACACAGTTCATCTGAGTGTTGACATATATAAATAACTGTGCATAAGAGCCAGTGAATGTGTGAGTGGCTGTATGGATCATTGTGAACTTGTATCAGAGATTGAAAAGAGAGTAAATATGTGTTAGAATATGTTTGAATTAGTAAGGTGTGTATAACTGTATAGTTAAGGAAATGGAGGAGTGATTGATTCTTTTCATAACTGACTAGATGTGTGAGTAACTCCATGGATGAGTGACAATCTGTGAGTGTCTGTTTACACTGATTGTATCTAAGGTTATATTAGAGTCTGAAGAGGTTCATCGTATTATCACATGAATGATATTATCAGTGATGTGATCAGTAATGTCAAATGAGATGTCATCAGTGATGTCATCAGTGATATCATCAGTGATATCATCAGTGATATCATTTGATGTTGTCATCAGTGATGTCATCAGTGAGTTTTTTTTTGTTGCTCCGTTCAAAAAATACAAAAAAAGTATAAAAATGTTCAGAAAAATAATTTTTTTAAAAAAACAACAAAAATAATAAAAAAAGTTCTTTTAAGAAAAACCTTCCCTTTATGAAAAATTACTAGAATTCTAGAAGATAATCATTCTTGTTTCCTTATAGTACGCTCCCCAGACCGCTTTCCGGTACGCGTACC
Organism: Lissotriton vulgaris; assembly: GCF_964263255.1. Taxonomy (NCBI): domain Eukaryota; kingdom Metazoa; phylum Chordata; class Amphibia; order Caudata; family Salamandridae; genus Lissotriton; species Lissotriton vulgaris. Next base: position 425,950 of record NW_028241537.1, read on the forward strand.
GGGCGCACCCCACAAAAAAAACCAATTTTTTTTTTTTTTTTTGCCCTGCGGGGCCCTTTAAAGCCTCCACATCAAACCTAGGGGTTCAGGGAGAATCTACTATGCCCCCTTATGGTCATTTGCCCCTTCGTTTTGGCCTCCTCTTGTCTCTCGATCCTACCGAGAGACAAGATGGCGGCCGCTACGGACTGTTTAGAATGTTGACAGACACCGGAGAGCCAATCAGCTTCGCTTCGCAAAGCTCCGTTATGCGAAAAGTACGTGAACTGGAGCGCTATCCGGGACGCTGTCACAGATATATCTGTTTTTTTAAACGTTAATTTCTCAAAATCCACTGGAGCACATATATTGAGACCCAGCAAAGGCACATCGGGCTAACAGTCCCTACAATTTTGTCAAGTTTCGTGCAAATCCATTCAGCCGTTCGAGCTAAAAGTGAGGCCAAACGCCCTATGGAAAAATGAATGGGAAAAACGCGTTTTGGGACACCCCTTTTTTCTCAGCCCCCCCTTGACGAAACCCCCCCAAATTTTCAGGGGCTGATCAGAAACGGATTGGAATCCCATCAGGCTACCTGAAGCCTTTGTTCACAGCCACATCTGTGAACAAAGACAATCATTTGAATGTTGGAACTCCAGGCTTAGACCAGCCATTATAAGCCCGGAGATACTCCATTGTTTTCAATGGAGCTCCCAACATTCCAATGTTCTAAACTTGCTTAGCATTCCAAGTTCGAATATGCATTCTATTCTATTTCAGTTGTATCTGGTATTATCTATGCATTGATGCTCCAATATAACAGATACTATTTGATGCTTACTTAGGCATCATTATTTACCACAGGAACACTAACCGGTAATGTAGTGGAAGTACCTAGAGACAGGACTACTAGAGGACGACTGGTATTTTTATACAGCAATTCTTTACAATGAAGTAGATCTGAATGTTGAAGGCATAGCGCAGGAAACTAAACTTGGATCTACATAGCAGAAACTGTAAACTTGATGGGTTTTCATTTTTCTTATTGATAAATGCTGGGCATTTCAGTGTTGTGCAGGTTTTGAATACGATTGAATTTATAACAACTTTGTATTTATCAGTTGGATGTTGCGGGCAACTAAGTATCAATGTTTGCAGTCTGCATAGTTAGATATTTGGGCTGATTTGATTCACAAACAAATGACTGAGGGGTGCACTTACTTTCCTCGGCTTACCAATTTATTGCAAATTTAGTGTCCCAGGCGGATGGAGGTATAAATGTCAACAAAATAGACGAGCTATAAGTAATCAGAGTTTGACTAGCTGCCAGGATGAGCTTTTTGACAGCTGTCGTATGGATTTATACATACCAATGCATGCACATTAATAATCATACATGAATTGTTAAATGATGTGACGTGTGTATGGAGCACATTAGAAACTTAGAAAGTTGCTAGGAAATTCATTTGTGGCATAAATAGGGAAAATTGACTCATAGTACCAGCAGATTATACCTCCATAAAAATAGAATTCTCAGAATGAGATATTCATGGAATTAAAGTGCATATCACAAATGTTGTCATGAGAAAAGGATTTGTAAATTCATTAAATGATGTACTTTTCTTCAACCTATGACTTGAGACAAAATACAGAAGAAATAAAAATGAAAAGAAGTTACTGCATAAGCAGTGAGTATGCCTGACTATACGTTATTGGTTAAAGCAATGAATGAGTGTTTAAATTATGGACGCTCATTTGCTGGTGTGTCTTCTCTAGGGGGTAGATGGGCCTGGGTGCAGCTCCATTAGTTCTGAGCCCCATAGGCACCTAACATCATGGAAGCTGAAGAAACAGACACCGACCCATGCTGCATACATTAATATGTTCAAGTAGCTTTCTTTCCAAACCAAGACTGTTTGAGGCAACACAAGTCTATACGTATGCTAATGCTTAAAATGTTGAATAATTACATAATAGGCATATATAGCTATATCTATCAGTACATGTATATAAATATATATTACCTACTGGTGTTATAGTTAGGACCTATTTTTCATAGGAAATCCGCAACATTCTATTAGTAATAACTTTGGTACCGGTTCACGAATCTTCGCAAAATTTTCAAAACTGGTGGGGAGTTCCGGTCCGCTCCTATCCCGAAAATCCTAGGGTGATTCGTAAAAAGGGGACTGAGAAAAAAGGGCGTCCCAAAACATGTTTTCCCCATGCAATTTTCCATAGGTACCGTTCATCGCAGCAACACCCTGAATGGCTGAACGGAATTACACCAAATTTGGCAAAGTTGTAGTCCTTGGTTCAGACTCGTGCCTTTTGCTTATATGGTGCAAATCTGTTCAGTAGATCCTGAGAAAATTACAATTAAAAGTACATATATATCTATGGCCTCGGTGGATCTGTGCATCTTGCGTGTATTATAAGCCCACTGTCCCGATCACGCGCAGAATGCTGATTGGCTGTGAAGTGGTTGTCCATATTCGAAACCTGGAAGTGTTGGCAGCCATTTTGTGCCTCGGTTGAAGCGAGGATCTAGAAATTAGTGGAAAAAGTGTTTAAAATGTATAAAGGGGGCAGGTAAGAAATATGTTGACCCTCTAGACCTGGTTAGAGGGTCCCACAAGGACCCCTAGGGCCCAAAAAAGAATGAATTGTTTTAGAAAAAATTGAGAAATGTGTGCTGGGTGCATGGATCCTCCATAAAAAAATAAAAACCAAGCTCATTTTGTTTAAAAAACATGGGAAGGAAAAATCCTGGGGTCTAAAATATTGTATTTGAAGCGGGGGTCGAGAAAAAAGGGGGTCTCAAAATGTGTTTTCCCCATGCAATTTTCCATAGAAATTGTTCATCATGGCTACAGCCCGAACGGCTGAACGGAATTACACAAAATTTGGCAAAGTGGTAGTCTTTGGTTCAGACTCATTTATTTAATTTAATTTAAAGGAGTTTGTAGAGCGCCTGGTGACGCCTCCCGGCGTGTCCCCGCGCTGTGGAGAGAGTGTAACAAAGGTGTAGCGGAAAAACCCATCACTGAGTAAAGAGGCATGTTTTCAGTTTCTTCCTAAACAGGATTTCATTATTCTCCATCCTGATATCCAAAGGAAGAAGATTCCATTTCCTGGCAGCTAAAGTCCGGAAAGATCTGCCTCCCATTCTAACTTTTTTGGGGCATGTAGTTCTGAGCAGACTCATACCTTTAGATCTAAGCGCCCTGCTGGGTTCATAGACAGAAGCCAAATCCGACATGTAGGCCGGTGCTCTATGATGAATAATTTTATGGCACCAAAGCATAGCTTTAAAATCAATCCTCTTCCTAATAGGCAGCCAGTGGAGGGCTACGAGGGATGGGCGTGATGGAGCTCGGCGAGGGAGCCTTAGGACCAGGCGAGCTGCCGAATTCTGTAACACCTGTAGCTTTTTAATATTTTTCTCAGATGTACCCATGAGCAGCACGTTTCCGTAATCAATCCTGGACGTAATGCCTTTTGCTTTAATGGTGTAAATCCGTTCAGTAATCCCTGAGAAAATTACACTTAAAAATACATATATATCCGTGACCTCAGTGGATCCTCGCATCTTGCGCGCATTCTAAGCGCACCGTCCCGATGACACGCTAATTGACTGTCAAGTGGTTGTCAACATTGGAAACTAGGAAGTGTTGGTAGCCATTATATGCTTTGGTAGAAGCAAGGATCTAGAAAATAGTGGGACAAGTGTTCAACACGTATAAAGGGGGCATAAGACATATTTTGATCATCTAGACCTGATTAGGGGGTCCCACAAGGACCCCTAATTTCCCCCCAAAAAGTTTTTTGGGGGAGAAAACGGGGAAATGTGTGCTGGGTGCATGGATCCGCCGAAATAAAACTAAAAACGAAGCAGAGGCTCCTGAGCTTGTTTAAAAATTAGCTACCTGGGAGGGCCAAATCCTGGGTTCTAAAATATTACATTTGATGGGGGTCCAAAGGGGCCCTGTAGCCCTGGGACCCCTATTCTTCGGAGCTACCAAATAAATGGGTGAGGGATCTCAAAGGTTTGTCTAAGCCCCGAGGAAGACCACCCTCTGGGGCTTTTTATATTTTGAGAGGGGGGCCACGTGGTCTCCATTCTGGAGCAGTCGAAAGCCTTGAGGAACACCACCCCCCAGGAGCGTCTCCTGCTGTGTTTCATGGTATCTAACCCCTTGATACTGCTGTTCAGTATGGCAGGGTAGGAGTCAAGGTTCCCGTTGTGTAATTGCAAACTTGAGAGCATATAAACAAGTGCCATTTCGCCGCAATTTTTTTAAAAAAAGCCAAAAATGCAGTGAAAATTATATCGCTCTATTTACTAGGTGATGCTAAGATGCATTAATGCATGTTAGCAGCAGGTTTGCTAAGGGCTCACCTCGTATCTCCAATGAGTTGCAATGTAGATGTTCTCAGTGGCAAAATAGGTTTTTCTATGAGAATGTAAAAAGGAAGAGGCAGGTATGACAATAGCGTTGTATTTACAAGGCGGCCCTGGATTTGAGGACCAATAGCAAAACTCTCGCTAATTGTGGTTTATGTCGGATCTGTTCTGAAGTAGGCTTAAGCATGTTTAATATACGAAGTGGATTGATATGTTGAGTCCACAGTCTAATATAAATTAGCTTTTCACTTGCGAACAATAGATGCCCCCAAGATTGCTATGGCAGGGGGAGAGCCTCGGCTCTCACTCTTGCATTGCAAACATCAATTTAGAAAAAATCTTCCCGGAAAGATAACAAAGGATTTTGAAGTCCATTATCGCAGTTTTAGTTGTAGATTGCTGCTGTTAAAGCAGCGAAAATTTTAACGCTGTCCTTGTAAATTTGCCCCTAAGTTTTATAATGTTGACAATCCTGTCTCCCATCTAAATAGGCATGACGTATTTAGTGAACTGCATTGTGAATCGTGAAGCAAAACTGTCCAATTGTGATCAATAAAGAATTCGAAGAGTTGTGTACTACTTTTGGTCGGAATGTACATGGGGCAGATTTACAAGTCCCTTGCGTCACTATTGCATCACTTTTAACATGGGAAAATTGGCACAAGGTGCTTGTAAATCTGCTACACAGTGCTCAGTCTTGGTTTGCTTTCCTCTCTGTCATGTAGAGTATCCTGGGTAAATACATTGGTTTCTGTACAGCTAGTACGTTTCAACCCTACCACCAAACTGCTTACTGCCTGTTACCATAGTAACATTTCATGGAACACTTAAGTGAGCAGACAGGTACAAGTTCACCACACAATGTTGCAGTTACGGTGCTTGATTTATTTTTTATTTTCCATAGGAACCATTAATCGCAGCTACAGACTCTGGTAAAGTGCTGGTAAAGAGTTAGCCTCAGTATTATATTTCTAGTAATAAACATCATTTCTATTTTAATTGTTTAACGTTTTCTAAGCATATGTTTATCACACTAAATAATAATGAAATTTTGTCAGAAAAATAAGACGTATATGCTTTTTTAAATTAATTTTTATTAAAACACCAATTAATAACTAGAAACGTAACTTTAAGATGACAATATTATAAATACCTAGAAACATACTTTCTCATAACAATATAATAAACAAAATGTGAAATGGACTCCAATAGAAGGAGGGGAGGTAACCTGCAAAACAAAAATAAGTGTTTAAAATTAGATTGATGTGACTGAATGAAGTCATAGATCCCAAATGAAGGTAACACTTGGCAGTAGTTAGTTATTTGCACGTCTGCAGTGTGCCTGATACATTCCACCTCTCTTATAGGCCCACGTTGAAGAGGTGTCAGTAGGGAAGTGCCTACTGCGCCAGATTTACAGTAGGGACCAACAGGTATTTAAAATGATTCAGAGATGAGACAGTTAGCGATCACGTCAATATGCAGGACAATATTGTTTATTTCAAACGCATTTAATTGTGTATCTAGGCCTCTCTGATTACCTTGTGTAAACACTGTGGCGAACACACTTCACAACTTGAGTTTTGCTTTGGTTCTACACTGCAGACTGTATTAAATTCAGCCTTGATTTTTTTATTGGCAGAGTGGACAGCAGCGTCCATAACTTTAAAAGAGAAAGAAAAACAATGTAAGAGAGAGTGAGAGTGAGAAAGAGAGAGAGAAAACGACAGCAAAAGTGTGAGCGAGAGAAAGTAATAGATGGAGCATGAGAGGTAGTGTTAATAGTGGAGAAAATCTTCGTAGCTCACCTTTTTGCCTCCGTTGTGTGCCCAAGCATATGCCGGTTCATAGTGCACCCTGAAGTTTAGTGATCTGAAAGATAGTATAGAGTTAGTAATAGCAGAGTACATACAAGTGCACAAGTATATTTCTGCTTTTTGTCTTTGCACACTCAGGATACTGTATTACATCAACTTTCACTGCAAGGAGAAGCACTCTTTTTCTCCCAAAGTATTTTACCCCATGCACTCCCACTGCACAGTGGTGAGTTCTCATTACTGCATACCCAGACTCCCAGAGTCTGGAGGTGAGTGCCTTTTCTTGCGCACTCAGGTCCATATTTACAAGCTCCTTGCGCCACTTTTGTGGCACCTTTCTGTAGTAATGTTTAGTCATTCTAACATTACATATTGAATGTTCTGTCACCTCCTTGGTGATGTGTTTGTGCTTGAAGCTCCCAGGGAATGTTGATGTGATTCCCTGGAAGCTGTGGAGACGAACGGTAATAAATGTAGCCTTTCCTCATCTTGTTGTGCCCGTGGTCACTTCAATTGGCGACGCTGTGGCTTATTCCGTTAATTTCTCCATCCCACGAGTGCCGAGTCTATCCATCTTAATTTTTTTTTTTAAAGAGTTTGATGCTTCATTTTGACAAAGAAACATTCCTGTGGATCCTTTGAAGTGCATTGAGTCACAGAATCGCCGATGGGACAGTACGTCTCGGCTGATACAGAAGAAGGTGACGTTGAGTTACATTTTTGACTTTTTGCATGAGAGGATTTCTTCAAAATACAAGTATCCCAATTTGTTAAGACTTCACTCACCTGATTCTGTGTTGACATATTCTCCGGAGCACCATCTTTCCGTTGCGGTGTCAGGTTGGTTTTCTTTTCCTTTATTTGATGCCCGGATGGTGGTTTGCTAGGAGAAGATTGTTTGCCTTCGAGGAAAACCGTTTGTCTTTGCCCCTTCATGCCTGCGAAGGAAATGATGACGTGCAAGGTCTAATCTCTGTGACGCGTTGGAAAGTAAACGTTCTTCTGTCTTCTCTTTTTTCACCATTCAAGTGGACCACGCAGTGATGTATCACATCTATGATGCTCGTGCGCGGCGTATGGTGATTGTGGTGGTCACTTAGCAACGCGTGTACGGAATCAAGAGAAGAGAACCGTTTCTTTTTTCACCTATGTAAGACAAGGTACTGTGATACTAGGATACAATATATATATATATATTTTTCTTTTCTTACCATCGAACTTGATTGTAATTCTTTAGTCTTGTACATCAAAGTGAACTATACATTGTCAATCAGCACCATCTAGTGGAACTTTGTATATATTTCATCTGGAACTCGAGGAATCATGTTGTTTCTTCAGTGGAACATTGGCGTAAAATCTTTGACATATTGTGGATGAAGTATCAGACATTTTACGACAAGCAGTTTACCAACTTATGACTTTAGATTTTTTTTTCGCAAAAGAAAGGAAGGATATGGTTTTTTCCAGTATAGATTTATCTATCCGATTGGTAAAGTAGTATTATTATTCTTAGTTTTCATTATGCAAAGTGTACAAGCTCCCTCCCCTTTCTTACAGCTTCCAGGAGACCCACCAGTAGAGTGGAAGGTATGGTACAGGGCATTCACAAAATATTTGTGAGCTATCGGTGGTATTAGATTCAGTGCTGAATGCAAAAGGTTTATTCTTGAACATAATTTGGGCCATGAAGGTCAAGCTGTATTGGAACATTTACCTCTACCTGAAGTGGCAGAGGGTGATGAATCTCTAAATGATTTTGATCAAGCAGTAAAAATGTTGAAAAACAATTTGATGTTGAAAAGAGTTTCTGGTAGCCAGACACAAATATTTTACGAGGGAGAAACAAACTACTGAAAGTATTGTGTCGTATGTAGCTTCTTTGCGCATTTTGGCTTCTGAATGTGAGTTTGAAGGTTTTACCTCTCCACTTATCAGAGACCAAACGTTGTAGAGATAGGAAGGTTCAACAAAAGTTATTAACCTAAAAAAATCCTTCTCTTGAAGAAACGATCTCCATTGTCAAAAGCATAGAATTATCCCAAACGTCTTCTAATGAGCTTAAATCTGACAAATCTATGGTTGGCGTTGTAAAAGAAGCGAAAGGTGTTGTTGAGAAAAATAGTATGTCTGAGAAAAACACTAGTGAACAAAAAGGAAAACTACCTACAGCTAGACAAGAAAAGAAACAGTTGTATTTTCAAAAAATAAATGTGTGCTCCAAATGTGGTTTCTCTTCCCATTTCACGTATCGCAGTGAAAAAAATGATTCAGTCATTGAGAGAGAACTCCTGGCTTGTTGCTGGGCAGTAGAAAGATTTAAAAGTTTTCTCTGGGGTAGAACTTTGAAATTGGCGACCGATCATAATCCTCTCATTCCTATTTTGAATGGTATTGTAGTGAAAGATCACACTCCGAGGATCGCTAGATTAAGTTCTAAACTTCTGCAATATAATTTTGCAGTGGAACATATTCCAAGGGAAAAAACATTAGACCTGATTTTCTTTCGAGGTTGCCTTTGCCATATCTGCATAGAGAATCTATTGCTGATGAAGATGAGGAATGTTTAATAGCGAGCATTGATGTTTGTAATGGAGGATGTTTCAATGAGGAAGAATGGTTTGATGCTGTACACTCTGATTCTGTTCTCAAAAAAGTTAAAAAATGTATCCTTCAAGGTGGGTCGAAGGAAAAACACTTAGATAGTGATCTGCAGTCTTTTTCAAAAGTGGCTGACGAATTGTCTCTAGAAGGTGGAGAGATGATATTACGTGGTGATAAATTCGTACCTCCAGAAGGTCTGAGAGACCGCATTATTATGGCTGGACATGAGGGTCATTTAGGACAAACATGCACCAAGCGTAAAATTTGAGCTATTTATTGGTGCCATCAATGGATCGCCATATTGAGAATGTAATTGAAATTTGCATTACTTGTTGCTCTAGTGGTAAGGTGATTAAAACTGTTATCCCTCCGAAAGTGAAGGTTGAGTTGCCGTCTGGGGGAAACAGACATTACAACGCAGGCTTTACACCGCGCTACCATTACGACACAGCAATCACAACGCAACTCGTTACAACGACTTGCGTTGGATGGCGCTATATACTAAGGAATAGCATGGTTTACTATTCCAACACCTTCCCTACTGTTTTGTGGGCTGGAGTTGGAATAGTAAGTTATACTATTCCTAAATCCAGCGCCTTCAGCGCAAGTCATTGTAACGGCTTGCGTTGTGATTGCTGAGTCATAATGGAAGTGCAGTGTAAAGCCGGCGCTCTAATGGCATACATCACCGTCTGGTCCATGGATGAAATTGGCTCTAGATTTCATTGGGCCTTTCAATGCATTATCCAATAAATACAAATTTGCGTTGGGTTTTGCAGATTATTACAGGAAGTGGTGGGAAGTGAATTTCATGTTTGATCCCAACACTCACAAAGTGATCAGGTTCCTAGAGAGTCTTTTTGCCAGAGAGGGATTTCCCAAGGAACTAGTGTCTGACAACGGGGTACAGTTTGTCTCTAAAGAGATGTCCAATTTTCATAGTCAATCAGGTATTGTTCATCGTCGGGTTGCACTTTACCATCGACAAGGAAACGGTTTTGTTGAGCGCATGAACCGCATTTTGGTTGAATGTGTACAATGGGCAGTTTCTGGGAAAGTTTAAGTAAGAGAAGCTGTACGAAGTATGCTTTGGGCTCATCGAACCACACCGGTTACCAAATTTGGAAAGAGTCCTTTTGAGTTGTTGAGAGGGAGAGTTGCTACATTTAGTATGTGTCCAGCATGGATGAGATAGTGGGGATTGCTTTCCAGAACCTCTACTTTGTCTTCTGAAATGAGGGTTAATGGTGAGGTTGATCTGTATGTACATGATAAAGTGATTAATAAGGAAAAGACTCCATATCATTCAGAAGCGAGTTCTTACAATGTACCCAAAGGCTTGTCAAAATTCAGCCCATCTGTTTGTGTTGATGCAATTTCACATTATGCTGTTAGAGTCAATGGAAAGAATTGGTGGAACATTTCCAGAATTTATAAAATTCCTGACAAATTTGTACATCAAATGGGTTTGAAATCTAATCCTCTTTTTCCTTTCAAAAAATTAACTCATAACAGTTCTTAGTCTGACAAGATCAGGCGAAGTTCTTTTTTTCTGGAACATCTGAGGATACTTCTGTTCCTTTCTCGCGGAGGAGTGATCGCAGGAGATCTACTCCCAAACTTATGGATTTGTAAGATCCACTCCCAAACTTATGGATTTGTAGTATGGTAGTTAGTAACCTGCTTATCTGTTCTTGATTTATATTGGTCAGCAGTGGTTATGCATTCTTGTTGTACATATTTTCAAGTCTTTGTTTCATTTATGTTTGCAATTATTTTTATTTATGTTATTGCATTTAGTTTTCCTTTATTTTTTTGTTTTTCTTCTGTTTTTCGTTTTATTGTGTTATTGGAGAAAGGAAGATATTGTAGAAATGTTTAGTCATTCTAACATTACATATTGAATGTTCTGTCGCCTCCTTGGTGATGGAATGCTTGTGCTTGAAGCTCCCAAGGAATGTTGATGTGATTCCCTTGAAGCTGTGGAGACAAACGGTAATAAATATAGCCTTTCTTCATCTTGTTGTGCCCGTGGTCAATTCACTTTCCCATGTTAAAAGTAATGCAAACGTGGTGCAAGGGCCTTGTAAATCTGCCCCTCAGAGTGGTGCAACCTATCTATTCTCACTGCCATGAAAGTAATTGTACATTCCTACGCAGTCAAGCTCCTGCACACGACCCACTCCCTCCGCCCACAGGTGACTTCTCGTTGCTTCGGAAACAAGCTTTTTTGCTCACCTTGTGCCATTGGCGTGATTCAAAGAAGGTGCACCACGAGTCGAAGCAGTCTTCTAAGACGTTATTACAATGGCCACGCATCATCGCAGAATCCTCTAACGTTGAGCTTTGGAGGTGTTGGGGGGGACACCAATTTGTGAAACACAACCTGTTAGATAAAAAGGATGATAACATTGTGCGTCATTTCTTTATCAAAGGGGAGAGGAAGTGAAAGAGTGACTGAAAATAATATTCGCAGCTCACCTTTCTGTCACCGGTGTCTTTCACCACGTGCCAGGTCATAATGCACCCTGAAGCTCTACATCTAAAAGATAGTAAAAGAAAGATGTTATGATTGTTAATTGTTAGTATCTTAATGTGGAGTAGAATTACATCGCCCTTTCACACACCTTCCCTCCCACATTTAAAAAACAACTATTGGTATAGTTCCAACTTGTTTAATAGGGTTCGACTTTTAAAAAATTAGTATAGTAGTAATGTTTTTTTATCTGGTTATGAAAGTAGTGCGCAGTGATATACGTGGTTTCGATCATCACGAGCGATGGACATTTGACCAATTATAAAAACTTTCCTGCTATTGCAAAAAAAAATACAAATGCAATAAGATACAGTATATAGGATGCGTACGCCTAAATCGCTGCGTCACTTTTTTGTATCCAGTCCGCTGCAACCCATCTACTCCCTCCGCTGCGCACCCAGGCCTCACTGCTCACCTTTTCATGGACAGGGTACCTTCTACATCATGCAGTCCTGCTCTGCCACCAAGAAGTCTCACATATGGTGCTGAGTCTTGATATCGCTATGGCTAAGGACATACTCCCGCTTCCACCATCGCAGGTTGCTCACCCGCTCTGTTCTTGCGGTACCACTAACTCAGTGACCAAAGAGGCCACGCACGTAGTGGTGGGCCCCCCTGCTCGGTGGTTCGGACCTACATAAGGTGTAGAACCACTAGGACGGGCCATCACAGCGCTTGCGATGGGAGCAACTCTAAAATGGCATAGAGCACATGTGCCCCGTCACTTTTGTTGGTAGGGTCATGTGTGTAGTGACGTATGTGCTGAATGGGTGTGGGTGTATACCAGCCGTGAGGGAGTGTGTGTGTGCCGTTCTGACAACTAGACCTGAAAGTAAAAATTCACTACAATGGAAATCTGGGCCATGTACGTACCGTTGTTGTGTTTTCCTTGAAGCGCAAGCGGAGTGGGCTGGACTGACATATGCCAGTGCTGCGCGAGGCTGTGAACGATGACTCCGGAGCTATGGGCGTGGTTCTGTTGTGAGCTATATAAAAAATCTACTGATTTGGGAGTCCGTGTTGTAGTGCTGCTGTCACCCAAGTCTTACATGCAAATGTGTCATTATGTCTGTAAAGTCCCACAACATAGCTAACATGGAAGGTATGGGGTATCTCTGACCCTATATTCGTCCATAGATGCCCACATAAAATATGGTGGACATGCCGCATTTCTGCGAATATGAATTTTTGTTGTACATTTAGTGGAGTGTTGTAGCTATAGTAATACAGGGCTGTGAAAGGTTTAGGTTACAATTTTTGGCACATGAAGGACAGATATAATATAAACATATGTGGTCATTCAGGTATACTGTCGAACTTGGTGCTGGAAATCATTGTTCGAGGTTCGGAGTCGCGTCCACATCCTGTTATTGTAGAGTAATGACGTACTCAGCGCGTGCTTGAAAATGTACTGTAAATACGGTGGTCATGTAAATTGTTGATATAGTTTTAGGTCAACTTCACGCTATATAAATATGCTAAAAAAACAAAAACAGGAAATAGTGCACATTTATAAATTGACTGTACAGTTTTTTGCAGTATTGTAATGATCCACTTTGTACGTTCGTATGTGTAGAATGAGAGAGAAAGTTATATAATCAAAGTTTTTGTTATTGGCAGAGGTAAGATGGTTGCATACGCTTTTTACAGCACAATATAATGTGGTAGGGCGCAGGAGCAGCATTTTACAAACATATTTAGTACACAGACACAGATAGATAGTTGAAGTGGGTATGGGCACGTGTATTCGAATCCATATTACTACGTTGCTGTTGGTAACAAGTAGAATAGTTATCATGATATCATACAGAGATATTCAATCATAAACTGTTTAAGACTTCTGCTGACAAATGTAGGAGCACTATATGTGAAATAATACACAGAAGATTATATTGTAAAGGGTTAATGAGTTGTCCGCTCCTAATGTTGAATAGATTTGTGTGGAGCCTGCGATGATGCAAGGTTCAGGCAGAACGCACTGGTAAGAATGTCTTTTGGCAACTGAATTTTGGCTTAATAAGGCCACGTGGCGATTATTTATGGTGCACTGAGTTAGTGGTACGTCTGGTGCTTAGCGTGTGCTCATCTTGCGATGATGTGTGGTTCGAGCTGTCTGTACTCAAAGCATTGACTGTTGCATACTGGACTGCATGAACTGGTATCAAGTTGTGAACTCCGTTGATCGCAGTGTACATTTGAAGGCAGTACTCAGTACAGACATTGAGGAATGTTTTTTGTCACATCATTTAACAAAATTATCTCTGCCTTACATAAAGCAAGGCTAACTTCATTTTTTTTATTTTTTATTGATTTAATTTGGCAGTGGAAAGTTGGAGGAAGGCCGGGGGATCCGCATCGAGCCAGCGAGAGGTAATACAATATCTGTAGACTGACATAGCTATAAATAAGAAGCTTTCCTCTTCAATCGTTCTGGTACCAATTTGGTCAGCCTGAATTCCTAATATCACTAATTCTGGTGATAGTTAAGCATGGGCGAATTTTGCGAATCTGGCATTCGCGAATTTGCGTATTTGCGAAATCGCAATCCGCAAAATCCGCGAATTCTCGCAAATTTGCGGATTTTTTTTTTTGTGTTCGCAAGGGTTTCTGCCAGTTCGCGAGGGTTTTGTACCAGCAATTGCGAACTTACTTGTTGGCTCGCAACGGCCGCGACTATGTTGTTTCTACGTCTGGTTCACCATTACAGGTTCCCAGCACCCTCTGTTTCACCACTGCCACCCTCTGTTTCACCCATGCCACCCTCTGGTACATCAATGCCACCCTCTGGTTCATCATCACTGTAGATTATGGGGGGGGAAGCAAGCACACCTGCCCTACTTCAACTGACATGAATTAATTTGGGGTTGATTTATTAATGTGTCACTGTTTTAAAATTCCAGTCTGGCACCTGCTTCCTTATCTGTGATTTGCTTTCTGTTGCAGTGCAATTTTTTTTCCAGGACCTTTGTGGCCTACTTGTAGCTATTCTATGAGCCTGCTGTGAGGGTCAGAGCAGGGTCATACAATTGTTGCAACTAGCAACTGAACTCTGAAGGGGTCCCAGTCAGGAAGCACTACAGGGAATGTATACTATTACTAATGATGCGTTTGAACTTTTGCACCTGCTGAGTGCTTTCAGTTTTGCAAAATTCGTTTTTCTGCAGAACAGCAACTGTAATGCCCCAAACAAATATAGGCAACTGAACTCTGGAGGGGACCCTCAGGAAGTACTACAGGGAATGGTTACTAATGATGAGTGAACTTTTGCACCTGCTGAGTGCTTTCTGCAGAACAGCAACTATAATGCCCCAAACAACCTTACTTATGAAAGTTGATTTCTAATCCAAAAGTGATCCAAAGAGATTCAAAAGGCCTCAAATCCAAAAAAGTGCAGACAAATGTCAACCTGAGGAGTTATTCTGATAAAAATCATCAATTTCAGAAGGTCTATGCTGCTTGCTAGTGGATTTCTTGTGCAGAATTGCAAATTTTGTAATTTCGCGAGTGCGAGATTGTTGCTGCCCGCCGCAGCTACATGTTCGCAATTGCGAACTCTCACGATGCGTGGTCAAACTCCCGCGGGATCCCGCAGCAAGATCCAAAATGGCGCAGCACTCACAAAATATCGAGAAAAACAACTCGGCAAACGATGAATGATGGTAAGTGAACGCCGCACGCCGCAAAATTGTAACCCTGTAAGTGCATCCTATTGTAACCCTGTAAGTGCTTCCTATGCAGTGCCTACAGTGAGTTCTTGCCTACTTGCAACATTCTCTGACCCTGCTCTGAACCTTGAATCAGGGTCAGAGAATAGTTACAATAGTTAAAAGTGTCTTCTGGCGCGACAGGTAGGCTCCAATCTGCAGCAAAAGGGGCACACAGAGACATGATCAACATTTAAAAACATATCAGCATAAGGTACCCTCACTCTGTTTTGAGAAAAAGATGCTTAGGACAAAGCGCTCAGTCGCCCTTTGTAGCTTTCTGATGTATTGTTCTTGCTCCTTGTGAACCGCTATATTGCCTTGTGACTATTCGGCGCTATGCAAATAATATAAACAAATTAATAGATACAAAAGTTCGAAGGATCCACGACCTTGTTCCCAGTCAACAAAGAAAAGAGATGCAAGTGCTGATGGCTCATAGCAGCGAGGCAAGAACTTCAGTGAAAAAGCCATTGGATATTATAACCGTTTTAAACATTGTCAATCACTCTAAATTCCAGCAGTTCTTTTGCCTGGTCTCTGGCATGCTGAACAATCCACAGCTTATATTCTGAAACATTCCAATCTAAAAAAAGAATGAAAGTGGGCAGTTTTTTTTGTACTATGGAGTATTGTGGCACAAATGTACTCTTTGGATGATGCCATGTCTCTTTGCAGCCTTGTATTATCGACGAGCAAAGAAATAACCTCTGAACCAAATTATATGCATCTTTTTTTTATACTTGTAAAGCTTTCAGTCACTGTGTGTTAACTGGTCCTGTAGCAGATGCAACAACGAGATAGCTTGGGTCATCATACTGTCCTCCTTGCTGACTTTTTATGTGTAAACCTCAGAAGGAAGTTACATCTCAATCAGTCATCTGACTAGGCACCATTTGTCAGGACCTGCTCCACGGGAACCGATTGATGAACAAAGGGGTCCACCTCCTGACGTTACCAACCCCCTGAAGTGTATACACAGGGGGTTCGAACCATCAGGCGAGGGATAAATAATGAAAGAGAGACCGGGGACGGGTAGGGGTCAGCAGGGACAAGGGATCTGAAATGACAGAACAAAAGCTTTATAACACCTGCCAATAATCTGACTAACCACAATATAACTCAATAGACCGCTGAATACCTTATGTGGCTGTACACAGTCCGCCAACAAGTCTAAAGGTTTAACAGTTCTGTTTCCATTTCATGTGGAAAAGAACCTCAGATTATTGATCCCTCCCTGGTTTTTGAACATGTTCCTCTAAATAAGTCTTTGAGATTAGCACAAGTTCATAGTCAGAATACTTTTAAAATGATTTTGCAGTAATAACCACACTTCATCAATTCTTATAGCAAAGTTTTGTCCCCTTCTATACTTTAGATTATTCCTTCAGTTCTACAATGTTTTATCCGTGAGAGTACTCAAACCATAGACAATGTCTTTATCTAAGATAACGGCAACGTGTGGTTGTGACCGCCACTACGTTCCGCTATGAAAACAAACCAAAAGCACAACTCAAGTTCTCTTAGATAACGGCAACGTGTGGTTGTGACCGCCACTACGTTCCGCTATACAAATAAACCTCAAGTCCTATTCACTCGCCAGTAACATGTAGTGAGCCCACCACTATGCTCCGGACAACACAGGACAAGGTAAGCTCCCTTCTGCAAACAACCACGGCAGCTTGCAGCAGCCGCCGCTAAGCTCCGGGTAAAAGGAGACACGCACCCAAACGGTGCGCGACTTTCGAAAAGCGAAGATCACGTTCTACAAACAACCACGGAAGCTTGCAGCGCCCGCCGCTAAGCTCCGGGTAAAAAAGAAGACACGCACCCAAACGGTGCGCGACTTTCAAAAAGCGAAGGTCACTGAAATATAGTTGCCGGTAGGCGCCCGTGGCCAGGGCTCCTTCCCGGTTTGGTGAAACAATACCTGGAAGTTGAAATGGAGCAGGAATCAGCGCTCCCGCTTCTCCATTGACAGCAACAGCTCGAACAACGCTGTACCTCCCAGCAAGACAAGAAACACAGACATAGGACTAGGAATTACTTGCAACGAGTTTCCTGCCTCCTTACACTTTATACTTCCTCCTTGCAAGTATCATGGGAAACGTAGTTCTTAAAGATTAGGTAGGCGCTGAATGCTGGAACCTGACAGTATGCCCTCTCTCCTAGCGCCTCCTAGGCCCAGGCTTGGCAGGAAACCTCCGATGAAATGCCCTGACGGCCACAGGAGCATGCACATTCGCTGATGGCTCCCAGGAATCGTCCTCAGCCGAGTAGCCCTTCCAAGCAACCAGGTACCACAATGCGCCCCTGCGACGTTTGGAGTCCTTTATGCACCGCACCACGTACTCCAAACCCTCGTCACACATCACTGGAGGGGGAGCTCTCCGACGGGGCGCAGTAGCTGGTTTCAACAAACTGCAGTGAAATACCGGATGGATACGGAGCGAGGCAGGAAGCTTCAGTCGATAAGCCACAGGATTAACCTGTTTCATCACCACATACGGGCCAATGAATTTCGGATGGAACACTGAACGGAGCTTGAACCTAATGTTTTTGGTGGATAACCACACCTTGTCTCCCACCTGATACACCGGTCCCACACCACGATGTTTATCTGCCCATTTCTTATACTCTTGTTTGGCACGATCCAAATGTCTCGTCACCTTCTTTTGGATTGCATGCAGTCGTCGAACCGTGCTCAATACTGAAGGTTGATTACCCACTTCACCAGGAATTGAAATTGGCAAGGCCCGGGCATCGAACCCATAGTTGGCATAAAAGGGGGACACTCCTAACGAACTATGCCAGGTATTGTTATAGGCAAATTCCGCTAGCCACAGCAGGGACACCCATGAATCCTGAGCCTCAGACGCATAACAACGTAGGTACTTTTTTAGCGTCTGATTGAGCCGTTCGGTCTGACCATCAGTCTGTGGGTGGAAGCTGGTTGACAGAGATGCTTTGATCTTCAACGCCAAACACCAAGATTTCCAAAAGCTCGCAATGAACTGCGGGCCCCTGTCTGAAATAATGATTTCAGGGATTCCATGAAAACGAAAAACATTAGACAACAGCAACTGAGCAGTTTGGCCTGCCGTGGGAAGGTTTCGGCATGGTATGAAATGTCCCATCTTAGTAAGGCTGTCCACGACCACCAGAATCGCTGTATGACCCTGATCAGGAGGTAACCCAGTGATGAAGTCCATACTGATACTCTGCCAGGGTTTCTTTGGAGTGGGCAGAGGCATCAGTTTCCCCTTACTCTGGCACTGCATCGTCTTTGCACGTGCACACTCCTCACACCGACCTACCCAATCATTGACGTCTCGGGACAAGGTATCCCACCAGAAATGTCTTTGGACTAAAAGCACCGATTTCTTCATGCCTTGATGACCAGCCATCGGAGAAGAGTGACACCACTCAAAGGCCTTTTTTCTACTCTCCAAGGAAGGCAAGAACAGTTTCTTTTCAACAAAGGGCAACCCCCTGATAAGGGATCGTCTGTTGTCTTTGCTACACCATGACCTCCAGGCTGTCTCTGTCTTTTGTCCCTTGATAGTCTCTAGGAAGACATCCGCATTGAGCACACAGATCACTTTGCTAGGCTCAATTATGGCATCCAAGGGAGGATCGTTCTTTACCTCTAAGGACCCGCCCAAGCGTGACAACGTATCAGCTTTTTTGTTTTCGATGCCTGGACGGAAAGTTATCCGAAAATTATATTCCGCGAAGAACAGCATCCATCGCATCTGTCTCTGTGACAGATGTCTGGCGGTTCGCATATATTGCAGGTTGCGATGGTCAGAGAATACTGTCACTGGATGTACGGCCCCCCAAAGATACTGTCTCCATTCCTGGAAGGCCTTTTTAATAGCAAGGAGTTCTTTTTCAGCTATAGTGTAGTTTTTCTCCGCTTGGCTCAGTTTTTTGGATACATATGCCACCGGATGGAGTTGACCCGTTTGTACATGCCTTTGGGACAAGATAGCCCCTACTGCTTCATCAGAGGCATCTGCCTCTACCACATACGGCAACTCAGGTTGTGGATGGGCCAATATGGGTGCAGTAACAAACGCCCTTTTGAGCACCTTGAAAGCAGAATCCGCTTCCTGTGACCAATCAAACACCACACCTTTTCTGAGTAGTCTAGACAGAGGTGCAGCAAGGCGCGAAAATCCATCAATAAACCTCCTGTAGTAGTTCGCAAAACCCAGGAAACATTGAACCTCTTTCACGGTTTTAGGGTTGGGCCACGACTGGACTGCTTGCACTTTCCTTTCCGCCATTTGCAATCCATCTGGACATAGCATGACCCCCAAGAATTCCACAGTGGTTACACCGAATTCACATTTACTTAATTTACAGAATAGATGGTTCTCTCTCAGTCTCTGTAACACCTGCTTCACATGTTTGTGGTGTAAGTCATCATTACCAGAATAAATCAGAATATCATCAATGTACACCACTACACTAATGTCTACCAGATCTCTCAGGACATCATTCAGGAAGTATTGGAACGCGGCCGGGGCGTTACATAAACCAAATGGCATAACCATGTATTCAAACAACCCATAGCATGTTTTGAAGGCCGTCTTCCATTCATCACCCTCCCTCATTCTCACAAGGTGATAGGCCCCCCGGAGGTCTAACTTGGTATATATGCAGGCCTTTCGTACTTGGTCTAATAGCACAGGAATGAGTGGGAGAGGGTACCTGTTACGGACAGTGTTTTTATTCAGCATCCTGTAATCCACACAAGCCCGTAATTCACCATTAGCTTTCGCTATAAAAAATAGGGGAGAGGCCGCTGGGGACTTGGAAGGGCGGATGAAGCCTATATCTTGATAGTGTGTTAGATACTCTTTGAGATGTTTGGTTTCAGGCACAGATAACGCATACACCCGACATGTGGGCATCAGGGCACCCTCAACCATGTCAATGCAACCGTCATACGTACGATGAGGTGGTAGTTCATTAGCCAGCTGTTCGCTGAATACATCAGAAAATGACTGATAGGCACCTGGTAAAGCTACTTCCTTTTCGGCCGCGGTCGCCACCTGAAAGGGAGTAGACAACTCCCTAGCCTGAGTTACAGGACGAGTTGACATATGTTCCTGACACCCTGATGAAAGGAACTTCAATTTTTTCTCTTTCCAGTCAATGTCAGGGTTGTGATAGGAAAGCCATGGCATACCCAAAATTACCTCATATTGAGGAGCCTCAATTATGTTGAGGGTTAACTTATCTCTGTGTTCCCCTTCAGGTAGTTCTACCACCAACAACACCTCCTCGGTCTGTTCAGTAATCTTTCCGGATGTTAAAGGTTTCCCATCTACAGCCCATACTTCTTCGGGGTGTGCCCTGTTAATTCGTTTTAGATTTAGGGATGTGACCAGTCCACTATCTATAAAATTGCCTGTGGCTCCAGAATCAATCATAACCAATACTTGGTGGCCAACAAAATGGCTTTCCAAACACATGGACAATACTATATGGGACACTGATTCCTGAAGCACATCACATACCAAAGAAGGCAGTTTTAAGGGTATCTGATCATCCCTATCATCCGTATTTTTGTCATATGTCTCGGTACTGGAAACTGCTAACCTTTTCTTGACCCAACTCCCTGTACTTTTCGGCTTGGAAGGACATTCTCTCACATAATGACCTTTTCGGCCGCAATACATGCACAGCCCCTGGGTTCTACGGGTTTCTTTTTCCTCTCTGGTCAAAGGTGCTCTCACTGCCCCTATCTCCATAGGTTCATGACTCTCCCCTATGGATGATGGCCCTTTCTTGCTGAAGTACTCTGGCCTAGAGAATCCTCTGTCCCATTTTCTTCTGTCTCCAGACCTCTCGGACATTCTGCCATCAAGCCTCAAGGACAAGTTAATCATACCTGCACAGGTAGTGGGTTGGGGGTCTATTTGCGCTATGACATCTTTCATCCCATCCCGCAACCCTTGATAATAGATGGACATCTGTTTCTCTTCAGGCCAGGAGGACTCGGCCACCAATCTATTAAAGGATGTTAAATAGGTAATCAGTTCGTTACGTCCCTGTCTCAACTCCATCAATTCTTTGTCTGCCCGGAACGTAGTGGCTCTTCTATCAAACACCCTCTCAAACTCTGTTCTGAAAGCCCCCCAGTCAGAAAGAATGGCATCATCTCTCCTTACTAGTGGAACCGCCCAACTGGCTGCGTCTCCTATCATATAAGAGATGGCAAATGCTACTCTTGAATGGTGGTTGGGAAAGGAAGCAGGTTTGCAAGAGAAGTGCATCATTATCTGGGTGAGGAATATCTGCGTCTTAGAAGAATCCCCAGAATATCTCTCAGGGCTTGCCAATGGGATAGGAGGAGGCACCGTTACTTGTATACGAGGATTGAGTGTAGCAGCATCAAAGGGATTGCCAGCAAGTCTATCCACTCTCTCCCTTAAAGCTGTGGCTTCTGCTCTTGAGGCGGTAGCCTCTGCTCTTGAAGCCACCAACTCTTGTTGGACTATAACCAATGCTTGTAGTACTTCCTCTAGGGTAGCCATGTTTGTTCATCAACCGTGTCAGGTGGAGCATATATCTTGGGCAAGTAATTCTGTCAGGACCTGCTCCACGGGAACCGATTGATGAACAAAGGGGTCCACCTCCTGACGTTACCAACCCCCTGAAGTGTATACACAGGGGGTTCGAACCATCAGGCGAGGGATAAATAATGAAAGAGAGACCGGGGACGGGTAGGGGTCAGCAGGGACAAGGGATCTGAAATGACAGAACAAAAGCTTTATAACACCTGCCAATAATCTGACTAACCACAATATAACTCAATAGACCGCTGAATACCTTATGTGGCTGTACACAGTCCGCCAACAAGTCTAAAGGTTTAACAGTTCTGTTTCCATTTCATGTGGAAAAGAACCTCAGATTATTGATCCCTCCCTGGTTTTTGAACATGTTCCTCTAAATAAGTCTTTGAGATTAGCACAAGTTCATAGTCAGAATACTTTTAAAATGATTTTGCAGTAATAACCACACTTCATCAATTCTTATAGCAAAGTTTTGTCCCCTTCTATACTTTAGATTATTCCTTCAGTTCTACAATGTTTTATCCGTGAGAGTACTCAAACCATAGACAATGTCTTTATCTAAGATAACGGCAACGTGTGGTTGTGACCGCCACTACGTTCCGCTATGAAAACAAACCAAAAGCACAACTCAAGTTCTCTTAGATAACGGCAACGTGTGGTTGTGACCGCCACTACGTTCCGCTATACAAATAAACCTCAAGTCCTATTCACTCGCCAGTAACATGTAGTGAGCCCACCACTATGCTCCGGACAACACGGGACAAGGTAAGCTCCCTTCTGCAAACAACCACGGCAGCTTGCAGCAGCCGCCGCTAAGCTCCGGGTAAAAGGAGACACGCACCCAAACGGTGCGCGACTTTCGAAAAGCGAAGATCACGTTCTACAAACAACCACGGAAGCTTGCAGCGCCCGCCGCTAAGCTCCGGGTAAAAAAGAAGACACGCACCCAAACGGTGCGCGACTTTCAAAAAGCGAAGGTCACTGAAATATAGTTGCCGGTAGGCGCCCGTGGCCAGGGCTCCTTCCCGGTTTGGTGAAACAATACCTGGAAGTTGAAACGGAGCAGGAATCAGCGCTCCCGCTTCTCCATTGACAGCAACAGCTCGAACAACGCTGTACCTCCCAGCAAGACAAGAAACACAGACATAGGACTAGGAATTACTTGCAACGAGTTTCCTGCCTCCTTACACTTTATACTTCCTCCTTGCAAGTATCATGGGAAACGTAGTTCTTAAAGATTAGGTAGGCGCTGAATGCTGGAACCTGACACCATTGTCCATTACAATGGACATGTTTTTCACGGTCACATCCCTTCCTCTTTAAATTACATACTCATTGATCTCATACAGACATTGCAACATGTAATGCATTGTGTTCCAACTTGTTGGCACCACCTGTATGAGGACTTTAACTGGTACTCTATTATCACATGAAATGATCCTCAACTGCTTCAGGACTTTAAAAGAATGGCTGAAATGAGTGCAGACTACTCTGCAACTGGTCAGTAATTTGATGACAATGTCTTCTTTAGTGAGAAAGTCCTGCACAATGAGGTTAATGCAATGCATGAAACACAGGACTCTGAAATATTTGTCATCTGCCATGGCCTTAACTCTATTACTGCCATTGTCAGTGGCTACAAATTCAGTTCTGAGACCTCTGGGTTGCAGCCTTTTAAACCCTACTGTTGCATGCCACTCAATGCCCATAAAACCTTCTTCAATGCCAAGACCTACATATACCTGTTGCTTAACCCTCACAAAATAGAAGCAATATAGGATGCTACGCATGTAGTCAACGGCTTGAGTACTGGTCCAAATGTCTGTCATCAGGTGGATAGTGTGAATAATACTATGTGGAAAACACACAAGATGATGGACGGAATGTGCACAATGGCATTCACCCCCAGTCACAGATCTGGGTTTAATCCATCGTTATTTTGCTCACCAAGTCACACCAGTTCAGACATGGCCATTTGCAAATCAGTCTTGACCCTATGCCTCTTGGGAACAGTCCAGACCGAACTGCCAAGCCATGTCTTCCCTGGACCGGAATCAAGCATCCTAGGACCGGTTTCTGGCTATCAGCCGTCTTCAGCCAGGATAGCTTGACTCCAGTGGCGTAGTTGGCATGGGACCCACGTCTGGGCATACCCTTCCCACATAGGGTGAACAGCAAAACACACAAGATGATGGAATGAATGTTGCACAATGGCAAAACATTCACCCCCAGTCACAGATCTGGGTTTAATCCATTGTTATTTATATGCAAATAAGCCTTGACCCTGTGCCTTATGGGAACAGTCCAGACCGAACTGCCAAGCCATGTTTTCCCTAGACCGGAATCAAGCATCCTAGGACCGGTTTTTGGCTATCAGCCGTCTTCAGCCAGGATAGTTTGAATCTAGTGGCGTAGTGAGCACGGGACCCACAACTGGGCATACCCTTCCCACATAGGGTGAACAGCAAAACACACAAGATGATGGAAGGAATGTTGCACAATGGCAAAACATTCATCCCAAGTTACAGATCTGGGTTTACTCCATCGTTATTTTGCTCACCGAGCTACCCCAGTTCAGACAATGCCATATGCAAATCAGTCTTGACCCTGTGCCTCAAGGGAACAGTCCAGACCGAACTACCAAGCCATGTCTTCCCTGGACCGAAATTAAGCATCCTAGGACTGGTATCTTGCTATCAGCCCTCTTTCGTCAGGATAGCTTGACTCCAATGGCGTAGTGAGCATAGGACCCACGTCTGGGCATACCCTTCCCACATAAGGTGAACAGCAAAACACACAAGATGATGAATGGAATGTTGCACAATGACAAAAATGTACCCCCAGTCACAGATCTGGGTTTAATCCATCGTTATTTTGCTCACCAACCCACCCCAGTCTTGACCCTGTGCCTCATGGGAACAGTCCAGACCGAACTGCCAAGCCATGTCTTACCTGGACCAGAATCAAGCATCCTAGGACCGGTTTCTGGCTATCAGCCATCTTCAGCCAGGATAGCTTGACTCCAGTGGTGTAGTGAGTACGGGACCCACCTCTGGGCATACCCTTCCCACATAGGGTAAACATCAAAAAACACAAGATGATGAATGGAATGTTGCACAATGGCAAACCATTCACCCCCAGTCACAAATCTGGGTTCAATCCATCATTATTTTGCTCACCAAGCCACCCCAGTTCAGACATGGCTATATGCAAATCAGTCTTGACCCTGTGCCTCATGGGAACAGTCCGGACCGAACTGCCAAGCCATGTCATCCCTGAACCAGAATCAGGCATCCTAGGACCGGTTTCTGGCTATCAGCCATCTTCAGCCAGGATAGCTTGACTGCAGTGGCGTAGTGAGCACGGGACCTACGTCTGGGCATACCCTTCTCAAATAGGGTGAACAGCAAAACACACAAGATGATGAATGGAATGTTGCACAATGGCAAACCATTCACCCCCAGTCACAAATCTGGGTTAAATCCATCGTTATTTTGCTCACCAAGCCACCCCAGTTCAGACATGGCCATATGCAAATCAGTCCTGAATCTGTGCTCATGAGAACAGTCCAGACCGAACTGCCAAGTCATGTCTAAGGGTGGGCGTAAAATCCGTTTCGCGGACGAATTTGTGGATTTTCCGCGATTTCACGATCCGCGAATCTGGCAAAATCGCGGTAAAATCCGCGAATCAGCGGGGACGAATTTTTAGCCAAGCAAGGGTTACAGCAGCAGGTGCAAAAGTTGACCCTAATTTCTTTGTAACCTTTTACAAAAGGGTTACAAACAAATTAACTTCAACTTAGACACCTGCTGCTAATTGCTTCCTGGCGCCTCGTTGCCTACTTGCAACTATTCTCTGACCCTGCTCTGACCCTTTAAGCAGGGTCAGAGAATAGTTACAAGTAGGCAAAGAGGCACCTGTCCAAGGAATTAAACCTCATCAGGAAGCACTTACAGATATAAAAAACAGGAAGAAGGGAGAGGATGGCAAATACATCCATTTTGAGTTGTCAGGAGGGGTTAAACTAAAAGAGACCTTTACAGCACGATTTTCATATGCATTTTGCTAAAAATAAAAAGCTGTATGTTCTGTAGGGGCAACTCAGGAATCTGGCCCTTCAGAGATCCGGCCTCTCTTTCTTTCTCTCGTTCCCTCTCTCCCTCTCTCTCTCTCTTTCTCTCTCTCTCTTTCTATCTATCTATCTATCTATCTATCTATCTATCTATCTATCTATCTATCTATCTCTCTCTCTCTCTCCCATAAACGACTGCATGGGTAACTTCGCTATGCAAGCGGCTCGCGAAGATGCAAAAAGCCCCGCGAACACGCAAAAAACCCCGCGAACACGCAGAAAACCCCACGAATCCGCAAATTCGCAAATCCGCAAATTCGCGGATCGTGAATTCGCAAAATTCGCCCATGCTTAGTCATGTCTTTCCATGACCGGAATCAAGCATCCTAGGACCGGTTTCTGTCCGTCAGCCGTCTTCAGCCAGGATAGTTTGACTCCAGTGGCGTAGTAAGCACGGGACCCATGCCTGGGCATATCTTAACCATATAGGATGCACAGCAAAACACACAAAACGGTGGACCGAATGTTGCACAATGGCAAAACATTCACCCCCAGTCACAGATCTGGGTTAAATCCATCGTTATTTTGCTCACCAAGGCACCCGAGTTCAGACATGGCCATATGCAAATCAGTCTTGACTCAGTGCCTCATGGGAACAGTCCAGACCGAACTGCCCATCCATGTCTTCCCTGGACCGGTATCAAGCATCCTAGGACCGGTTTCTGGCTATCAGCCATCTTCAGCCGGTATGGCTTGACTCCAGTGGCGTAGTGAGCACGGGATCCACGTCTGGGCATACCCTTCCCACATAGGGTGAACAGCAAAAAACACAAGATGATGGACGGAATGTTGCACAATGGGAAAACATTCACCCCCAGTCACAGATCTGGGTTTAATCCATCGTTATTTTGCTCACCAAGCCATCCCAGTTCAGACATGGCCATATGTGGGAAGGGTCGCAGCCTTTCAAACCCTACTTTTGCATGCCACTCAATGCCCTTAAAACCTTCTTCAGTGCCAAGACCTAAAGATACCTGTTGCCTAACTCTCACAAAAGAGAACCAATATATGATGCTACACATGTAGTGAATGGCTTGACTACTGGTACAAATTTCTGTCATCAAGTGGATAGTGTGAATAACACTGTGGCACACCTTGTCCAACCAATTACAGCACATCACAATGGAGTGCTGAGACACCAACTCTGGCAAAATATGATCCGCTCGGAACCTTCAATTTTATGCACATGGCAGCCGCAGATTGTAAAAAACCCACTACTTCCACAAAAGAAAAAGGAGGGTGGTCCAATGCTAACAATTTAACTAGCTTCAGGTTGTACAAACGTGCCTTTGGGTGGTTGTGTTTGTAGCTCCTCTCCTCCTTAAACATGCCCACATTAGTAGCCAGGATTTTTTGGGTGGATGACAATGATGCAGGCGTCTTCCGGAGAGAATCAAATAGTGGTAGTCTCAATGTGAGTTCTGGGGCCCGTCACTGTATGCTGTTGCTGTGGTGTCTCCATCTGACTCTTCTACCATTGAGAGGCTGCTGAGGTGGTTGCTACTGGTGCAGCTCTGGGTACAGAGCTGCTTTTTCCAAAGATCATTTCACCCTCTTCTTTTTCATCACCTTCACCTCTCACTGTGATTGGAGCTGTTTGCCCTCTCTCATCACCTCCACCTGAAGCAAATTTTTAAGGTGAAACTCCCACCAGATGCATGGTGTTTTTTTATATTGGTTGTTTGGCCTCCTGTACCATAGTGTGAATCAGGCTTCCTTCAATGAACACTCCTGGGGCAAATGGACCATATTGCCATATTATCCTCCTGATTACTAATCGTAAATAAGTCCCAAACTGGGAGAAGAACTTTTTTAGTGGGTCGCTGGTGTCAATGCCCATAGAACTAGAGGTTGACAGGTGCATTGATGATTGGATCTCTGCTGTGCGTATATTTACTGAGCTAGTGGGGATTGCAGGCCTCAGCAGGGGCCTTACAAATAAGGGAGCTGGTGCTGGCATGGTGGTAGTGCCACATTTCTCAGAGCAGGTTGAATAGGAGGGACAATGTAGGTCTCCTCTGGGCCAGCGTCCACAATGACTCTCTTGTCATCCTAATCCCCTTCCATAAATTGAAGGTTTTGGGAAACTTTCTTCTTGCTGAGAAAAAGATAGAGGAGCACCCTGCATTTTTATTGCTGGAGATTTGGAAGCCCATGGTTCTAAAAGAGAATGATCTTGTCCTGCAGGAAGCTCAACATCCTTTTCTGCTCCTACTTCAGGATGATCTACGACTACTATCCACGTCTGTTGTCCACTGTGCTCAGTTTCCTGCATCGATTGGGTACTACTTTACAAAAGAGACAAATCCATTTCTATGTCACTGCTCATTTGCGTCACCATGATTGCAGTGGCTGCCTCAGTGAGAAACATGGGCTTGGGTTTAGGTTGGGTTGGTGTTGTTGATGCAGTAGTACTTCTACCAGCTTACTCCCTGGAGGCTCTTGAGGCAGACATAAGTTTGAGGAAAAAGTTTCCCGTCGGCACACCAGTGGTGGGAAACTGCTTCATCTCACAGACCATGTTCTTGGCAGCATCTTTCTTTGGTCCTACAACAAAAGACCCAATCCACGGACGTCAAAGCATATCAGTGACTAAAAAGGAAGGGACAGTCAATATGTACTGTTACCTATTCCTGTCCTCTACAATTTATAAGGGGACAATGCACTGTACTCCGCCCAAATTAACATTAAAAAAGAGCCTCTCCTCCTTGACAGAGACACAGAACAACAAGTACTATGACCTTTCTAGGTCAATATCAGAGGTCCACACCACCGGTGTTGGACAGGATTCTAGGACACTTTCTTTCTTTCTTTCTACTTTCTTTGAGAATCAAGTGACTACCAATGATGAGACAGGGGCTTTTCTGGAAATTACATACCAGTTACCCCGTTGGTGGTGTTTCCGTGAGGTGTCATTTGTTTCTCACACATTTTTTGTAAGTAGAATCCAGTCCAACCCCGGTGGTGTGGACCTCTGATATTGACCTAGAAAGGTCATAGTACTTGTTGTTCTGTGTCTCTGTCAAGGAGGATAGGCTCTTTTTTAATGTTAATTTGGGCGGAGTACAGTGCATTGTCCCCTTATAAATTGAAGAGGACAGGAATAGGTAACAGTACATATTGACTGTCCCTTCCTTTTTATTCACTGATATGCTTTGACGTCCGTGGACTGGGTCCTTTGTTATAGGACTAAGTTTGAGTGGAGGGCGACCCTGTCCTTTTTCCCTCTGAGCTCCCATTGAGAATTTGAGCATCTTTCGTTGGGCCATCCTAAAGTTGTCTGTTTGCAATGGCACTTAGCTGATTTAGTTTTAGGAGTATGATAACTTTCAGCAAGTAGGAGGCCATTTCTAGCTATCTTTTTGTTAAATAAAGACTTACTTCTGATCAGCTTTGTATATAAAGAAAAACTACCTTAGCCATACTCATGTTGTGACTAAATGACAAATGTTTTCTGAGGTTTAGAGATAAAGGGTTTAGCTTGCTTCAGGTCACTATCCTGCTCTATGAATAAGTTGTCAATGTAAGAAAGTGGTTTATAAATTGGGGTGATGTGAATCTATCATAAGGAAAAAGACCAGGGACTTGTTAAGTTAAGCACACTTTCAATATTTCAAATCTGGACTGAAATCCCTGGTAGCCATGCCAAAGATCAGACAGGTTTAGGTATTTAGCATTAAAAAAATAGTTAAAAAGTCAAAAGAAAGCACAATGAATATCCCAGAACTAATCTCTAAACGTAAAGACAAATATGCTGAGCAAGATGCGACCAAGATAAGAAAAGTAAAATAAGGGGAACTGAAGATTGCATTTGTTAAATATTTAAGGTGAAAAGCACCAAGAAAAAGTAAAGCATGAATGATTAGTCACTGTCCTTTGTAGACCATGTCAGAGCTGTGATTTCAGTCTGACCGGGATTGAGAGTGAGTTAGATACACCAAGCATGTTCATCCCAGTCAAAGAATTTACATTGTGATTTAGTCTTCAAAATGGAAGTCAAAATCCTCAAGAGGTGCAAGATTGCAGACTGCATCTGCTGAAGTCTTCTCATAGCCAGTTATCTGCTAGACAAGGCCCTTCTAAATATGTTGGTTTTAGAGGAAAAAGTTTAGAGGGGTAACATTAAAATTTTAAAGCCTGTGAAGTCCTTATGATAGATTAAGCATGGGCGGAAAATCCGTTCCGCTCGCGGATTTTGCGGATTTTCGGTAAATTCGCAATCCGCAAACGCTCGCGAGTTTACCGAAAATCCGCAAATTCGCACGCAGCGGATTTTTTTTTCTTGGTGATACAATGTTGCGGCGCGCGGCGTTCACTTACCGTCATTCAGCGTTTGCCGAGTTGTTTTTCTCGATATTTTGCGAGTGCTGCGCCATTTTGGATCTTGCTGCTGGATCCCGCGGGAGTTTGGCGACCGCAATTACGTCATTGCGGCTTGCCACCTTGCACGGCGAGAGTTTGTCAACGCGAGTACACCGTGATCACGTATCACGGAAGTTCGCAATTGCGAACACGAAGATGCGGCGGGCAGCAACAATCTCGCACTCGCGAAAATACAAAATTTGCAATTCTGCACAAGAAATCCACCAGCAAGCAGCATAAACCTTCTGGAAATGATGATTTTTATCAGGATAACTTCTCAGGTTGACATTTGCCTGCACTTTTTTTTGCAAGGAGTCCATTTGGGGGGGGGGGAGGAAGGAAGTGCCCCACAGTCTCCAACTTCCTGTTCCTGTCCAGCAGGCTCCTCCCAGTGCTTTCTTCATGTGCTGGTCACTTTCATTCGGATTCTTCACCTGGAAGGATTACTTTTTGTGGATGCTGCTGGATATTTGGATTTGAGGCCTTTTTGACTTTCTTTGGATCACTTTTGGATTAGAAATTTCACAAGTAAGTTT
Source organism: Lissotriton vulgaris (assembly GCF_964263255.1). Classification (NCBI taxonomy): domain Eukaryota; kingdom Metazoa; phylum Chordata; class Amphibia; order Caudata; family Salamandridae; genus Lissotriton; species Lissotriton vulgaris. Next base: position 456,618 of record NW_028241537.1, read on the forward strand.
GTTTGGGGCATTACAGTTGCTGCAACTACAATTTTGTAATTTTCGATTTTTGGGCTGTTGTTGGGGCCTTTTGCCCAGGGGTACTCAGTGGTGGGTGGACTGAGTCTTTCTGTGGGGTCTCTTTAATACAAACATCATGGAGGGCCTGGATGGCTTGGGATTGTCAGGAAAACTTAAGCATGAGTTATAATTCAGGATAAAACATGTTAAACGCAGAAAGAATCATGCTTGTGCAGAAATGTGCTTGGAGGTAGCAATGCTTATTTGATGTTTGTACAGTGCAACGTTTTCTCCAACAGGTTGAAGGGTGTTCATGCATATTTATGAGGGAAGCACGTTGAGCAGGTGTGCTCAACCAATATTTTCCACACGTGTTAAAAGCCTATAAAAGGCTTGCCGGTTCCCTAAATAAACGCTTCGCTTCTCAGCTTCAGCGCCGCTTAGGAGCCTCCAGGACCCGTCATCCAGCACCCGGCCCCGCCCGCTCTCCAGTTACCAGCGCGACGTGCCTGACTCGCCTGCTCTCCTTCTCAGTCCAGGAACAACCCCGAAGGAGTTTCCCGATCATCGGAGGGAACAGGCTGCTTCCTCGAACTCCGTCAAGCAGCACATCAGTGTTCCAGTCATTTCCGGTTTCCTAGCGCGATAGCGAGTCGGAACTCGTTCCTGGTGGGACCCGATCCTTCCTTCCGGTCGCAGGACATTGACTGCCTTCCCCACACAGATTAAAGTAAGACTATTCCGTTTATTGAAAAATAATCAAACAAACCTTGGCAAATGTAAAAACGGAGCTTGGCAATAACAATGAAAAAACTAATGGAAACGAATCTTGATTAATGCTAAATGAAAAAGATTTTCTCTAGATGAACATTGTAGGTGATTATGTGGACATTGTAGCTGATTGTTGATACTTTAAACTTGTACCACTTAGGAAACGAACTGTATGTGCACATAGTGGTAATGCAGTGACTTAAACTGCAAAAGAACTAAATGTGAGATTGAAACCAAGGGATGGTTAATCACAATAGTTGTTAGGGGGCCAGTATTTGTTCTTTTGTTTCTTTTCACAGGACCCCCAATTATTGAAACACACGAAACAGTGTAAGGTAAGACAAGATTGCATGTTGAGTGCAGTTTACAGTTCAACTAACCAGTTCACTGAATTGTTGGCAAACAGCTTAAGTCAAGCAACTGTTTACTCAGTGTGTTATGTTTTGAAGGTGCTATAAGCTCTAAGCAGTTCGGAGAAATCCTAGATGATGTTCATGTACTAGCATGAGGAGCACAGGCTTGGGCTTTCTAAAAGTTGGTATGTACTAAAGCTTCTTAATGCATATGTTAAAGGAAACTGTTGATTTATAAGAAACCAAAAGTGATTGGTGTAAACCTTTTATGCAGCGTTGTAATCTGAGAATCAAGACTACAAGAGAAAGTCCAGAGTGCTTCGAACCAGAGAGAGAGACCCATCTCCCAGAAGAGATCCAGTGTTGTTTCTCTCTCTCTCTCGCTTTCCTATCCCCATCCACTACCCTTTCCGTCCCCCACTTCCCTGTCCCTTTGGAAGTCAGCAGGTTGTGCCAAGAGTTTCTTCAATCCTTGTCACATTTGCTGATTCCTGAAGGTATTGGGACTAGTCAACTACAAGACAGAAGAAACCTGGACTCCTGAGGTGGCGTCTCTGACAGAAAGCGAAGCCACAACTGTCCATATTCCCTCTTGTGATTGACTATTCCCATGGAAGACATGGATGTTACTCAGCTGGTAGATTTAGTAAGAAAAATGAATGACGAGATACAGGATTTAAGGTTAGAAAACCAATCCCTTAGACAAGAATTGGATCACACGAGAGAGGGCTTCACTTCTTGGAGGGACAAAGAGGAGCCAAAAAAAGCCAATTCTAACTCCTCCCAAATTCGGGGTCCCTTTCCAGAATCCAACACCTAGTACAGGAGTAGGTCAGGGGCAACCAGCTCAAATCACAGTAGTCTCTCCACAGCCTGTTCCTTTAGCTAATCCCGAGCGCTTTTCTGGCGACAGCTCTCACTTTGCAACCTTTATGAGTCAGTGTCAGTTACATTTTTTATGTAAACCTCAAGTGTTCACTTCAGACACCTCTAAGGTAGCTTTCATTATTTCTTATTTAGGAGGTGTAGCGGCCAACTGGGCCATGCCTTTGGTGGACAAGAATGATCCATTACTACACAACCTAACACAGTTCAGAACAGCCATGTCTAGGTTATTTGCCAAACACGTCTTCTTGCAAGCATCTGACAATGAGTTACTGAATCTTCGCCAGGGCTCTCGAGACCTGATTTCTTACGTGACCACTTTTAATCGATTATTAGCCGAAACCCAGTGGCCAGAAGATAAAAGGATATCCTTGTTTTATCGGGGTCTTAGGGAGGAATTGAAGGACTCTTTGGCTCACATAGTAGATCTCCCTGATGACTTCACAGAATTTCAAGATTTCGTAGTTAAGTTAGACCACAGACTGGGTGAGAGGAGAACTGAAAGACCTAAGTCAGACTTTAGGGCCCTGCACTTCAAGTCCGATAGGAAAAATACAGAGATAGATAAAAATACTCAAGTGGAACCAATGCAGATAGGGGTAATTAAAGGACCTTTGTCGCAAGAGGAAAAGGACAGGAGAAGGAAGGCAAACCTATGTCTTTATTGTGGGAAGTCTGGTCATTTCGCCAAAGAGTGTCCGATTCGACCAGTTAAAAAAAGGCTCCTGGCCACGATTCAGGATCCTCATTTGGAGTCGGAAAACTAGGGTTCTCGAGGGAAGAAGAGACCGATCCCTCGGGAAATAAGACTTTGGAGGTCTCAAGATATGTTACTAGTATAGCCAATCACATACCTCGTCATTTCACAATAAGGTTGGTTTTGGTCTTGGCAAATCAACAGAGGCATAGTATTCCTGTTCTGATCGATTCTGGTGCCACAGGAAACTTTTTTGATTTAGAATTCGCTAAAAGGTTAGATCTAACTAAAATTCCAAAAAAGGAGCCTGAACCTGTGCGGGCAGTCGATGGTTCAGCCCTTTCATCTGGTTTGATCAGATTTCACACTCCTCCTCTACTTTTGCTATCAGATAATGGCCATACTGAATTGACAGTTTTTGACCTGATTGACACTCCCGCTTTTGGAGTTATCTTAGGCATTCCATGGTTAGAACTTCATAACCCAAAAATTGATTGGGTGAAGCGCACTGTAACTTTGGATTCTTTTCATTGCAAGAAACATTGTTATCAGGAGAATAGAGACCCCAACCTACCCCTTGTCTGTGCTGCTACACAATCAGACTCAGTGGAATTACCAACCGAATTTCAAGACTTCTCGGATGTATTTGATCCTGTGAAAGCAACTAAGTTGCCCCCCCACAGGGTTTACGACTGCAGAATCGATTTGATCCCAGGGGCAGTGCTACCCTGTAGTCGGATCTATGCCCTCACCGAGCCGGAAAATCAATATCTATGTACCTACCTAGATGAGTTGTTGGAATTAGGCTTTATTAGACACTCAACCTCGCCAGTCTCGTCCCCTCTATTTTTTTTGTTGCTAAAAAGACTGGTGATTTGAGGGCCTGCATCGACCATCGTGCAATCAATAAAGCCACTGTAAAGAATCGATATCCACTCCCGTTGATTCCTGTGCTGTTAAATCAAGTCAAAGGTTCAACAATTTATACCAAATTAGATCTTCGTGGGGCATACCATTTAATCAGAGTCAAAGAAGGCGACGAATGGAAGACTGCTTTTCGTACTAAATTCGGCCTGTTCGAATATACAGTGATGCCTTTTGGTCTCTGCAACGCCCCGGCAGCCTTCCAGTACTTCATAAATGAGGTGTTGCATGAACTACTGGACGTTTGCGTCATTGTATATATCGACGATATTCTAATTTTTTCCAAAACTCCAGAAGAGCATGTTTCACATGTTAAATCAGTTTTACAGAAGCTTCGAGAAAACTCACTGTTTGTGAAACTTGAAAAATGTGTTTTTAACACAACTAAAGTGGAATTCCTAGGTTACTGGTTGTCCCCCGAAGGTATAGTCATGGACCCTAAAAAAGTTAAAGCAATTTTGGATTGGCCAACTCCTACTTCTATCAAAGAGGTACAAAGAATTCTGGGGTTTGCAAATTTCTATAGGAGATTCATCTCGAAGTTTTCTGAAATCGTGGTACCAATAACCAGCCTTCTTCAAAAAGGAAAGAAATTCCTTTGGAATGAAAAAGCCGAACGAGCCTTTGACCTCCTGAAAAAAGCTTTCACGTCCGCTCCAATCTTAACACATCCAGACCCGGACAGACCCTTCTTTGTGGAAGCTGACGCTTCTCAAACCGCAATTGGGGGAGTTTTGCTTCAGAAGGTTGCTGATTCAGGAAGTTTCCATCCTATAGCCTTCTTTTCCAGAAAACTGTTGCCAGCAGAACAGAATTACACTATTGCTGAACGGGAACTTTTGGCAATCAAGGCTGTCTTTCAGGAATGGAGACACCACCTTCTAGGGGCCAAACACACTATAACTATATTCTCAGATCACAAGAATTTACAGTTTTACTCAACTGTGAAAGCATTCACACCACGACAGATGAGGTGGTTGCAATTCTTTAGTGAATTCGACTTCATAATCACTTACAGGCCTGGGACCAAACAATTGTTGTCTGATACTCTTTCACGTTTAGTTTGCGAAAAAGACAAGAATACTAAAGAAGGGGATCAGAGCATAATACCAGTAGAAAAAATTTGTGCAGAAATTACTCAGTTATACTTTCTGTCTTTACTCAAGGATCAACACAAAGATTTGGATCCAAAAGATTGGCTTGCACTAAAACAGACTTCAGTAATAGATGGTATATTCTATTTTAAGAATAAGGGATTCCTTCCAAAAGAAGACTTAAGAAAACAAGTGATTAAGTGGAACCATGATTTGGCTATGGCCGCTCATCCTGGAATTAACAAGACCACGGAATTGTGCCAAAGGCACTTTTGGTGGAAAGGTATGAAATCTGATATTCAGCAGTATGTCCAGACTTGTCCGGTGTGTGCTCGACAAAAGCCTTCACACTCACTTCCGGTTGGCTTGTTACAACCAATGGAAATACCACCTACACCCTGGCATACTATTAGTTTAGACTTTGTAACAGAACTACCAACATCGTCAGGAATGACTACCATTTTAGTAGTAGTGGATTTGTTATCTAAAATGGGTCACTTTATTCCACTACCTAAACTTCCATCTTCAGTAGAGTTCAGTAAGGTGTTTATAGCTAACATTGTAAAACTACATGGTCTTCCGCAAAAAATTATTTCAGACAGAGGGCCACAATTCCTGTCTAATTTTTGGAAGCAGTTGAGTAGTCACCTAGGAATTGACTTAGCTTTGTCGTCAGCTTTCCACCCTCAAACTGATGGGCAGACCGAGAAAGTTAATCAATACCTGGAACAATGTTTGCGTTGTCTAACCACCACTTTAACTACAGAATGGGTAGATGCTCTGCCTTTAGCAGAATTCACTTATAATAACACCATACACTCTGCCCTAGGTTGTTCCCCGTTTTATTTTCTTACTGGCCAACATCCAAGAACTCTGCCTGTAATTTTCCCTGAGAAACAGAACAGTATGCCAGCAGTTGCAGAAAGATTAATTACTTTACGCAAATTTCAGGAGAACGTAAAACTAACCTTAACTAAACAAAAAGAAAAGATGAAGTATTATGCTGATCAACACAGAACGCCTGCTCCAACTTATAAACCTGGGGATCAGGTCTGGCTATCGACTAAGAACATACAGATTGAGGGACCTAAAAAGTTAAAACCCAGATTCATTGGCCCGTTTTCCATAGACAGTATAATAAACCCAGTTTCAGTAAAACTGATCCTTCCCCAAGACTATAAGATTCATCCAGTTTTCCATGTATCCCTGATTAAACCTGTGCAGCCTAACACCCGTCCAGATGCTCCTCCCCCTCCTCTTATAATAGGAGACCATGTTGAGTACGAGGTCAGAAAAATACTAGACTCAAAAAGGTTTAGGGGACGTTTGTACTATTTAATTGACTGGAAGGGCTATGATAGTACAGAAAGATCCTGGGAACCTGAGAGCAATGTTCACGCCCCCCGTTTGGTCCGCTCTTTTCACGCATTGAATCCCGGCAAACCTCGACCTCTGAGAAGGCCTTTGGGGGGGGGAACTGTCAGGAAAACTTAAGCATGAGTTATAATTCAGGATAAAACATGTTAAACGCAGAAAGAATCATGCTTGTGCAGAAATGTGCTTGGAGGTAGCAATGCTTATTTGATGTTTGTACAGTGCAACGTTTTCTCCAACAGGTTGAAGGGTGTTCATGCATATTTATGAGGGAAGCACGTTGAGCAGGTGTGCTCAACCGATATTTTCCACACGTGTTAAAAGCCTATAAAAGGCTTGCCGGTTCCCTAAATAAACGCTTCGCTTCTCAGCTTCAGCGCCGCTTAGGAGCCTCCAGGACCCGTCATCCAGCACCCGGCCCCGCCCGCTCTCCAGTTACCAGCGCGACGTGCCTGACTCGCCTGCTCTCCTTCTCAGTCCAGGAACACCCCCGAAGGAGTTTCCCGATCATCGGAGGGAACAGGCTGCTTCCTCGAACTCCGTCAAGCAGCGCATCAGTGTTCCAGTCATTTCCGGTTTCCTAGCGCGATAGCGAGTCGGAACTCGTTCCTGGTGGGACCCGATCCTTCCTTCCGGTCGCAGGACATTGACTGCCTTCCCCACACAGATTAAAGTAAGACTATTCCGTTTATTGAAAAATAATCAAACAAACCTTGGCAAATGTAAAAACGGAGCTTGGCAATAACAATGAAAAAACTAATGGAAACAAATCTTGATTAATGCTAAATGAAAAAGATTTTCTCTAGATGAACATTGTAGGTGATTATGTGGACATTGTAGCTGATTGTTGATACTTTAAACTTGTACCACTTAGGAAACGAACTGTATGTGCACATAGTGGTAATGCAGTGACTTAAACTGCAAAAGAACTAAATGTGAGATTGAAACCAAGGGATGGTTAATCACAATAGTTGTTAGGGGGCCAGTATTTGTTCTTTTGTTTCTTTTCACAGGACCCCCAATTATTGAAACACACGAAACAGTGTAAGGTAAGACAAGATTGCATGTTGAGTGCTGTTTACAGTTCAACTAACCAGTTCACTGAATTGTTGGCAAACAGCTTAAGTCAAGCAACTGTTTACTCAGTGTGTTATGTTTTGAAGGTGCTATAAGCTCTAAGCAGTTCGGAGAAATCCTAGATGATGTTCATGTACTAGCATGAGGAGCACAGGCTTGGGCTTTCTAAAAGTTGGTATGTACTAAAGCTTCTTAATGCATATGTTAAAGGAAACTGTTGATTTATAAGAAACCAAAAGTGATTGGTGTAAACCTTTTATGCAGCGTTGTAATCTGAGAATCAAGACTACAAGAGAAAGTCCAGAGTGCTTCGGACCAGAGAGAGAGACCCATCTCCCAGAAGAGATCCAGTGTTGTTTCTCTCTCTCTCTCGCTTTCCTATCCCCATCCACTACCCTTTCCGTCCCCCACTTCCCTGTCCCTTTGGAAGTCAGCAGGTTGTGCCAAGAGTTTCTTCAATCCTTATCACATTTGCTGATTCCTGAAGGTATTGGGACTAGTCAACTACAAGACGGAAGAAACCTGGACTCCTGAGGTGGCGTCTCTGACAGGGATTGTGATGATTTTTCTGTGATTTTCGGTTTTTTTGGCTGTTGTTGTGGCCTTTTCACCAGGGGTAGTGATTGGTGCATGGGCCTAGTCTTTCTGTATTAAAACATCATGGAGGGCATGGATGGCATTGGATTGTGCTGATTTTTCAGTGTTTTTCGATTTTTTGGGGTGTTCATGGGAACAGGCCATGTGGGTGGGGGCCATTTTGAGTGCTGCTACAGGCAGGCCCTGGCCATGTGCTGGGAGGCAGGGGGGCATTTTGAATGCAGGCAGTGTTCTTAGGTCTGCAACCATTTTGCCTAGCTTTCAACCTTTATGCCCAGGGGTAGTGAGTGGTGCATGGGCCTAGTCTTTCTGTGGGGTGTCTTGAATTTAAACATCATGGAGGGCCTGGATGGCTTAGGATTGTGCTGATTTTTCTGTGATTTTCGTTTTTTTCGGGTGTATAACTGAACTGATGTTCCTCTGTCTTCCATTGCTTTTAGGTGCACAAGACTCAAGAGAACCACCAGTGCCAGGAAGAAGTCCTGCAGTGGTTTTTGTGTGCAGCATAATGTCACACGATGTCACGTCTGGCCACAGACAACTCTGCAACTCGTGCAACTGCGGCCTGCTGTTCTGACCTGCTCTGAAGAAGATGGCCCCAAAAAAAGTTCCCCGTAGCTCCTCTAGCAAGAAAGTTGCCAGTAAGGAGCAGAAGAAGCAAGTTACCAAGGAGACTGGTGTGCCGCCCGCCACATTTTTTGGGAGTAAAAAAAAAAAGTACGCCTGCAGTAGCAGTGGGATCTGCTGGGGACCAAGCTGGGAGCAGCACCCCCGCTCCATTGGGCTCAGTGCCACCACCACCACCACGCCAACTTAAATCCAAGCCCTTGAGTGCTGCAGAGGCACTTAGTCTAGTTGTTCAATCACCATCGACCAGTGATGTTGGCTCATCGCAAGAAAGTAGCAGCAATGTCCCTCAATCAACACAGGTTGTTGTAACTCATCTGACGAGTGTTGAACAACCACAGCCGCAACAACAACCACATGTGCAAGTACAAGTCCAAGTACAAGTGGAAGGAGAGGCAGCGCAAGGAGATGTGCAAGCAGAGGTGCATGGAGGGTCACAAGTGCCCACAATAGTTGTTCCTCCTGAAGTAGGGGCACATCAGGAAATCGACAATCAAGGCGAGGTATCATTTGAGGAAGCCACTCCTCCTGATGATCATTCATTGTCTTCCACACCCCTAGCAAGGAAGAGATCAAGGGTGGTGTCTACATCTTCTTCAAGCACACCTCCTTCTGATAATATGGATCAAAATTGGGAACCAGCACCACTGCCGTCTGAGAGTGAGGCACACCATGATCTGACAAAGGTAGTTAAGCGTAAAAGGAAGCTCGTCCAAAGTCTCATACTTATGGAGTGTGATGAGGCTCAACAAGAAGTGGCAGATACTGCTGCTGATGAAGACTCTCACGACGACGACGCAGTCATCATAGGCTTCACTCCAGCCTCAGTGGGCATGCAGCAAACAGACATTTTGACCCTAGCCCGAGAAGCTGCTGAGCGTGATGATGATGTTGTCGACGAGGAGGCAATGGAAACACCACAATCATTGGAGTTAACTAGTACACCAACACCTACCGCTTTCATATTTCTTCCTCACCAGAAGGGACCTCCATCCACCTCGACCTCAATTAGTGGTGGTGAAAGTGCACAACGTAGTAAAGTTCGGCAATCCACATACTCCACTTCATCTGGAATTAGCAGCATGACCACCACCAGTATCGCCGCCTCCTCCGGCCCCCACAGACAATTCAAGTCCCCAGTTTGGGACTTCTTTAGTGTTTGACCAAAAAGGGAAAATTTCGGCATTTGTAGCATTTGTAAGCATGCAGTTAGTCATGGTAAGTTTGGTACCAACTATGGTACCGGAGGCCAGAGAGGTCATCTTAGGAGACAGCACGCTGTCCAATGGTTTGCGCACCTTAAGGAGATCAAGGAAACCCGAATTGCAAGTCAAGAAAACGTTGATGTTTCATCTGATGATGACGAGGAGGAAGAAGACGTGTCAAACACTTCACTTACACCCAGTACCCCTGTCAGAAGTACACCCCATGTGAGCCACACTAAGAGTGTGGGAGAGAGTGAGACACCAATGTGAAAAAGTTCATCAGCGAGCATAACTGGGTCAAAGAAATCATCATCATCATCCCGTAAATGCTTGGTCCAGGGCAACATTAGAAACATGCTTTTTTCAGACGCGCCATATGAACGCAACCACCCACTGACGCGTCTGTATAACACTAAGCTGGCTAAAATGCTAGCTCTGGACCTTCTCCCTTTTTCTTTTGTAGAAGGGGTTGGTTTTCTAGAATTAGTGGCAGCGCTCTGCCCTAAATGGAAGGTTCCTAGCCGGTTCTATTTTGCCAGAGTTGTGGTTCCAGCACTACATGAAGATGTGCTGGAGGTGATTGGGGCAGCTTTGCAGAAGAGTGCTGTTCACACTATACATCTGACAACAGACATGTGGACCAGTGGCGCAGGCGCTGATTACATGTGCATCACTGCACACTGGGTCTCTTTTTCAGGGGTTAAAGCAAAGCTAAACGCAGGTGTTGACCCGGACCAAGTTTTTAAAGCTGCTCGGAAACATGCAACACTAGCCATGTTTGGCTTGGAGAAACGTCACACAGCAGAAAACATTTTGAATGAGTTTAACACAAAGGTCTTTCACTGGCTGTCCCCAAAAAGACGCCAGATTGGTTATGTTTCCACGGATAATGGTGCCAATGTAATTAAGGCCATGGAGCTGGGTGAGTATTTCAGAGTGCCGTGTTTGGCGCACTGTATAAACCTGGTTGTTAAAAAATTCTTGAGTGATGAAGACAGTCCAGCGTGCAAGTTAGTGGCCACCTGCCGAAGAATGTGCAACAATTTCAGCCATTCTTTTAAGGCCCGGAAGCATCTGAGGAGCGTGCTACATCAACATCGAATGCCAGTGAAAGGACTCATCCAGGAGGTGGCAACACGTTGGAACTCAACCTTCTACATGCTTGAGCGTCTGTATGAGCAGTATACGGTACTCGATCACTATTTCTTAACAGTGGGTACAGCTCTTACTCAGAAGGACCTGAGGCTAGATGCGGCGCAATGGAACCTAGTTAAAAGCCTGACAGACATGCTTCGCCCTTTTGAGGTCTTCACACGTTCAGTCAGCAAGGAGGACTGTAATTTGGGAAAAGCTAGCTCATTGTTGCGCATGCTGGAGCACCAACTGAAGGCGGTGTCTTCTATGTTTGAAAAAGATGAAGAAAAGAAAGACGCTTTTCTTTTGGCGGAGAAATTATTAGAGCGCCTACTTGGTGATGAACGTCTTAAAATGATCCACTCAGAACAGCATTACATTTGTGCTACTATTCTGGATCCATGCTACAAAAAGGCGCTGGCAGGCCAAGCATTCTTTCCTTTTGGTGATCAAGATGTTACAAAGTACAAACGTTGGCTAGCTTTGTCAGCCAAGAGGTTTGAAAGACAGTTTACAGTACACCTAGCTTGAGGGGAAAGATCCGCTAAATTAATTTGCCCATACTTATTTATCCTTCAAAAGGAGACTCAGACAGAGTACGCACTTTCAAAAATATTGTACTGTCTATTAGGAAACTCAAAGTGTGACTTTTTGCACTACACAGCGTACATACCTTATATTTATTTATCAGCGGTGTTGTAATATCACTTCCTGTTTTTCGTTCAATAATTACAGGCCAGGTTTCAGTCTGTGCAATGGGGAAAAAAGGATGGAGTCAGGCTTCACATTAGGGAGCCGCAATTCAGCATCCGCCAGGCAGGCAGTGGACAGGGTGTCTTCTGGTCACCAACATTGATGGAAAAAGCGTCAGCTGGAATGGAGGAGTGCCGCTAATAAGAGGAATTGTTTGCTGCATGCAACTTACTTACCAAATTCAACAGGACAACTACAAAAACATACAGATACAGTATCCATTGTTTTCTTCTATGAGTGTGACTGCATTTCTTGGATCTCTCTATGCTTCTAAATTGATCCCTACAGCCATTCTATAGGTTTTACTTCAGCTATTTTTTAAACCTAATTTAATGTAAGAAGTGTTTCTCTGATTGCAGAGATAGGCAAGTGAAAACGCTGCAGCCCTGTACTGTCGCATTCTGGCATTCACGGTTGTCGAAAGTACTACTTACTTTTCAGTAAAAATGCATGCAGTAGTGCATGCACTTCCATTTTTGTCACTTAAAAGATTTATGGTTAGCTTTGCACCCAAAGATTACTTTATCTTCAATTATTGTTTGTCCATGCTGTGCTTTTTTTTTCTTCTCTCAACAAAACCTACCCAAAAAGAAACCCCCATTCACATTCATTTTCCAAACCCTAACCCATCTTCCCCTGGGCTGTGTGGTTTTGATTGATGTGTGACTAAATGACATCAATAATTCCACACACTTGCTGGGGAGGATAAGGTCATAGCAACAGGCTGGTGAAGGAATCCGAGGATATATTCTAGACTTACTCAGCTTCAGTACTATTTCTTGTAGTAGTAGCCAATGTCACAAAAATTAAACGCAAGTACTAGTTATACTTTCAATACTTTACCATTAGTCAGGCTACATTGTGGCACTGTTCTAGTGTACTGTCACCTGCTATATTCTCTATCGTACCGTTCTAATGCTACGGTAAGGACAAACAAGGTTTCATTTTCTTTTTTTTCAGATGCTGCAACTGCCACTGTGTAACACCACTAGTGTCAACGTAATGATGACATTTCATCTGCCCAGGATTGCCATATCGCCATTTGACGTGCAGCCAGCCCTGTGCCTAGCCCTATTTCCAAACACAAATTACAGGTAAGATAAGCGTTTGGGGGGAGGAAGTATAATGGAGTATTAGGAGAGACGAGAGACTGACGCTAGTACTTGTAAAGTCCTAGGGCTATTGAATTCAGTTACTCGGTGATAGGCACTTAGTTTTGAAAACATTTGGGCAAATAATTACACAACTTGTATCAAGATGCCAATTAAGTGTCACCAAAACAGAGTTACTGTTAAACCCCCACCCACCAGCCTCAAAAGCAGTAAAAAAAAACACGTATGCTAAGATAGAGTTTAAAGTATATTTATATCCCTGACAAAAATATTCTCCCACACGACCCAACCCACCCCCACTCCCTAACCCCAACAAATGTCTGTGAAAAGTCCAAAAAAGTGAAAAAACCCAACTCCCAATTCCCACCCCCAGAAGTCTTTAAAAAAGGGGCAAGGGACAGTCTCCTTCTACTGCTGGCTGCTGCTGTTGAATTTACGGGCCAGGTCGGAATGCTCCTTGCAGAGGGTCTCGAGCAGGGTTTTGGTGTTGAGCAGCTCCTGCTCAAGGTAGGAAACCCTCAGGGAAAGGCGGTGCATACGTTTCTTCCAACTGCTGTGGGGGCCAGCTGATTTCTTCGCTCGGCGGTGGTGGGTGGCTGCGGTACCCCGGCTCCATACCGCTGGAGACCTGCGCCGTCTGGGTGACCCAGGGAGCGCGAAGGAGGATGCAGCAGTCCCTGTAGATGTAGTGGTAGACTGCGTGTCCCCCTCCTCCTGGGCCACCAGCCGCCGATATTCAGCGACAGTGGCCTCTAGCCTCCGTTGCCGGGCCCGTGTAGCCAGCTCCTCCCGGCTTGGTTTGGAAGGAGCATCTATATGAAGAAAGAAAGACATAGTCTGTAACCAATGCTCTTTAAGATTAACAAAAATGATTCAGCAGAAAGTGTGTCACAGTAGAACTAGCAACATGCAAGTGCAGTACATAACTATTGTGCCCAGTATCTATCTAACCTCCCACTTCTTCACCCTTGCTCTAACATTAGTGGGAGTTTAAGGAATCAATTCTACGAGCACTATGGACTCACTCCATTAGAGTCGACTATGACATTACACCAGTCTTATTCTTCTTCTTCTCTCTTGTTTAGCAAAATTGGTACGCTAACTTCTGCAAGCCGGCATCATGCCAGCGCAGTCACCTTGCACCCGAGGAAAACAGACGCCCGCCATGATGAGACAGACTTGCGTTACTGTACCAGTCCAGTACATACAGGTGGTGATGCTGTTACTTTTCTATTACGGGTGGCACTGAGACTACACTGTTACAAGGGCTACTGCTTAATTAATTTAAGTTTCACCCTACAGTGCCAATGAATACTAGAAAAGGAAAATGAAGATAAATAATCTGATTATCTATCACTGCACATGGTATGTATTTACTTACATATGGGATGACTTTAGGTGCTTTGCTTTTTATTGAGTGAACAGTGATACATCCACACATGAATGACCGAGTTCTACTAAACTTATTAACAGAGGTAGTGAGTGGCCATCGTAATAGCCGGATATATGCTGTGCTTGCAATACAAACTACTGCTACTATGCATGGTAGTATTCGGACAAAATTACAACTTCTTTTCCTTGCCTTTCCTACACTGGGACGGACCTATGGGTCTGGGGTTACATGCTCTTCAAAGTAACACTTAGTTCATCCAGTGACCGTCTACTCTCTCTAGATACACATATGCTATCTAAGAGTCAGATAGTACCATGATCCAGTCATCCATCCATTCAAACAATGGGGCAGATTAGGATTGCGGATTTCCCGCATCCTCCGGGCCGGCAGAATCCTCCGCCGGCCCGGAGGATGCGGGAAATCCGCAGCGGACTGAAAAAGACCCCCCACCAGATTAGGATGGCTGGGGGATCGTTTTTCAGTCCGCAGCTTTTCCGCCGCGGTTGCCTCCCGTCCGCGGCGGAAAATCACTAACATGGCTGGCGGTGTCTATCAGACACCGCCGGCCATATTAGGATGTCTAGAGGAACACATGCCTTTACACGGGGCATTTCCGACGTGCAAAGGCATACGGATTTTTGTTTTAGGCCCGTTGCAGGCCCCCAGAGGTGAAGGGGGGGTGGGTGCACATGGGAGGTACCTATGGTACCCCCCTGCATTTGCCTGCACAAAGCTGCAGGCACCACGCGGTGCCTGCCGCTTTGTGAATGCAAATGCACAACTCACATTTAGCGGCGCAATGATAGCTATTGAAGCTTCAAGCAGCACCCGCCGCAATGATAAAAATACAGGGTGTGACCGCCAGGATGGCGGTCACATCCTAATTACCACGGAGGGACCGCCACTGCACCTGCGGACAGTCCCTCCTACTCTATGGAGGGACCAACGATTCATCACCAAAAAGAAAAATTAAAGTTCAAACCAGGTGAGGGCTCGGCTCGCCCACAATAAATGTGTGAAATAAATAACTATTATCACTTTTCCATTTTTAATCAACCGTTTCTGTTTTATGACGTACTTGATTTTAATAAATATTTTTACTTTTAATAAAGCTTTAAAACTTAAATAGACTCTGTGGTTTTTGGTCATGAGTGAATGAGCAAAAGGTTTTGCAATTTGCAAGCATGAGCCCGTGCCTCTGACACTTCTGGACTCTGACTCCGTACTCTAGTCCTGCATTGGATAATAATCATCATTGGGGATCAATCATCGATGAAATCGGGAGCTAAATGACTCTGCCACACTATCTAGTCAGTAAGGAGATTGGGGGTTCTTCAAAGTCTGATATCACTGAGGTATGTGGAAAGTCTACCTGCGCCTATTATAATTGATAAACAATGCACTATTTAGTGTCCATAGTTCTGTTTGTGCAGATTTGTCCCTGCAACAGTAGTAGAATGGATTGTCCTCCTATCCAAACCAAAAGTTAAGTAGCATCTTATTCATTCTTGGTGGTCATTCACCTTTTTATTGTTGGCAATTGTCAAAGCATAAACATTTAGAAGACTTGAAAATACATTATGGACAATCCCAGAGGACTGCACTCAGTGCATAGAGCTATTGCTGACTAGAATGGGAGTCCAATGGAATTGCCAAATGTTCAATCTTACTTAGCTACACAGACAGACTAAAAAGAATAATCTAGTAATACCACAGGGAGTCATAGTCGAGGCAGGATCAGAATTTAGATACAGTCTACAAGAAGATCAAAGACGATTTAGAAAAAATCTAATGAGGAACGCTAGGAAAAAATAGGTACTCTATATTAAAATTAAAACTTACCGGGGCCAGCAAAGGAGCCCTCGCCTGACCGATCCTGTTCAGCAGCAGCAGCAGCCTCCTCCAATGCCCTCTTGCCCCTGGGGGGAGCTAATGTACAACATGAAAGAAAGAAAGACCAGAAAACATGGATGAGATTTGTCAACCAAATCAAACATTTCAAAATAACAATAACAAAATATTTTGGCGAAATATCAAATAGACAACTATTCCACAGGATATATTGACTGATCTCATGTGGTCTACTATGTTATTAGTATTGCTTGATTTGCGGACCGTCGACTTGGAAAGTTCTTATGTAACTCACTAAATAAAGTACTAAAAAGGTTTGCCTAGGACTGGCAGGCAGCAGTCCGCAGCACGCGAAGTGACAGACAAAGTCCATTGTGATTGCAGATCAGCGACAACACTAAAGTTTCCTACTACATTAACCAGTCATTGAAATACTCAAACTATCAATCCACCACCACTATTTCTTCTTAACGCCATGTATACAAAGGAAGGACTGGACTTGAGTCTATAGGGGCTGATTTAGAAGCCCCTTGCGGCTCTTTTGCTCCATTGTTGCGTGACTTTTGTGACGCAGCGGCAGAACAAAAGAGGCACCCTGGTGCGGCGTATATTAACAACGTGACGCGTATGGGAGATGCATCACGTTGTAAAGCCCTGCGCCATCAGGGGGCGTTCCTGCGCAGGAACGCATCCTAAAAGTGGCTGAGGGAAATCTACAAGATTTCAATCAGTCACTTTGAGGACAATGATGCGTGACTCAAACCCTTGAAGCAGACGTACGGCTTGACGCAGCATTGGGGAGATAGGGCACCCCAGAGCTTTGCTGACGCAACTCCAGCAATGCGCCGCGTTTACGGCACAGAAGCATAACGCTTCGGTGACGTTTTGGGCCCATGGTGCACCGCATTGTAAATACGGCGCACCATGGGTGGTGGTGGCGTGACCCACAACTACTGGCGCATCCCTGCTACTTTGCAGGGATGCGCCGGTAATTAAAAATCTGACCCTTAGTGTCTAGCATTAGGCAGTTCTTTAAACTACACTCATGCATAATTTCACAGGCCAATGAAATGAGCACAAAATCGAAAACAAATAAGCATAGTAGCAGCGCTACTGAGAAGGAGAGCAGTGCACCTGAAATGCACAGAAGATTTTGAACTATAATTTACCTACAATGTAATCAGCAGCATTATTGCTCTTGGTAAAGAACAGAAATTTGCAAGATAATAACACACAGAGCAGGAGAAAACATAGTAAAGAAATAGCTACTACTACTCACCAAGCCCGGGGAGCTCAAGGCCGAGCAGGTCGAGCAGATCGCATTCCGGGTCCAGGACATCCGTCCAGCGGTGGGTGGCCTGGTTGTAGCTGCGCCGGACCCGAGTGTGGTGGTACATGGCCCGGCACACCTTCTCCCACCGCTTCCGGCGCTCCTGGATGCCGTACCCGCTAGCGATCTTGCCGCCTGCCATGATGGTCGTGGGGAGGTGGCGCTGAACATAAAAAATTAGTGCGGCCACCTCCTCCGGGCTGAAGATCTGCCAGGGTGGGACCTGTTCCCCCCTCAAACGCCCGCACGGGAGCCAGGCACAGGGTGCGGGACCCTTCCCCTTCTCGGGATGCTTCCCGGCTCCCTTTACCATGGTCTGGGCAGAAAGGAAGCTAAATAATAAATAAAATAGAATAGGGAAGAGAAGAGAAGAAAAGAAAAGAGTTTACAAAAATTGTTTAAAATTAACCAAAGGTAGCAGAAAACACAAAAATATAGATCTAGAAAAATAGAGGGATAGATAATAAGTAAAATAGATTAAAAAAAACTTCAAACAAGCAAAGGATGGCAGAGATTCAGAGAGGATAGAAAAAGCATGCCCAGAACCATAGCAATGAATGAGAAACAAGATGGCCACGCCCGTTCACGACCGCGTGGGTAAGTTCGCGTGAGATTTTCCTTGCGAACACACGCAAAATTGTACTAGCAAGCCGCACACTTTGCGAGATTACACATCGCGCCCGGAAACGTAAATACATCATGCAAACAAGATGGCCGCGCCCGTGAACGACCGCGAGGGTAACTTCGCGCCGTTGCGCTACAAGCGGCTCGCTAAAAACGCACAAAACCTTGCGAACTAACACGCCGCAAAAAAACAAATCGCATATTCGCACGAATTCGCAGCTTCCAAATTGGATCTCGCGCAAGTTCGCGCCCCGCGAATCCCGCAAAATTGCTGAAAAATGAGTTTTGCAAAAGTGAATGCACTCAGCAGGTGCAAAAGTTCAAACTCATCATTAGTAACCATTCCCTGTAGTGCTTTCTGACTGGGGCCCCTCCAGAGTTCAGTTGCTAGTTGCAACAATTGTATGACCCTGCTCTGACCCTCACAGCAGGCTCATAGAATAGCTACAAGTAGGCCACAAAGGTCCTGGAAAAAAAATGCACTGCAACAGAAAGCAAATTACTGATAAGGAAGCAGGTGCCAGACTGGATTTTAAAACAGTGACTCATTAATAAACCAACCCCAAATTAATTCATGTCAGTTGAAGCAGGGCAGGTGTGCTTGCTTTTCCCCCTCATAATCTACAGTGATGATGAACCAGAGGGTGGCATTGATGTACCAGAGGGTGGCATTGGTGAAACAGAGGGTGGCAGTGGTGAAACAGAGGGTGCTGGGAACCTGTGATGATGAACCAGACGTAGAAACAACATAGTCGCGACCGTTGCAAGCCGACAAGTAAGTTCGCAATTGCGAACTGGTACCAAACCCTGGTGAACTAGCAGAAACCCTTGCGAACACACAAAAAAAAAAAATCCGCAAATTCGCGAGAATTCGCGGATTTTGCGTATTGCAAGTTCGCAAATACGCAAATTCGCGAACGCCAGATTTGCAAAATTCGCCCATGCTTACGATAGATGAATACTTTCCATGCCTTGGCCCAGCCAAGAGTTCTACTGAAAGACATACTCCTTTTCATGCAGCTCAAGCTCTCAAGGGTGGCATGTCTGACGAGGTTCTGATGAAGTCCTCTCAAAATCAGCCATTTCTGCTGCAAGGTCCTACCGGAACTCAGGTCTTGGATGTCAAATAAAAAGTCCCAACTTTTCAGACTTTATTGAGCAGTTTCTTTTCATCATTACTCAAGCTCTGAGGACCTACGGTACAGATGTTCGGACCAGCTCTCCCTCCATCAGAGGCCATCAGCAGGGTCCTGTTCGGATCTAGTTGCTACTGGTCGGCTGGCACTTCAGGAAAAAGATCTTTTCAGATGAGTGTGTCTTTTTAGTCATATAGGGGCTCAGCCAACTGGTGTCCAGTTATTGGTACAAATGGGAGCAGATCCAACCCTGTCAGATGTCCTTACAGGTCTCAAACAATAGGTTCAGTACTGTTCTGCTCTTTTACAGGTATAGAAAGTAATATAATGAGCTGTATGTGAGGTGATGCTTTTGAAGTAATAATAAGCCTGTTGGTAGATGTACATTGCCTTGCCAATCAGCAACATGTTCCATAGGTCAAACCGTCCTACTTTTATACAGGTAGGGTCTCAATATATGAACCCTTTGCTCAACCCTTGGAAGCTTGCATCGAGCAGGCAGGCTTAACTAAGGAGACAGGTTTCTAAAGCATTTAAAAACACCAATACATTGAATTAGAAAGACACAACATACAAAAAATATTCAACACCACTTTAAAGAAATAGATGATACTGTTATGAACAAATAGACACCAAAACAACAAACATTCAATGAGGGTAACCAGATATATGAATTTCTAAAGAATAAACACGTTCTAGCTCTTAAAAACATCTAACCCCAAACTGGGACATCTGGTCAGACTAGACAAGCACAAAGTCAAAGTTTGGGGCCGACTGTTTGGATACACTAAGCGGAAGACCTCGGTCAAAATGTTACCTTCGTACTTCGTTGTTGTTCTGAAGCTTTTTCTCTCAACGTCGAACAATGCTACTATTCAGACCGGATTCATGTTAGCATTATTGGCTTTGTTTTCTGTGAAGCCTATTTGAAAACCTGGAAGTTTTGAGGTCCGGAGCTTTCAGCTGGATGAATCTGAAAGCCAGGCTGGGTCGTGGTGTGAGGTCCCTGGCTTGACCCTCAACATCGAGTCGGCCACCTTATGAAGCAATTTACTAAAGAGTTCCCAAACTTCACAAAACTTCTAGATTGTCTTCCAGAAGGTCTTCTTGAGCGTTCAAAGTCTCCACAACAAACATACAGGGTTCTAAAATCTCTGAGATGGTCCTTGGGAAGTTGGGACTATAATCCCCACAATGCACTTGTCCACATCCTTAAATTCCACTGGACACACTCCAGAATGTGGACTTTTTTATGGTGATGATGCTGGTGGGCTCAGTTAACCTATAGCTTGGAGGAAGTCCACTCCTTAATCCTTCATGAAGCAAGGCAAAGTCCTTAGGAGTGTAGCCCCAGAATGTGCAACAGGTGTAGTCCTTTCGAGTGCAGACCTTTGGGGTGCAGATCAGGCTTCCAGCAGAGCAATCCTTTTTTTCCTAGTAGATTCAGGCAGTAGATCTGACTTGCCTGGCAGCTCTTCCATATTCATGCAATGTTAATGGACGCCATTCACGGGGGCACCCCCAAATAATGGGATGCAGGGTGCCACCGGGGTGTATGACCACTTCCTCCAAAGTATTGCATATTCTTGCCCCAGAAAGCACCACTCTTCCAAAATGAGAGAAATGCTCTCATTGGAGGCTAGATCAGGCTAAGCCAAACTACTGTCGTGGCTAAGATTTCCTAACACTTCCCTCCCAGCCCTCTCACTAATCTAAATGCAGGGGCTCCTGTGTGGCTGGGCGTACATGAAGGGGTAAGTCTGTGCTGTCCTAAAGTGTCATTCTCCCTTTGGGGACCAGTTTGGCTCCCCTTCCCTCTGCCTTCTGCTCTGCAGGTGAAGTTTTCCACCCACAGGAAAACCTTCTATCTCTAGCAAGACACCTCACACCCCAGACAATGTGGCTCAGCCTTGCAGAGGCTAACCAATCAGGAGATAGCAAGTGGAAGGCAAGATTTTGACTTACAGAAACAAAAGTTTAATAATTTCTTTTTCGTATATGTTATCATACATCTAACAGTGGCAAGGTGTTGGATTGATCCTAACTATCATTTTAAATCCCTGAATGACATTTTGAGCTCGATCCTGTTAATATTTTATACTTAAATAAAATATTCCAATGTTAGCCTGTGGAGCTCATTATCTACAATGGGGAAAAACGAACTTGGCAGTTTATCTCTTACCAGGGCATACAAATATTTTATAATGTCCCTGCTTATAGTTACATGGCACCATACCCCTGGGGCACCTAGGGGAGACCTTAGGGGTGACTTAATTGTAAAAAATAAGTTAGAGCACTGCTTTGGAAGTGCCTTTAATTCAAATTCGAGTTTGCATATCATTAAACTTTTAAAGGCAGTCTGCAAAGCTCTGACGTTCTCACAATGTACAAATTTCCTCAGGGCGTCTGTAGTATTTGTGATATGAGGTTAAGTTTCAGATGAACTTTTAGGATTAAATGGTTTAAATTCAAATCATTGTGTCGCAACTGGCCACCAGTTGATCTAGTTGGATGTTTTTGTACTTTAGGAAAAAGGCAAACAATGAATACTAACAAATGAGGCTCAAAAGTTGTGAATCTTTTCAAAAGAGCACCAAAATCAATAACTAAAACATTTAATAGAAAAAATTAAAAATGAGCAATATTTGGCTATATTGCCATTGATAAGCCCGGGTAACATTTATAAATATGAGGAGAGATCTACCTTCAAACCTGCACATTTGACATAATTGTACTAATTTTTTAGCATCTCATTTTTTATGTACACATACATAGCACCCTCTGGTCCCTATGGCTTGGTTGGTGCTGTGCAATTCCCTATTTGTTTTCGTCCAAACAATGATTATAATTTGTCCGTCTATCTCTCATGCCTCCTCCACCATCACACTCTTGCACCCCCAGACGAAATAATAGCAACTCTTTAGTATCTCACACATGACTCCATGGTGCTTTCCACGGAGTAGCATGCTACCCATCTGAGAATGTGCTTTGGGCCCCATTTTGAGGTATGAACTGTACAAATGCTATAATAAGTTAAAAGATTTCCCATATTTGAACTCATTACCACTAAA
Source organism: Lissotriton vulgaris (assembly GCF_964263255.1). Classification (NCBI taxonomy): domain Eukaryota; kingdom Metazoa; phylum Chordata; class Amphibia; order Caudata; family Salamandridae; genus Lissotriton; species Lissotriton vulgaris. The sequence continues at coordinate 478,626 of NW_028241537.1, forward strand.
AGGCGCTAAGGGACCACTACACACAAAAATGCAACATTTTGTAGTATATCCTGAGCATTACAGTACAGGTGCGTATTTCTGCCTCTTTGTCTATATAGTAGTGAGTTTACAACGGAGTATACCCTAAGAACTCTCTGACCTTGGTCAGTTAAGATAGATACGTATGCAGTGGTCAGGGTCTATTGATTATAACAAAGAATATATCATAGAAACCTTTGCATTCATGAATTATTTAAGATTCCTTCTGTGCAGTACAAAACCATTTATTCAAACATTTTAGTGATCGGTGTACTTAGTATCATTCAAAAAAGTACCACAAGTAATAAAGTATAAGATATGCAAAAAACCAATTACTATATTGTCTCTTTTTCTTGTCACTTTAAGCGCGTTGAAATGTTACTATGTAGACAATATATGCGAACCTACTTGAAAGTTTTTATATCAATTCCATTGAGACTCATGTCCTTCAGTATGTGCTTGACCCAATGAAGTAATTGGTCTTTTGCATATCTTATACTTTATTACTTGTGGTACTTTTTAGAATGATACTAAGTACACCGATCACTAAAATGTTTGAATAAATGGTTTTGTACTGCACAGAAGGAATCTTAAATAATTCATTAATGCAAAGGTTTCTATGATATATTCTTTGTTATAATCAATAGACCCTGACCACTGCATACGTATCTATCTTTGTCTATATAAGCAGTGGCAGCTCCTCCATGGGGGCGTGAGGGCATCGCCCCCCTACTTTCTCACAGTGAGAGAAGCAAAAACATGAAATGGTAACTACCACTTCATATTTCTGCTTCTCGGGCTGCAAGATAGCAGAAGTAGCTGGAGTGCCTGGTTAGGGTCGGGCGGGTGGGCGTTCCTCCTCGAAGGCAGGGGGGAAGTGACTAACGCAATGTCTTTGGGTGCTGAGAGACTGTTCGGCCCCAGGGCAGACCAACCAGTCATGCGCAGTTGACATACTCTCTCTTTTCTCTATGTAGTACATAGAGAAAATGACTTCCTGGCCTACAGGTGCCTGGCTGGGCGCCGGCCGCACCTATCACAACTCTGCCATTGCAGCTGTGATTGACTTAGGGTAGCGGGAGGCTGCCTTGGTCAAACTCAGGCATGGCCGGCCCGGAGCAGCACGAGCTGAGGCAGTAAATCCAACCTGAGGAAGCAGTGGGAGCAAGCAAAGTAAGTTTAAAGTTTAACATTTTATTTTACTTACAGTCCTGCTCCCTCCACACTCAGATGAACCCCACCCCCCTCCATCTTCCCGCCTGTGACTGATAACACTATTCGCGAGCTGTTCCCTGAAAACCCTCAGCATGACACGTGACCCTCTTTGCATAATTTTTTACTTCTCGGAGTGCAGGGTGCCTCTTGCTCGTATTTCTGTGTAAGAGGACAGGACAGAGATACAGCTCATTCCTGCACTTTTCTTTTGAAATAGTGTAGCTCAGCCTGAAAGCTCATAAACTATGTAAATGAGGCCCCTATCTTGTGAAGTCTGTCACGCACACTAAGCATTTAATACCACCTCTTTTGCACCCACCCATAGCCAGAGGTGCCCCTCCATCCCTAGGCCTACCAGAGTAGCAGGCTGGGGAACCGGTGGCTTTCGGAGGAACCTCTCCTGACTGTTTTTTACTTTAACTTCCTTTCTGTTCTTCCCTTGTGTTTTTTACTTTCACTTCCTTTCTGTTCCTCCCTTGTGTTTTTTTACTTTCACTTCCTTTCTGTTCCTCTCCCCTCCTTGCGTCTCCTTCCACCTGTATTTTGCAGGATTCTGCTTGGTGAGTGCCAAGTAAACCTTTGCGCGTCTCTTATTTTACGGTTGGCTGCACTCTGAGTTTGGCTGCAGAGTGCAGGTGCTGTGTTTCACTCTGGGTCTACAGTAAAAGCACTACAGCAATAATGGTATGCCTCACCACTTTCAAATGTCACCAGCCGCCACTGTATCAGTATTCTTTTCTCTACTTTTTGGCTCTGGGGAAGTATAAAGTAGAAGTTGTATTTGTTGAAGTGAAACAATGCATATCAACGATGCTTAAAGTCTGAAATTCGCCTCGTTGATTATCTAAACATATAAAAATGCCTGAGCCAAAATGAAAGCTAGCTTGGTTTAATATTTCAGCAATGCACTTTAAAACCGGAGGATTATAAAACCCATAGGAGGGATTCAGAGAATCTATCACTGTCCTTAGCTCATCCATGTGCAGCTGTCATATTCAAGCACAGCATTCTGGATTTAAAATGTGCTCAAACGTAACAGGCCCACTGTCAGCAGGAGGCCTCTAATTAATAGCTACAGCAATGCCACTGAACTCATTTTGAGAAATAAATGACAACAGGTGCCCACGCATGCGTCTTCACATAAATATGAAATGCGTTCTCCCACACAAGTGTTTTCACAGAGGAAAAGGAGGTATAATTCATGTTGTGCTTCTCCCTCAGAAGCTGCAGAATTTTTATTACCTTCATTTTCATTAGTCAGCAATGAATGTATGCCCGCTGATTACGCTAATTAGAAATAGTTACTCTCTGCATTTAGAGATATATTACATTTATTGGCAAACTATGTATATGCACCCAGAGCAAATGAATAGGGACACTTGCCATAAAAATGTGAGTTTAACAAAAGTGCTCAGACAGAGGATGCATTCTAATTAACTGATGATATGTTAAGGGGTTTCTATCGCCTTGTAGATTTCACAGAACCGCTGAGTCCACCGTTCACCTATAGCGAAATCTACCGCACAGAGGAACACCCATACACAACACCCTCAGAAATGTCCAACATCTAAATAAGTTTTGGAAAGACCATTCAAAAAGTGATTATTTTTGTAGGCAAAATAAAAGATATATCAGTATGACTTTGGAGTCATATTTACAAAGAAATTACGCAACGTAGCACAGTAAGTGAAGTTTGCATACAGCTAATAAAAGTAGCAGTTCTTAGAATAATGACAATATTGCTTGCATGAATCGCCAAGTAATGAGGCAGGAGCTGAACTCTAATTAGCGTACAACGAGGGTCTAAGGACATAAGCCAGGGGCGGCCTTTGGCATGTGCAAGCTGTGCACCTGCACAGGGCCACCAAACCCCAGGGGCCACCACAGCAATATATATCTTTAATATAATAATCCTCTGAGGATGGATACATATTTGCGTGGGGGCCCCTGGCAGGGATTTGGTGGCCTCTGGCTCTGTTCCACTTCCAAACACCCTGACTCCCCCCTCTTCACTGGCCTCCGCGCTCTGCCCCTCCTGGACCCCCTCTTCCGGGGCCCCCTACCTACGCTCCCTTCCCAGGGCCAACATGAACCTAGAGCCGCCCCTCCATAAGCCCACTGGAGCAGGAATGTTCCCAAATATAATGTCAGAAATATCACTTAACAATCAAGTCCATTACATATTTCTAACTTTTGTTTTAGGGATTTTGTAGTACAAATGATTGAAGATACTGTTATTTCATATAAATATGTGATGGACATATTCATTCTTCCAAGATGTCTGCCAGTGTCTCCTTACCATTGGAAAGCGCCAAAACTTTGTCGATCATCTATGATGATGGGGGAATATAAGGGCACAAGCCCTCTGAGGGCAAGAAGGTTTTCAAACATAGTTTTGTCAATTTGTGTTTTGTTTTGTATTGTAGTCCTAAACACGTGTATAACATACTTTGAAGACATTCATAGGTCAGACATTAATGAGCTAGATTAAATGAACAGTCAAAGATATCTGCTGCAATCACATCAACAAGGTAAGTGTTAGACCTGGACCCTTCAGGTACCATTCCCCATTTTTTTTGCTTCATCCCCCTGGGTTTTGCTAATTCTCTTTTTGAGGCCTTATGGCCTGGGGCACTCTTCCACTGTAACTTCAGTGTGAAAGTGTTCAATCCCTTCCTACACACGTTAGAAAGGGGTGCTTAACTAGCGTTGCCAGCTTGTGTCGATTCCACCTTTGCAGACTGGTGTGCGCACTCACTCCCATTGTGCTTTTAAATACGTGTTAAAAACTCATATCACAACAATACTACAGACGCACTGAAGAAAATCATACATTGTCAGAAAGTCACAGCTTTGCAGACTGCCTTTAAAAGGTAAATGATCTGCAAAATCGGATTTGGAATAAAAAGTACTTTCAAAGTAGGTTCCCTAGATGCCCCAGGGGTATAGTGCCATGTAACTATAAAAAGGGACATTATAAAATATGTTTTATATGCCCTGGTAAGGGGTAAACTGCCAAATTTGTTTGTCCCCATTGTAGACTAATGGGTAGATGCATCAAGGGTTTTTGCATTCGCAAATGTTGCGAACTGCAAATTTCGGCCGTTTGCGAATGCAAATCCCGTTTTTGGGATGCATGAAGCATTTTGCTATTTTCGCAATTTGAGGAAATCGCAATTTTATTGCGATTTCTTAAAGTGCGATTGCATTTAAGAAATCGCAATTTTGCGATTTCTTAAATGCAATGCATGATTACTTTGGATTTGCGAATTCGCAATTTGGAAGGGGTAAATTAGCATGAAGTTGAACTTCATGCTAATTTACCGAAAACTTTCAAACATGCACTAGTTGCATATTTGAAAGTTTTCATTTACACACACACATGTCCTTGGGTCATGTGTGTGTAAATTGCACTTACAGTTCAATTTCAGGGGTGCAGGGAGGGGTTCTTTGAACCCCCCTGCACCCTTGAAATTGCATTCACATTTTGCGAATCGCAATTTGAAATTCGCAAAACATGAATGCCTTCCCATTCATTCCTATGGGCCTTTTGGCCCATAGGAATCAATGGGAAGGGTTTTCCTTAATTGCGATTCGCAAATTGTAAATCACAATTAAGGAAAAATACCGAATCGCTATAAAATTAGCGATTTTTTGATACATAGCATTTTGCGATTTCTAAATTGCGATTCCTTATTTTTCGCAATTAAGAAATCGCAAAAAATGTTACAATGATGCATCTAGGCCAATGAGCTCTATAGGCTAACATGGTAATATTTTATTTAAGTAGAAATATTGACAGGAGTGAGCTGAAAATTTCATTTGGGGATTTAAAATATTAGTTATGATCAATCCAACATCATGTGACTAATATATCTTCTATTTCTATGAGTGGGTCTTTGTATACATTCTGATGAAAAATGGCACTCACCAGATTGAGAAAGGCTGCTCTGTCAGCCGAAACACGTCTCTCCTTTCTGCTGTGTCAGAGGAGTCAAATTACAATAAAAAAGCCCCAATCCAACCCCCCCTAAAAAAATCTCCTTTCTCCTGGGTTGGAGGAGACCCATTGCAATAAAAAAGCCCCGATCCAACTGACCTTGTGTGCATGCTCTCTTCACCTGTGAAGTAGGAGTTGTGTTCGACATTATTCAGCGTCGGCGGTTGACGCTGTCCACACACCACCAGTTGCTCTGGGTTGTCAGTTTCAACTGCAAATCGGAAGGAGCAGCATGGCAAGTGCTTTTCTGACAGCCCCCAGAGTATCCGTCGGGATAGAGGAATAGAGGAAACAGACATCACAGAAAGCGTTGGTTTTGACGCAAGTCCGCCGACTTTCAGAGTGGCGTCCCTGTCTCCCTGTGTCTCCACATGCCTCACTCAGCAGGCCAATGTACCGGACTGGGCACCATGTAAGCGATGGCTGCAGCAGTGAGGACCTGTTTGACTTATTAAATTTTATGTAGGAATCTCTCCAGACCCCGCATATGTGTGTACAGCTGCTACAGGAGTGGAAACTTCCATACCTGTACGCTGGTATTAGTTTGCCTCTAACTTGTGTTGTCTACTCACACTGAGCCTCTGTTTGGAATCAAGCTGTGAAATGTGCCATCTTCAAATGATCATTTCATTTTTTTTATTTTTTATTTTTTTATTGAATTTTATGTCAGCAGACAGACACATGATGACTCAATCATAAAAACAGAATAGATCTTCAAAGTATAGATAGATTACAACACAATTGTTCAAATTAAATGCGGCTTACAAGCATTCATCGCTATTACATTACTACATAATTTGTTTACTTTAAATTATGAGCCTATCCACATTGCAATGGATTGCCACAATTTACTCCCCTACTTTCCTTCTAATACCCTTAGTTCTGTATAGTGCCATCTCAAGATGATATGTAGAAAGCAGTTTAGTTTGCCAATTAATAAAGGTTGGTGATGCATCGTCCAGCCATTGAGAGGTGATACATGAACGGAAGATGGCCATACAGATAAATACAAATTCCTGCTCAGCGGGTGACCAATCATTCAATACATTTTCTCGACATCCGAATATCACCAATGCTGGTGATATTTGTATTGGTATGCCCAAGTTTACCGTGATAAAAACCTCTACGTCTTTAATAAATTTAAATAGTTTAAAGCAGGAGAAAAACATGTGGGGGCGTCAGCCGCATACAGACCACACCAATTACAACTAGTCCCCCTGCCAGAATTCCATTTGGCCAATTTCCCAGGTGTGTAATATAATCCAAAAATTGACATGAAATGCTGAGACTTTAAGGGTCCGTTAAAAAGAACATTAGTTGCAAGCTCAATGCTTCTTATGAGGTTAACCCCCTCCATCCCTTTGTTAATCCATTTTCGCTCAGATGCTTCTAGATCGTCCTCCATTTTAGCCATGAATAATTGATAAAGGAAGCCCATTTTAGCCCTTACTCTAAGTGCTTCCATAATCTCAATTTTATTTAATAAAATTGCCTTCTTATTTAATTTCTGTTCGCAAAAACTGCGGACCTGAAGATATTTAAAAAAATCCCTTCGAGCTAAATTAGATTCTTCTGTAGAAATTCAAATGAAACAAAATGAGTCCCCTGAAATAAATCCCTAAGGTGACAAATACCCAGATTATGCCATCTTATCATTACAAGATCATCAAAAATCTCAGGTAGCAGAGAGCAATTTTGAAGAGGGGTATAGACACTCAGATTAGGGCCTATCCATAATTTCTTTTTTGTTTTCCTCCATATTACATACGCTGCAATAACAGCCTTAAATTTAGTTTTTTTATAATAACTTGGCTCTATTATACGATTTAAGCACTGCTTTGCTTCTGATCGCAAAAGCATCTCATTAATTGAGGGGGCAGCAAAATCTGGTGTTGGATCTTCCGGCAAAATTAGCACCCCCATATGTTGCAATATAGCAATCCAATGGTATAGTTGGAAATCAGGGACCACCCAGACTCCTCTCTCTCTAGGTAAAATACACCTTTTCAAACTTGTCTAACACGGTGATAGCCCCAAAGAAACCTTGGACACATTCTCTCAATTCTAGCAAAAAAAACGGCAGGTATTAAGAATGGGATGGCAGGAATACATACAAAAATTTAGGGAAAATAAGCTTTTTTAGGATGTTACTGTGACCGAAAATTGAAAGATGTAAGTTGTTAATCCTTTCTAATGTTTTATTGGATGAGACAATAATGGGATCAAGATTTATAGAAATAATATCCTCGACCTTCGATGTGATCTTAATGCCGCAGTAAGAAGGTCATATTTTCAGGGCTGCCTATCTGTGAGTGGATCATTTGAGTTTTAGTAACATTTAGTTTGTAGCCAGAAAACTTCCCGAAGACTCCAGCATACTCAATTATACGGGGTAAAGCATCAGCCATATTTGACGTTACAGCAGCGATATTATCTGTGTACGCAAATACTTTGAAAGATCCGGTGTTTATCTGCACGGGTTTTATTATTCTGTCTCTCTCTAAAGTAGCTATAAAGGGATCAGTATATAAAGCAAACAGCAAGGGGGAACAGTGACAACCTTGTCTCGTCCCCCTTGCAATCGCAACCTCACCAGAAACATCCCCACTTACACAAATTACAGCTGATGGATGAGAATACAAAGTTTGTATAGCTGTAATAAACTCTGACGGAAATCCCTTCCAGACCAAGACTGCCCACAGGAACCGCCACAAGACCCTGTTGAATGCCTTTTTGGCATCCAACAGGGCCACGCCAACTGGAGATTTTCTACTCTATGACCAGTCCAATATAGAGACAATCCTTTTAATATGGTCAGTGGTGTCTCTGTGCTGAATAAACCCATGCTGCCTTGCTGAGACTAGCCCAGGAATCAGGTCACTCATCCTATGCGTCAGAATTTTAGAATAAATCTTACTGTCTGTATTCAGTAACAAAATTGGCCTATATGAGCCAAATTCTATTTCTTTTTTCCCTTTCTTTTTGAAAACTACAATCGTTGCTTTAGCCCATGAATCTGGTGCCTTGCCTAGGAAAGCCTGTTGACATACTTCCACCAATTCAATCTTTAATATGTTCGAAAACGAGCGATAAAATTCAAAAGGGATACAATTGGGGCCCGTAGCCTTACACTGTGCCAAACCTAAAAGTGATAATTCCACCTCGGTGCAATCCAGAGGGATAGATAATGTTGTTTTGCAGCGATCTGGCAGTGTCTCAGAAGTCAGCTCACAGAGATACTCCTTCTCATCCCCAGCGCCCATTCCAGGCCCGTTCCAAACCCGGGTTACTATATAATGTTTGGTAAAATCCTTGAAACGCCTCAAGAACACCCGCCTTAGTTTCCTGCAATGTCCCCTGTAAATCCATAATTTTTGGGATGTCATTATAAACTGCCCTCTCCCTAACCTCTTTGCCAATAATCTACCGGTATTTTCTCTAAATTCGTACGCCTCTTCTTTGTCCTTTGTTAATTTTTCGGCAATCTGATCAGCAATATTTGTATATGCAAACAATCTAGCGATAGTGAGATCCTGTGGAGCCTTTTGAACTAGAGCTGACTCCAAACCAAGGCGTGTTGAATCAGCTAAATTGCATTCAGCAATAGTAACCCATACAAAATCTTGTTGATGCTTACTCAAAACCTTCCTACGTATAAATTCTGGAGAAACTGAGGGTTTCTCCTCTAACAACTGTTTGAACGTATCCCAAACAATCTCCTGTGAGGCCGTACCTTTATTGGTAATAAAGAATTCCTGGATAATCTTACACATAAATTGATAATACTCCTTATCAGCTAATAATTTCCTATCAAACGTCCAGGGTCGTGGGCCTAATTGAAGCCCTAAGTCTAAAGCCAGCTCTAGAACCACCGGATTATGGTCAGAAACCAGTTTTGGCTGAATCGAAATATTAACTTTGGATAATGGAAAGGGGCGACCACTCGGTCCCCCCGAACGTATGGTAGGGTGCCCGGATCCCCCCGGGAAACCATTTTTGGCGGGGGGCTGTCTCGGCTGGTATGCCCGAAGCGGCGTAGCCGGGGCGCGCCTTTTCCTGCCCAAGAAGGGTTGTCCTAGACACCTACACCGTTGGTCACACCCCGTAGGCGTACCAGAGGAGGGTACACGCCCTCCCGAAGAGGAATAAAAGGAGCAACAATCCAAAGAAGCATCCTCTTGTTCCTGTGCTTGGAAGCTGCACCCTCTCGTTGCACGTGAGCCCTCAACGGAACAAGGAGCAATTTTGAGAACTTGTAATTTTTGTGTTTCTCTTCCAGGAGCCTTCTCTCCCAGCGACTTCGGACCTCCGGATCCAGGACCTCGTTGAGCAGCTAAGCAGCAAGGGTCGAGTATCTGACAACGATGCCTGGCAAGAAGGCCGGAAAGAAGGCAGGGACGGAGCAGATGCTCCGCATGCTGATGAAAGACATGGCGAGCATGAAAAAGCAGATGGCGGCAATGAATAATACGGGCAGACCGAAGAAGGTCATCGGACCAGCATTGCCGGGAGTAGTCCCCGCAGGGAGAGGTAAAAGGGCCAGGAATAGGGCAGCAGGGGGGGAGTCCCCAGTTCCCGAGTCACCCCCGGTAAGCCCAGTTAGTCCAGTCGAGGCCCCAGTACCGATCCCGGATGCAGGTCAACCGATTCCGGTGGTAGTTACGCCCACCAGCGAGGAGGAAATGCCTCCGGAGTTGGCCGCCCAGTTGGCCGCATGGCTTGGAAAGAATACCGAGGGTGCAGCGGCACCCGGAGACACGGCCAAAGAGGCTAGGTTGCTAATGAAGCAGTTGCGGCAATCGCGAGATGCTGCGAAGGCGAATCTCCCTCTTGTCCCCTCACAGATTCCCTCGGAAGAACCAGCGGCTGGCGGTGGAAAATCAGCGGGTCCAGCTATGGAGTCTGGTAAGCAGCCATTGCCAATGGCCAATGGGGGGTCTTTGCCTTCACGAAGGGAGAAAGTAGTTCAGCATATTCCTCTGGTCACGAAAGAGATGATTTGGGCTGATAAATATGTAAATATGTTTTCGCTCCTGACTGACCATCACGAGATTCAGTATGTTAAGGCTCAGAAGGAGTTGTTGCATCCGAGTGTGTGGCGCGCAAAAATGGTGGACTTCAGGGTGGATGAGACGATCTCTAATTGGGCCAAGGCCTTTGGGATGTTTACGGCTATTATGGGTGAACGTAAGCCAGAGATTATGACTGAATTAGCCTGTTATCAGATACGCATAATGGATTTCTATGAAACATATGAGGGCGATCAATGGAGGGGTTATGATAGTAAGTTTCGTAAGGCCAAGGAGCACGATTCGTCTCTGACGTGGGACTGTCTCGACTCCGTCTCTTGGCAGAAGCAGCTCCTGCCGGGCACGACAAAGTCGTCCTCGCTCGGCGAGTATGGGGCGCCTTCCCGCATCAATCGGCGGCGCCCTTTCGAACAAACCCCGCAGGTGATCACCAACCCAGGAGTGGTGGGAATGGGGGTAGAAAAGGGGTTTGCTGGAATTTTAACAGAGGCAAGTGCACGAGGCCACATGGGACATGTAAGTTCAGGCATGAGTGTGCAGGTTGCGGACATTCGTCCCACCCGGAGAGTTCGTGCAGAGCCAAGAATGGGGACTCCGGGGGTAGAGGAGGTACCAAACAGGTCTAATATCGGCCAAGGGGTACCACTACCTACCCCCGTAGATATCATGGCAATGATCCCCTGGCTAAACGAATACCCTGATCATGTCTCTGCTGGGGTGTTACGGAACGGCTTCTCGTATGGTTTCCACATCCCGGCGGGGGATTTTCGGGGGGACTCACTGTGCAGAAATCAACTGTCCGTTCAGCAGCACCCGATGGTGGTAGAAAGCAAGATTGCAAAGGAGGTTGCCCGGGGCCGGGTTGCCAGCCCATATAGGCACCCGCCAGTTCCTAATTTCATTTGTTCACCGTTGGGACTAGTCCCCAAGAAGGACCCAGGTGAGTTTAGGTTAATTCATAACTTGTCGGCTCCTAGGGGTCTTTCGGTAAACAATGCGATTGATCCAGGAGTCTGTTCGGTGCGGTACGCAGCCTTTGATGAGGCCGTCGCCATGTTGAATCGCCTGGGGCCCGGAGCGCTGATGGCTAAATCGGATATTGAGTCAGCATTCCGGTTGCTCCCGGTACATCCTCAGGATCAGCGTCTGTTAGGTTTTGTGTTTCAAGGACGCTATTACATGGATAGATGTATGCCAATGGGTTGCTCCATCTCTTGTGCTTATTTTGAGAAATTCAGCTGTTTTCTGCAATGGGCGTTCACCAGAGCTACGGGCTATACACAGGTTATGCACTACCTAGATGATTTTTTGTTCTTGGGGCCAGCCGGTGACACGAAATGTGCACAGGCTTTACTGGAATTTTGCAATCTCATGAAACGGTTCGGCGTGCCATTGGCACCGGGGAAAACGGTGGGCCCATCTTCTTCACTCGAGTTTCTTGGAATTGAGCTCGTTTCGGTGGAGGGATGCTTCCGTTTGCCCAGGGACAAAGTAATGAAATTTAGGGCCTCGCTAGAATTGTGCATTAGCAAAGAAAAGGTAACTCTCCATCAGTTGCAGCGAGCGGTGGGCCAGCTTAACTTTGCCCTCAGAGTGATACCAATGGCCCGCCCCTTTTCCCGCTCTATTGCACAAGCCATGGTCGGTCTCAAAGAAGGACACCACCGCACGAGACTGTCTGCAGAGGTTCGCCAGGATATGCGCATATGGTTGGCATTTCTGGCGGATTTCAACGGTCGAGTGGTATGGAACAAACCACCAGCATCCTCGGACGAGCTGGGTTTGTGGACCGACTCGGCAGGGAGCGTGGGATTTGGTGCCATCTTTGGTAATCGATGGTCGGCGCAAACATGGCCGACGTGGTGGCACACCAGTGGGTTAACAGGTAACATTGGGTTTCTTGAGTTGTTCCCCATTTTGGTGGCCCTGAAGGCATGGCCGGACGATTTCCGTGATCGCTCAGTGGTATTTTGGTCCGATAACATGACCGTGGTTGAATGCATAAATAACCAGGCAGCACGCTGCAAGTTCATCTTGAGATTATTAAAGGAAATTGTACTACTGTGCATGAGACTGAACGTTCAGTTTAGGGCAAGGCATGTGCCGGGTGTACTGATTGAACCAGGCGGCTGATGCACTCTCTCGTTCCCACATGCAGGCCTTCAGGGGTTATCTACCTTCTGCGGATCTAGTGGCGGCACCATTTCCCGAAGCTCTCTGGTCACTCGGTGCCCCGGATTACAGGACCTCGTGGGAGCCAGCTTAGCCCCCAGAACATGGAAAGCGTACGAAGGAGCGTTTCGTTCCTATTGTGCATTTTTGGGTCCAGCAGGAGGGGATAAGTGGGGACAGGAGGAGTATGTACTGAAGTTTTTAGTAGCACTCCACAAGGCAGGCCGATCAGCAGCGACGGCCAATAGGCACCGGGCCGCCATTGCATTCATGGCGCAGGCTTATGGCATCAAGGACCCTACATCGTCCTTTTTGGTAAAGAAGGCACTACGAGGGTGGCAACGCTTTGAGGGTCATAGAGTAGACGAGAGGCGCCCGATTGGGTTAGAAAGATTGTCCCTGTTGATGTCAGTGCTCCCCATGACATGTTCCTCCCAGTCCGAAGCAGTGCTGTTCAGGGCCGCTTTCGCATTAGCATTCCATGGGGCTATGCGGGTGAGCGAGCTGGTGGCAAGAAATAAGAAGGATGTGGGGGGAGGCCTGTGTCGGGAACACGTCCAAATCAAGGGTGATTCAATGGTAATCACAATAGCCAGGTCTAAAACCGACCAGGGTGCGATGGGGGACAGTATTGTTGTCCAGCGCATGCGAGGGTCCCCCATGTGCCCGGTGCAGTGCGTTGAGGAATACCTGGCGCAAAGGGCGGTAGCATGGGGGGGAAGCTTGCTGAGACACACTGACGCCACCCCACTGACAAGGTTTCAGTTTCAGCGGGTGTTAACTTTGGCAATCGCGGCAGCGGGCTTGGACCCGAGCGATTTTGGGACCCATTCCTTCAGGATAGGGGCTGCTACAGAGGCTACAGCCAGGGGTCAGAGTGTGGAAATGGTGAAACAATTGGGACGATGGTCCTCGAACTGTTATAAAAGGTTTGTGCGGTTGCACATGTTGTGAAGCTAATGTCATGCACTCACGCTTCTTGTCTTTTGTTTGGTTTACAGTTTCGCAAGCTTGTGAGGCGGGGCGGACTGTGCAGTCGACCCGACACCTGGGGACCAGCGGTCAAAGATCACCGGCTGAGGAAAGAGTGGTGTGGGTCGTGGGCCACTCATACGTGAGGCGTGCCGCGGACGTATTCAAAGCAGGTGACATGATTCACGCAGCTGGGGAATACGGGTCCAGGGTGACCTTCCATGGAAGGGGCGGGCTCTGTATTGACCGGTTTCAGTGTTTTGTCGAGGAACTGTTAGGGCGGACAAGGTCACCGCCGTCTATAAGCTTCTGGGGGGCAATGATTTGGTGGCGCTCGGTCGGCGAGTACTCCTCGAGCGGGTTCTATCCACTGTTAGCTGGTTAGCAAAGAGGATTCCGGGGTGCACGATAGCATGGTCACACATGATTCCAAGGAAGGTGTGGCGGGGGGCCCTCTCTGTGTCAGCTTTGAATCATTCAGTAAAGAGAGTCAATAACAAGCTGGGTAGATTGTTTCGTTCAGGACAGTTGCACTGTATTCCGCATGGATGTATCCGGGGGGATAACATGTATCTCGAAGATGGGGTTCATTTGTCCCGGGAGGGGAATGTCTTACTCATAGGAGACTTCATAGCATGGTTAAGGGGTTTGTATAGTCATGACCTTTAGTAGGAGTGTGGGGGGTCCGGATAGCCGGTCAACTATCCGGCCTGTGGCGGTAAGGTCATGATCGGTGAGCAGTAATTTCAAGATCCCTAGAGGAGGGGCGCCACCCATTATGGATGGGAGCGCCCGGGGGGAGGCGGCCATGGGCCCCTCACACGGGGAGGCGGCACCCACTAAGTATGGGGTCACCGAAGGGAAGGCGGTCATAGGCCCCTCACAGGGGAGGAGGCAGCTCGATGCCCCTCCTAGGAATTTCCCGGGGCCAGGATATCCGCGATGGCGGATGTGGTGAACAGTGTGGGGTGGGAGGGGGGTCCACGCTACCTTCTAGACACCTCACACGAGTCCTCGGACGACCATTAAGATGGCGTCGAGTTAAATAAGGGGCCCCCGCTAAAGACAAGGGAAATTGGAAGTTGGCACAGAGGTACAGTCCTCTGTGCGCCCGCCCCTCACACCGTGAGGGGGGAGTTCTGGTAGTAGGGATCTGACACCGGTTACGATCTTGCCGTTGGCCCGTAATGTTAGGATGTACAATTTTTATTTAGAAAGTATGCATTTGCAGGATGTTTAGACTCGGCTAGGAGAATCTTTGTATTAGAGATTTGTTAAGGTTAGCCAATAAACGTGACTGCAGCGAAATGTATAAATGAAAAATTGTAAATGATATGAAACTGTTATTTTAATGTTTTAATTTTGTTTCATATTTTAATAAATATGGCCGGGAGGGTAACTCCCTCCCGCCTTCCAAAAGTTCAGAACTGCGTCCGTCTTCCCATCCTTGGGGATTGTGTTGGGAGGGGGTGATAGGCATCCCGGCCATATGGAAAGGGGCGACCACTCGGTCCCCACGAACGTATGGTAGGGTGCCCGGATCCCCCCGGGAAACCATTTTGGGCGGGGCGCGTGTCTCGGCTGGTATGCCCGAAGCGGCGTAGCCGGGGCGCGCCTTTTCCCGCTCAAGAAGGGTTGTTCTAGACACCTACACCGTTGGTCACGCCCCGTAGGCGTACCAGAGGAGGGTACACGCCCTCCCGAAGAGGAATAAAAGGAGCAACAATCCAAAGAAGCATCCTCTTGTTCCTGTGCTTGGAAGCTGCACCCTCTCGTTGCACGTGAGCCCTCGACGGAACAAGGAGCAATTTTGACCCACCCACCAGCCCCTTATGGCAAAGTTAGTAGTGCAATTAAGTTGATTGGCTTTGATAGTATCTTTTTTCCAGGGTTTTGGTGTGTAATAAAGATGTCAATGTTTGAACTGCAATAAAATAATTTGCTTCATAACATTTTTTCTCATCCAGTTGAACGGAGTATCACAGTCTAATTAAATGTGTGGCATGTGTAGATAAGTGGATGACTGGTACAATGTTCAGTTTAACCGCTTTATCACTCTCTTCATTAGGTTCAAAAACGTCGTATTTATTTTGGTCGGGCGGTAAGGTCATGATCGGTGAGCAGTAATTTCAAGATCCCTAGAGGAGGGGCGCCACCCATTATGGATGGGAGCGCCCGGGGGGAGGCGGCACCCACTAAGTATGGGGTCGCCGAAGGGAAGGCGGTCATAGGCCCCTCCCAGGGGAGGAGGCGGCTCGATGCCCCTCCTAGGAATTTCCCGGGGCCAGGATATCAGCGATGGCGGATGTGGTGAACAGTATGGTGTGGGAGGGGGGTCCACGCTACCTTCTAGACACCTCGCACGAGTCCTCGGACGACCATTAGGATGGCGTCGAGTTAAATAAGGGGCCCCCGCTAAAGACAAGGGAAATTGGAAGTTGGCACAGAGGTACAGTCCTCTGTGCGCCCGCCTCTCACACCGTGAGGGGGGAGTTCTGGTAGTAGGGATCTGACACCGGTTACGATCTTGCCGTTGGCCCGTAATGTTAGGATGTACAATTTTTATTTAGAAAGTATGCATTTGCAGGATGTTTAGACTCGGCTAGGAGAATCTTTGTATTAGAGATTTGTTAAGGTTAGCCAATAAACGTGACTGCAGCGAAATGTATAAATGAAAAATTGTACATGATATGAAACTGTTATTTTAATGTTTTAATTTTGTTTCATATTTTAATAAATACGGCCGGGAGGGTAACTCCCTTCCGCCTTCCAAAAGTTCAGAACTGCGTCCGTCTTCCCATCCTTGGGGATTGTGTTGGGAGGGGGTGATAGGCATCCCGGCCATATAGAGCTGAAGCAATAAAAAATATTCTAAGCGAACACATTTGGAATGTGGAGCGGAAAAAAAGGTAAAACCAGGGTTCTCAGGGAGCAATACATTCCAGACATCATGCAAGCCATGTTCTATCATTAAATCCCGTAATGCAGAATACATTAACTTCTTTCTGCCCGTATAAACACGGGTTGATCGGACATTGAAACCAGCAGCAATATTTATATTGAAATCACCGCACATTATGACAGGTTGTGGCCATTGGGCTAATAAAATCCATTAATTCGGCATCATCCAGATTAGGACCATAGATATTACATAGGGTAAATGTCTGTTGCCCAAGCTTAATCTCTCCAATAGCCCAGCGACCCCATCTGTCTGCTGCTGCCTTAATACAGCTGCCTACTCCTTGTTTTATCAATATAGCTACCCCTCTTTTCACACTCATTTGTTTAGAACATACTGCCAGCTCCATACCCAAATTATTCAAATATCCCCTATTAGCCAAGGCAACATGGGTCTCTTGTAAACATAATATGTCGAAATGTAATATTTGCACAATTTTCGCCAATACCTGCCGTTTTTTAAAATCGTTGAGGCCACATATATTCAACGTACAGATTTTAATTTTCCTACCCATTATCATCAAAAAACAACTCAACCAATTCACATATGGCTACCTCCGCCGATAGGACTACGAAACTCTCAGGATATACATTGCTCCTCCATGCATCATTTACAACCAAATGCTTTTGTTCTGCTGCTGACTTTTCACCCACCCACCACCTACCCACCAATCCCAACCCCTCCCCCCCCACTCCCACCCTTCGCAACCACCCTCCCCTCCCTAGCTCCCTACCCAACACATGAGGCCCAGGGACCATCAGTCCCTGTACAATATGGAATGCCATGTCCCCCACTCTGGGTCTCTCCAAAAAGAGAAATATGAAGATAAATTTAAACACCATAAAGGGCGGAAAAAGAACCAACAGAAAGAAAAAGACAAACCCAGCAATAAACTATTTCAACACTTTCCCCACCCCTTGCTCTATTTTATACCCTCAAGATATTCTTTGGCCTTAACTTCAGACAGAAAGAATTTTGTTTGCCCCTTAAACATGACTTTGAGTTTAGCCGGGTTCTGTAGATACACCACTGCCCCTTTTTGTTGAAATTCGGGTATCAATTGACGCAAATGCCATCGTTTAGAGACAGTGGCCTGACAAAAGTCTGGTCTAACAAAAAAGCTACAGTCCTTAGCCTGTGCTTTCTTATCAGGTCGTGCTCGCAAAAAAATGTCTTCCTGAGCTAGGAAATTATTAAAGCACACTAGAATTGCCCTTGGAAGGTCCTCTTCTCCTAAACGTGGCTGTTTCTTTTTAAAAGGGAAACAATGCGCCCTTTGGATTTCCCTCGACCAATCCCATATTGTCAACTCAGGAAAAGCTTCTTGCAATAGTTCAGCTACAAACTTCCGTATATCAGAACCCTCCTTGTTTTCAGGTACCCCCAGAAAACGTAAATTATTTCTTCAAGTATGATTTTCCAACTCCGATAATTTATGACTGAGATCATCCCGATGGGCTTTAACTAGCTCTAGCTCTGACTTCTGGGCAGCAGCCTCATCTTCCAGTACCGAGATTCTGACCTCAGTTTCCGTGACTCTATCAGCTGTTTCAGCACATGTTTTAATTGCCGGTCGAAGAGCATTCTTGAATTTGCAACAGGTAGCTTGGGTGCGTAAATTCTCTGCTTTACTCCCTGCTCTATGACTCATCATTGTGTCATAGATAGTGGCCAAAGTGATCTCCTGGGGGGTAGATTTTTCCTTGTCCAAAGCCACTATATCCGTACCGGGTATACCCCCATCCTTATCCAATTCT
The DNA here is from genome assembly GCF_964263255.1 of Lissotriton vulgaris. Lineage (NCBI taxonomy): Eukaryota > Metazoa > Chordata > Amphibia > Caudata > Salamandridae > Lissotriton > Lissotriton vulgaris. The sequence continues at coordinate 496,749 of NW_028241537.1, forward strand.
ATTGCCCCATCAGCTCCGATACCCTGTAACTGTAGCGCTCTCTTCTTAAGTTTCTTGACCGTTGCAATGCTAGGACTTGCCACAGCCACCATCTTGCCTCCCTGCTCCCCAAATGATGATTTCAAATGACATTTTCTCACATGAGATCAGACCTGTTTGAGGGTCACTTTGAGCATTATTGTATTTCATCAATTTTGCATATAGTCATGACGATGCATTATGGGACTAGTAGTCACTGCCTGCTTGAATTTACTTTTTTCATGTTGTCAATACAAACCAATAAGTTCAATAGTATGTGTATTTAGTTCCACATATGCACTGTAAGTTATGTATTTAAACAAAAGCTAAGTTTACTTGTTTGAGCTCAGTTTTAGGGAGGAGTAACTCAGTGTTATAGGTTAACAGAAGTGAGGCTTTACTTACTGAGTCTTGAGGCGAGTCTGCATGTTATCTACAAATAGAGATGAGTTTCATTAAGATTCCTGTCAGATAGGTATTTAAGCAGCATCATTCATTAATTTTCTCATTTATTTTGGAAGTGCTACCTGAGGGGTTTGCGCTATATTTATATATTTTTTTCAGACGCTAAGGCACACCAATAGTGCGGGTTCCCAACATAATGAAGAGATGAATTTACATTTCTGTGCTATGGTACATTTTAGATATTGTATATATGTTTTTATTGGATTGCTCATGCATATAATAGGTACATCTAAATGCACTATGCGTTCTTTTTATATATATTTATTTTTGCAATTTACACTATGTATTTATAAATTGGTTGTATTGAACTTTTAATGGATTTTCGAGCATTCATTATTTCACATCAGGTGACTAATATTTCTTCTACGTCTTTGAGTAGGTATTAGTATATGTGCTAATGAAAAATGGCACTTACCAGATTGAGAAAGGCTGCCGTGTCAGACGAAACATGTATCTCCTTTCTACTGGGTCGGAGAAGACCCATTACAAAAAAAGCCCTAATCCAACAGTCCTTGTGTGCGTGTTCACCTGTGAAGTAGGAGTTGTGTTAAAAAAAAAGTAAAATATATATATATATATATATATATATATATGCAGCTCAGCCTCAGATTTGTAATCTCCAAAGAACTGCACTCGTGGAAACCAAAGGGTTGCAGTGCTCACACCAGTTTAATCACACTCGTAAACAGACAGACGCGTTTCAGCAGTACGCCTTCCTCAGTGTCAGTTACACTGCGAGGACCTGCCGGGGATATAGCGTCCATGCCAACAACGACATGGTAGATGGACTACATCGTTCTAACGGGCGCGCCATCTTGGAACATGCAAATACAGTTCACAATAGGGTGTATTTTGCCACACAGGGGAAACAGAGTAAATCAAGCCGTGCAGTTCTTTGGAGATTACAAATCTGAGGCTGAGCTGCATACTTTGCGGGTACCCATTACCGCAAACTGCACCCGCCCGCGAGTGCCCCGACTACATAGTGGGACAAGGAGCGCCATTTACGGACGGGCACCGCTGCAACCTGAAACGCGTAACAGGGGAATAACGCAAACCGGAGGATTGAAGCGGACCGCGAGAGAACGGGAGGACGACGCGGGACACGCAGAATCACGGTGAGAGCGCGAGCCCGGATCTATACGGGCATCAGAGGCAGCAGCAGGGCGTCAGTGGCTTAACCAAACCAGTGCTCACACCCCTCACACTGTTTACAGTACAATCCATGAGAGGACATGTACTGTGAGGACACGCGCAGAGATGCTGCGAGAGGGATGTTCAAGAAGCAAGAGACACTAACAGCAAGCTCCAGTGTGGGTGCAGCCCCCCAGCCACCTAAAACTAAACTTAATGAATTGCTGTCAAAACTTGAGAGACTACACGAGAGGGAAATTCGGAAGTGGTGGGAGGCCACCAGCCTCCAGAGCTACATAGATGACAAAAGGGTACCGAGGGGCTTAAGAGTGTATACGATCCCGTCCTATGAGAACCCGGACCCTCAGCTCCTAACAGATTGGGCAGAACATACCGCACATTATTGCGAAGGGACCCTGGCAATACTTGTGAAGTACGCGTGGAGTGACCGCGAGAAAACTCTGGCGGAGATAGAAGCGCTAGAACAAGAACTGCTAAAAGAGGAGAAACCCGAGAAATTAGCAACGTTCAAAGATCAACTTAAAATTCGTCTGAATAAATACGAAGAAAAGATAAAGACTCGTAAACAAGAAAAATACATAAGAGACGAAAACGACTACCTATCGGGGAGGATCCTAACCTTTGCTAAAAAGTACGACGCCCCAAGGAAAGAGGTTGATCGCAAAAGAGCCCAAGGTACACTATCTCAACTGGACACGTCGGAGTCAGAAGTGACCGACAGTGAGGCTGTGGAGGAACAAAGGAAGAGAACGACAACTGGGAGACAAAGAGGAGGTCAAACACCACTCCCTCCTCCTTTTCACAACGAGTGCACGGTAATCCGCCAGTCATGGTTACGGGGCGGCAAGAACAAACCGCCAGAAACCGCGGCAGGAGAAGAACAAGAAGAGCCGGAGGCGGGAGGAAGAGGAAGGGCACAAAGATGGAGGAACAAGCGAAAACCGAACAAAAAGTGAACATGAATCACGCAGACGACCTCACTGTGGTTAACCTAACAGACAGAAGGTTAACTGAAGTAGAACATAACCTACTGAGCAGAGGCTTAAGCTTTTGTCCTACCAACAAGAGTGAATATACGCAGATGAGGATCGATCTACATGCTTTCGTGAGAAAACTCAAGTTACATAAATACCATAAAATCAGAATCAGTACAAAGGGACCGAAACTTGTACAGAAAAGACTAACAGCCACTGATATCCTATCCTGCGAAGATTTGAGAGGGATAGAGACTCTTGAAAATCTAAGACTGGAAAGAGAAACACAACCATCACAGGAGGACACCATGATTAACAGAGCTCTCGCAAATGAAATAGATCAGGAGAGAGAGGAAAGCAACATGAAGCCAATGTCCACGTTCTGCCCGATAATGCCCTGGGACGCGATAGACGCTTTTTCAGAGACAGTTTTAAAAGATCTAATAACCCTAAGAGGTAAACGGGAGACGTCGACCAGGAGAGAGAACATCAGCCCACAAGAAAGGGAGGCTTTACATATCCTGGAGAAAGAGGAGAACATAATAATTAAGCCCTCGGATAAGGGGGGAAATGTTGTCCTTTTAAAACGGGAATATTACCAGAAGGAGGCACTACGACAACTATCAGATGTGCAATACTATCGGCAAACAGACGACAAACACTACAAAGAGGGCATTAGGAGGTATGATGATCTAGTTAACAAATGGTACAAAAAATCCATGCTGGGAAGTGACGAAAACCTGTATCTAAGAAGCAATAATCCCACGATCCCAACCTTCTATCATTTACCTAAGCTTCATAAAAACGCAAAGGAGCCCCCGGGAAGGCCGATAGTATCATCCATAAATGGACTAACTGAAAATATGTCAAAATTCATTGACAACTACCTATTCCCTTTGGTAACTAAACTCAAATCTCACGTTAAGGACACTAAAGACTTCCTCACGAAAATCTCTGAAATAACATGGGATCCAACATACCTGATGATTGTGCTTGACATAACTAGCCTATATACCAACATCAGACATGATTTAGGCTTAACAGCAGTGGAACACTTTCTGAACAAGAGACCTGCCAGATTCGCTCTGCACAATCGTATGTTGCTGGAATTCATTGAATTCTGTTTAACTAGCAACATCTTCCTGTTCAACGATCAGCTATACACACAGGTCTCTGGGACCGCGATGGGCACCTGCTTCGCTCCCAGCTACGCGAACCTGTTCGTCGGCTGGTGGGAGGAGCGGGTGCCCATGGTCCTTCAGACTGAAGAACAAGGAACAGAGAAAGTAATACAGTGGTTTAGGTACATCGATGACCTCTTCATCGTGTGGCAAGGGACGATGGAGGGGGCACAGCAATATATAAGAATGCTGAACGACAACAACTGCAATCTACACTTCTCAGGATCCATCAGTACAACAACAGCTGAATACTTGGACCTGAGAGTGGAAATTGAAAATAACCAGCTACATACATCACTGTATCGCAAAGCGACGGCAGGCAACTCCATCCTGCGGGCCGACAGCAACCATCCGAAGAGGCTGATACAAAGTATCCCGTACGGGGAACTTCTCAGGATGAGAAGAAACAGCAGCAGAGAGAAGGACTTTGAAACAGCAGCGGCAGGTTGCATAGAAAGGTTCACAAGGAGAGGATACGATCCGGACTCTTTGAATAGAACCCTGAAGAAAGTAAGAAAAATAAAAAGGGAAGATCTCCTAAAACCAAAAGTACCAAATGAACAAACCAAAGACGAGGGCAAATTTCGTTTGATCACACCATATACCAGTGATTCTATGGGACTGAGAAGAATTATGCAAAAAAACTGGCACATTCTAGAGACAGACCCGATCCTGAGAGATGAAATTCCAACAAAACCCTTGATCACATATCGCAAAGCAAGATCATTAAGAGACTCCCTTGTGAGAAGCCACTTCAAGAATGTGACCCCAAGAACAGGTAAAATTGCAGAGATGGGTGGATTTTTTCCTTGCGGAAAATGCAAGGCCTGCGCGGGATGCAAGAGAGTGCGAAACTATGACATCCCGGGAGCAAACATCACGAAATCCATCAAGAAATTCCTGACCTGTAGCACTAATTATGCGGTCTATTGCCTCATCTGCCCTTGCGGATTGAGATATATTGGGAGTACGATCCACCAATTGAAAATCAGGGTACTCGAGCACCAAAGGGCAATAGACAAGGCAGATCCGGCATATCCAGTCGCAAGACATTTTGACTTGGTTCACCAAAGGGACAGGACCAAACTGCGGTACTTTGGCATAGATTTTGTAGCTGAAAACCCAAGGGAAGGAGACAGGCAAAAAACTCTGAGACGCCTGGAATCAAGGTACATAATCGACCTCATGACCAAAAGTCCAGGCGGGCTGAACCATGGGGAAGAACTGGCAGTTCATCTAGGGAAATAAGCAATATGAGGTTTTCCTGAAATTTCTTCATGAACTGATGCACAGCAATATGAACATTAATAGCAATGTAATTTACGGATGCATTAATTGCTCATTATAGTTCAATAAGCTTATTGGTGGGTTAAGGACATATGGGGACACTGTACATATGAATCACTGGAGCACCTGCCAATTCATGGCAAGATGGACTGGGGAATTACTTAGAGGGTTCTTATATTAAAGTACCCCACATCACCCCGGATGTGGATACACGGGGTTCTATGCCGATCCACGGCTTGATTTACTCTGTTTCCCCTGTGTGGCAAAATACACCCTATTGTGAACTGTATTTGCATGTTCCAAGATGGCGCGCCCGTTAGAACGATGTAGTCCATCTACCATGTCGTTGTTGGCATGGACGCTATATCCCCGGCAGGTCCTCGCAGTGTAACTGACACTGAGGAAGGCGTACTGCTGAAACGCGTCTGTCTGTTTACGAGTGTGATTAAACTGGTGTGAGCACTGCAACCCTTTGGTTTCCACGAGTGCAGTTCTTTGGAGATTACAAATCTGAGGCTGAGCTGCATACTTTGCGGGTACCCATTACCGCAAACTGCACCCGCCCGCGAGTGCCCCGACTACATAGTGGGACAAGGAGCGCCATATATATATATATATATATATATATTCACTGAAAAAATCATAGGTTTCACATTTGTTATAGTTAGGAATTAGCATTTAAAAAACCTTTGAAATTCACTGAAAAAACCATAGGTTTCACACCAGTTATAGTTAGCTGAACATTTTACTCATACAAAACCATTGAAATTCCCACGTTATAGTTAGTTGGACTCACTATAACTCGCGCGCCCGCAATCCACTGCTGATGATGTCACATATTACATTATTCATGACATGGTCAGTGACATCACTGATGACATCTTAAATGACATCACTGATGACATCATCTATGTGATAATATGATGCACTTCCTCACACCCTAATCTAACCTTTGATACATCCAGTGTTGAATACAGACTACCATTCCTGAAACCATTGGCACACCAATATTAGTTACTACATACACACTCACTGATCCCTAAGTCTACACACACACCAACTCATTCACCCATACAATCACTCATACATACAGTCACTCATCAATACAACACTATCATATGCACTCATACACCTATACCGACACTGCCACACTGCCACTCATCCATGGAGTAACTCACAAACCTATGTAGTCATGCAAAGAATCAATCACACTCCCATTTCCTCATCTATACAGTTATAAACACATAACCTTACTTTTTCAAACATATACTAACACATACTTACTCTCTTTTATAATCACTGATACAAGTACACATTGATCCATACAGTCACTTATGCAATCACAGAGTCTCATGTATAGTCATTGATATATGCCAACTCTCACATGCCCTGTGTTTTACATATGTACTTACTTGGACATGTAGCACTGAGATATCCATTCACTTACCAACACATCCATGCACACAGTCAACCGTCCATACAGCTATTTCCACATGCACTCTTACTGAATGCATGCATTAGTGACTAAACTGTGTGAATGTCTGTATCAGTGTGTCTGTTGTTCTGTAAGCTAGTACATGGCTTAGACAGTAGCTACATTAAAGTTTGTATGGGTTATTGATTGTTTGCCTTAGTTTTTGTAGCGATGTTTGTGTGTGTGGGTGGGTTGGAGGTGTGTGACTCTCTGCATAGATGTGTGTCTAGTGTGTATGGGTGTGTTTGTCAGAGAATGGAGCTCTCAGTGGTACATGTAAGTAGCTACATATGTAAAAGGCAGTTTATATGAGTGATGTATATAAATAACCACATGTGACAGTGAGCGATTACGAGAGCGGCTGTATAAATGAGTGTGTACTTGTATCACCGATTATCTAAGAGAGTAAGTATGCACTACTATCTGTATCAATTAGTGAGGTGGCGTATGTATAACTGTATAGGTGAGTAAATGGGAGTGTCATTGATTCTTTACATGACTATCTAGGTCTGTGAGTAACTCCATGGATGACTGGCGGTATGTGACTGTCTGAATAGGTGTATGAGTGCATATGATAGTGTTGTATTGAGGAGTGACTGCATGTATAAGTGATTGTATGGGTGACTGTGTGAATGTGTGTGTGTAGAACTAAGAATCATTGAGTGAGTATGTACTAACTGGTATTGGTGTGTCCATGGTTTCAAAAATGGTACTCTGTATTTTAGAATGGGTGTTTCATAGGTTATAGTAGGGTCTGAGGAGGTGCATCAGATTATCACGTGGATGATGTCATCAGTGATGTCATCAGTGATGTCATTTGAGAGGTCATCAGTGATGTTATCAGTGATGTCACTGATCATGCCATTAATGATGTAATATGTGATGTCATGAGCATTGCATTGCGGGGCGCGAGTTATAGTTAGCTAAACTAACTACAACATTGGAATTTCTATGGTTTTGTACGAGTAAAATGTCCAGCTAACTATAACACCCCTGAAACCTATGTTTTTTTCAGTAAATTTCTAAGGTTTTTTACATGCTAATTCCTAACTATAACGGGTCTGAAACCTATGTTTTTTCAGTGAATTTCAAATGGTTTTTAAATCCTAATTTCTAACTACAATGTCCCTATAACCTATAATGTGTTTTAAGTAAATTTTAAAAACATGTGTATACTTTTTGTAGTATAACTCATAAATATGTCTCCTGTTTTTAGGGTATTTTTTGGGAGGCATTTCCGTCTGTTTTGATCCATTTTCTTTTTAATAATTGTATCTATATTTACCCATATATACTTTGGGTTTTGTGAAAAAATTAATCTGAAATGAGTATACTTTCACATTTATTTGTCTGATAAATATGCACTCATGCCTGAAGGACTGACCGTTTTCAGTCATATATACATTCTTAGATGATAAACTATACACAACCTTGATATTAAAATGTGCATGTTTTCTGATACAAGCATATATATTGCTCTTTAAGGCTCTGTACTAAAATTCTGTTATTGCTTTAACCGTTTTATTATTTTTAGAACAACACACCTATTGGCCTGGTACTCATCATTCACAGCATTTAGAATCGCTCAAAAAATAACCCAATTTCCGTTTTTATAAACATTTTAAAATAAATACAGAGAGGAAAATAAATACTTTTCTGTCGGTCACAACCTCCCAGGAACTCTGCAACAAACTCAGCGCCTACTTCCACCTGAAGATCAAGGCCCTTTATGACAATTTCCGCGAGCCAAAAGAAATCATCACCACATCACCCACCACCGCATAGAAACCGATCCTCTCCTCCTGGGCAACCGCGTCCATCAAACTCATCTCCTCTACCATGGAGAAGACGCACCCAGGAGTCCCAACGGATCCCTGCCCCCTCACATCTTTCATAGGGCTGCCACAGTCATCCCACCCAAACTGGGACGAACAATCAGTTCCTCCCTATTATAAGGCATAGGTCAAACCCCTTCTCAAGAAAATATCGTCCGACTCAACTGACCTGAGAACTACTGGCCCTTCCCTCTCCCCCCTTTGCAGCCAAAGTAACTGAAAGACTCATAAAAGCCCAGCTGACTGCCTTCATCGAAGAAAACTCCATCCTAGACGCATCCAAGTCTGGCTTCCGCAGTAACCACAGCACCAAGACCGTCCTCCTCGTCCCCACTGACGACATCTGCATGCTGCCCTACCAGGGACACACTGCAGCCCTCATCCTCCTAGACCTCTCCACAGCCTTTGGCACAGTCTCACATCGCACGCTGGCTGCCAGACTCCACAATGCAGGAATACAGGGGTCCGCCCTCGACTTGATACAATCCTTCCTCTCCGGCAGAACCCAGAGGATCAGACTACCTCCTTCCTCTCTGACCCCACTTACATCATCTGCGGAGTACCTCAGGGATCTTCACTAAGCCCGACGCTCTTCTTCATCTACATGGCCCCCATCGCCGCCATTGTCAGACAACAAGGGCTCAGTATCGTTTCCTAAGCCGACGACACACAGCTCATCCTCTCCCTCACCAAGAACCCAGAAATCACCAGACTCAGCTTCCAGGAAGGAATGAGAAATTTAGCTGCCTGGATGACGGACAGCTGCCTAAAGATCATCTCCGAGAAGACCGAGGTCCTCATCCTCAGACCATGCACCAATGCCTGGGACAACACCTGGTGGCCCTCCACCCTCGGGAGCCCACCCACCCCTACAGACCATGCCTGGAACCTCTGCATAATCCATGACTCCTCCCTCTCCAAGAACCACCAGATCAACGCCGTCGCATCCACCAGCTTCAACTGCCTCCTCGTTGTTTTGAATGTATCTAGGACCCTAATTAAGACATTCCCAATGTATGCCCTTATGTGGTTATAACAAATCATATCCATATAAAGGCATGAGAATCATATCCATATTAAGTCATAGCCAATGCAGTCCAAATACGGCAAGGCTACTCCCATAGACTCCGAGAAAGCACAACGCGTTCTTAAACAAACCAAGCCTCCAGAAGCCCGGGAATTCCCCCTGCTTCTATTTTGATTTGTCCTAGAACTCCTGGAGTCCTGAAAGAACTGCCAGTTCTTAGTGACATCTTATGTACAACCTTACGTCAAACTCGGCACCTTCCAGATATAAATATACCAACATTTGCCTTAAGCAACACAAAGTGGTTTGGAGCAGATCAGCTATCTACTTGCCCGACGCCCTGCTAATGCGAGTGCCGAAGGAAGCCGACCCTCCATGCTGATGCACTGAGAGAGACGCTGTCTTTTCTCCTGCCGAGAAAATCCAGCTCCAGTGTTTCCCTGACCCCCTCGCGGGTTGCTGGGAGATCGAGTCCTGAGAGAAAGATACAAGACCTCCTTCATTCTATACCCAAGGTACGGAGCTGATTAGACCCATAGAGAATTCTTGATTCAGATTCAGATTCTTGGCAAAAACTGTAACTCATCTACTCCTTCCCATATACTAGGCTTAGGTTAGGTACACCGGGGTAGGCGTATCTTGGAAACGCCAGTTGAGTACGTTTAGTCATTATTTTATCATTGTATGTATTTTATCCATTTTAAGTATCTTATGGCTTAGAAACCATATAAATGCTTTTACAGTATTATTTCATAATACTCCTTTTACTGTACTCACTTTACTTTATGACAAGTATTGCAATTGTGGCAATTCATTTTTCTTGCATGAGAAATAAGACTGCTCAATAAATAACCCTTTTATTGAAAATGCCCGTCTCTCTATTTCTCTGCATTTCTGGTGAAACGAAGCATGCACAATTGACTGAGTAAAATAGCTATCTATTGTTTCCGCAACTCTGGAGATATACTCCTTATTCTGGAGGGAGAAAAGTTATCATGTTTATGACGTTGTCAGAAGCTAAACCCTTCTTGTCTATTCAGGAAAGCGAAACACCTTCTTGTTTACTCAAGAAAGTTTCTAGTGACCTCTAAGCTAGCTGGCACACACAATTAAGTCTAACATATCCAATAAAGACCTAGTAGACCTCAGTACTACGTCAAAACTATAGTTTATGTTATTCCAATGCGCAGAGCCTATTGGGAATATAGGAACTACACTACATGGCGCCCAACGTTTGGTAAGGCGATAATTTAACGCTAGATACTAGAGTAATTCAGTTGTGCTTTTCACACAGACCTCTTTTTTCCGTAAAAACTCCGATAGATGTCTGGAGTGGGTAAAAAGGTTAATATCCGCCAAAACATAGTAGGAAGAGATTCCTATGTATTAGTTTTGGTTTAGTCAACGTTGAAGGATACAGTGTTCCAAAATATTGTGAAACCTAATCTCTGCAAACTTTCATTAAACAATGTCAACCAACGGCGACAACAACAAAACCGGAGGAGCTCCAGTAGATGCAAGTCAACCGGGTTTTGACATTACTGGGTTTAATGAAAATGACCTGGATGCGAAAAACATCCCGGTAAACGTAAGGAAAACCTTAACTATAAAACTTATGGAGTATCATCAAGAGGTGGTACAGTCATATTTGTTGTCGAAGCACATGAATATCGGCAGACAGAGGTATTCTATTCACGGATAACTTTTCCAGCAGCAAATGCTGTAACACACGAGTTCCACTACTACAAAGCAGGGGAACCTCCTGAGGAATACGTTCCTTTTGAGGAAGTTGAAATTCCGCTAACTTACCGGGAGCATGAGCTCTGGTTTAATGGCGCCCTAAAACATCAAAATCACATTACCAGGCTTGGTCCACTAGGTAGACCAGGAGCCACATGGCCGGTTCAAGCCAGCTATACACCACATCCTGACACTGAAAAAATGTTGAGCGAAGAACTTTTAGTTCAGATAAAAGAATTATAGACAATTAGTTCAATTGACAATTGACTGTACAACCTACCGCCAGAAATGAAAAGAAACAGATATAGCAGACCAACCTTTTGAACTTGCCAGAACAATTGAAAAATCCTATGAAGAATTAGGTAGAGATAGTTTGGGTGGGAAACCACTAAAACCACAACTAACTGAAAATCCTGAAAAGACTTTCATTAAAAATAATCTCAATTCGCAAAAGAAGAAGGGGGAGGGTAATAAGCAAACCACTCCCAGAGAAAAACATTTCAGACCAGAGGAAGGTCTCCCCAACGAGAAGAAAGATCTCCAGAAAGGGGGGGGCACGTGCCCACAATGGGAGCCCTCTGAAAAAAGATGTAACCTTAGAAATAGGGATAATTTGAGAAAACCTGACAGATATCAAGATATTGATACACGTCCCTCTCGATCTTTTCAGACTTCCTCACAGAAATCGGAAAGAAGAGGACGGTCAGAACATAAAGAAGAGCGCGTCAAGTCTGAAGACAAAGAACCTGCTCATCAGAGTAAAAAATTACAATTTCCCAAAAAGAAGGTAGCCAGTATTAACGTAGAACATGCATAGGATCCTGAAGGCACAACTCAAGAACGGAGAGTGGGCCCAAACAATGCTAGACAGCGCAGCAGAAGTGACCATAGCTCGCAAGATCCTGATGAACCTTCTGGAGACAGTGGACACGAATGAATACATTCAAGTGGAAACTGCAGACACCAGAGTTAGCGTGCCCCATAAACTATATGAAATAACATTAGGTATAGAGGGGGACAAAACTAGGAAAATAAAAGGTCTCTTCTGGGGGAACCTACCTAAAGGCTATGATATCCATCTAGCAGAGAAAGACTGGCCACCAGAGTTTGTTAGGGAGTGCCCACATGGCAAAGAAATGATTATGCCTGCCTTCTCAAATCACATTCCAATTCATAAAAAATACACATATGCAAGAAAATAGGCAGTGGCCCAAGCCCCTGCATTATAAAAAAATCACATAGGATGGGATGAGGATTCTCCTCGCCATAAAATCCAGTTAAAAAATAAACCTACTGCACAGAGGCAGTATTCTGTTAAGCAAGAAGCTAAAAAACAAGTCAGGAAGATCTTAGATCAACTTGAGTACCAGGGGGTGATTAAAACATGCACCTCACAAACGAACAATCCTTTGTTTCCTGTCTCCAAGCCAGACGATTCATATCGTCTAGTTTTGGACTACAGACACCTAAACTCTTGTTGCACAACATTTGCAGTACAAAACTCACACAGTGCAGCACTAATGAATAATATCGTGGGCAAAAAATATAAAACAACATTAGACATTTCAAATGTTTTTTTCAGTCAAAACATTGCACCAGAAAGCAGGTATTTGACCGCATTCGCCAGCATGGGATGCCCAAAAGGAATTTTGTCATCTCCCACAGGGAGTCAAGAATAGCCCAGGATTATTTTCAGCCAGGGTAACAGAGTTACTACAATTATATGATGATGAAGCATTATCTTATGTCGATGACATCTATCTTACAGACAATGACCTGGAGACACACTTGAAAATAGTGAACACCATAATACTTGGGTTCGCATCTGAAGGGTACAAATTTAACTTTAAAAAGTCACGAATTGCCCACCAGACTGTCCTATTTTTCGGATATGAATTATCAAGTGAAGGCAAAAACCTAGGCGACAGCTTCTTAGAGAAGTGTGCAGTACTCCAAGCTCCAAAAACGCTGAAAAACTTACAATCAATTCTAGGCTTCCTGAACTTCGGAAGTACTTACATTCTAAATTATGCAGAGAGGGTTAAACCACTCTACGAACTAAGAAAACCTGATTTCAAATCAATTATTTGGACTCAGAAACACACAGAAATCTTACGATCATTACAAACAGACATGTTAACGAAAACAAAACTGCAAACACGCGCAAACGAATGTAACCTTTTAATCCGAGTCATCCCAGGAAGATGCAGATTTACATACCTGACCTCTAATGAGAGAGAAACTGTACAAATAGCTTACAAATCACACTTGTACACACAAACTGAAATGAAATTCAGTTCCACTGAAAAAATTCTAACTGTGGTACAAACTGATGTAGCAAAAGAAAGAGCCCTGCCACAAGTTAAACGCATAATAATCGTTACACCGATACCTGCACTAGAAGCAATAACAAGAGCAAGCATTCCGAATGCTAAAGCATTACATCCGAAATGGAAACAATGGGTTAATTCTCTTGCTGCATCAGACGTAGTTCACGAATTTGATCCTAACTTAAAAACACAAGAATTTCTCCAATATGAATACGAATATCCTCTGCCAACTAAAATTCTACCTCTGGAACAGTACACCTGTGTAATCAACGCAGATAGATTTGCACAACACTACGTTGTGGATAAAAAAGTTTACAATTCAGCGTGTGCGGTTGTTAAAGGTCGCTGGTGTTTAGGTAAATTCAGACCAATGGTCACTAAAACTGAATCAATCGGAAACTGTACAGCTCAGCGAGCTGAATTACGAACTTTGAAGATGGCGCTTGAAAATACAGATCGCAAATTCCCCACACTAATAGTGTGTGATTCACATTACTGCGTCGAATCGTACAATAATTCCATGCTGACCTGGATTGAAAATGGTTACTAAGATGAAAGAGGTGGCACAATAAAACATAAAAAACTATGGGAACAGGTAGTTCTTTTTCAGAAAGAACTACAAAAGACACGTGATACATACGCAGAGTCTTCAACGTGATGGCGTTCACGTTGCAGGGAATTCATTGGCTAACAGAGCCACGGCGGCAGCTGGTCAACCGGCTTCCGTAGCTACAAAAAAGTGTTCTAAAAAACACATAGATGGAGAAACGCTACTAGCAGTAATACCCTCAATGGGAGGCAATTATGAGGCGTTACATCTAAACTGTCCACTTGAAAATACATACATGATTGATGCGAACTCTGTTCCGTTTGCTCAAATCCCTGGAGTGGGGGATAGAGTAATTCCAAACACGCACGGGAGGGCTTACTTGATTCAAGAAGCACACATGGGAATGGGTCTGAGGCACCAAGAGATCCTGAAATCTCTAATAGAATTGCAATCAAAATACTGGTGGCCGGGAATGAGCGTGCAAGTTTACAACTTTGCAATGTATTGTCAAGACTGCAATAGAGATCCTAGTTATGAACCTGACCAGATATCAGACAAATGCGATCCCATAAATATTAAGACGAGATTAATTTTGATGTGGCCTCAGCGCTCGGCTGACGCCAGAACTGTTATGGAAGATTTGCGAGTCTTTATTGGCACATACGCAATTGGCAGGCTACATTCTGACCAGGGTACTGTATTTAGCTCTTGAGCTTACAAGGAGGCCATGGCCAGCATGGGCATTGCATTGCAGTACTTTAGTCCATTCCATCCTGAGGGAAATGCGATAGTAGAGAGAAAAAACCGTGACATAAAGCAATCTATAACAGCGAGGGTATTAGGTTCGGGTGATGGGTGGGTCAAACATCTAATAAATGTCCAACGTAGTCTTAACAATCTGCCAAGAAATTCTCTGGGTGGAATCACTCCGTATGAACTTTTGTTTGGTACAAGAATGATAATCGAAGACCTTGATTGTCAGACTTCACTGGTGGAACAAAAAGCTTTCGATATCAAAGTTCATTTGGCTGTTTTACAGGACTTGAATGAAACAAGAAGAAGCCTAAGTAACACAAAGCTAAAGCCAACGGCCACTGAAGAGAAACCACCTGTCCCAGCAAGACCTGTCTGGATTCCAAAGATTGGGGATCTGGTCAGAGAAAAGATCGCGGTGAACAAGGAATTTGGGCCTTCTTACAGAAAAGCAGTACCTGTCTTAGCTATCAGCGGAACAAGATCAGTAGAACTACTGCCCCTTGCTGGTAAAAAGGAGAACCGAGTTGTATCAATCGACCTGGTAAAACCACAACCATGTGGCCAATAATAAGTAGTAGGCCCAGTGGACTCCCAAGATGTAGCAGAAGACCAAACCTTGCTACAATCCAAGAGGTTCAAACTCAGAGAGTAATCACATTTGATAAACCTGCAGTGAATAAAAAAGGACTATGCAACAAAGCCATGGAACTTGTGCCTCTTGAAACCCAAATTGCAACAGTTCGTCAAGAAACACCTGTCTACAATGATGTAGCCTCTGACTATACTAATATGACAAAGGAAGAAGCAAATACAAAGATTAATGAAAATCCGGAAGCAATTCCAACAATTGACAGAAATGCATCTGGATACTTTATCAACTTCGATGACTTTTCTGATGATCCAAGTGAAAAGGGAAACAAGCCAGCAAACAAAACTTTCAAAGACCAAATTAGAGAACTCTTTCTTCAACTTGGAGAAACATATTTGATTTCACCGTGGATTGAACTGTGGATTGTGTTAGGTGTACTTTTCCTCCTGCTCTGGCTCATCTTAGTTTCAAGCTTGGGAAGAATGATTGATGCAAAATACAGTACAATGGACACAGCAAGTCAGAACATCAAGTTGGTTCTAAAACCTCACAGATCCTCTCACATTGAAAAAAGAGAACTATCATCAGTGAACATCACAGCCATTCCTATACGTGGTGGTGTAGCATGGGACAATACTGATTACGAAATCTATGGCCCGGTTGAAATCTTGCAATATCCACATCAGTTCAAGATTTCTTTAAGTGACTTTGTGGCACCTAGTACTTTCTCTGATGATTGGGACTTTGAAAATATTAATAATATGATGTCAGATTTAGAAATGTCCGCAAAATTTGTAGAACATGATTATTTACAGAGTTCATCGAATTATGAATAAATGTATTGCTTTAATCATTTTGGGCATCATTATTTGCATAAATCTGCTAATCCTAGAAATGTTTTCAGTTATAATCAATGGGAACATTGTCCAGCTCCACAAAAAGGCAGTTCGAAAACATTTTATGAGAAATTCCCATACTTCTCAGGGTTTAATATCACTGATCCAGAAACGTTTTATTTTAAAATTATGAATAAGACAGGAATGAAAAACATGTTGACAAACACTAAACTGATTTATTCTGAAAAATGTTATGAAAAAATGTCTACATTTGGTTTTGAATTTTGGAAAAACAACATTGAGACAAAAACTGTCTGGGATACAAAAGAATGTCAGGTACAAGGACTAGAATCATTATTCAGAGCCTGCATGATCCCAGGACAAGTAATGTTCCTGAATGATACCATTCAACAAACAACCTGTCTTGGCCTAGCCAAGATAAAAGATTTAAACAACCCGTATATACCGAAGCCTATGCCTGATAGAAACAACACTACAGATGAGGGGTTAGACGTGTCCTATATTTTAAAACAAAACAGAACAAATCTTGATTGGAACAAATGGTTGATCTGGCCCACAGACACTATTAACTGTCAAGATAGATTCCTGAACAAAGTACAGGGGTTCAAACAGAACAGGCCAGACCCAAGATATTCCCAGAGACAACATCCAGGGATAATAACAACATACAGTGCAGGAAAACTATGCCTCGAATGGCTACAGAAATCCACACTACCCGAAATTAAGCAACACTTAACTTTACTTAAAGAAGGTGCTGACTTGCGAGATTTCTTACTGGGACCTCGCAAACAGCATCAACAACGTTTCTAATACGCCGGTATATACCCAGCTTACAATGAAGCTTGGAAAATAACACAAATTGAAACTACAGAAAAAATACGAGAAATTGATTATATTAATTTGGAAAAATCACTTTCGATAGTGGACAATGGGTTACCGTCTCTGTCCTCCAGAATATATTCACTGGACAGCATTGTATCATCTCTATTGATATAATAGAACAGGATATGCTAATGTTACATACAACATGGCCAGTCCCAAATACGTTCTATAATACAGTTAGGCTGGACGTTACAAAATTTGTGTTCAGTCAACGTGCCATGGCGTCTAATCAACACAACATCATTATTTTCTATCTTTAACCTTACTGATAAACAAATCTCTTGGCACAAAGAGGGGCAGACTATACATTGCTGAGCATTGACAAACTTGAAAAATTACCATTGACAATGTCAGAGCGACCGGTCATTGAGTGGATAATCCATGGCACCATTACAATCCCGATAACACATTTTCATTTCAATACTACCAAAAGTATATACCAGCAGGCCTGTATGAAAGGTTGGGTAAAGGATACATCAAGTCAACCTGGAATTTGATTTATACACATAGATGTTGGAGTGGGGGCAAGAAAGAGGTATAACAACTGGAAAAAATCACTAAGCGGTACACTTCTGTGTCAAGGAATTAACTTGCATGGAGCCTGCAGAGGTTCATCAAATAACCTTTCATGGCACCTGCACGGCACCCCTGCTACACATATAGAGCCTTTTTTCAGACAGCTTTCCAATGGCAGCTACGTTCTAATAAGTGACCACAGCTGTTGTGGCATGATGCCAGGAAAAGCCTATCTCGTGAGCGTTACTTCCATGGTCACTAGTTGTATGCAAGTATTGTATCCAAACAGCAAACCATATAATGGAGCTGGCAATATGGCCTTCTTTGAATATCTCTTCTATTCGAATTGATACTTTAAGCAGAATGAAGTCTATTCTTTTACAAACAACTGTGCCTTTAACCTCGTCTAGAGAAACGTATGATCTGCAAGTTGCAAGGACAGCAGCAGAGATACATGCATTATTATCAACAAATCGCCCCGTACATTTCGTAGAAATGTTAAGTCAAATCTTAAACATGTCAGATACCAGTGGCATCGCACATGTATTTAAGACAATTTTTTCGGGACTGTTAGCACCCTTTGAAGCAGTTCTTGGCATCTTCCCGAATTTCGTACATTCTGTGTTCGGCGGCCTGCCTCTCATCTTGAGACGCATAGCAGGAATCTTATTTTTGTTCCTTCTGCTGCGATATGGCAAGTCAAGTCACAGACAAAACTCAGGCTACAATGTAAGACACGATCCTAGCAATGCCATACCGAGAACGGATCACTAAAGTCCTCGGCTTGGCTCGGCTAAGAAATCTGAATACTACCTGGTTTCTTTCATTCAGACCAATCTGGCAAGATTGCATCTTCTTACCTGTTCTACGATGGCTGCTTTGCGGAGAAGAATGCGTGTTAGACTTCTGTCTCACACTCCCATCAGCAGTACCTATGGATGCCGATACTTTGCTTGGTTCGGTAACGGCTCATGCAACGTGTTGTCCCCAGCGGCTACCCATTCTGATGACGGCATACGTTGAGACCTCACCATTACGATTAGGTGGCGGGGAGGTACGAGATGAAAACGGCACACAGGTATAACCTTCCAGGACCATTGCTGATCTGAACACCGATGATGGCAATGCTACGCACATATGCACTATTTCTACTTTTTGGGACCTGGTCCAACTTTCACCTACTGTTGTAGACAAATTTTTTACCAGCCTATCTGAGTTAATGTTCTCTCCTAATAACGAGAATAACTTTTGAAATAGCGAGCACACAGCGTTCCCTGAACTCTGAATTCGGCCTTCAGTTTTGATAAACAGAACTTCTAAAAAACATTGGAACTATTTTTCTTCCCAGAAACTAAATTATTTTTCTCCAGTTCCCAAAACATTTACCTTTTTTTTGGCACATGATACTCTGCTTAAAGTAGAACTATTCTTAGAGAACAAGATTTCTAATTTTACAATCTCCAGAGACAATATTTTGACTTAGCCTCTGGCACATGAACAGTCTTGTATAAATATGTGATGAAATGGTCTCGACCTTCTCTTCTGTATTAAGAGCCATTTCATAAAAGTAAAATTTGTGATTCATTCAGTCAACATTCTAAATGTACAGGATACAAAAAAGGCTTGTAGTCACAAGAGACGTGCACGGCCAAAAGATATCACACCAGATGATTAGTCAGTGAGAGTATGGGCGGTGCAAAGGGTGAGTGGAAAGCCCTTGGAACCACTCAGAGTGAGTAGAAAACTACCAACTGCAGGAAAAGGGGGTTTACCCAATGCACGCAGATAGTCACATAAATGTTAAGTAACAAGAAAAATAATTCAATACAATAAGAACAAAGCAACATAGGATTTATAGGAGTCTCCAGAGGGGGAGTTGTCAATTGGAGACCTTTATTGTTTCAAACAGCCAGCCGACACGTGTTTCATCGCTATTGCGAATCCTCAGGGCTGATGGGGCTGTAGACAAACTGGTAGGTCGCACAGCTGGTGATACTGCCGACCCAGTCGGGCCCGGGACCATGAATAAGAATAATATTAAGCACTGGTCTCCGCACCAGTATTGTGAACGACGTATATTTGTGCTTCAAACGTCTTAACCGCATCGCTGCTGCGGCGATTTTTGGGCTGCTCGGCAATTTTTAAAATCCTGTGTTACATGACGAGCTCAGCTCGTCATCAGCACACGCCACCCGTGGGTGATGACGAGCTGAGTTCGTCATCAGCAGCGAAGGGGTTAATATATGCCGTGGAACAGGAACACGGCCCGGAAGGAGGATTAGTTCTGCTCTACACGGACTCACAAACCCAGATGCCGGCGTCCTCAAATCCGTCTACAGTTGTATCCGATTGAAGACTCTTGAGTGTAGGATCTCACACTCGCGTAACTCGTTCCAGATTCTTCACTTGGGACTTCCCTAACCACGGGCATATATTAAGACGTTTGAATCACACATATACTTCGTTCACAATACTGGTGCGGAGACCAGTGCTTAATATTATTCCTATTCATAGAGATTGTGGTCTTCTGGGGGCAGTAGGAAAGCAAGTGGTTTATAACTCTGTGGCATCTAGTAATCCGGGTAGGAGACTCAAATGGTGCAATGTAATTCCTGACTCATTCGTTGCCCATCTTTGTACAAAGGCTGCAAAGACCATAGTAAAATGCACTGATTTAACCACCCCAAGGGCTGAGGTCTTAAGCGCCTTTGATGGAATTTATGAACAGATAGCAGCGGACCTGACAGTGTTATCTAAACCAAGATCTAACAAGGGGGAAAGATGGTTCGATAATAACTGTTCACTTGCCCACTGTAATTTACTTCAGGCCCTGAAAAATATATATTGTGATAAGATTCTAATAGTCAGTTTAAGGAAGCAATATAAGTTAGCGCTCCATACACGTATAAATGAGATCAAAGTTGAGGCATGGGATGCACTTTTATCGGTTGAAGTCCTTAAGGATAGCTCGAGATTCTGGGCTATTGTTAACACTCCATTTTTTTTTCTGGCTTTGAAAATGACTCTATGGAAAGCAATATTATCGAGGCTCAGTGGCTTTCCCATTTTGAGAGTGTTTATGGGTCTAATGTGGATCGGGACTCCTGTGCTATTTCGTTATGGCAGAGGGGCTCAACTTTGCTTGATTTTAAGGAGGATGACTTTGAAAGGGCAATAACTGAGATTTCTAGCAATAAAGCACCTGACCCTGACTGTGTGCCAGTGGATCTGTATAAATGTCACCCCAAATTTTGGTCGAAGATATTAACAAATGTTGTTAATGCTTTGGGCACACTGGGGTTCCCTGCATCTTGGTCCCAGTGAATAATTATACCGGTTTTTAAAAAGGGACAGAGAACGGGACCCTCGGTGTTATAGACAGATTTCATTGATTGACTCTGCTGTTAAAATGCTAGGTAAGGCAATTCTAGCCAAAGTAATTGTTTGGGTAAATGATAATGATGTTCTATTCAACCTACAATATGAATTCAAGCAGGGCAGAAGCACCATGGACCAGTGCCTTAATATTTATCTTTCAATAGGCAAATACACAAGTCAGGTTATTTACATATGGCCTTTATAGACCTTTCCTCAGCATTCGATCTGTTTAACAGATTGAAGCTGTGGCCCATTTTGCTTGATATGGGCATTGATCCTTGCCTGGTTTCTTTCTTGGCTGATTTGCACCAGGATCTATCAGCTTCAGTTAGTATCTCTCAAGCAGGGAATTGCACAAAGCACTTTAAATTGGGAAGGGGCGTCCGACAGGGGTGCCAACTGGCGCCACTACTTTTTACTCTTCATATCAATTTGCTTGAAAAATTACTAGTAGTGTCAACCCCTGATGTTCCACGTGGCTGATTTGCACCAGGATCTATCAGCTTCAGTTAGGATCTCTCAAGCAGGGAATTGCACAAAGCACTTTAAATTGGGCAGGGGCGTCCGACAGTGGTGCATACTGGTGCCACTACTTTTTACTCTTTATATCAATTCGCTTGAAAAATCACTAGTAGTGGCCACCCCTGACGTTCCACGTGTAGGAGAAAGGCTCATCCCTGTTCTTCTATACGCAGACGATGCTGTGTTACTAGCCCGAACTGCTGTAGGTCTACAAAGGCTGCTGGATGCCTTTGGAGCTTACATCCTGTCCCTGGACCTCATAGTTAATATTTCAAAATCTCATGTTATGACAATGGGCCGAGGAAATAGGAATTCTAAATCCTTTTTATGTAATGGGGCTGAGGTGACGGGGGTGACTTCCTTTACTTATTTGGGTGTACGTTTTGATGAAAAATGTTCCTGGGTCCCCCAAAAGAGAGTTAAAAATAATGCAGTTGTTAGATCTACCTCAGTTTTATTAGGGTGTGCACAGCGCTTGGGGGCGAGGCCGTTTGAGGCCATGGTTAACAATTACAGATCTAAGTGCTTGGCAATTGATAAGTGTGGCTCATCTATTTGGGGTTACAAACAGCAAGATGGGGTACAGTTAACAGAAAATAGATTTCTACGTGCCCTTCTGTCTGTACCACAATCTTCCTCAACTTCTGCTTCCCATTAGGAAATGGGGTTGGGCTATGTTTCAGATCTGTTGAGCCTAGCACTGCTGGTTTGTTGGCTTAAAACCTGTCTTAACGCAGATATTACTTTGAACCATCAGATCCTGCGGGACTGCGTTAAGGTGGACAAAGCCAGTAGTATTCCATGGCTGTCTTATGTTAAACTCATGCTCTTTAAATTGGGGTGGCCTGATCTTTTTCATTTTCCTGAGGGGATTAAAAAAGAAGATGTGATATGGGTAAAATCCCAGTTTCTGAATCTAGTGTCATTGAATCGAGAGGAGCAGGAGCTACAGAAACCTCAGGTTAGGGCACATTATCTGACAAAATCCTCTGTTAATCGAGCCCTATCTGAGAATTGTGACCAAGACTTTCCAGTGCTGGCTCCTCACTAGATTTAATTTTTATCTGATCCATTTCACACCTGGGGATTTGCCGGAGTGGTGTAAACCAGAGGATGCTGCACGGTGCCTGTGTTATAACCATTCCCCACAGGATACATTGCACTTTATGATGATTTGCCGTTACTTCAATGATATTCGCAGGAAGTTTTTAGTCCCCTTATTGAAGGATAAAAGCTTTTTGCAGGTTAGACCAGCGTTGCTTTACCTTCAGATGTTTAACAGTACATGGGATATTTTTAATATTGCTAGTTTCCTTGTTGCTGCTGCTCACCTCAGGAAAAGGAAATTTTCTATGATAACTCGTGTTTAAAGCCCATACATCTATATTTTAAGGAAATTTTATATAACTCGACACATTATGTTTTATTACTGATTAATTTTATTGTTAATGTGTTGTTTTATTTGTCTAGTGGTATTTGTAATCTTTGTGCTGTACTTTTATGATTTTATTTAATCGAATAAAGTGGATTGACAGACTGACTGACACACCCGTTGTGCGATTAGTTTATTTTTTGCAAGTTATTTCTCCATGTCCATTCTGTGATGCAGGTTCCATTTTCTAGTGTCGAATTCTTGTTTTGCATCCACAAAAAATATTTCGGAGTTGTAAGTTGTTTGATTATGGCATAGTAGATATTTATAGTACGTAGCTATTTGTCAATATTTAAAAATATTAAATTAAAAATGTATATGTAGAA
Organism: Lissotriton vulgaris; assembly: GCF_964263255.1. NCBI lineage: Eukaryota > Metazoa > Chordata > Amphibia > Caudata > Salamandridae > Lissotriton > Lissotriton vulgaris. Next base: position 520,043 of record NW_028241537.1, read on the forward strand.
AAAAGTGTTATTGCATGTTTTTGCCTTTTTTTCTGTAACGTCAGCAGCTTGTTTTCAGAAACAGACAGATTACAGCAAACATTGCTCTTTTTCTGGCTCCTTTGAGCTCATATACTGTGACTTTGTATATTATAATGTTGACACTGTACTTGAACTCAGAGGTGTTGGTGACCCATTGGTGCGAACCCTAAACATTTACAATTAATGTCACCACCTTCCAGTTGTTAGTCTGTTTTTCCCTAGGGATCATATACTGTTAATATTTATATTACAATACTAGCAGCCCTTCCCAACGTTGTCCGGGTAAGAATTGCTGCCGGCCAGTAGTATATTGTTTTGTAGGATTTCGTTTAGATAGCATTTCTTATCTGTGGCAGGCCTGTGAAACGCTCCGATTCACGGTGTACTGCTGATGCACTTAAGAGTGCGCGTTCAGTAGTGTGTGAACTCGAGTTTCCCTACTTTATTTTTCCTTGCAATATTATATAGCGCGAACTCAACAACATGGCATGAGCACAATTTACATTACAGAAGAACACATTCATTTGTGGTAGGCACGGGGAGACAAAGCGATTTGCCTGGAATCACAGGATGTTGAGCTGATGCCGAGATTCGAACGTAGCTCCCCAGCTCTAAAGTTCGCAAATCTAGAACTTGTGGCGGGAGGTGTGTCTAAAAGTGTATGTCGGTGCTGGCCATCAATGAGAGGGACCTGTGCATTTTTCAAAGGGGTGGTGAAAAATTATGAGTATGTTGCTGGAGATGTGGGCCGCCGTGCCACCAATGTACTTACCGGGGAGGGTAAACACCCATTATTCCGCAACTTTCTTTCCGCATACCATCACTCCGCATACTTTCATTACGAAAGTCCCATGACTCCGCAATGCCATTATAATGCATGACATTACATTTGATATGCTTTTACCATGCATACATTTACAACGAAATTCTTTGTAAATGCATTAATAGTAAAAGCATGTTTTTTTTAATGTTTGGATAAGGTAAGTATGGGTATCGAGGTATATGTTTAGGGGTACTAAGGTATATGTTTTGGGGTGTTTGGGTATTTTAAGAGTTCAGATATAGTTTTGGGTTATGGGGTACAGGGGTAGTTTTAGGGTTTAGGGATAGGCATGGGTTTTGGGGTACAGGAGTATTTTTAGGGTTCAGGGCTAGGTTTGGGTTTTGGGGTATAGGGGTATTTTTAGGGTTATGGGGTAGGTTTGGGTTTTGGGGTACAGGGATATTTTAAGGGTTCAGGGCTAGGTTTGAGTTTTGGGGTACAGGGGTATTTTTAGGGTTCAGGGCTAGGTTTGGGTTTTGGGGTACATTGGTATTTTAGGGTTCAGGGGTAGGTTTGGGTTTTGGGGTACAGGGTTATGTTTAGGGTTCAGGGCTAGGTTAGGGTTTTGGGGTTCAGGGCTAGGTTTGGGTTTTGGGGTACAAGGGTATTTTTAGGGTTCAGGGGTAGGTTTGGGTTTTGAAGTACAGGGGTAATTATAGGGTTCATAGCTAGGTTTGGTTTTGGGGTACAGGGGTATTTTTAGGGTTTAGGGATAGGTTTGGGGTACAGGGTACTTTATTGGGTTAAGATGGGTTAGTGTTTAAGGGTGGGGTATTTTAAGGAGTAAGAGTGGGTTATGATTACGGGGTGCAGGGGTATTTAACCGCATCGCTGCTGCGGTGATTTTTGCGCTGTGCGGCTGTTTTCGATTAACCGCGATACATGACGAGCGCAGCTCGTCATCCGCACACGTCACCCGTGGCTGATGACGAGCTGAGCTCGTCATCAGCATCAAAGGGGTTAAACGGAGCAGGGTAGGATTAGCACATGATATGAAACATGGCATGAAGGGTGGAACCTACCACACGCCCCCAGCGTTTGTCACGCCTCCAGCACACGCCCACAGCACAACGCAGACACGCCCACAAGGGACTACTTTGCTGGCACAATTCTTTTACCTTTTAAATGTATATGGTGGGCATCTGCATAGCATATGTCCTTTTGCTGCAACTGCCCTTTCCAATGCTGTATTGGGTGTTGTGATTTGTGCTGTGGTTCCTGAGATTACCCGCCTCAAAGGTTTGGGCTCTCTCTTTATTATATTAGTATGGATGAACAGTCATGGTGATCTCAGAGGAGTTCATGACCCGTCTGCACATAGAGTAAAGATATATAAGCAACATCACCAGCTTCTGGCTTTTAATCTATTCCCCCCTTTGATCATATACTGTGAATATGTATATTATAAATTTCACAGTAGCATGATCTCAGAGGAGTTTATGACCTGTCGCCATGAAGATAAAACTTTTCGACGTCCCGGAGAAAAGATGCTCAGAATATAATTACTATATTGAGTTTCAATGGGGTATACCCTAAGAACTCTCTGACCTGGGTCAGTAAAGGTAGATACAATAGCAATGGTCAGAGTCTATCGATTCGCTGTAACATCAAATGTAGTGCAAGCATTTAGTCAGGTATGGAGCAAAGAATATTACATCCAAGGTGTGCTTATATTTTTATTCATTATTTTAGCACATTATTATTAATTAGGTACCCAATTTCAATCAATGAGTACCAAGGTTTATGAAATATCGATATATTCAAACATAGAAGATACGTCATTCAATTACTTCATTGAATCACATAAATGCCTGAGGGCACAGCTCTCATGTAAATGCAATAATATAGAGCTTCATACGGAAAAAACTGCACAAATGATATCAAATATTAGCATTTAAACGCGCTCAAAGTGATGGAAAAAGGAAACAGTTAGGTGGGATAGGTGTGATGGGAAGGAAGTGAGGACTGGGTAAAGGTAGTTGTGACCTTAAAACAATCACAGTGATATAAAATACGCCCTTTACAGTCTATATTTTGATCTGTAGCTCCAATATACTCTTTTACATAGGATCCGTTTTGCTCCGTTAGTTAGTCCTATGTTTAGAGAATGGATATAGTCTGGTCTACGTTTCGACCCCCTGGTTAAAGGGTAGATTGTGTCCTCATGCTGGGGTCTTCTTCAGGACAAGGAGAGACAGGAGCGCTTTATAAGAGGTCCATTGGTGGCCATTGTAGTAGGACCGTCGTGGGTTCCTTTCTTTCAAGTGGTAATCCTGCATTCATTGGGACATGAAGCTTTCCATTCAAATAGTTAGTTCTGGTCTTTCAATGGTCACACCTGGACCGACGTTGGTGCGGTTGAGAATCACGCACCCCACGTGGTTCGTCAGATTTGGCAGATTCTGGTTTCTGCGCGATGCTGCATCCTCGCTTGGTAAGCCGTGAGTGAATATATTTACAGCTCAAAAGTATTTTGTTATGGATCTTCTGTTCTATTCATAACTTTATTTCCTTTTTCATTTTTGTGTAACAATGCTGTCATTTGTTATATTATGATAGACTGTCCTATTGTTACAGAAGAGGAATTGGAGATTTGTCGGCGCCACCTTTAATACAGTTTACGAAACATTATAACGTACTTGATCAGATATTTTTTCAGTGAGCATATTTTACGAAATTGCAGTATAAAAAAATATAGCTTTCATACATACTTTGTTACTTGAAATATTTGATAAACCCTACATTTCTGAATGTTATTTTCTAATTTCTATACTTCTCAGTTGCGGATCCTATTCACGGTCTAACTATAGAATATATCCGACAAGTGCTGTATATTATAATAGTACTATCCTATATATTCCTAAATGAGTATGTGATTTCTTAGCGGAACAGTGTGCGACCTCTAAGCACTACGACAGAACATTCCCGAATTCTAGAAAATACAAATTTGAAAAAAGATAATGCATACTTTTCTATCTAATATGAAGTAATGTGTGTTTAACTCTTTTTTACATGTTGTTCTAACCTCAGATAATGTAGTGCAGGAGTGTTTAACATAGCACTTCGTTTTTACTTTATCTAAAAGTAGCTGATGCCCTCTTATATTATCAAGAATATATATATAGCAGAAAAAAGGAGGCTGTTGCCTCGCTTAACTGATATTTTATGAAATTCCATTTTTATTTGTCACTCCTTTGATATATACAGTGTCAGTTTCCGAAGAAAGTTTATTTGTAATTGCTAAATAAAAACTGTTTCAAACCTAGACTGAAATTTTTGCAGCGCAACCACACCTCCCTGTCAGAAAAATAAACACAACATTATAAGCAAACAGTGCTTCTGGAAAGTATCCCACCCGCAAACTTGATAAAAAGAAGACAGCAAGACGCTATTTTTCCGCCGTGATTTGTACACCCTACGGCAATTACATAAATGGCCCTTAAAAAATATAATAAACAATTTTTACCTTCACAATCCCTGTCCACCATCTTGTGACCACACTACAGACTTTATAGTGTTCCTACTCTCCCCTCTACTACTTTATTTTCCTGTACTCCTTTGCAAGTGTGTCACAAAATGGCTGACAACAGTTAACCGTTCCCACCCAATAAGGAGCAAACTTGTGCTCTAAACACTTTAGCCAATAAAATGTCCATGTTGTTCCGCTGAGGAGGAGGGAATGGCTGCAAACATTTCTACTTTTAATGCTTCACAGCCAATGAACATATGGCTGAGATACCCGCCACCCCCTCTCAACACAATCCCCAAAGGAGGGAAACCGGAAACAGTTCTTGAAGTTTTTGGAAGAGGGAGGGAGTAACCCTCCCGGCCGTATTTATTAAAACAAAATTAAAACATTAAATCAACATTTTATATTATGTACAATTTCATTACCACATTGCGATGTTTGGCTAACCTTAACAGATTCTCTAATACAGAGGTTCTCCTAGCCGAACTAACATCCTACACACATTTACTTGAAATTATGAAATTGTACATCCTAACGTTTAAGGGCCAACGGCAAGGTCGTAACCGGTGTCAAGATCCCTAACCAGAAATACCCCCCACTTGTGAGGGGCGACAGCACTGAGGCGTACCTCAAGTGCAACTACCAATTTCCCTTTGACTTGACAGGGGCACCAATAAAACTCGACGCCACTTAAAGGTCGTTCGAGGACTCGTGTGAGGTATCTAGAAGGTAGCGTAGACCCCCCCCCCAAACCCCGCACAACTTACCACATCTGCCGTCGCAGACGTCACTGGCCCCGGGAAATTCCCCAGGAGGGGGCTGTAACCCCTCCTACACAGGAAGGGGCCTTGACCGCCTTTCCTTTTCTTTCGGCGACCCATCCTTAGAAGGGACCGCCTCCCCGTTGAGGGGCCAATGGCCACCTCTCCCGAGCGCTCCCATCCGTGTTGGGTGACGCCCACTCATAGGGATCTTCCAATTAGTGCTCACCGATCATGACCTTACCGCCCGACCAAAATAAATACGACAATGCTAACTAAATGACTAAACTAAAATTACAGTAGCAACTATACTTTCCTTAAAAGCCTGCTACCAATGAACACTAAAGCAGAATTTCTTTATTTGCAAAACGTAACACAAATCGACATTCTTTATTACATACTCAAAATCATCACGATAATACCACAACCTGTAAACGAAAATCAGAGTTATCCATCAACTTTATTCAAAACCACTTGCTGTCCTCAGGGGCTGGTGGGTGGGTCAAAATTGGCTCTTCGTTCCGTCTCGAGCTCACGTGCAGCGAGGAGGTGCAGCTTCAGAGCACAGGAACAAGAGGATGCCTTCCGGTCTTGCGTCCCCTTTTATCTGTCTTCAGGGCGGGCGTAAACCCGCCCCTGCCTGCCCCGAGGGCGTGGCCAGCCGCGTCAGTGTCTAGGCCAGCCCACTCTAGGGCGGGAAAAAGCGCGCCCCGGCTACGCCGCTTCGGGCATACCAGCCGAGACACGCCTCCCGCCCAAGATGGCTTCCCGGGGGGATCGTGGTACTCTGCCATACGTGCGGGGGGACCGAGTGGTCGCCCCTTTCCATATGGCTGAGATACCCGCCACCCCCTCTCAACACAATCCCCAAAGGAGGGAAACCGGAAACAGTTCTTGAAGTTTTTGGAAGAGGGAGGGAGTAACCCTCCCGGCCGTATTTATTAAAACAAAATTAAAACATTAAATCAACATTTTATATTATGTACAATTTCATTACCACATTGCGATGTTTGGCTAACCTTAACAGATTCTCTAATACAGAGGTTCTCCTAGCCGAACTAACATCCTACACACATTTACTTGAAATTATGAAATTGTACATCCTAACGTTTAAGGGCCAACGGCAAGGTCGTAACCGGTGTCAAGATCCCTAACCAGAAATACCCCCCACTTGTGAGGGGCGACAGCACTGAGGCGTACCTCAAGTGCAACTACCAATTTCCCTTTGACTTGACGGGGGCACCAATAAAACTCGACGCCACTTAAAGGTCGTTCGAGGACTCGTGTGAGGTATCTAGAAGGTAGCGTAGACCCCCCCCCAAACCCCGCACAACTTACCACATCTGCCGTCGCAGACGTCACTGGCCCCGGGAAATTCCCCAGGAGGGGGCTGTAACCCCTCCTACACAGGAAGGGGCCTTGACCGCCTTTCCTTTTCTTTCGGCGACCCATCCTTAGAAGGGACCGCCTCCCCGTTGAGGGGCCAATGGCCACCTCTCCCGAGCGCTCCCATCCGTGTTGGGTGACGCCCACTCATAGGGATCTTCCAATTAGTGCTCACCGATCATGACCTTACCGCCACAGGCCGGATAGTTGACCGGCTATCCGGACCCCCCACAAAGCTCCTACCTAAAGGTCATGTTTTAACGTTTTTAACCATGCTAAGAAGTCTCCTATGAGTAACTCATTCCCCACCCGAGACAAATGCACACCATCCCCCAAATACATACTGTCATCATTAATACAGCCATGCGAAATAGAATGCAATGTCCTGGAACGGAACAACCTACTCACTTTGTTATTAAGCTTTCTAACAGAATGATTCAAAGCAGGAATAGAAATAGCCCCTCGCCATACCTTTCGTGGGATCATATGGGACCACGCAATTATGCACCCCGGAACTCTCCTTGCCAACCAACTTACAGTGGAAAGCATTGCTTCCAGGAGAAGTCGTCTACCGGTGGTGACTAAATCATTGCCCCCTAGATGTACTATGACTATAGACGGCGGTGACCTCGTCCGCCCTAACAAACCCTCGAAAAATGTTTGAAACTGGTCAATACAGAGACCGCCTCTTCCGTAGAAGGACACCCTGTACCCGTATTCCCCAGCTACGTGAATCATGTCACCTGCTTTGAATACGTCCGCGGCACGCCTCACGTATGAGTGGCCCACGACCCACACCTCCTTTTTCACAGCCGGTGATGTCTGACCGCTGGCCCGGTGTTGGGTCGACTGCATAGTCCGCCCCGCCTCGTAGGCTTGCGCAACTGAAAATCAAACAAAAACAAGAGGCGTGAGTACATCATCACAGCTTCACATCATGTGCAACCGCACATACCTCTTATAACAATTGGAGGACCCACGCCCCACTCGTTTTACTTGTTCAACATTAAGACCCCTAGCTGTAGCTTCTGTAGCAGCCCCTATCCGAAAGGAATGGGTCCCAAACTCGCCCGGGTTCAAGCCCGCAGCGGCAATTGACATCGCAAGCACCCGCTGAAACTGAAATTTCGTCAGTGGGGTGGCGTCCGTGTGTCTCAACAAGGTCCCCCCCCATGATGCCACCCTTCGTGCTAAGTAGTCTTCTAAACACTTTACCGGACACATGGAGGACCCGGGAATCCTGCGTATGATTATGCAGTCCCCCATCCCACCCTGATCGGTCTTGGACCTGACAAAGGAGACAGTCATTGTCTCTCCTCTGATCTGAACGTGTTCCTGGCACAAACCCCCTGTCACATCCTGTTTGTTCCTTGCCACTAGTTCGCTTACCCGCATCGCCCCATGAAATGCCAGCGTAAAAGCGGCTCGGAACAACACTGTCTCAAACTGAGATGAACATGTGGAAGGGAGTGTGGCCAACAACTGGGCCAACCTATCCAAACCTATCGGGCGCCTCTCATCTACTCTGCGACCCTCAAGGCGTTGCCACCCACGCAGCGCTTTCTGTACTCCGAAAGACGCTGTCGGGTCCTGGATACCATGAGCCCTGGCAACAAAGGAAATGGCAGCACGATGCCTCTGGGCCGTAGCCACTGATTTCCCAGCCCTACGTAAGGACATCAGAAAATTCACTACCCATTCCTCGGGGCCCCAAAGCCCCTCTCTATCGGTCCCCAAAAAGGCTAAATAGGACCGAAACGCCCCTTCATATGCCTTCCTCGTCCTTGGTGCTAGACTCTCTCCCACGAGGTGACGAAGTTCGGGGCACCGAGAGACCAGAGAGCTTCGGGAAAGGGTGCCGGCTCTGGGTCCGCTGTGGGAAGGAAACCCGAGAAAGCCTGCATATGAAAACGAGACAGTGCATCAGCCGCCTGATTCATTACCCCCGGGACATGTTTTGCTCTGAATAGCACATTCAGTTGCATACACAGTAAAACAATTTCTTTGAGCAGTCTTAAAATCAGTTTACATCGTGCAGCTTGGCTATTGATGCACTCGACCACGGTCATATTGTCAGACCAAAATATCACAGAGTGATCTTTGAACCCTTCGGGCCCGGTTCTCAGGGCCACCAAAATGGGGAAAAGTTCAAGGAAAGCAATATTATTTGTCAGACCATTGTCATGCCACCATGTCGGCCACCTTTGTGCCGACCATTTTGTGCCGAAGATGGCACCAAAACCTATGCTACCTGCTGAATCTGTCCATAGCCCCAGCTCTTCCGAGGACACGGCTGGTTTGTTCCAGACGACTCGACCATTAAAGTCCGCCAGGAATGCTAGCCAAATGCGCATGTCCTGGCGGACCTCAGCCGATAGTCTCGTGCGATGGTGGCCCTCTTTTAAGCCGACCATAGCTTGGGCAATTGAACGGGAGAAGGGGCGGGCCATTGGTATAACCCTCAGGGCAAAATTCAACTGTCCCACCAACTGCTGTAATTGATGCAGCGTAACTTTAGATCCATTTATACACACTCGCAGGGCTGCCCTGAACTTCAACACTTTGTCAGCTGGCAAACGAAAACAACCCTCACTGGAGTCTAACTCGATCCCCAGAAACTCGAGGCAAGTCGCAGGACCCACCGTCTTACCTGGTGCCAATGGCACACCAAACTGCTTCATTAACATACAAAATTCGGCCAAGGCCCGGCCACATTCGAGATCCCCGGCTGCCCCAAGGAACAGAAAATCATCAAGGTAATGCATTACATGTTGGAAACCCGTCTTCTTTGTGAAGACCCATTGTAGAAAACTACTGAATTTCTCGAAATAGGCACAAGATATAGAGCACCCCATCGGCATACACCTATCCATGTAATAATAACCCTGAAACATGAAACCTAGGAGACGCTGGTCGTCTGGGTGTACCGGGAGCAATCGGAACGCTGACTCGATATCTGACTTCGCCATCAGCGCCCCGGGCCCCAGGCGATTCAAAATGGCTACGGCCTCATCGAAGGATGCGTACCGCACCGAACATACTTCCGGATCTATTGCATCGTTTACAGAAAAACCACGTGGAGCTGATAAATTGTGAATCAATCGGAACTCACCCGGGTCTTTCTTGGGGACCACCCCTAAAGGAGAACAAACAAAATCCTGCACCGGGGGTACACTAAACGGGCCGGCGACCCGACCTCGAGTAACCTCTTTCCGGATCTTATCCTGTACCACGGTCGTATGCTGCAGGACCGACAGTTGATTTTTACACCTCTCCACACCCTGAAAGTCCCCTACCGGGATGCGGAAACCATACGAAAATCCGTTCCGCAGCACCCCAGCAGAAGTACGATCCGGGTATTCACTGAGCCAGGGAATCATCGCCAAGGTATCAATCGGGGTAGGTAAAGGCGCCCCTCGGACTATGTTAGACCTGTTTGGCGCCTCCTCTCCCCCCGTTATCACCCGTTTTGGCTCTGCACGTGGACTCAGGATGGGGCGACCCACACCCACTACATTCATGTTTAAATTTACACGATCCCTGGGGCCTAGTACATTTACCTCTGTTGAAATTAAAGCATAACCCCCTTTTTCCTGTATTGCCGGCAGGTCTCGAGTAATCGTCGGTACCCGTACCTGAACGAAAGGGCGTCCCCCCATATTGGCGGGAGGATTCGCCAACATTACTTCCTACCAATGGCATTTTCAACATACCTGTCTCCTTCATTTTATCCCATGTCAAAGAATCATAACAATCCCAGGTTAAGCTTTTATTATGCTCTTTAGCCTTTCTAAAAAGATTATCGTAGCAAAACCAATGGTTACCCTGGTATGATGTCGAGTACCCCATGATTCGCGACTGATAGGTCGGCAACTCGGCAAGCAACTCGGGCCTACGTTCCCCCAAGATCGACGTAAAGATTCCCCATGCATTGCCCCAATTGCCAATATTTTCATTCACTTTAAAGGCGGCCATTTTTGCGCGCCAAACACTCGGATGCATGAGGTCTTTCTGACCCTTAACATGCTCCACCTCATAATGATCAACAAGCAACGAGAAGATGTTCACATATTCCCCCGCCCAAATCTTCTCCTTAATTGCCAAAGGCACATGTTGACCCAACCTTTCTCTACGAGAGGGTGCTGACTCATCCCTCGCAATCGGCAATGGCCGCTTACCTGCACCGGACGCTGCCTCTGCGGTCGCAATCGTCCCTTGTGGCTTGTCAACTACTGCAACCGGTGCGGACACCTTGGCTGCATCCCGTTTCTTGCGCAATTGCTTCATCAGCATCTGCGCCTCAGCAGCCGTGGCGCCCTCACTACTTTCGCCCAACCACGCTGCAAGTTGTGCTGCCAGCTCGGGCGGCATATCTTCATTGGACACCGGGGTGACCACCACGGGAATCGGGTTCCCCTCCGCCGGTACTGGGGTTGGCGCTTCGAGCGGGGTACAGGGAACCGGGACGTCTCCCCCAGCCGGTCCCCTCCTTGGCCTCTTGGCTCTCCCTCCTGGGGCTGCTCCAGCCGGCGGACGTTCCGGCCCCCCTTCCCCGTCTCTCTCCGCCACCCGCTTCTTCAGCTCGGTCATCTCCTTCATGAGGACCCGAACCATCTGTTCAGTCGTCATTCTCTTCCCGCCTTTCTTGGGCATTTCTCCGACAGAGTATCTGTAAGACAAAAGAAAGATTACAACGCTCAAAATTGGCTCTTCGTTCCGTCTCGAGCTCACGTGCAGCGAGGAGGTGCAGCTTCAGAGCACAGGAACAAGAGGTCTTGCGTCCCCTTTTATCTGTCTTCAGGGCGGGCGTAAACCCGCCCCTGCCTGCCCCGAGGGCGTGGCCAGCCGCGTCAGTGTCTAGGCCAGCCCACTCTAGGGCGGGAAAAAGCGCGCCCCGGCTACGCCGCTTCGGGCATACCAGCCGAGACACGCCTCCCGCCCAAGATGGCTTCCCGGGGGGATCGTGGTACTCTGCCATACGTGCGGGGGGACCGAGTGGTCGCCCCTTTCCATTAAGCTTCGGAAGGTCCCGCATGGAATGGGTTACCCAATGAAATGTACCCAATACACCGCAGAGAGGAAAGGAATCGCTTTCAACACTTCTACTTTCCATGGTTTACAGCGAATTAACATTAAGCTTGGGAAAGTCCTCCTTGGAACACATCAGCCAATCAGATGTCCCTCCTACTGCCCGGAGCGGAAGTGTATGGCTGCCAACACTTCTACTTTCAATAGTTCGCAACCAATCAACATTAAGCTCTGGAAGCTCCTCCTTAGAACACGTCGGCCAATCAGATGTCTCTTCTACTCTGCGGAGGAGAACATAATACTTAGCAACACTTCTACTTTAAATAGTTTGCAACCAATCAACATTAAGGTCAGAAAGGTCCTCCTTACAACATGTGAGCCAATTAGATGCCCTTGCTACTCTGCAGAGGAGAAGTGGATGGCGGTAAACTCTTCTACTTTTGATGGTTCGCACCCAATGAACATCAAGCTTGTTGTTGGAACACCTCAGCCAATTAAACGTTAATTTTGTTCCACACACACATACAGAACACGCCCTCCCACATATTAATTAATTTCCTGTAAAAAAGTGACTATCCGTAACAAAAGTGAACACTGCATAATAAATAAACATTATTCCACATTATATTAAAGAAAGGCTGCAATATGGTGCATTGTTGTTTTCCCGATATAATTTCCACAGCCTACTACACCCACCTCCCGACATGAGTGAAGCTCCGGGACTGCCAAGGCCCCACCGACCCCCGCTAATATTTTTTAAGAAATGCCGCCGGGATACAGAACACTCCCTACCACATATTAATACATTTCCTGTAACAAAGTGACTCTATCCGTGATAACAGTGAACACTGCATAATAAGTAAACATTATTCTGCATTACATTAAAGGAAGACCGCAGTACGACGCATTGTTGTTTTTCCCGATAGCATTTCCACAGCCTACTGAACCCTCCTTCCAACATAAGTGAAGCCCCGGGACTTGGGGGTCCCCAGCAAGCCCCCGCTATTATTTTTTTAACAAATACCCCCGGGACCTAGCCCACCCAGGGGCCTCATTAAAATAAAATGCTGGAACCCGTGACCCCAGCGCCAATTGCACCAATTTCTTTTTTTTAAATGCTTTTTTGGGCCCTGGGGGTCCTTCTGGGACCCCCTGAGCAGGCCTAGTTCGAACAGGTGTTTCTACCCTGCACCTTCTTTTGATTTATTTTTTTTAATGCTTTTTTGGGCACTGGGGGACCTTCTGGGACCCCCTGAGCAGGTCTAGGTCGACCGGGTGTTTCTACCCTGCCCCTTCTCTTGTTTTATATCTTTGTTTCTCACTTTTCTGGTGACTCACTTCTACGGAGTCACAAGATGGCTGCCAACACTTCCTGGTTTGGAATGTTGACAGCCAATCACAGTAAAGCTCATGCTCGGGACTTAGGCTCCGCCCAGATATCAAACATTTTATTTTTCAATTTTCTCAGCAAATACTGAACGGATTCACACTATTTAAAAACAAAGCCGCGTTCTGATCCAAGCACTACCTCTCTGCCAAATTTGGGGTAATTCCGTTCAGTAGTTCCAGCTGTAGCCTTGCGCAAAGTTTCCTGTGGGAAAAGGATTTTTTTACTCCTATTTTTTTAATTTCTCAAAAATTACTGAACGGATTTACATCATTTACAAAAAAGATCGCTTTCTAAACCAAGCCTTGCCAAATGTGGGGTAGTTCCGTACAGCAGTTCGGGCTGTAGCTCGTCGCAAAATTTCCTATGGAAATTAACATGGAGAAAACGCGTTTTGGGACCCCCCTTTTTCCTCAGCCCCCGCTTTTTTCGAATCACCCCCAAACTTCCAGGATAGAAGCTGACCTGGCTAGACTTTTTTTTGGGTGAATTTCAGGAAGATTCGTTAAACAACGCCAAAGTTATTAGCAAATCAAAAAATGCTTTTCCTATGGAAAGTAGATTCTAAAAATAACTACCTACTGGCAGCCGCCAGTAGGTTATATGGCATGTTTTAAGTTGGCGGATTAAGTCCCTTTGAATCCTGAGGGTCCCTGGGGTCCAACGAGCCCACCAGGTACTTTCAGTAAGCACGACAGAGCTGCATTGCAGAGAGGTGTAAAAAGGGGCATGGTCTGCACCACCTCTCTGCAACGAAGGCCTCTGGCACTTACTCTAGGTACCTGGTGTGGTAGTTGGCACCTAGGGACCCTGAAGATTGAAGAGGAACTTATTCCCCAACTTAAAATGCGCCATAGGGCGTGTTTGCACACAAGTCACTTTCGGCCCAGCCCCATTCCTTCACAACTGTGCAAGCGCGCCTGTGGCGCGTTTTAAGTTGGGGTATTAAGTCCCCTTGAATCTTCAGGATCCCTGGGGTCCAACTAGCCTACCAGGTACCTCCAGTAAGTGCCACAGAGCTGTGTTGCAGAGAGGTGGTCCAAGGCCATGCCCCTTCTTACACCTGCCTTACCGTTTAAATGACGAGCGATCTGTCAGAGTTCAACTGTGCTACTGCTTAGCATGTTCTGAATAATTTCTACATTTGCACAAACTGCCTGCAGAAATATCTGTGACAAACCTTTGAAAATGGACTGAGGCACTTTCATAGGTCTGAATGGGGGGCTCAATTATGTGACATCGCTCTAGTGAAATAATTTTCCTCAGTCTAGAAGCACGGAAACAAACTATGCTAAAAGCGAAACTGTGAAACTGCAAACAGACATGTTTGTAAAGGAGGATACAAAACAAGGCACTGCATAAATTCTTTATCATGTAAGGGGTCGTGCTAGGGTAGTGTTTTAGGGTTTAGGGTAGTGCAGTGGTGTTTGTGTAGTGTAGGGGGTCGTGCTGGGGGTAGTGTTTTAGGGTTTAGGGTAGTGCAGTGGTGTTTGTGTAGTGTATAGGGTAGTGTTTTAGGGTTTATGGTAGTGCAGTGGTGTTTGTGAAGTGTAGGGGTCGTGCTAGGGGTAGTATTTTAGGGTTTAGGGTAATACAGCAGTGTTTGTGTAGTGTAGGGGTCGTGCTGGGGGTAGAGTTAGAGTTTAGGGTAGTGCAGTGGTGTTTGTGTAGTGTAGGGGGTCGTGGTGGGGATAGATTTAGAGTTTAGGGTGGTGCAGTGGTGTTTCTGTAGTGTAGGGAGTTGTGCTATGGTAGTATTTTAGGGTTTAGGGTAGTACAGTTGTATTTGGGTATTGTATGGGTCCTGCTGGGGGTAGATTTCGTTTTTAGGGTAGTGCAGAAGTGTTGGGTAGTGTAGGGGGTCGTGCTGGGGGTAGATCTAGGTTTTAGGGTAGTGCAGTGGTGCTTGTGTAGTGTTTCTGGGTTCGTGTTGGGGTAGTGGTTTAGGGTTTAGGGTAGTACATTGGTGTTTGTGTTGGGTAGGGGGTCATGCTGTGGGTAGTGTTTTAGGGTTTATTATAGTGCAGTGGTAATTGTGTAGTGTAGGGGGTAGTGTTTAGGGTTTAGTGCAGCGCAGTGGTGTTTGGGTAGTGTAGGGGGTCATGCTGGGAGTAGATTTAGGGTTTAGGGTAGTGCAGTGGTGTTTGGGTAGTGTAGGGGGTCGTGCTGGGGTAGTGTTCTACTGTTTAGGGTAGCGCATTGGTGTTTCGGTAATATAGGGAGTCATACTGGGGGTAGTGTTTTAGGGTTAAAGGAAGCGCAGTGGTGTCTCTGTGCTGTAGGAGGTAGTGTGTTAGGGTTTAGGGTAGTGCAGTGGTGATTATGTAGTGTAGGGGCTCGTGCTGGGGGTAGTGTTTTAGGGTTTAGGGTAGTGCAGTGGTGTTTGTGTAGTGTAGGGGGTAGTGCTCACCTGGGAGTTAACTGGAAGCCTACTGCTGGTATTGAAAGTGATTGTTCAGTACGCATGTCAGAATTTTCAAATTAAATAGAAGAGGATTTGAGATCTCTCCTAAAACATGCCCTAATTTCTCTTTCTACAACACTAACCATAATTTCTATGACAAAAAGAACCCCCTCATTTTGTTCCTTTTTAAATTAAATGTTTTAAGTGTTACCAGGTTATTCCAATCAAGATGGCTTCAGGTGTGCCAAACGTTTATCATTAGTAAGGCTGTTAGCGCTCTAGTTGTTCTTTAGAACACTCTGGGAAGCTGCAGTAGAACACAAGCAATACACTGACATTCTGCTCCTGTTGAAATATAACAGGAAGATATTTGAGATCTCACTTAAAACATGTCCTAATTTTTCTTTCTACAGCACTAACCATAATTTCTATGACAAAATAAACCCCCTCATGTTGTCCCTTTTTAAATTAAATGTTTTAAGTGTTACCAGTTTATTCCAATCAAGATGGCATCAGGTGTGCCATAATTTTGTCATAAGTAAGACTGTTAGCGCTCTAGTTGTTCTTTAGAACACTCTTGGTAGCTGCAGAAGAACACAAATGAATCAACTGCCAGGCTGCTTCTGTTGAAATATAACAGGAAAATATTTGAGATCTCACTTAAAACATGCCCTAGTTTTTCTTTCTACTGCACTAACCATAATTTGTAGGACAAAATGAATCCCCTCAAAGTCAAAGTCAAATGTATTAAAATGTTCGGTCTTTTAAAACCATTACACTGTATAATATCATTACATTACTTAAAACATCCAATATAACATCCAAAACGTAAAAAAATAGAATCTTTGTTCATTATTCTGCACTTCGTAAAAGCAAAGACCTTACCAAAAATATACTGCACCACAACATCATCCTCATCTTAACAACCATCATCATAAAACTGTATAATAAATTATTTGGTTTTCATCCACAATTCTTTCTAATTCCTTTAGATACAAATTCATTAATTTAACTCCCCTGCAGACCAGCAGAATTGAAGACCAACCCAACCAGGTGGTCACAGCTTCCCTGCATGTTGGTACGTTTATATTAATTAATATTTCTTTCAAAAAATATCTTTCTTTCTTTTAACAACTTCAGGCATGCACAGAGAATATGCAATAGAGATTCATGTTTGTAGTTGCACAGTCTGCAGTCTTGATCTTGATAATGGTGTTTCCAGGAGGGGATCAAATCCTTTTTTTCACACATACCAAAACGTAAATTTATAAATTGGTTCTTTAAAATTTTTTAGAAATGTGCTGATAAATAAACTTGCAGTTTCTTGGTGCCAAATGAATTAATCACCGTCCCAGGCATGACGTCTTTGTAATAAGCTGTTTTCATCTGTTATATTAAACAGAATTTTTGTCGACCAATTTAATGCTTTGTTAAAGGCCTGTTTCTCAAAGCCTGAATTCCAACTTTCTTGAACACAAAAATCCTCAATAACTAGTAACAGCCCCAGGAACCTTGTATTTTCTTCTCTCCCTGGGCTTCTATTTCTTTCCAGCACAAATTCTCAATGGAGTCAGTTGTGGCTGCTCTAAGCCTTCCACATAATTTAATCAAAGCACATTTGGTCCGATGTATTTGATTGGTCAAGCCAAACTCTAAACGGACTTGAGCTGGTGATGCTGCTTGCTGTATGAGGAAAACATTTTTATAGACCTTCGTATGGATCTTATTTAAGATTGCGATTTCACGACCCCTCATAATTTCACTACCATGTGTGACAGAAGGCATTAAGTGTGCCGACATAACAGATAATAGGTGGCTGTAAAATGGACAGCTTAATTTCTTTTTTAATAAATTAAAACCATAGATAAGACTTTGCGCTTTAGCCCTCATTGCTAGAGACTGATGTTTATAACTCAGTTTTGTCTCGATTTTAAACCCCAAATATTTGTATGAGGCAACAACCTCAACTTTTTTCCCATCCAAAAACCACATGTGTTTTTTGAATTTGGCATCCACTAACCAAACTACCTTTGTTTTAGATAGATTTAATACTAATCAATGACGATCCAGATAGTTCACTAGTGTGCTCATACTGCGCTGTAGACCTAACGGGGTTTGGCTGAAAAGCACTATATCATCAGCATACTGTAAATACCTACTTTCCGCTTTGGCTGCCGTTGGTGGATGACTGTTTACTCCAATAAGTGCTTTTTCAAGATCCGCTAAATACTTTTCACAATTTTTCTAATCTCAACACAGGAGATGGTGTCTGACAGGATAAATGAGTCACTATGTGCACATATTAGATGTAAATAAGTATAATGCATTGGAAATGTGTACATCATATACCTTTACCCTTACACAGAATATTGTATTATTACAGATATCCCCCAGACAAATCCCAATGATGAATTTTGTAACACTTTGGCCCTGAAGAAGGTGATTTTATGTTTCACCGAAACATACGTAGGCCAGAGATACGCATCTGAAAGTCCTACCCAAGCATCAAACCAAAAAGAAGAAACAGTTAATACCAAATTGAGGAACTCACCTGCATCTTTTGAATTTTGGAACTTTATGAAAAACAACAATGAGAATTGAAGAGTAGGCTTTGTCAAACCAGATGTGTTTTTTATTGTGATTTAGTTTGTGTGGTATGTTAGTGGGTATGAAAGAGCAGAATGATAGGTGAGAATGGAAGAATGATGGAGATAAATTTGGGGTCTGTCGGGACACAAAAAACATTGTTTTGAAAACTTTAAGTATGTTTATGTCCAATTTGAAAGAACAATGAGAATTGTGTTTTTGTGTATCACTATGTTGACAAGAAATAACGAAGAAAATGTGAAAAAAATATAAATGTTTATAAATAAAAATAATAAATATATAAATATAGTTTTTGATAAATAAACAAACCTTAACATAAGATTAATCTCTGTTTATAGTGTCTATGCTGTAATATAAATGCTTTGTGTAGAGTCATTACCATTTGAAAAATATTATAGGGCAGATAAGAGGTTTCTCATTGTATTTATTTCCTTCCCCCTCCTCTTAGGCCTAAACTAAATAGGTGGTCACCTTCATGCTTTAATGATTAACTTGTTTGGTGCCATCAGACAGGCAAAACTTTGTTCCAATTGTATTGATTGTGGAAAATGATCACTCTCTGTGCAATGAAAAATCTGGAATTTGTGTCCCTGAGACCTTACATTTTCACTCACAAATGTGTGGTCAATCGTTGAGCTCTTATTCCCACTTAGAAAGGTAATTGATGCCGGAAAGTTCTCTTTGGTATTTCCATTCAAATGTTTTAAACCTAGGGATTCTAGCTGACTTCTGTAAAGTTTACCCATTTGATGATTGTTCCTGGAATTTTTGCATAAATATGTGTTAAAGTCACCAGTAACGATAAACTGTTCTTGTTCGTATTGTATCTGACTTGTTTTTTATCAATTTAATCAGGATCTTCAAATGCAGCTTTTTAGTCTCTTTTCTGGGATGGATATAAATATTTATTAAAATTATTATTGTCGGAGTCATGTTAGACTTTAAATTATCCAATTTTGTTACAAGGATCCATTTGGTCCCGGTTGGTTGTTCTTCCATGGACCAGTCCAGTTTGGTAGAGAGATAGGTAGCCAAAACCCCCTTTGGATGGCCAAATCTTGCTGTTTTTACTGCCGGTGTATCAAATTCCGTATAACCTAAAATCAGCAGGGGTCTGAGGCTCCAAGTTTCTTGTGTCAAAAGTATATCATACTTTGACAAGAAATCCATGACTTCATTATTTTCTAATAGGTTTTCTAATCCATGGGTATTCCAGGAGCAGATGCAAAGGGCTTTAGAATTTTCTAAGTTGTTACATGTTCTGTCAGGATTGTGTGTATGGCGGGCGAGTGACTGTACCCATCCGTTTGTCATCTGCTTCCCATTTGAAATTATTGTTACCTTGTATAATTACTCCATGGGTACTCACGCTTAAGGATTTAATGATTTTTAAATTCCCCAATTCTTTTTGATTGATTCATGCGCCTATAGCACCCCTTAAGATAGATACTCCTTTTTGTTTTCCAGGAATAGGAGGCCCTGGGTAACATAATACCTCAATTTTGTAGCTCAATCCCCTAGGTTTTAAACCTATGTTGATGAGTCATGATCTGATCCACCATGTCTGGTGAAGACCAACTTGTTACAGTAGCCTCTCTGTTAGTTAGCAATGGGTGATCTTTAAATTCAACCGATAACAAGTTGGTAGACTCAATATGTGCTATATCCCTTATTTCCTTTATCAATTTAATGATTGTACCTCTATTTAAGATGTAAAAGTTCCCTTTTGAGATGTAATTGGGCAAAAACACTAACTGATTCGAATGTTTTTCATTTCTTATAAACCTTTTATCTAAATCAGTCTTCTGAGATAGCTGACTGTCATTTTGCGATGTGTGATCCACAAAGACCCAATTTATATTTTGGTTTATCTTTGGCCATGTTCCATCCCCTTATTGTTTATCTAAACAATTCTGTTTCTGCAGCTCAAATATTATTTCCCTATTTGTTGATTCCCTTTGCAGTATAGTTTTGGGATTATTGTTACCTATCAAATTATGGCATGGGGAATTCGCTGTCATAGGTGCTTTTGGTCTTTGTTTATTGGGAACTGGCTCATGCTGAACTGTAGACCCACTCGGTAGGACTATATCTATATTCGAGTCAATTGGGACCATTGTGTTTTCAAAAACTATCTCTGGACTTTCATGCTGCTTACTTGCTGGATCTATATCCTCCTTATGTACGTTTTCCTCACTAGAAGGCTTTTCATTTTTGTGTTGAGAGAATAATTGCCATATTTTCATTTGTTGCAGTGATTTCCATTTTTTCCACATTTTTCTTGCTCTCTTTTTTCCCTTTTCGTGACCTCCTGCTTTGATTCTACTATCTCCAGCTTTTCCACTTCCTCTATTTTTCTGCAAACTGATCGTTTGACTTGACTACCCAAAACACTATCTAATATCTCTATTTCTTGAGGATTGTTTCCACAACAGAACTGAATAATGAAGCACAATTCTTGTTGTCTTGTTTACTAAGTTTGTGAAGAGAGCTATCTGATATTTCCATTGGCTTTGGAATTTCCAAGGTCGAGATTTGATTAGTAGATGAAACTCTCTCTTTTAATTGTACAGTCTCAACTGGGAGTTTGAAACTCTTTTTGGATTCATCAAAGTTTTGCCTTATTTCTGACCTTACTGCCTGTGATCTTATCTCTCAAAATATCCATCAGGATTGATGATAAACTTTTCTGATTATCTCCTTGCGATACACAGTGACAGTTGACTTGTTGTGATTATTTATACTGCTGAGCTCTCATAATGAGATTGTTAAGAGACTGTAATTTTTTTTCTATTCCTACAATGTATGTAACCTTAATATTTAAAAGATCCACTTGTAGGTCATGTTTATCCGCTTGATGGGAAATTGCTGACGAGATTGAATCCAAAGTCGATATTAAAACACCCTATGTACTTGATGGAACTCTTTTCCCTACATATCTTTGATCTGACATCGTCGTTATTTTTCTCTCAACTGTTCCAACTACTCCTTTTGAGGATACCGACAACGTCCTTTGCTGGCCCAGACTTTGTGTACCCGTGAGCGATACAGGAGTTGTAGAGCTTACTAGTTCAACTAATAATTGCTCCAGAACTCCCCCCAATTCTATGGGACAGAATAATTCCCTTGACTGAGCTGTCACAGTTAGCTGTTCGGGTATCTGCTCCTGTTCTTCCCAGCAACTTAAGTTTAACTAAAAAAGAGAGTCACATGTAATTTGACTATGAACTTCAACTTCAGTTACTTTAACACGGTTTTTCTGACCTATCCCATCTTCCAAGACCACTTAACTTTCTCGGTCTTGTCCAACCCTCATAAGAACATCATCACGTTCTTGTAGTTGCTTTTCTGCTGTTTCAGAGTCCGGTTTCAAAGGCGGACCAGCCTCTCCTTGATTTATTGCTTCTATCTCTAATGAGAGACTGATGTTACTTATGCCTGTTTTTTTTATATTTGCTCTTTCAGTTGTTATTAAGAAGTCAGTTATCTTATACCCTTCTTTTCTTTTGAGATGTTTTTGCTTTTTTTACAGGCATAGCGTGCTGCAGAGAAATCTTTTCCTTTGTCACATCCAGATTCATCACTGAGTCAGCAGAAGAATCCAACTTGATGGAGAATTGTCTCCGTCTCCTACTTTGGTGCTTTTTTCCCTGTCCTTGTGCTGCTCTCTTTTTACCAGAGCACATTATGGCGCCTCACTCCTTAGATATTTTAATTGGAGCTCTAAATGCTCTTAAATACACTTATTTTGGTTTTACTCCCGCACTCAATCTCTGCCCACCGCTGTCTGTCGCTCACTCTTAGTGCTTAAAGAGGGGCAAAAGAACAGAACAGAAAAGAATCATAACAGTCCAATCAAATGGCTTGAATATTGAGAGGGAGAGGGGGTGGCAGGGCACAGCACAACTGTCAGCTCAATGTCTGGGGCCTGCACAGACGGAAAATGGCTGACTGACAGGTGACCTGTGGGACCACACAGGTGAAGGGTTTTAAAAATCCAGATCTTCCCCTCACTCACTGCCCAATTTCCACAAAAATTCAGGCACCAATTTTACCTTCACTTTTACTGCATCTACTGCCGGCAGGTCTGCCACTGCTGCTGCATGCTCATTCCTTGAACCTGATGCAGCGCTACTCCAGAAATTTCTTTAGAACCCCTCACCTATTCCCTGAAGCCCATAACACTGCGAGTCACTTCCACACACATTTGCCCTACTTCAAGGATTCAGTGAAGATCAAATAGGAGAGCGACTGGATCATAGCGGAGTGTCTAAATTAAATGCTAATATTTATAATATATACATCTGCAGTTTAATTTTTTACCATGGTTTATTAATGAGAAAATTATTCAGACACACCACCATTATTTTGTCAATGGATCTGCTAGTAAAAATTAACTAAAGGATAAACAAGACCAGCTTAATTCTCCATTTATTGAATTTTTATTCTAAAGCGAAAATTTTCTAGCATGATCTGTATGTATTCAATTTTATTTTATTCATCTAGTAAAACAACCTAGAGAAATAAGAATTAATTCAAACATTTATATTTATTTTGATCAATAGTTCAGGAAATAAGCAAATTATTACCACACACAGACATTAGCATAGAACATAATAGTTGCCCGAAATCATCTTTCTATTCTCTCTAACTGTTCACCTCTTCTAAAGACTCCGTACCTATTCAAGAAAAGTTAAAGTTCAGAAAATGTCAAAGTCCTTACTCCTCTGGAAAGATTCAGCAATCCGGCAGCATGTCGGGATGCAAAGATGAAAATCAGGAAGGAAGAGTTTTTTCTTAAGTCCGAACGTACTCTTTTATACCCTTTTTCACGAACTAATCTATCTAAATTTTGAAACATTTGGGGTCTTTAACAGTTATGATTGTTCGAGTAAAGGGGTGGATGAGCATAACCTCATCATTTTATTGTTCCAATTTTGCACGATCATCAAATATGAAAGTGGTCTTTGTCTTAGCTCATGTCCATTTCACTTGTGTCCTTAAATCAATAGTTTTTCAGTTCTTCCCAAGCTCACGATGTGGAAGTTCATTTTTGTTGGCATTCAGTCAGGCCCTCAGGGCACATTGTCCTTGACCCATTCTGCAAAGGCACAGGCAGCTCACGCTCATTCTGAGCTCAATCGCGCATGCATACAGCACTTCAATCTCGGAGTCACAGAAGCGTCCATTTTTAAATAGGCCGCATGGCAGAACGGGAACTATTATAGAAACAAACACAATTAAACGTTAATTATTGAAATTTATCCCTCCTGTTTACCTCCCACCATACTAAGTTATCCCTGTTAGTTATTACCTAGCAGATAAAGCAACATATACGCGTAGTTTACTCACCATTCTTCATCTTTTATGCCACAATTAAACAGACAAAAGCACATTTATGCTGCTTTCGATTAGGTTATAGCAATTGCGTTAATTATAGACGTAACAATATCACTTAGTTAATCAATTATAGTTTGCAACATAAGCAAATTAGTTTCCCAAGTGTACTTGTGTGTGTATTCTATTCTATGATGGTTAACCACACAATTAGTTAATGTTTCTGTGATAAGGAAGTAATTATATGAGGGGTACACAAAAATTTGTTTTTCCACCTCGCTCCATCAACTCCCTGCTTTGGTGATTTATCACAAACCAAATAGCCAAATATAGCAAATTTTTATCTTAACATGTTTCAAGTACTTTCAATTAGTATGAGCTATACTCTAGTATCTTCTATTGTCTTTTTGTCTTGATAAAGTTTTCCTTTGATTTCTTGCATTTCAATATCTCCCTTTTCACGTTCTCTTTCTTGTGTTTCCTCAATCACTTTCGTTATAGAACTTTTGACATTTTTTCCTCTTTCTGAGTTTACAACCTAATCTTAATATTAAAATCACTACTATTATCATTGTTACTGGAATTAGTACCTTACCTATAATTGATCTACTTATTGCATAAAACCAATTTATAACTACTAAAAAACGTCTAATAAGTTTCTCAATAACACCATCAGCCTCCAGTGGTTCAACTTCCTTATGCAACTCTGTAAGATTTGTAATATATCTTTTAATGTTTTGACTTTTGTCTGGAATGTAAGTACAGCAATGTTATACCTTCAAAATTCCACAAACTCAACATTCTTTTGCCAAAATTATATCAAGACCAAGATAATTTTCCATCACCTTAGCCCTCATAGCAACCATTTCAGTGTTTACCATTAAAAATCTACCTGCGGTGTCTGTTGACCATTGATCTACTATTGTTGACAATTTTCGAAATTTGTTTGCATTAAAGGATATACCCACTGCTGGTATCAGTGCTCTAAAAACATCACCTAATATTTCTAACACACTTTCTCTTTTTTGCAACTTAAAGGTTTACCTATCTCATGTATTCCATTAGTACCTCTACCTACATGGAAAATTTTGGGAAAGACCAGGCCTATATAACAAGACCCTACCAATGATCAGGTAATTTATAATAGGCTTTATTCCAACACAAGAAATAGATTCCAGGAAAGACTGGGTCATTACCACCTTTAATCCCCAACCTCCTTTTATGATATACGTATCTTCACATTGACTCGCTCCCACAAAATAATTGTTATACACAGTGTTATCTCTTTGAATACATAATTTCCCTAATAATGGTGTATCTATGTTTATGGCCACATTTACATTATGCCCTTCAATAATTTCATCATCAAATGTCTACATATTAGATTTAGTGTGCTTCACTTTTTCCCTCCTTTTGTACTGAATTCTTCTCTCCTTAACAATATCTAAAAAAGCTTTTTCTTCATTCCTTATTTTACAAGTCAAGTTATGTTGAAATGAATAATCATGAGTCATCACTTGTGTTTCCAAAAAGCATTCTCCAAAAACTTTTACAGGCTTAATTTTGTTTAGTTCAGCTACAATTTTCAGTTTTGCAAAAACATCATCAGAATTTGAATAATATTACTCCAATTTACCTGTTCTATAAAACAAACTTGTTAACACACTACTTTAACTCCCTATGTGAGTGGAAGATGGTGGTAAGTCACCCCCTCCGAAACTGATGCTGGCAATTTTACACATACATACCAATAACAGTCACTAGCGTCCATAGTCTTAACATATTCAGATAGTATTTTTGAAAAAGTATTTCTTGAGAAATCACTTATCAAGTGATCTTTATGTATCTCTGGCTTATACACATGCAATTTTTCACCTTTAAATTCCTTATTTCTTTCATTCATACTTGCATTAGCTTTCATTTTCTCAAAGTCTGGTCTAAAAGGAATAATAATAGCTAAAATGAACCTTATCAAAATTATTAATCCAGTACATATTAACCACATTTTACACCATTTTCTAAAGATAGCACAATTTGATCTAGTTATATCATTAGAAGCCTTTTTTTTTTACTTATTGTCTCTCATTAAATCCTTACTTTTCATTTACAGTGCTTTTCTCTTTCCCAGTTTCAGTTCAAATATCTCTTTTCTTCCTCTGAGTCAAAGTTTTACTCACTTTATTTCTCTTTGCCTTGACAATTCAGGATCTCTTGGCTGCTGTTTACTTCACCAATAGGAGGTAAAATCATGTAAGTCCATTCAGGTGACTTATATTTTTGATTTGGTTTCCAGACTCTTTTTGGCCTTTGAACAACTTCTATTTTCTTTCCCAACAACTCTTTTTGACTGGTTATTTTATTTACTTAATCTTCTGGTTCTTTTACTTTATTAACCAGTTTATATTTCAGTTAATCAGCTCCTTTAGGCCAATTATCTCCTTTACAAGCTCTTTTTGTTTTTGGTTTCATAGTGTTACGTTCCACTCTCAAAGCTCTTTTTCTTGAACTCCTTCTCAATTTAGTTTCATCTTCACTGTCATCAGTTTCAGTTTCAGAATTTTCGACAGTTTCATTTATGATGAACTTTATAATGTCTTGTCCTTTCTCAGAATCTGCTTTCTCTTTGGTCATTACTTTCACTCTGTTAGGAACATCTCCATAACTGGTACTTGGAAGCTCATCCTTGTCATGAGTTCTTTCCTCTTTTCCAGCTTCAGGATTTTGGTTCCTTCTTCCAGAGCTTTCTGTGTCCTTACTGGTATCAGTCCCTACCAAATCTCGACTTTCAGGTCGATCTTCAAAATGTGGTACTTCAATAGTTTCACCTTCTCCTTCAGATGCAGAGATAGCATCTGATATCTCCAGATGTCGACGACCAGGTCCAGATTCAGTATCTGGATCTCTTTCTGGTTCACCTTCAGAATCAGAATTAGTTGTGCTTTCATTTTCCTCCTGTGCATGCTCAGGCTCAGGCACACGGATGGTGTGGCTGGCGTGCACCCACCTCTTTACTCCAGCACATTTAACTGCAGTTGTGCTGACCAGAATAGCCTGTCTTGGTCTTTGCAAATGAGGCACTAAGCAGTTTCTTCTTCGATGCACTTTTATTCGAACCCAATCTCCAGGTACTAGATCATGAGCTGGATGTTTTTCTTTCGTGTTTGACTCCGTTCCCACCTGATCGAACACAGAAGTTACCACGTCAGACAGGTTTTTGCAGTAACCCAGTATGATGTCATCATTAATAGTTAACAGTTTATCAACTGGCACAAATGCTTGTCTCATTACTCTCCCCATCAAAATCTCATATGGACTTAGTCCAGTCTTTTTATCAGGTATGCTCCTAAGGTCATCAAAACAAGTGGCAATGCATCCGGCCACTTCAGTCCAGTAGCCAAGCACATTTTGGCAATTCAGTTTATTATTGTTCCATTCACTTGTTCAACTACCCCAGAAGCCTCTGGTCTGTAAGCACAATGCAATTTCTGACGAAGGTCCAGTGCTTCACAAATCATTTACAATAGCTCATTTTGGAAATGCGTTTCACGATCTGTCTCAATAGGTACTGGGAAACCGTAGCGTGGTATAATTTCATGCAACAGCAATTTAGCAACAGTACCTCCATCATTCCTCCTGGTGGGAAAAGCTTCCACCCACCGAGAAAACTGACAAATGATCACAAGCATATATCTCAGTCTGTTACAAGGTGGTTCAATAAAATCTAACTGCATTCGTGTAAATGGACCTCCCTTCCGTCCTATGGTTTCCAAGCTCACAACTGTATTTCGTCTTGGATTAAATTGCTGGCACACCAGACATCTCTGGCACAGGCTTTCGGCAATCATCCTAAATGTATGGTTATACCATGTTTGTCTAAACATTCTGATCATTGCGTTTCTTCCAATATGAGCTTGACCATGGTACATTCGGGCCATATTTTAAATCATGTTATCAGACGTTACTGGTCTTTCATCTTTGTAAACCCAAATTTCATCTTCTTCTCTTTGTCTGCATCCTTCCTTTAGTCAGATGTTTTTCTCCCCTTCACTAGCTTCTTCCTGCATCTGTTTCACTTCCTGCCAAGTCTCAACTACGGTGGTTAGCATTAAAGGACTTGAAACATGTTCTTCTTTTCTGTCCCGATTTATGGATGCTAGATTTTCAGCACAGTATTTTGCAATGGAATCAACATACCGGTTACCTCTGGTGACACAGTCATCTCCTTTCTTGTGTGCTGCACATTTCAAGACAGGCATTTTATCAGGCAATTGAATTGCATCAATCAACATTTTCACAAATTCAGCATTCCGAATAGGGGATCCTGCAGAAGTTAAATAACCTCTTTGGGACCACAATTGCCCCATTAATGGGCAACCCCCAAATCCATACTGAATGTCAGTCACTATGGTAACTCTTATCTCTTTTCCTAGTTTACATGCTCGAATCAAAGCAATCAATTCTGCTATTTGGGCACAATGAATTCCTTTCAGACAAGATGCTTCCAGGACATCTGCTACTGTACATACAGCATATGCAGCATTCAGAGCACCTTTATCCATTCTTAGATATGAACTCTCAAAAAACATTACATAGTCAGATTCAGGCAGTGGTTCGTCTTTGATATCAGGTCTTGGTTTGGTACAATACTCGAGAATATCCAAACGTTTGTGATCAACCTCATTTCTTACTTCAGCTTCCATGACATCAGGTAGCAATGTGGATGGATTTACATTCACACATCGTGAAATTGTCACATTATCTGCACCTAGAATTGTTTTCTCATATTTTGTCATCCTGTTATTAGTAAGGAACTGTTTTTTTGTCCTAGTGAGGAGAATTTCCACAGAATGAGGTACATATACTGTCACAGGAAATCCCATCACTATGCCTTCCCTTTGTTCCAGACTTACACTTGTAGCTGCTACTGCTTTCAAACAACCTGGTAAGGCTTTTGCAACTGGATCCAAAACAGCTGAGAAATATGCAATTGTTTTTTTCAGTTTTCCATGCCTTTGAATTGGGGCCAACAATACACATCCTTCTCTTTCACTGCAATACAGCTCAAACTCTTTTTCATAGTCAGGCACTCCTTGTTTTTAGCTGTTCGAATGCTTCCATTTCAGCCTTGGTTAGTACTATAGGGGCTGTTACATCTGCTCTTGGGAATCTTTGTAAAGGTTTGGCTATCAGTGAAAATCCACTAATCCATTGTTGACAATAACCTACCATTCCTAAGAACATTCTCACTTGTCTTTGTGTTTTTGGGGGCTGCATTCCTTGTATCATTTTGATTCTTTTTACAGTGACTTGCCCAATTCCTTTAGCAATTTTATGACCTAAGTATTGTACTTCTTTCTGACAAAATTGTAATTTCGATGGATACACTTTATGTCCCTCTTCTGCCAAATGATTCAACAATGCAACAGTGTCTGATACACATGCATCTTTTGTTTTTGATGCCACCAATTGGTCATCAATATATTGAACCAATACATATTCTCCAGCATATTCAAACTTTCTAATGATTTCTTTAGCAATTGATTAAAGATGGATGTACTCTCAGTATACCCCTGAGGGATTCGACACCTTGCTAAAACACGGTCTCCGAACCGGAACGCAAATATTGGCTGGCTTTCAGGTTGTAATGGAACAGTAAAGAACGCATTACATAAATCAATGACCGTATACCATTCTGCATCATGTGGAATTTGATATAGAATCACTGCTGGATTTGGTACAATCAGACTACATGGTACAACAATCTTATTAATTTTACCAAGATCCTGTAACATCCTAAACATTCCATTAGGCTTTTTCAATCCCATAATCAGCGATTTACAAGAACTGCTTTCTATCTCCCTTAAAATGCCTTGTTCAATCATTTTGTTTATCAATGGAGTTATTCCCTTAATTGCTTCTGCTGTCATTTTATATTGTGGAATATTTGGGTAACTTACTTCTTCTTTTACAGAAACTTTTACCGGATCTACACCTGTCATTAATCCAATATCCTCTCCTGTAAAATCCCACACTTGCTCTTTGACTACCTCTTTTAATTCAACAGGTATCTGTTCTCGATCAAACACAGGAAACATTTAATTCTTTTCTGATTCTATTAGTGACATAGTCATTTTATACAGGCTATCTTGATCTGGGGTTTGGAGTTAAATGCCATCTGGTGAACAGGATATGGCACAGTTCATTTTACATAGAATATCTCTGCCTAACAGGTTAACGGGACTACTGTCACACACCACAAATCGGTGCTGTCTTTGGAATTTATGATTTCTACTTCAACTGGTTTTGTTAGGGATGTTTTAATTTGCCTATTAGCTACACCTACAACTTGGATGTGTTCTCCAAAGAGAGGAAGATTTTGAACTTCTACTGATCTGACAGTAGACCAGGTAGCACCTGTGTCCACTAGGAAAGTCACATCAACATCATTCACCTTTCCATTCACAAAAGGACCAGATTGATCTACCTCTAGAGTGGTGCCAAGTACGCACTCTTCTCCCTCTCTCAGGCACCATCAGAAACTGTCATCCGACTCACTCCCAACTTCCTTAACGAATACGGCGGACTCACATTCACTCTAGGTGATCTGATTACCTGCTCACCTCTGCAGAATCCTGTCTCTGAACTGTATCTCTGTAGATTTACACCGTGTGGAAGTGATGGTTGTGGCACCTGACTTCGTTGAGTAACTACCTGATGCTGTGGCGATGGCTGCTGAATTACCTCATTCTGCACCTGCGGATTCAAAGATGTATTTTCGGTATTAACCTTTGGTGGATACTTACACTTTTTTTTCCAATGCCCTATCCTGCTGCAATTATGACAAGGGTACTTTTTGTTAAGTTCATCCAAATTCCCTACTAATTTAGGTTTAATAAAATTTCCCTTCGTTTCTCCTTGACTTCTTTCTGTAATTTTATTCTCCATGCGAGCCACTTGATGTTCGGCTACCTTCACTTGTACCCACATGGCTTTTTCTTTAAGCTTTCTCTGTTTTACCTTAATTTCATCACTACAGTATTTTGCATGTCTCAATACCTCATCTACAGAACATGATTGCCAACCTATCAAATTATGTTTAATCATGTCTCCTATTTCCGGTTTTAATTGGAACACAAAACAATATACCACCAATGAAGCCCGAACTGTCAATGTATCTACTCCCAGTCATGAACCTTTCAAGGCCTGGAAAGACATATACAGTTCAAGCCTAAAAACTCTAATTGATAACTCCCAGCCTATACCATCCACTGATCCCAACACAGCCACCAAGCAATTCAGGGACTGGCTGGGTCTATGATCACCGAAGCCAAGAGGAACTACTTTAGTGAACGGATAGAGCAAGCCAAGAATTCTACTAAACAACTCTACGACACCACCAAGCAGCTAGCAGGGAGCTCCCCGATTTAAACCCTCCTCCCTCCCAATCCCTTTGCGACGCATTGGCAACTTTTTTCTTCACAAAGATCAATGATATCTATTCAGCTTTTTCTGCTAACACTAATAACCCCACAAACACCACAAACTCCACACCCCCGTGTCCTTATTTACTCAGTTCAAAGACATTACAGAGGCCCAAACAGCGGACATTATCACCACTATCAAAACTGGTTCAGCCTTAGACCCATGCCCTTTTGAAATTCTTCCTCCAGTCATGGACTCCTTGATATCTGTCATCACTCAAATCTGTAATGTTATGTTTAGATCAGGGATTTATCCGGACACAAACTCTCCTTCAACCGCTACTAAAAAAAACACTTCCTGACAAGGATGATCTGAAAAATGATTGATCGATAGCCAGTCTCCCATTCTTGGCAAAAGTTGCAGAAAAAGCGATGAATTCGCAATTATCTGAATTAATTGAGGAACATCACCTACTTGATAGTACCCAATTTGGGTTCCGTAAGTTCCATGGCACTGAAACTGCCTTGATTAAAGCTGTGGATGACATTAAAGTCATTCGAGATCAAGGAGGAACTGCAGTACTAGTGCTATTAGATTTATGTGCAGCTTTCGACACGGTTGACCATTCGATCTTGGTCGATCATGTCGAACAAATGGGCATTCAACAAGCAGCCAAAGATCTACTGGCATCCTTTTTGTCAGGAAGAACTCAGGCTGTTACCCTGGGAACCTTCCAATCGACTAATCTGTCTCTGCCATGTGGGGTTCCACAAGGCTCATCCCTGAGTCCAATAACATCAAACAGATAAATTGAGGGTCCCAAGGAATGTTTAACAACCACGCAGTTACTGCCCCCTAAAACATGATATATATTACAAAAAGAATAACTATGGGTCAATTATGTGTCTATGTGTGTCGCGATGACTCGAAGTGTACTCTAAGTGTGTTAGTAGAGCACACAACAGGATATCACACTGTATGGGAAGATATCCATCAGTTACTCTCTTTTACCGCCCTTTCATCATCTGAACCACTTCCCAAAGTGGAGGACCTTTGTTGTTGCCACCTGTTGTGGGAATGGCTACTGTTGTAGGGTAAAGGACTGAAGGGGATTAGTATTAGTAACTGAAAGCAGTGCAAGAAAGTGTTGGGAGAAAGAAAAGAAATGTGCTCTATGATAAAATTGAATAGTGAACGCAAAAATATTTTATTCTGGTGCCGTCCACTTCCAAAGTTAAAAGCAATTCAGTGCAAAATAGCAAGTAAGTAGACCTAATAGTTACTGGCCCGATGTAATGGTCGACATGTTTCTGCGGTAGTTTAAAGATCCTAAGGTATCTCCCGCTTCTTCAGGACTTATGTCTTTTGCTACTGCTCCAAAGAGAAAAATATTTTTTTTTTATACAGATATCACTTGTTCAAACCTGGTAGTCCTCCTATGTGTGCAGGGGATGTCCCAGGATATAAGTCATCAAGACACAGACAACATAGATAAAAGACACATACAAAGATAAAATAGACATTACCATAATTAGTGTAAGTCATCTACTTTCTTCAACTGTTTGTTAAGCAATTCTGCATTGAAGGGCTACTTATTAGCCAAATTTAAACATCTGCTCTAGCTCACCTCTAATGCAAGAGAAACGTGCCTCTCCTCACCTGGCAACAGCTCAGGAAGATAGTACACTGCTCTATAGTATAGAGAAAGTGGTATATAGAGTCATAGCTAAAAACTACGCGAGAGCCAAACAGGAAAACATTCCATTCGTCAAAAATGAATTACAAAGCTCCTTATTTTACCAGGAATATATAGTGTCGCTCTGAATATTCCTCCATGCATATTTCTTTTAAACGGGGTTTGTATAATCTCCTCAATCATGCTTACAATTCTTAAAGAATCTTTTTAGTCTTCCTATTCGATCTACATCTAAGATGCTAGAAATTGTGCCTAGATCTCAATGCGCTCCTCAGTGGCGTCCGCCATCGCTCTTTTGATGGTTTGCCTTAGTGAGCCTAAGTGGTGTAGCGCGTGGCTGGTGTTTTGTTTTTATCTTCAGCTACTGGTGCCCTTTCCCTTCGCACGCTTGTTACATGAGTAATCTCTTTACAATATCGACCATCGATAAGGTCACATGTCCCCCAATCTTATTCGGAGATGTAAAAATGCTTGGACGTCGGCACTACTATGCATCATAGAATCTTCCATTAAAAGGGCGACATCCGAGCATTTTTACATCTCCGAATAAGATTGGGGGACATGTGACCTTATCAATGGTCGACATTGTAAAGAGATTACTCATGTAACAAGCGTGCGAAGGGAAAGGTTGTCCACATTGGAGTATTGCAATGGTCTTTTTGCTAATGCTCAGATTAGGTTAATCAACAAAATGCAGACTCTACAAAACGCGGCAGCAAGACTCCTCGCCAGAATTCCCAAACACAAGTCCGCGACCGATACAATCAGAAACTATCACTGGCTCCTAATCAGAAGCCAGATCAAGTTCAAAACTCTGTGTATCGTATACAAGGAACTGCATAAATAGGGACCTCAGTTTCTTAAAGAACAGCTGATTCCCCACTGTCCCCCCAGATTACTGCGATCCACTACTCTCAACGATTTAGTGGTGCCTCGTACCAAGACTGTTTCCTAGGGAGACCGCCGGTCCTTGCTCACGGCCCCAAAACTGTGGAATACCTTACCTCAGTCAATTAGGAGTAGCCCCTCTCTCTGGTCCTTCCGTAAACGGCTAAAAACTTGGCTCTTTAATCAGTAATATCTCAAAATATACATAAGCAGTTGGAGAATTTGTTGCAGATGTCGCAGCGCCGAGAAGCCCACAGGCATTTGTTCGCGCTTAATCAAATGTCATAAATAATAAATATACAAAATGACTCATATCCTTTTCATTCAACTCCTCATATCCACTGTACTGTTAAAACACTAACAAAAGTCTCTCATAAAATGCATGTACTGATTATTTTGGTTCTTGTAATGTTCTGTCAATCTTTACCCAATCTGTTTCTTTCGGTGGAATCTTATTTTTCAGAAACCCTATTACTTGTTCATACTTTCGCATTACTTCAGGTCCAGGAGCACCTGTCACCTTGTCTCGTGGATATTCAGTTTTCAGCCAATTCACTGGTATTTTGCACTCAGACCATAAATCTGCTGGTACTACTATGTCAAATAATTAATCTAGATCTTCCCATAGTACTTTTGAGACTTTTACAAATCGATTCATCTGTCGATACCATTCAACTGGTGTTTCTTTCAATCTGGGGAAATCATCAGTGAATCATAATATGTCCTATCTAGTCCAAGGGACATGTACATATCCTCCTCCTGGTATTTCTCTCATAGGGAATTCATTTGCTACCTGCTCCTTTTCTCTGACTGAGAATGCTAATGTGGATTTATCATTGCCTTATTTTTTTTTGCCAATTTTACCTTCCACTTATCCACATCTCCCCATCTTCTCAATAATACAATGAGTTCTTTTATTTGGGTTAATCTTCCTGCGGTATTCATATTTTCAATGTCCTTTTCATTAAAATCTACTCTTTAAGAGTTCTGTACGGTTTTATTCTTTACAAAGTCTACATTTAATTCACTAGCCAATCCTTCTAATCGGTCATGCATAGATTTTACACATAAACATCAGTTCATCGTCTTGGTACGTTTTTAGCCTATCTGTTCCAATTGTTCCAATTATCACTTCTTCCATGTCAATTTTCAATCTAGCCACATCTAATACTTTAGGTTCATGATCTTTTACTTTTATAGATTTGATCCAATCACTTAATTCCTGTTCTGTTGGTCCTACTGGAGTCTGTGACAAATCAATTTTTTCTATACTCCTTTCAGGAGTCACAGAATCAGATTCTACACCCATTGGAAATTTATACTGTAAGCTTTGATTGAAAGTCAAGTGAGGCGGTGTTATATGACTTGTACACCTAACCTCAGACAAATATGGGTAAACTTCTCTTACTTTTTGCAAACATTGATTCAAAGGAATCGTCAAAGAAGGTTCTTTTATTTTTTGATTTTTTAACACTGGAATTACAGGACCTATTGTTACTGGGACAGTTACAGCTTCTATATTTTTAGTAAGTTCCTGTATCTTTTTGGTTAATTCATTTGTAGAACGTACATATTCAGAGTTACTCAGTTGTTCTTCAATTTGTCTCTTTACTCTAACCACACACCTTCTGTTTTTATCATTTTGTTTAGGGGTACTGGTATATCCAGTTTCTATCAAAGGGGTATTTGAATCATATCTCATTTCTCCTCTTTCTGGAAGTTCTCTAAAATTTGAGAACCGTTTTGGAGTTTCAGCAAACCTATCCTCCATTGGTGGAGCATTTGGGGTTGTACTTATAGAACTCTATTGAAGGTGGTGGTCTTCTATTTAATATCTCCTCCAGCACCGTATCCTCTGATTCACGATCCTCGTAGCCTTTCTCTCCTGTCTCCACATTGTTCTTTTTCTCCATACATTATAGTCCTACTATTTCATCAACCATTTTTACCGGATACATCCCATCACACATATCAGCATTTCTCCACCTTCACATTCTACTTTAATGAGTCTCTTTCCAAAATCAACAAAATCTATCTCTTGGGCCTCTGTAATCTTCCAACCTTTCTCGCTCTAATTCATGCATCTCATCTTCCCACTCAACTAGTGCTTCAAATTGAGTCGGTCTAGGTCTCGGTTCAAGTTTCATAATTTTTTCTCTCAAATTTCGCAGCACTGCAAGACTAAAGGATCCTACTTCTGGAAATACTAACACACCATCATTCTTGTTATATCTTAGCCCAGTTTTCTAATCATGTGCATGTATGATAGCCCTATTTTGTCATTATGTACGAAGCAGGCATTTTAGGTGGAGGGAGTAATTTTCCCTCTCTTGTTACTATCGCCTTATCTTTTTTTAATACATTTTTCAATTTCTTACACCATGAAGTTTTCTCCCTCTCTTCCCCGTAATAAAACTCAATTTTTCTGATTATTTCCGGACTTTCAAAACAATCGCGCACCCTTCTGTAAACTGCTCGTAACACCAACACAGCGCGGTTCACACTATTGCATCAATTAGAACAAGATACGTTTCCTTAGTGCTCAACCAATAATCTCGCTGTTTCACCTGATGCACCAATCAGCTCTAACCCTGTCTTGGTCACGCGGACCAATCCCAGTGCGATACCTTTGATGTTGACCCTGCTCCGGTATCTGCAGCTTCTGCTGACCCCGCCTTTACACAAAATGTCGGCGATTCGTATTTACACTTTTATACAACTAAATCAGTTAGTAACTACATAAAACAACTCCATTGGTCTGTTTCGCTAAAACCAAAATGAAAGTTTCCTCATTCACACAAGTATTCTGTATTTCCAGTAGACAGCGCTTACCTCTTCTATACCACAGAATTTTAGATCCGCAGATAAAGTAGCACATCCCTCTACCCTACCCTTCTCTCAAGCTCATGTTAAGCCCTATTACTCTCCAAACAGTACGTTTTAAATCAGGATACATAAGGATCCCTGTACTTTAAGGCCAAGACTTTATAGACTGCCCTCGCTATACATTTATCCTTTCACATGTACAGTTCCCTAGACTTGTGATATACGATGATACCACTACTTTGAAACAGACTATGTGATGTGTGACTTCACCTGCCACACTTCCTCTGCCTGCAGACAGAGTAACTAGCTTCCCACACTTTCCGGAAGCCTTTTCCAGACTACATATAACATAATACAAACTCAACAAGTGTTAGTCATAAATTCTGTACATCAAAATTCTGTATTCATTGCCTTATACATCGTATCCTAGTTAACCTATAGCAACATATGCTCTGCTACCAAGTAATAAACTGATGCAGCGCTACTCCAGAAATTTCTTTAAAACCCCTCACCTATTCCCTGAAGAACTCAATCACACATTTACTCATCAGTTGGGCCCATAACACTGCGAGTCACTTCCACACACATTTGCCCTACTTCAAGGATTCAGTGAAGATCAAATAGGAGAGCGACTGGATCATAGCGGAGTGTCTAATTTAAACGCTAATATGTATAATATATACATCTGTAGTTTAATCTTTTACCATGGTTTATTGACAAGAAAACTATTCAGACACACCAACATTATTTTGCCAATGGATCTGCTAGTAAAAATTAAGAAAAGGATAAAAAAGACCAGCTTAATTCTCCATGTATTTAATTTTTATTCTAAAGCGAAAATCTTCTAGCATGACCTTTATTTATTCAATTGTATTTTATTCATCTAGTAAAACAACCCAGGGAGAAAGAAGAATAAAATTCAAACATTTATATTTATTTAGATCAATAGTTCAGGAAATAAGCAAATTATTACCACAATCTCAGGACACAGTCATTAGCATAGGACAGAATAGTTCCCTGAAGTCATCTTTCTATTCTCTCTAACTGTTAACCTCTTCTAAATACTCCGTACCTATTCAAGAAAAGTTAAAGTTCAGAAAATTTCAAAGTACTTATGCCTCTGGAAAGATTCAGCAATCCGGCAGCATGTCAGGATACAAAGATGAAAATCAGGAAGGAAGAGTTTTTTCTTCAGTCCGAACGTACTCTTTCATACCCTTTTTCACGAACTAATCTATCTAAATTTTGAAACATTTGGGGTCTTTAACAGTTCTGATTGGTCAAGTCAAGGGGTGGATGAGCATAACCTCATAATTTTATTGTTCCAATTTTGCACGATCATCAAATATGAAAGTGGTCTTTGTCTTAGCTCATGTCCATTTCCCTTGTGTCCTTAAATCAATAGTTTTTCAGTTCTTCCAAGGCTCACAATGCGGAAATTCATTTTTGTTGGCATTCAGTCAGGCCCTCAGGGCACATTGTCCTTGACCCATTCTGCACAGGCACAGGCAGCTCACGCTCATTCTGACCTCAATCGCGCATACATACAGCACTTCAATCTTGGAGTCACAGAAACGTCCATTTTTAAATAGGCCGCATGGCAGAATGGGAACTATTAAAGAAACAAACACAATTAAACGTTAATTATTGAAATTTAACCCTTCTGTTTACCTCCCACCATACTAAGTTATCCCTGTTAGTTATTACCTAGCAGATAAAGCAACATATACGCGTAGTTTACTCACCATTCTTCATCTTTTATGCCACAATTAAACAGACAAAAGCACATTTATGCTGCTTTCGATTAGGTTATAGCAATTGCGTTAATTATAGACGTAACAATATGACTTGTTAATCAATTATAGTTTGCAACATAAGCAAATTAGTTTCCCAAGTGTACTTGTGTGTGTGTATTTTATTCTATGATGGTTAACCACACAATTAGTTCATGTTACTGTGATAAGGAAGTAATTTCATGAGGGTACACAAACATTTGTTTTTCCACCTCGCTCCATCAACTCCCTCCTTTAGTGATTTATCACCAAACAAATCCCCAAATTTAGCAAATGTTTATCTTAACATGTTTCAAGTACTTTCAATTAGTATGAGCTATACTCTAGTATCTTCTATTGTCTTTCTGTCTTGATAAAGTTTTTCTTTGATTTCTTCCATTTCAATATCTCCCTTTTCTCGTTCTCTTTCTTGTGTTTCCTCAATCACTTTCGTTATAGAACTTTTGACATTTCTCCTCTTTCTGAGTTTACAACCTAATCTTAATATTAAAATCACTACTATTAGCATTGTTACTGGAATTAGTACCTTACCTATAATTGATCTACTTATTTCATAAAACCAATTTTTAACTACTAAAAAACGTCTACTAAGTTTCTCAATACCACCCTCAGCCTCCAGTGGTTCAACTTCCTTATGCAACTCTGTAAGATTTGTAATATATCTTTCAATGTTTTGACTTTTGTCTGGAATGTAAGTACAGCAATGTTATACCTTCAAAATTCCACAACTCCACTTTCTTTTGCCAAAATTATATCAAGAGCAAGATAATTTTCCATCACCTTGCCCTCATAGCAACCATTTCAGTATTTTCCATTAAAAATCCACCTCTGGTGTCTGTTGACAAACGATCTACTATCGTTGACAATTTTTGAATTTTGTTTGCATTAAAGGATATACCCACTGCTGGTATCAGTGCTCCAAAAACATCACCTATTATTCCTAACACACTTTCTCTTTTTTGCGACTTAAAGGTTATCTCTTCGAATACATAATTTCCCTAATAATGGTGTATCTATGTTTATGGCCACATTTACATTATGCCCTTCAATAATTTCATCATCAAATGTCCACATATTAGATTTAGTGTGCTTCACTTTTTCCCTCCTTTTGTACTGATTTCTTCTCTGTCTAAAAAAGCTTTTTCTTCATTCCTCATTTTACAAGTCAAGTAATGTTGAAATGAATAATCATGAGTCATCTCTTGTGTTTCCAAAAAGCATTCTCCAAAAACTTTTGCAGGCTTTATTTTGTTTAGTTCAGCTACAATTTTCAGTTTTGCAAAAACATCATCAGAATTTGAATAATAATACTCGAATTTACCTGTTCTATAAAACAACTTGTTACCACACTACATGTAACTCCCTATGTGAGTGGGAGATGGTGGTAAGTCACCCCCTCCGGAACTGATGCTGGCAATTGTACACGAACATACCAATAACAGTCACTAGCGTCCTTAGTCTTAACATATTCAGATAGTAATTTTGAAAAAGTATTTCTTGAGAAATCACTTATCAAGTGTTCTTTATGTATCTCTGGCTTATACACATGCAATTTCTCGCCTTTAAATTCATTATTTCTTTCATTCATACTTGCATTAGCTTTCATTTTCTCAATCAACCTTATCAACAATAAACATCCAGTACATATTAACCACATTCTACACCATTTTCTAAAGATAGCACAATTTGATCTAGTTATATCATTAGAAGCCATTTTTTTTACTTATTGTCTCTCATTAAATCCTTACTTTACATTTATAGTGCTTTTCTCTTTCCCAGTTTCAGTTCAAATATCTCTTTTCTTCCTCTGAGTCAAAGTTTTACTCACTTTATTTCTCTTTGCCTTGATAATTCAAGTTCTCTTAGCTGCTGTTTACTTCACCAATAGGAGGTAAGATCATGTAAGTCCATTCAGGTGACTTATATTTTTGATTTGGTCTCCTCACTCTTTTTGGCCTTTGAACAACCTCTATTTTCTTTCCCAACAACTTTTTTTGACTGGTTATTTTATTTACTTAATCTTCTGGTTCTTTCACTTTATTAACCCGTTTATATTCCAGTTAATCAGCTCCTTTAGGCCAATTTTCTCTTTTACGAGCTCTTTTTGTTTTTGGTTTAATAGTGTTACATTCCACTCTCAAAGCTCTTTTTCTTGAACTCTTTCTCAATTTAGTTTCATCTACTCTGTCATCAGTTTCAGTTTCAGAATTTTCGACAGTTTCATTTATGATGAACTTTATAATGTCTTGTCCTTTCTCAGAATCTGCCTTCTCTTCGGTCAGTACTTTCACTCTGTTAGGAACATCTCCATAACTGGTACTTGGAAGCTCATCCTTATCGTGAGTTCTTTCCTCTTTTCCAGCTTCAGGATTTTGGTTCCTTCTTCCAGAGCTTTCTGACTGTTCTTCAGTATTTTCCTGATTACCAGTTTTATCTCTGCTTTGTTCAGTGTCCTTACTGGTATCAGTCCCTACCAAATCTCGACTTTCAGGTCGATCTTCAAAATGTGGTACTTCAATAGTTTCACCTTCTCCTTCAGATGCAGAGATAGCATCTGATATCTCCAGATGTCGACGACCAGGTCCAGATTCAGTATCTGGATCTTTTTCTGGTTCACCTTCAAATCAGAATCAGTTGTGCTTTCATTTTCCTCCTGTGGATTCTCAGGCTCAGGCACACGGATGGTGTGGCTGGCGTGCACCCACCTCTTTACTCCAGCACATTTAACTGCAGTTGTGCTGACCAGAATAACATGTCTTGGTCTTTGCCAATGAGGCACTAAGCAGTTTCTTCTTCGATGCACTTTTATTCGAACCCAATCTCCAGGTACTAGATCATGAGCTGGATGTTTTTCTTTCGTGTTTGACTCAGTTCCCACCTGATGGAACACAGAAGTTACCACGTCAGACAGGTTTTTGCAGTAATCCAGTATGATGTCATCATTAATAGTTAACAGTTTATCAACTGGCACAAATGCTTGTCTCATTACTCTTCCCATCAAAATCTCATATGGACTTAGTCCAGTCTTTTTATCAGGTATGCTCCTAAGGTCATCAAAACAAGTGGCAATGCATCCGGCCACTTCAGTCCAGTAGCCAAGCACATTTTGGCAATTCATTTTTTTTTTGTTCCATTCACTTGTTCAACTACCCCAGAAGCCTCTGGTCAGTAAGCACAATGCAATTTCTGACGAAGGTCCAGTGCTTCACAAATCATTTATAATAGCTCATTTTGAAAATGTGTTCCACGATCTGTCTCAATAGTTACTGGGAAACCGTAGCGTGGTATAATTTCACGCAACAGCAATTTTGCAACAGTTACTCCATCATTCCTCCTGGTGGGAAAAGCTTCCACCCACTGAGAAAACAGACAAATGATCACAAGCACATATCTCAGTCTGTTACAAGGTGGTAGTTCAATAAAACCTAACTGCATTAGTGTAAATGGACCTCCCTTCGGTCCTATGGTTCCCAAGCTCACAACTGTATTTCGTCTTGGATTAAATTGCTGGCACACCAGACATCTCTGGCACAGTCTTTCGGCAATCATCCTAAACTCATGGTTATACCATGTTTGTCTAAACATTCTGATCATTGCGTTTCTTCCAATATGAGCTTGACCATGGTACATTCGGTCCATATTTGAAATCATGTTATCAGGCATTACTGGTCTTTTATCTTTGTAAACCCAAATTTCATCTTCTTCTCTTTGTCTACATCCTGCCTTTTGTCAGATGTTTTTCTCCTCTTCACTAGCCTCTTCCTGCATCTGTCTCACTTCCTGCCAAGTCTCAACTACTGTGGTTAGCATTAAACGACTTGAAACATGTTCTTCTTTTCTGTCCCGATTTATGGATGCTAGATTTTTAGCACAGTATTTTGCAATGGAATCAACATACCGGTTACCTCTGGTGACATAGTCATCTCCTTTCTTGTGTGCTGCACATTTCACGACAGCCATTTTATCAGGCAATTGAATTGCATCAATCAACATTTTCACAAATTCTGCATTTTGAATAGGGGATCCTGCAGAAGTTAACTCATCTCTTTGAGACCACAATTGCCCCTAGTCATGGGCAACCCCAAATCCATACTGAATGTCAGTCACTATGGTAACTCTTATCTCTTTTCCTAGTTTACATGCTCGAATCAAAGCAATCAATTCTGCTATTTGGGCACAACAAATTCCTTTCAGACAAGATGCTTCCAGGACATCTGCTACTGTACATACAGCATATGCAGCATTCAGAGCACCTTCATCCGTTCTTAGATATGAACTATCAAAAAACATTACATAGTCAGATTCAGGCAATGGTTCGTCTTTGATATCAGGTCTTGCTTTGGTACAATACTCAAGATCATCCAAACGTTTGTGATCAACCTCATTTCTTACTTCAGCTTCCATGACATCAGGTAGTAATGTGGATGGATTTAAATTCACACGTCGTGAAATTGTCACATTATCTGCACCTAGAATTGTTTTCTCATATTTTGTCATCCTGTTATTAGTAAGGAACTGTGTTTTTGTCCTAGTGAGGAGAATCTCCACAAAATGAGGTACATATACCATCACAGGAAATCCCATCACTATCCCTTCCCTTTGTTCCAGACTTACACTTGTAGCTGCAACTGCTTTCAAACAACCTGGTAACGCTTTTGCAACTGGATCCAAAACAGCTGAAAAATATGCAATTGTTTTTCTCAGTTTTCCATGCCTTTGAATTAGGACCAACAATGCACATCCTTCTCTTTCACTGCAATTCAGCTCAAACTCTTTTTCATAGTCAGGCAATCCTTGTTTTTAGCTGTTCGAATGCTTCCATGCCAGCCTTGGTTTGTACTATAGGGGCTTTTACATCTGCTCTTGGTAATCTTTGTAAAGGTTTGGCTATCAATGAAAATCCACTAATCCATTGT
Source organism: Lissotriton vulgaris (assembly GCF_964263255.1). Classification (NCBI taxonomy): domain Eukaryota; kingdom Metazoa; phylum Chordata; class Amphibia; order Caudata; family Salamandridae; genus Lissotriton; species Lissotriton vulgaris. Next base: position 562,807 of record NW_028241537.1, read on the forward strand.
CGACAATAACCTACCATTCCTAAGAACATTCTCACTTGTCTTTGTGTTTTTGGGGGCTGCATTCCTTGTATCATTTTGATTCTTTCTACAGTGACTTGCCTAATGCCTTTAGCAATTTTATGACCTAGTATTGTACTTCTTTCTGACAAAATTGTAATTTCGATGGAGACACTTTATGTCCCTTTTCTGCCAAATGATTCAACAATGCAACAGTGTCTGATACACATGCATCTTTTGTTTTTGATGCCACCAATATGTCATCAATATATTGAAGCAATACAGATTCTCCAGCATAGTCAAACTTTCTAATGATTTCTTTAGCAATTCATTAAAGATGGATGTACTCTCAGTATACCCCTGAGGGATTCAACACCATGCTAAAACACGGTCTCCGAACCGGAACGCACATATTGGCTGGCTTTCAGGTTGTAATGGAACAGTAAAGAACGCATTACATGAATCAATGACGGTATACCATTCTGCATCGTGTGGAATTTGATATAGAATCACTGCTGGATTTGGTACAATCAGACAACTTGGGACAACAATCTTATTAATTTTACTAAGATCCTGTAATATCCTAAATGTTCCATTAGGCTTTTTCAATCCCATAATCGGCGAATTACAAGGACTGCTTTCTTTCTCCCTTAAAATGCCTTGTTCAATCATTTTGTTTATCACTGGAGTCATTCCTTTAATTGCTTCTGCTGTCATTTTATATTGTGGAATATTTGGGTAACTTACTCCTTCCTTTACAGAAACGTTTACCGGATCTACACCTTTCATTAATCCAATATCCTCTCCTGTAAAATCCCACACTTGCTCTTTGACTACCTCTTTCAATTCAACAGGTATCTTTTCTCGATCAAACAAAGGAAACATTTAATTATTTTCTGATTCTATTAGTGACATAGTCATTTTATACAGGCTATCTTGATCTGGGGTTTGGAGTTAAATGCCATCTGGTGATCAGGATATGGCACAGTTAATTTTACATAGAATATCTCTGCCTAACAGGTTAACGGGACTACTGTCACACACCACAAATCGGTGCATGTCTTTGGAGTTTCTGATTTCTACTTCAACTGGTTTTGTTAGGGATGTTTTAATTTGCCTATTAGCTACACCTACAACTTGGATGTGTTCTCCAGAGAGAGGAAGATTTTGAACTTCTACTGATGTGACAGTAGACCGGGTAGCACCTGTGTCCACTAGGAAAGTCACATCTACATCATTCACCTTTCCATTCACAAAAGGACCAGATTGATCTACCTCTAGAGTGGCGCCAAGTGCGCACTCTTCTCCCTCTCTCAGGCACCATCAGAAACTGTCATCCGACTCACTCCCAACTTCCTTTAACCAATCCTGCGGACTCACATTCACTCTAGGTGATCTGATCACCTGCTCACCTCCGCAGAAACCTGTCTCTGAACTGTATCTCTGTAGATTTACACAGTGTGAAAGTGGTGGTTGTGGCACCTGACTTTGTTGAGTAACTACCTGCTGCTGTGTCGATGGCTGCTGAATTACCTTATTTTGCACCTGCGGATTCAAAGATGTATTTTCGGTATTAACCTTTGGTGGATACTTACACTTTTTTTCCAATGCCCTATCCTGCTGCAATTATGACAAGGGTACTTTTTCTTTAGTTCATCCAAATTCCCAACTAATTTAGGTATAATAAAATTTCCCTTCGTTTATCCTTGACTTCTTTCAGTAATTGTATTCTCCATGTGAGCCACTTGCTGTTCGGCTACCTTCACTTGTGCCCACATGGCTTTTTCTTTAAGCTTTCTCTGTTTTACCCTAATGTCATCACTACAGTATTTTGCATGTCTCAATACCTCATCTCCAGAACATGATTGCCAACCCATCAAATATGTTTAATCATGTCTCCTATTTCCAGTTTTAATCGGAACACAAAACAATATACCACCAATGAAGCTCCAACTGTCAATGTATCTACTACCAGTTGTGAACCTTTCAAGGCCTGAAAAGACATAGACAGTTCAAGCCTAAAAACTCTACTTGATCACTCCCAGCCTATACTATCCACTGATCCCAACACAGCCACCAAGCATTTCAGGGACTGGCTGGGTCTTGCCACGAACTCACTGGTACCCCTTAAACATGTGACCAGAAATAGATCAGCCCCCTCTGCTCCTTAGTTTACTGAAGACCTCAGGAACCAGAAACAACTTTGTAGGAATGGGGAGAGGCATTGGCGGAAGTCTTACAATGAAGATAGTAAAACCCGCTATAAGGAGATGCTTTCCAAATACAAAGCTATGATCACCGAGGCCAAGAGGAACTACTTTAGTGAACGGATAGAGCAAGCCAAGAATTCTACTAAACAACTCTACGACACCACCAAGCAGCTAGCAGGGAGCTCCCCCGATTTAAACCCTCCTCCCTCCCAATCCCTTTGCGACACATTGGCAAATTATTTCTTCACAAAGTTCAATGATATCTATTCAGCTTTTTCTGCTAACACTAATAAGCCCACAAACACCATAAACTCCACACCCCCTGTGTCCTTAGTTACTCAGTTCAAAGACATTACAGAGGCCCAAACAACGGACATTATCACCACTATCAAAACTGGTTCAGCCTTAGACCCATGCCCTTTTAAAATTCTTCCTCCAGTCATGGACTCCTTGATATCTGTCATCACCCAAATCTGTAATGTTATTTTTAGATCAGGGATTTATCCGGACACACTCAAAAAACTCTCCTTAAACCGCTACTAAAAAAACCACATCTTGACAAGGATGATCTGAAAAATTATCGACCGATAGCCAGTCTCCCATTCGACTAATCTGTTTCTGCCATGTGGGGTTCCACAAGGCTCATCCCTGAGTCTGACACATTTTAATATCTATATGTCGGACCTAGCCAATATCATTCGAGCACATGGGATGAGCCTAACCTCATATGCAGATGACACGTAGCTAGTCCTGGCCATCAAAAATAATGGCGAAAAGGTGGCCGAGAGTTTTAAAGAAGGTATGTTGGTGTCAGATCCCGATTAGTCCACAACAAGACTGTTCCTTCTGGTCCCAGATTTAATCTGCTTCATACTGTAAATACCACGTTTTCTATCTGGAGTTGTTTACAAAGAGAGGTGCGATCTGGGGCAAGGGCATTCCCTTAGTGGTTCCTGGTTGTTCCACTACTTCTTTAAGTCAGCGCTCTAGTGGTTTTGCGGGCAGCCATTTTGTGACCGCTCGCGCAATCTTCTGCGCACTTCAACTGTGAATTTTGGCGGTTAGACGTGCTTTCCCGCATGCGTCTGGTAAATCCGCAATTTGTTGATATTTTTTCCTCCGCAAGTCTTAGGAGCTTAGAAACTGTTTTGCCTCTCCTATTCTTCAGTCCTACTGAACCTGAAATCCTTTGAAGCAGTCCTAGTTTCTTCAGTTTATTTTCTCGGCGGCTTGCTGAGGAAATTCAGAAGACGGCGCATGAGAGTATCCCTCTTTCAGTCAGCACACGGAGGTAGTTTCAGTCCTCGTTATCATAGACTCAGTTTCTGCGGTAAGAGACTTTGTTTCCTGTGCTTATCGTCTGAGAAGTAATGTCAGAGACTCTGCATTCCAGTCTCCTTAAACCTTGAACAGTCAACTGTCTTTGCAAAGCTGAACTTTATTTGAACTCTGTCTTGGGAGAACAGTTGAATAATTGGTTTTCCATATTGGGCGTATGAGAAGAATCTATGCTGAGGACATTGTCAGCAGGGTTATGCTTTCATAACTTCAATCCAGACTCCAGTCAACTGATGCCAAGTATATAGGGGTATCTCATTCTATGCATAAAATAGATACAGTTGTATACCACCTGTAACTTCTCTGTCTGGAGGTCTTTGCCCTGGAAACCACTTGTGTAGCTTCGTTCCTGAAAAGAGACAATTATCCAACACAAGAAAATAATATAAGAGAGCAGCTAATTCCACACACTAATAAGGTAGGCAGAGTCTGGGAATTGAACAAGAGTAGTAAGAGAAGCCAAGCATGTGTAGAACTGTAGTAATGTTGTGCTTACTGTTCTAGGTGCACTTGACCAGAGTAGAAGAGTCTAGAAGTCACCGGTGTGGAAGTCTCTCTTTTGTCTGTCCACTTCCCCTTTCCCTTTCGTTCCTGGACTTAGAGTTCTCTGGATCTAGGGGTGTGGGGGAGTTGGGAAATATTCTTTAAAAGACATTCGTCCTTCACGTCAGCGGCTCCCACGGAATCAGAGGAATTCAGGTACCTTCTTGACAGATGGCAATTGGAGACTGGATGGCCTCCAATTGTCTAAAACTCAACTCTGAGAAGACAGAGGTTGTCATATTTGGACAACTCACCCCAAGCTGGTCCCCCGCCTGGTGGCCCACGTCTTTCGGAACCCTGCCTAAAGCTTCCCCTAAGGTAAGGAATTTGGGAGTTGTTTTTGATGATCACCTCAATTTCGCTTCCCATGCCAACCAAATAGTGTCCTCGGCCTATCATAAATTGCGCTTAATAAGGAAAATCATTCCCTTCCTCCCCGAAAGTGCCAGTAAAACCCTGGTGAGTTCCCTAGTGTTGTCCACATTGGACTATTGCAATGGTCTTTTTGCTAATGCTCAGATTAGGGTAATCAACAAAATGCAGACTATACAAAACACGGCAGCAAGACTCCTCGCCAGAATTCCCAAACACAAGTCCGCGACCGATACAATCAGAAACTATCACTGGCTCCCAATCAGAAGCCGGATCAAGTTCAAAACTCTGTGTATCCTATACAAGGCACTGCATAAAAAGGGACCTCAGTTTCTTAAAGAACAGCTGATTCCCCACTGTCCCATCAGATTACTGCGATCCACTAGTATCAACGATTTAGTGGTGCCTCGCACCAAGACTGTTTCCTGGGGAGACCACTGGTTCTTGGTCACGGCCCCAAAACTGTGGAATACCTTACCTCAGTCAATTAGGACTAGCCCCTCTCTCTGGTCCTTCCGTAAACAGCTAAAAACTTGGCTGTTTAATCAGTAATATCGTAAAATATACATAAGCAGTTGGAGAATTTGTTGCAGATGTCACAGCGCCGAGACGCCCACGGGCATTTGTTCGCACTTAATCAAATGTCATAAATAAATAAATATACAAAATGACTCATATCCTTTTCATTCAACTCCTCATATCCACTGTACTGTTAAAACACTAACAAAAGTCTCTCATAAAATGTATGTACTGATTATTTTGGTTCTTGTAATGTTCTGTCAATCTTTACCCAATATGTTTCTTTCGGTGGAATCTTATTTTTCAGAAACCCGATTACTTGTTCATACTTTCGCATTACTTCAGGTCCAGGAGCACCTGTCACCTTGTCTCGTGCATATTCCGTTTTTCGGACAATCCACTGTTATTTTGCACTCAGACCATAAATCTCCTGGTACTACTATGTCAAATAGTTAATCTAGATCTTCCCATAGTACTTTTGAGACTTTTACAAATCGGTTCACCTGTCAATACCATTCAACTGGTGTTTCTCTCAATCTGGGGAAAACATTAGTGAATGATAATATGTCCTGTCTAGTCCAAGGGACATGTACATATCCTCCTCCTGGAATTTCTCTCCTAGGGAATTCATTTGCTACCTGCTCCTTTTCTCTGACTGGGAATGCTAATGTGGATTTATCATTGCCTTATTTTTTTTTGCCAATTTTACTTTCCATTTATCCACATCTCCCCATCTTCTCAATAATACAATTAGTTCTTTTATTTGGGTTATTCTTCCTGTGGTATTCATATTTTCAATGTCCTTTTCGTTAAAATCTACTCTGTAAGGTTTCTGTAAGGTTTTATTCTTTACAAAGTCTACATTTAATTCACTAGCCAATCCTTCTAATCGGTCATGCATAGATTTTGCTTTCCAAGTAATGCTTTTACACATAAATATCAGTTCATCGTCTTGGTATGTTTTAAGCCTATCTGTTCCAATTGTTCCAATTATCAATTCTTCCATGTCAATTTTCAATCTAGCCACATCTAATACTTTAGGTTCATGATCATTAACTTTTATAGTTTTGATCCAATCACTTAATTCCTGTTCTGTTGGTCCTACTGGGGTCTGTGACAAATCAATTTTTTTTAAACTCCTTTCAGGAGTCACAGAAGCAGATTCTGCACCCATTGGAAATTTTTACGGTAAGCTTTGATTGAAAGTCAAGTGAGGCGGTGTTATATGACTTGTACATCTAACCTCAGACAAATATGGGTAAACTTTTTCTCTTTATTTTTGCAAACTTTGATTCAAAGGAATCGTCAAAGACGGTTCTTTTATCTTTTTGATTTTCGAACACTGGAATTACAGGACCTATTGTTACTGGGACAGTTACAGCTTCTATATTTTTAGTAAGTTCCTGTATCTTTTTGGTTAATTCATTTGTAGAACGTACATATTCAGAGCTACTCGGTTGTTCTTCAATTTGTCTCTTTACTCTAACCACACTCCTTCTGTTTTCATCATTTTGTTTAGGGGTACTGGTATATCCAGTTTCTATGAAATGGGTATTTGAATCATATCTCATTTCTCCTCTTTCTGAAAGTTCTCTAAAATTTGAGAACCGTTTTGGAGTTTCAGCAAACCTATCCTCCAGTGGTGGAGCATTTGGAGTTGTACTTATAGAACTCTGTTGAAGGTGGTGGCCTTCTATTTAATATCTCCTCCAGCACTGTATCCTCTGATTCTCGATCCTCATAGCCTTTCTCTCCTGTCTCCACATTGTTCTTTTTCTCCATACATTTTAGTCCTACAATTTCATCAACCATTCTTACCGGATACATCCCATCACACATATCAGCATTTCTCCACCTTCACATTCTATTTTAATGAGTCTCTTTCCAAAATCCATGAAATCTACCTCTTGGGCCTCTGTAATCTTCCAACCTTTCTCGCTCTAATTCATGCATCTCATCTCCCACTCAACTAGTGATTCAAATTGAGTCTGTCTAGGTCTCGGTTCAAGTTTCATAATTTTTTCTCTCAAATTTCGCAGCACTGCAAGACTAAAGGATCCTACTTCTGGAAATGCTAACGCACCATCATTCTTGTAATATCTTAGCCCAATTTTCTATTCATGTGTATGTATGATAGCCCTATTTTGTCATCATGTACGAAGCAGGCATTTTAGGTGGAGGGAGTAATTTTCCCCCTCTTGTTACTATTGCCTTATCTTTTTTTAATACATTTTTCAATTTCTTAAACCATAAAGTTTTCTCCTTCTCTTCACTGTAATAAAACTCAATTTTTCTGATTATTTCCAGACTTTCAAAACAATTGCGCGCCCTTCTGTACACTGCTCGTAACACCAACACAGCGCGGTTCACACTATTGCATCAATTAGAACAAGATACGCTTCCTTAGTGCTCAACCAATAATCTCGCTGTTTCACCTGATGCACCAATCAGCTCTAACCCTGTCTTGGCCATGCGGACCAATCCCAGCGCGATACCTTTGATATTGACCCTGCTCCGGTATCTGCAGCTTCTGCTGACCCCGCCTTTACAAAAAATGTTGGTAATTTGTATTTACACTTTCATGCAACTAAATCAGTTAGTAACTACATAAAACAACTCCATTGGTCTGTTTCGCTAAAACCAAAGTGATAGTTTCCTCATTCGCACAAGTATTCTGTATTTCCATTAGACAGCGCTTACCTCTTCTCTACCACAGAATTTTAGATCCGCAGATAAAGTAGCACATCCCTCTACCTTACCCTTCTCTCAAGCTCAGGTTAAGCCGTATTACTCTCCTAGCAGTACGTTTTAAATCAGGATACATAAGGATCCCTGTACTTTAAGGCCAAGACTTTTTAGACTGCCCTCGCTATACATTGATCCTTTCACATGTACAGTTTCCTAGACTTGTGATATACGACGATACCACTACTTTGAAACAGACTATGTGATGTGTGACTTCACTTGCCACACTTCCTCTGCCTGCAGACAGAGTAACTAGCTTCCCACACTTTCCGGATGCCTTTTGCAGACTACATATAACATAATACAAACTCAACAAGTGTTAGTCATACATTCTGTACATCAAAATTCTGTATACATTGCCTTATACATCGTATCCTAGTTAACCTATAGCAACCTATGCTCTGATACCAAGTAATTAACTGATGCAGCGCTACTCCAGAAATTTCTTTAAAACCCCTCATCTATTTCCTGAAGAACTCAATCACACATTTACTCACCAGTGGGGCCCATAACACTGCGAGTCCCTTCCACACACATTTGCCCTACTTCAAGGATTCAGTGAAGATCAAATAGGAGAGCGACTGGATCATAGCGGAGTGTCTAATTTAAATGCTAATATGTATAATATATACATCTGCAGTTTAATCTTTTACCATGGTTTATTTACGAGAAAACTATTCAGACACACCACCATTATTTTGCCAATGGATCTGCTAGTAATAATTAAGAGAAGGATAAACAAGACCAGCTTAGTTCTCCATTTATTTAATTTTTATTCTAAAGCGAAAATCTTCTAGCATGACCTTTATTTATTCAATTGTATTTTATTCATCTAGTAAAACAACCTAGAGAAAGAAGAATTAAACTCAAACATTTTTTATATTTATTTAGATCAATAGTTCAGGAAATAAGCAAATTATTACCACAATCTCTGGACACAGACATTAGCATAGGACAGAATAGTTCCCTGAAGTCATCTTTCTATTCTCTTTAACTGTTAACCTCTTCTAAAGACTCCGTACCTATTCAAGAAAAGTTAAAGTTCAGAAAATTTCAAAGTACTTATGCCCCTGGAAAGATTCAGCAAACTGGCAGCATGTCAGGAAGGAAGAGTTTTTTCTTCAGTCCGAACGTACTCTTTTATACCCTTTTTCACGAACTAATCTATATACATTTTGAAACATTTGGGGTCTTTAACAGTTCTGATTGGTCAAGTCAAGAGGTGGATGAGCATAACCTCATCATTTTATTGTTCCAATTTTGCACGATCATCAAATATGAAAGTGGTCTTTGTCTTAGCTCATGTCCATTTTACTTGTGTCCTTAAATCAATAGTTTTTCAGTTCTTCCCAGGCTCACAATGCGGAAATTCATTTTTGTTGGTATTCAGTCAGGCCCTCAGGGCACATTGTCCTTGATCCCGCTTGTTCTGAGCTCAATCACGCATGCGTACAGCACTTCAAACTCGGAGTCACAGAAACGTACATTTTTAAATAGGCCGCATGGGCCAGAACGGGAACTATTATAGAAATAAACACAATTAAACGTTAATTATTGAAATTTAACCCTTCTGTTTACCTCCCACCATACTAAGGCATCCCTGTTAGTTATTACCTAGCAGATAAAGCAACATATATGCGTAGTTTACTCACCATTCTACATCTTTCATGCCACACTTAAACAGACAAAAGCACATTTATGCCGCTTTCAATTAGGTTATAGCAATTGCGTTAATTATAGATGTAACTATATTACTTAATTAATCAATTATAGTTTGCAACATAAGCAAATTAGTTTCCCACGTGTACTTTTGTGTGTGTATCCTATTCTATTTTGGTTAATTTTCAAAACCACGCAATTAGTTTATGTTACTGTTATGAGGAAGTAAATTCACAGGATGTACACAACATTTTGTTTTTACACCTCGCTACATCAAACCAGAGTCTGTCACGGTTTTTAGACTGTAATTGAGCCTGAGTAATCCTAGAACACTGCCGCTGCCTCTGCGGGCACCGTAAACACACTCCTTTCTCAATCCTGCTACTGCTATCCTCACCGCAAACCCTGCTCACCACAATGAACCCCCTAATTTCATTCCTTTTTAAATTAAACATTTTAAGGGTTACAAGTTTATTCCAATAAAGATGGCTTCAGGTGTGGCATACTTTTGTCATTAGTAAGGCTGTTAGTGCTCTAGTTTTTCTTTAGAACACTCTGGGAAGCTGCAGTAGAACACAAAGCAATCAACTGACAGGCTGCTTCTTTTGAAATATAACAGGAAGATATTTGAGATCTCACTTAAAACATGTCCCAATTTATCTTTCTACAGCACTAACTATAATTTCTATGACAAAATATACCCCCTTATTTTGTTCCTTTTTAAATTAAATGTTTTAAGTGTTACCAGTTTATTCCAATCAAGAGGGTTCAGGTGTGCCATAATTTTGTCAATGGTAAGGCTGTTAGCGCTCTAGTTGTTCTTTAGAACACTCTGAGAAGCTGCAGTAGAACACAAAGGAATCAACTGACAGTCTCTGCCCTTCTTGGATGTACATGTTTTACTGAGAATGTCAGATTTCATTATCACATGTCTGAGAAAGATAATGTGAATTTACAGAAAATATGCTCTCATGCACCTTGCTTCTGATGCACCTTGCAAACCTCTATGGAACAAACATGAGAAAATATTTTTCTCTCAAACATGATTCATGATATCCCAGCAGAAGTCTTTTTCGCATGGTAAAATCACCTTAGAACACACCACAATTCCTAAAATGAGTATGGTACCATCAACAAATGATTTATAATGTAACTAAAGTCTTAAAACCTTCTATTAACTGCAATGCTTTTTAATGAGGTGCTATCATGTATATTGGTCCCAAGATGGCTGCCAACACTTCTTGGATGAAGTGCTGACACCCAATCAGATCTCACGATGAGATGTGTTGTTAGGCTCCGCCCTGATATTTATGTACATTTTTCCATTAATTTCTAAAAAACGAAAGTTTTAAAGGTCACCATGAATTCAGAGGAGGCATCCACATCCTCCATCCACCAGGAAATTAAAGGTAAACATGTTGATCTTGCATAGTTCAGGTCACAGATGGGCAATGCAGAGCAACGTCTCTCATCCTTGAACGCAGATATGGCAATATCCCAGACTAGTAAAACGACCTGTGGAACTTAAGAAAGAGGATCACAGTCTTGGAAGATAGGAGCCAGAGGGATAACATTAGGATCTTTGGAATCCTGTAATTGAATGAGGCTATCAACATAATCACCTTCTTGTTAGGGCCCCTTCCTAACCTCACGGGTCTGAATTTTCACCCACCACTTGAATTTCAGAGAGTACATCATCTGTGTTTGAGTAATTATTGGACAGCTCTGGACCAAAACTGATCCTGGCATGCTTATTACGTCACTAAAATGTCAGGGTCTTGCTGCATGCTTCCAAGGGCTCCAGCCTGTTTGATTATAAAGGTAATGCTATCTTCTTGATCGTGGACTACTCCCAAGATACCAATTTTTTATGAAAAACATTTTTAACCCTGCAACCCAAGCTGTGGAACTTGAACAGAAGGCGCTATGATTCTCACAGTGGACGGAACGAACCGAGAATTTACTGATTCTTTTGAACTCAAACAATTTCTTACAGAAACAAATACAAAAATACATTTGATGCCAAATGTAGTGATTCAGGAGGAAGAGGCAAGATTGTGGACTGATGCTGTCTCTGTGAACCAGCACACGGAGAGGCTACAGAGATTTAACCCCCCCACCTGCTTAACTAATATGATACGCTTGTATTTGCTGCGAAGAATGGCTAAAAGCTGATATTGAATGGTGGAGAAGCGAGGAGAAGAAAAAAAGAAGAAAGAAAGAGCATTCTGTGTATTACACAAAGGAAAAAAGAGTCTGAAGATTAAATCGCCTACCAGCGCTGAATGCAGGCGACTGTGAGGATCGGACTCAGGTGCTCGCCGTCCACATACGTGGCTTTGTGGCTGATGGCTCGGTGTTATTAATCCTGCTTTTTCCTCAGATCTGCTTTTTGGCCTCGATACGCTGTTTTACACGGGGAATGGTGCCACCGAAGAACCCAGTCAGCGGGACTCGATCAGCAAACTGCTTGCCGGCGCCGGTGAGTGCAGCAGCAAGCGCAAGTTCAACGGAGCTTTCAGGGGGAGATCAGGTGGCAGGAAAAGCTGATTCCTTAAGAGCAGAGTCTACAAACAAACTGCAAGACTTGGTAAACCAGTACTGCGCTACCTGCAATCAAGAAAGTCAGCAGAACTGTTTGAAATTGACACAGAATCTACTAATGGTAGCAAGTTGGCTGAACTTACCAATGCTATATGTGAGCAACAAAGTAACACTGTTCCCGCCTCTCCGGGTTTTATGAGATGGAATCAATTACAACACAAATCTCATAACCAGGCGCAGACTCCAGAAATTGGTAAGGTGGGCAGTATGGGGGAGAAAACTGCTGAGATAATAGAGGTACGGGAGATCGGGGCTGGTAATACGGAAACTTTGGATAACTGGGAAATTATGAGAATAATGAGAAATCTAGCGATGAGATATCGGAGTCAGGGGCAATCTGCTACTTTGGTAGATGGTGCAATAGAGCTCGCACATCTAGGAGAGGACACTAATAATTTCACTATCTCTGGGCCACTTGACTTAGAGCAAAATGACATACTGTCTGGGGGGAATATACTCTGGTTATCTCATCTGCTGAACATATAGCAACCAAAACTGTTGCATTGATCAGTGCTAATAGCATCTCAGTTAACTCTAAGATGATCCAAGATCCAGAGCAGGAGAGAGAAAGCCCCTCTGACTTACAAATCGGTCAGCGTCCTAAAACAGCTACAAGAGAAAACCCATTGGTACCTTCGGCAAATCCCAGAAAAAAGAACTCTCAATCTAAAGTCATGATAGATGTGAGGAAGGCGCAAAGTGTATATAACACGTGGTCGGGGAAAAAGAAAATAATATAAACCAAAGATCTATCAGGTAATAGTCCCATGCCGAAATGGGTACAATCTAAACGGGGCAATCAAGACTGTAATATCTAGATTGTTGGATGTTGGTTTAACAGATGCTGCTGTTGGCGCTGTTAAGGCTGCAGGTAGCTTGGTACCTGCGGCAGAACAAACTACAGTAATACAACCTGAAAGATCAGGAGATGTACGCTCTAATGGATTGCCTCTGGTATCTGGACCCTCTCTACCATCTCATATGTCATACATGGTGGAAGATCTTCAGAACAAAGGGGCTCAGGACAATGTTATGTTATGTTATGTTAATGTTAACAATTTGTTAAAGCGCAAAACAGCTGCCCCAGCAACGGAGCGTCCCAGCGCTGAACCTAAACAGTACCTGAGGGGAGGGGGAAGGCCGCAGGAGAGTTAAATTACAGAGAACAGATGAGTTTTAAGTTCCTTTCGAAAGGTAGTCAGGTTGGTCAGGGTACGGATATGCAGAGGCAAGGAGTTCCAAAGTTTTGCCCCTAAAACTTTTAAAGAACGGCCGCCCATTCTGCAGAGCTTGGTTCGAGGAACCGTCACCAGGTGCTGTCCTAGCGAGCGCAGGGTGCGCTGGGGAGTGTAGGGTACTAGAAGCGGACGTAGGAGTTCAGGACCGTCTGATTTAAGAATTTTAAATGCAGTGGTGTGAGTTTTGAATTGAATTCGAGACTCAATTGGCAACCAATGTAGTTTCCGGATGGTGGCTCTAGCAGAGCACCTGCGCGGAAGGCCCACCACAGCCCTGGCGGCGGAGTTCTGAACCCGTTGCAGCCGTGATAATTCTGTTTTGTTCGCCCCTAAGAATAGAACATTGGTATAGTCCAGTCGAGTAAGGATGGTGGATTGGATAATTAGTTGGCGAGTTCTGGAGGCGAAGAAACCGAGTATCGGACTGAGACTCCTCAGCAGACCCACACACGTAGCTGCCACTTTCTTTGTGTGGGACTGAAAGTTAAGCGAGGAGTCCAGCCAGACGCCCAGGTTCTTCACCACAGTTTTTGGCACAGGAGTGGGGCCAAGTAGAGAGGGCCACCAATGATCACTCCAGTGGCCGGGGTTTTTTCTGAGGAGAAGCACCTCAGTTTTCCCAGCATTCAGTTGAAGGCAGTTGCGCGTCATCCGTTGCGCAACTGCGGCTAGGCCATCCCTGAAATTAGCAGCCGAGGTTGATGGGCCCTCAGAAAGAGTGATGACCAGCTGCGTGTCGTCGGCGTACGACACCAGCGTGAGGTCCCACTCTTTTGCCACTACTGAAAGAGGCTGGACGTAAAGGTTAAAAAGGGATGGACTTAGCGCCGAACCCTGGGGGACTCCCTGTCCGATGGAATGGGGTTGGGAGATGTATGGTGGGGCTGAAACTCGGAAGGACCTGTCCTTCAAGAAGGACCGGAACCACTTGAAGGCAAGCTCACAGATCCCTATGGCCTCAAGTCGTTTCAGCAGGATATTATGTGAGACAGTATCAAAGGCCGTGCTGAGATCCAACAGCACTTTGACCGGCGTCCAGAATGCCCCGGAGGTGTTCAGTGGTGGTCAACAGGGCCGACTCAGTGCTGTGACCTGGCCTGAAACCATTTTGGGATGGGTCCAGGACGTGATTTTGCACCATGTGATGGGATAATACTTTATTCACATGGGCTTCTGCCAGTTTGGACGCCCATGGGAGCAGCGAAATGGGTCTGAAATTTTCTGGCTTTGTGGGGTCCAGTGTGGGCTTTTTGATGATAGGGGAGACCCATGCTAGTTTCCAGCAGGTGGGAACCACAGCTGAGGAAAAAGAAAGATTAAGTAGGGTGGTAAGGGGGGGAGAAAGAAATCTAGGGAGGAGTCCAGAAATTTGGCCGGTCTCATAGGATCTGTGGGGGAGCCGGACTTGACCTGTCTGCACAGTGTAGCAAGGTCGTCGAGGGATATGTCAGGTATTATTGCCAGTCTAGACATACCAACTACAGGGTTGAGAGGGTTTAGTGAATCAGGATCATCTTGTGGAAAGGTGATGTAGATCTTCCTCACTTTTTCTATGAAGAAGGTGGCAAGGTCTTCGCACTGTTTCGAGGAGGTAATACTGGAGACTGGGTTGGAACTATTTTGGAGGTTTTGAACGAGTTTGAAGATCGTTTTGGTGGGGTTAGAGCTTAACTTGATTTCCTTTTCATAAAAGGAGGCGCGAGTGGTGCGAATCGTTTCAATACTGTCATCAATTCTACAAGCTCTGAAAGATCAAAGGGAAGAGACACAAGAGCTTTTTGCCAAAGTCAGAGCAGACAATCATAGCATTCAACAATCTCTGAGAGAGGTGACAGCGAAAGTTGGGAAAATGACAGATGAGATAACGGAACTACAACAGAGAGTTGTTTGTACAGAGGAAGCTACTACCAAAGCAGCAAGTTCAGTTTGGCAGCATGAGGGCCAACTTACGAGTATGAAACTCAAACTAAAAGATTTAGAAAAAAGACAGGGGAGACAAAACCTAAAAATGTTTGGAATTCCCGAAGGTCAAGAGGGATCAGATCCCAGAGCCTTCATAGTTCAGGTTCTGCAAAAGGCTTTACCAGATCTCAGAGATTGGTACTAAGATTGCCAGATACAAAGGGCCCATGGACTTCCGCTGGTACAGCGTCGGCAAGACACTCGATACCCAAGACCATTTTTGCTTTACTTTTGGAACTTTTCGCTGCGACAAGCAGTCTCTTTAAAAACCAGCCCTAGATCACTGGTAGCTGTGGAATCCTTTTCTATTTTTTTTTGCTCAGATTTTTGTAAAGCCACGATGGACAGCAGATGGCAGCTAAGACAAGTATTTCTGCAGAAAACATTTTTCTTTCTTTCTGAATCGGAAGCGAAAGAAACACTTTTTTCTTCCTCATTAATGTTTTCAATGTATTAGATCTATAGGGAAGCAAAACTTTTTTTTCCTCTATACCTTTCCTTCTTTCTTATCTTTCTTCTCTTTTTTCTCTTTGCAATCTATAGTAGGGATGGGCTCGTCTCGGGAGCTATTATGGGTTCTGGGTTCCAGTTAGCTGCCACTCAAGTGGCAGCTGTGAGAAGGGGATGATTCATCGTTCTAGATGCGGTGGGGTGGGTGTAAGGGTTAGGGAGGTAGGTAGGGGGGACCACAGGAGGTAGCAAGAAAAGGAAAAAGTCAACATGAGGGTACTGAGAAATGAATGGAAAAAGATTAGGATGGTTATAAGCTGTGTTAAGTTAACTGAATTAAATACCAGAAAAGGTAGCAGGGAATCACTTTTGAAATGGGGTGGATTAAATGTTTAGCCTGGAACGTGGCAGGTCTGAATAGCAGGAAAAAGATACAATTAGTTGCCGAAGAACTAAAGATGTATAATCCTGAGATAGCTATGCTATCGGAAACTCACATTTCCTATGAAGAACGAGGTCTAATAAAACTATTAGGATTTGAAGTGGCAGTGAGCTCGGCACAAAATGCTTCAATACGTGGGGTCGCTTTCCTGAAGCATAAACGATTTAAAGCTGGCGTGGGTAAGATAATGTCTGATAAAGGGGGCAGATGGGTCATTGCACAGATGGAGATAGAAGGAAAAAAATATGTTTTCTGCTCACTGTATGATCCTAACATAGATGATCCTACTATAATCGATGATTTAAATATGGAATTGCTCAATTTGGAGGGTGAACCGGCGGTAATGGGAGATTTTAATTGTATTATGGATTATGGGATAGACACTACAAGGCAAGGGGCTTTTTAAAGGATGCGGAAGACCCAGGCTGCAATTGGGGAGTTCAGTCGACTTCATCTTATTAAGGATGTGTGGAGGACACTACACCCAAATGTAGCAGGCTACATATAATATTCTGCCACACATAAGCTCTGCTCTAGATTTGACATGGCTTGAGCGTCAGACAAAATCTTATGGTCAACCATCATGGGAATTAGCCTGAGGGTTACCTCCGACCACAACCCTATCCTCCTCTCATTTAAGACTTCAAGTGAGAGTAAGGGACCCAGATTCCTTTCGTTCCCTGGGTATCTGCTATTAGATGAAGACTTTGTGGCTCAGACTAAGGAACACCTTAAGGAATTTTTTTAAATAAATATTGGGTCATCTTCTCCTATCGTAGTATGGGACACATGTAAGGCAAGCATTAGGGGATTCACCCAGCAATATATCTGGAGGCAAAATAATGAACGGAAAAAGGCAACAGAAGTGATTATTACAGCTATTCGTCCCACAGAAAGTCAACATGCGGAGGCAGTTTTGAGAGGTCTTAAAAATATAGAGGAATTGGGGTATACCTTAATTGACCTGAGATCAGCACTAAAGAAGACATCCAGGGACAAATGTATAGCAAAACTCAGTAAATATTGGCTATCTCAATATGAGAGTAGGGAGAAAATAGGTAAGATCCTTGCATTTAAGGTAGCAGATGATAGGGCTAAGACCCTTATAAAAGTCATCAAGGGGTCTAGTAATATATCGTATGAGTGCCCACAACAGATATTAGAACGGTTTGCTGACTACGATCAAGAGCTATATACACCAGAGACTCAGCCAAAACAGGAGGATATATCTAGGTATCTACAGAATAGCTCATTGATAATTATGGGGGATGAACCATCTGACTCATTGGCAAGAGACATCACGATGGAAGAAATAAAACTGGCAGTCAGCGCTTTGCCATCAGGCAAAGCGTCTGGAGAAGATTCCATACCTTTGGAATTTTATAAGATCGGTATTGATGACTTACTACTATCATTTAGCCAGGTAATAAGATCTACTGGAATAGGAGGTAAGGTTTCCGAATCGTGGAATATCACACAAATTGTCTTTTTTATAAAAAAAAACAATGGACGAGTGCGGGTCATATCGACCAATTTCACTCATAAACACTGACGCAAAAATTTTGCTAAGATTTTCGCAAACCACCTTGCCACAAAAATGAGTTTATTTAAGGGAGAGATACCACTGCTCATGTAAATATGGCTGTGATAGCTTTTGATGTGGCAAGCGTAAGGTCAACCGCACTCAGTATGATCCTGTTAGATGCTGCAAAAGCTTTAGACCGAGTGGGGTGGAACTCTCTGTGGACCACACTTCTAGCTTTCGGAATTAAAGGCCAATTTATGAAATGGGTGCAAGCCTTGTACGATCAACCATGTGCTAAAATGACATATGCTGGACTGCAATCCCCCATTTTTCCAATCTTTCGTGGCACTCATCAGGAATGCCCCCTATCACTGCTGCTATTTGCTCTCTCATATAGTCATTTATTTTGGCTCTGCAAAATCAGCCACTAATTAGTCCATTTATACTAGGGGCAAATTCTCTAAAAGTCATCGCGTATGCAGATGACATTACAGTGTTTTCAACGGAACCGGAAGAGGCATTGAAGGTGATAATTGAAGAAGCAGGGAGGTTTGGGGCAATCTTAGGATATAAATGAAAATGTTAATAAGACCCAAGTTATTCTAAATTACAAATCCTCAGTTTCAATACAGGGAGGTGGTTTGACTGCTACTTACTTGGGTGTCAAAGTGACTTCAAGGATAGATAGGATAATCTCTCTGAATTATGAAAGATTACTGAAAGAGACACCAAGTCACTCAAGAAGTGGCATAAGCTGCCTATAGGTATTGTAGGACGAATAAATATTAAAAAAATGAAGATCCTGCCCATATTTTTTTTATTTGTTTCGGACTTTTCCACTGCGGTGAATAATTATTTCTTCAAGTGGTTGGATAGAATTTCAAGTTGTTTTATATGGAGCTACAAGAAAGCACATTGTGCAGTAGATTTGCTAAAACTACCCTTTAGTCAAGGGGGTCTTGATTTCCCTGATTTCAAAATGAACTTTTGGTCAGCTTTTATTGGCCGTCTCTGTAGTCTAATTAATCCTGTGAGTAGCATTTTTTTCATAAATTTATGCTGGGTGAAGAGTCTAGTTTTTTTCTTTTCAGAACTAACAAACCAGAATTACTACAAAAGGGTAAAATCTAGAACCTCACGAGATAGTATAGCTATATGGCGTGCTATTTTGCTCGTGTAATACATCTCTATTCCATGATAAATTCCCCCTCTGGTATAATCCAGGTCTGTCAGAAATATTCCACGATGGGGTGGTTAATCGCTGGGCTAGCTACGGGGTTGTATGTCTAGGAGATACATATGACTACAGTGGTTTGATCTCTTTTGAAAGATTGCAGACACAATAAAAATTGCCAGATAATATGCAGTTTAAATAGTATCAGATTTGCAATTACTTCTTGCGGTACTTAAACCTGACAAATGAATCTGACTCTGACATATGGAATTGTCAACATGCTCCTAACTATAAATCATTGATTAGCAGGGGGTACAAAAGTCTGAGCACTTACTGATAAGATGATAGTGCGAGACTAGCTGATCGCTGGAGCAAGGTTATGGGGACATTGGTCTCGGCTAGCACTATCTCATAAGCTCTTAGTAGTATAAATAAGGTTGTACATTTTTCTAATCTGCGATTACAACAGTACTGAACAATATGTCTATTATATTACACGCCATAAAGAATAGCGAAGTGGTCATTTAATAACTTGGCTAGTGATCGGACAAAATGTCCAAGATCCGATCTATACGCGGCTGACATAAAACATATGTTTTTTAAATGCCCAGAACCGGCAACATTCTGGCAGAAGGTTGCTCAAGTATTGTCTCAGAAGCTGGGGATGGGAATATCTCTCTCAACAATAGATATAATGATGGGTGGACAGAACATGAGATACAAACGCGGAGACCTGTCAACTATCTTATTGGTCTGTGCAAGACTGACAATTGCTCAGGTTTGGACCTCACACAAACCTCCATCAGTCATGGATTGGTGGGTTTTGGTTAGAGAGACATATGATATGGAACTTGCGCTGGCCAAACTGAGGGGAATTTGTTCTGTATGCAAATTTAATATAATTTGGGTATTGTTGTGCTAAGGTTTAAGTAATAATACTTGAAATTCATGTTGGTTTTTGTTTTGTCTCATCCCTATGTATGTAATCAAATATTTTGGTAATTATAATTATTCTTTCTGAATATGGTACTTTATTTTTCTTTTTTTCCCTCATGTTGACGCATAAAAAAAATAATAATAAATATAGTGATTTAACAGTACTATTGTAATATATAAACAAAGTAGGTACTACTAATACCCATGAATCACTTTTTAAGGTCTCTTATGGTTATTATTTGAAATATGTATTTAGTGTTCATTCTTACGCTAGAAGCCGCAATAGAACTTATATACACATGTATGGTCTTTTTAATAGATGTTTTGTCTTTTTCCTCCCCTCATCTTTTGTTATGTCTGAATATGTTTGTGTCATTTGTTCTTCCTTGATTAGGTGTTAAACAATTTGTCATTGCAGCCATTGGTTATAATTGTATTGTATCACTGTAGATGCACTACAATTGGCATCAATTGTATTTTGTATGTTTTTACCTTAAAACGTCTTTTGGTATTCAATTTTAGTATTGTGTCACGTGTTATGATTGGGTGTTATGTTTTCACTTTCGATATTTGAGGTTTTTACATGTTGTACATATTTATTGTATTGCAGCACGGAAGAAGTCCATTGTTATCAACAAAACGTGTTAGCTGTCTTCACTCCATATGTGTGATGCTTTTTTAAGAAAACAAAATAAAGACAAGAACCACACAACATTTATTTGTTTATTTGGGGTTTCTCCCCTTATCCATTTTTGGTTCATTAAACATGGTGCATCTGTACGCTTTGTGGGGCATATCCTCAAGGAATTATCGCCAAGTTAACAGCACTTAATCGCAGCTAAAGTGGCGATAAATGTTTCGCCCCATTCACAAGTAACAGTCCATATAACCAGTTTACCTGCGATAGAAGCAGCAAAAAAACTTCGCCATAGATGACCACCCACAACTATCGTTAATGAGATGCAGAGTAGGGGTTCCCGTGCAAAAAGCCGCAACAACACCACTCCGCAAAATTCTCAACAACCAACCAGATCGGCGATAAGAACCCAAAACATGCAATAAAGCGCGTTAGCAGCAGGAAATTAACACCTGCTCTGACCTGGTGGAAAGTCAGAGGACAGCCTACACCAGAAAAGGGTGCCTAGCCCACAGCCACACCAGAAGAACAGCAGATGCCATGGAGCTACTGATCATGCAGCTCGGAGCCCCAACAGGGCCACAACACCCACCGTCACTACCCCCAGACCCTCCCTTCCCTGGGAAAAGACATACCACAACAACTACATGAAACATGTACCAAATATTCAGCCTGATGTCGCACAATCACATCTGGTGACATTCTTGTGTCGTCACAAAAATGAGCATCACACATTCACCTTCGAATCAACAAATTAATATTTATTTTAAAAAACACAGAACAGAAATGTAGACACATAGCGGCTCTCCTCAGGGAAATCTGTACGTCACAGCCTGCAACACAAAAATCCAGATGAGAAGGTGTGTCTCGGGCTCATCAAAGGACAGAGAGAGAGCAAAGGAGAGAGAGAGATACAGAGAGAGAGAGAAAGAGAGGGAGAGCAAGCGAAAGATGGACAGAGAAGGGGAGAGAGAGAAAGACGGACAGAGAGGGGGAGAAAAAGAAAGACGGACATAGAGGGGGAGAGAGAGAAAGATGGACAGAGAGGGGAGAGCGAGAAAGACGGACAGATAGGGGGAGCGAGAGAAAGATGGACAGAGAGGGGGAGAGAGAAAGACAGACAGAGAGGGGGAGAGCGAGAAAGATGGTCAGAGAGGGGGAGAGAGACACAGATAACAGAAGAGGAGGACAGAAAGAGAGAGTGCCGACACTGCGCACACAGGCCTCACTGCTCACCTGCTGACACTGGTGTGTCTCCAACCATGTGCTGGTGTGTAGTGCAGTTCATACAAAAACAACAAAGGAACGTCACAACTGGAGTGACTGCAAGACAGAAAAGTTAATTTGTCAGCAAGTTAAACTGGTACACAGTCTATGGCAGTTATAAATGAAACCTTATTAGGTTTTTGAAGAAGGCCCTCACTCACCACTAGTTGGTGACATGCTTCATCATTGGGCCCCACCCGGAGTGACCGAATGTCACCCCAGGGTGCAGAGGGAGATTGAACACCCTCTGCAGTTTAACAATGTGTCCACATGCATGTTGTCGCATTGTGCATGTTCATACAGACTGCATGAATGTGTACATTGTGGCTGTTTGGGAGGAGCTAAATATTTGATGGGGGACAGTGGACATTTTGATAACAGACTTGTGTGTGTTTGTACTTGTACATTATCAACTCACATTTCCCTGCAATGCCAAATGTGATTGGCCAGTGTCTACACCCAAGCACCACCAGTTGGGTCCTGTGTTCTGTTGTAGGTGTTTATTGATTTGTACCACATTATTGTCAGTGTTGGTGTGCCCTGTATGTTATGTGTGTGTGCTGCATTTTGGGGGAGTCACCCCTGCAGCTCTGATTTTGCTGCTCCTTATCCTTTTCATGCAGTGTGCCTTTGACTTCTGTGCTTGTACAGTGCTGAGATGTTGCTTACTTGGGTACATTGGTCTCTTGGTGGGAGTCGGGGGTCTGGGGCATGGTTTGTCTGCAGATGTGCTATACTTTATTGTGCATGTGTGCCATTATGCCCACATCTTCCGTCCCTCCAGTCCCTGGTCATTACTCACCCTGGTGCTACTGTGTCCTGTCATGTTGAGCAGTGTCCGATCCCCCAACTCCTGCCACCGTCTCCTCACTGATGACTGTGGACACCATTTCCTCCATATCGTCCAGCACCTCCTGTGATGCAGGACTCCCTCCTCCAATCTTGCTGCCTTCCGGTTGTTGGAGAGTTTCAGTTTGGTTTTGCGCTTGACATCATACCAGTGCCTCTTGACCTCTTCCGTTGTCCTCTTCAGCACTCCCATTGCATACACCTTGTCCTCGGTGGACTGCCATTGTCCATTTTTGGTTGTCAATGACACAGTGGAGGTGAAGAACAGTTGTTGATGGTGTTCTACCACCTCCGTTATCAGGATCCTATTTTCCCGTGGACTCGACCCCTTCTTCCTACTCTTCTTCTTCTTGGCCTTCCCTGACCCGAGGTCCCAGGCTGGTCCTCCGGGGGACTTGTGGGGTTCTGGTTCTCCTCCGTACTTGCTCCGTCGACATCCATTGTGCTTCGCTGTTGTTTGGCATTTGTTTGTCTGGTTCTTTTTTACTTTTATTGTGTTTTTCCCACCTGACACGTGTGAATTGCAGGCCGGTCGCTGGTTTTCACTGATTTTTGAATCGCGATTGGCCTCATCTCAGCATTTTTGCCTTTGTTTCGCATTTTTGCGGTGTGGTTTTGATTTTAACATGGTCATTTGACCCGTTATATGGAGACTATCACATGGTACCGCCGTGTTGTGAATACTTGGTTAACACGGCGTAATTTTCCCGCTAAAGACTATGATGTTGAAGGTTGTGTTAGGTTACTTTTGCCATGGTTATCACACGTTCTTGAGAATATCCCCCTATATTTTTACTTGAAACGTGTGTTGGTACATGCACCCTGGCAGCAGGTGCTTATAGTGTGCATATTTATGAACTTGTGTGAATTATATTTTAGGAACATAGGTCAGGTGAGGTCTTTATGATCCAATTACTTTTTCTCATGGTTACTCCTTTCCAGTCACAATATTAAAATATCCTTTGTTTGACCTTGCTAAACTCCCATGTCAGAGTGCAACCTGAGGTAAAACAAATGAGACATATGAGACATATGATGGCGTTTCAGCACATGATGAAAATTGTGCCGAAAGCGCGCACAGTGAAGGTTGCGCCAAGCCGTCAGCTTACCATGGAGATTCTTTGCAGAACGTAGAGATGTTGCCTCTGAAGCATACAATGTCAAATTGACAGGTGTGTGCATCCAGAGTATGACAAAGCTCTACTCTGACTTCAATCTCAGCAGCTTCTCCCTGCTGGCAGCTTGGTAAAACCACTCATGCACCCATACAGCATGCGTTCTGCTGTATCAGCAGTCTACGTGGATGCGCAGTGACAGCGATGGTAACAGAGCCATGCGCTGCCCAGCGTCTGAGATTCGCGAGCAGTATATATTGCAGTAGATAGAATTAAGAGATATCTCTTAGCTTGTCCTTGCCTGCAACCAGTGTTTATCTCGAAAGTCGTCTTGTTACCCCCAAAAGTCATATTGTTATATTGCCAGATCTCTTGATATAGGTGTTGAGACATTCTTCTTTCATGATGAGCCGTTATTGCAGGTTGTCGAAAATGTTGAAATAGTAGGGATCCACAAATAAGTAATGTGGAGAAAATAGCATTTATTTTAAGTACAGCAAGTACAATGATATGTCTTAACATTCTTAGGCTCATTACATCATAAACTTCTATGTAGTAGAAGACTCTAACCCCCAGATTCCTCAAAGTCCTGTTTTGCAAGTCCTTAATAGCAATTTTTAAGGAATCGTTATTAAAGACTATATCCAGTAAAGAGTTCTGCAATTTGGAATTGTCCTCTCTCAATTGTAAAAAATGCTCTTGCGCCTCCTTTTTGTTATCAGTTAGAGTCTGTAATATCATATCCAATGACGAGGTCGTGTCTTTCATCCTATCTTCCGATACTCTAGCAATGTTGATATTGTCCACTCCTTTGGATAGATCATCAATCAGCAGGGCAGGTGGTAGCCGCGGCCCCATTGATTGCCCCGAGCCATCAAAAGAGACACCATCGTCGACTTCATCCAGCACCACCAAGTCACTAGGGGATAGTTTCTTAACTGGTGCATCTATCTGAGGACCATCATTTTCTAGCGTTTCCGGTACTTTCAAAGTATTAACCGATTGGTCCGATCCCACAGGGTTTTGTAGTTCTACGGTATTTATATCTAGTGAATCAGGGGCATCAGGTACAGACACCTGGAGGGTATCCCTTATAGTAAGAGTATCTTCTATCGGCATGACAGATGTTTGGGTAATGTCCTGTTCTGGTGAGCTTACACCAGAGAGCCAAAGCGTCATAGTCTTTACCAGGCCCTTGGCTTCCATCCACTTCCTGAGAGGACTTTTCTCAGCAAGATGTAATCTCTTTGTTGCCGGTACTAAGGTTGATGCAGATGTGCTTAACAAGCCCAATGCTTTCCCCTTTTTTTTCATTTTCATTCTGTTCTTAGATTTCGTTTTGGTCTTCGCCTTCTCTCTCTTGCCGGAGAAATGTTCAGCATTATCAGAGAGAGAGGCAGTTTCAATTTCAGTCATTTCCTCGCACTCCTCATTTGAAACTTCACCCTCTATTTCCCAAATTTCTACTGCTTGTATGTTCTCTTTAGAGGGGTTAGTTCCATATATAACAGAAATTAGGATATAGACAAAAAGATGGGCGGGATGTCATAGGAAATAGGGGATCTACAACAACGAGTGGTTAAGATAGAGGAACGGGCAGCAGGAATGAGCGTGGCTGTTAGCCAACACGATGATAAGTTGCTAGTATTACAACTAAAAGTTGGGGATCTCGAAAACCGACAAAGAGGGTCTAATCTTAGGCTTTTTGGTATCCCAGAGGGGGCTGAGGGGGGGACCCGAGAGCATTTATGGTAAGGCTATTCCAGCAGGCTTTTATCGATCTCTCTGACTGGGATTGGGATTCTCAGCTACAGAGAGTCCATAGATTACCTATAACCCAGAGAAACAAACAAAATAAATTCCCCGCCCATTTCTAAGTCATTTTGGGAACTATCTGTTAAGGCAGGCTGTATCCTTAAGATCAAGACCCAATTTACCTGTAACAGTAGGCGAGATTTCTTTCTTTGTTAAATCAGATTTGAGTAAGGCTACAATGGACAGACGATGGCAACTACGCAAATTAATTGATCCATTTAAGGCTTTAGGGGGTCAAGCATATTTGCAGGAACCGGCAAGGCTAAAAGTACTTAAGGAAGGGCACACGTATTTTTTCACAGATGTTAGGGAAGCCGAGGACGTATTGGCCTCATTTCGTAACTAAGTTAGCTGCTATTTGAAAAGTAAAAATATGTGTTTTTTTTCTTTCGGTTGGGCAGGGAGTGGGTTGAAGCCACCGGCTGCCTCTTGAGGGTAGCTGCCACTACAGCGGCAGAAAGCTGTATTTGGGGGGGTGCCCTCTCATTGGAGGAGGGAGGGGGCAGGTAGGATGGGAAGGGTTGGGTTGGTGAGGGGGGGTCTGTGGCGGGTTGGGGGGGCTTATAGGGGGGAAAAAAGCAACACAAGAAAATGAAACTGAAATTTTAGAGAGCTATGCAATAGGCACGGTAATAACATGGAATGTTGGGATTGGCAAAATATATGTAAAAATTATTTTCTCTTCTAAATTCTTCGAATAAAATGCTTGGCCTGGAACGTTGCCGGCCTAAATAGTAAAAGGAAAAGACGTCTGGTTCGGGAAGAAATAGCTTTGTATAAGCCTAATTTGTTCTTTTTATCTGAGACACATGTTGCTTATGTTGATAGGAAAATTTTGGGATATCTGGGGCTCGAGGTGATAATCTGTTTGACATTCAATGCATCTATAAGGGGGGTTGCTATCTTGAAAGATAAACGTGTTAAGCTAGAAGTTGGGAAGAGTGTCTGTGATAAAAAAGGGAGGTGGGCTATTGTCCAATTACTAGTGGAAAAAATGTAATATGTTTTTTGTATAGTTTATGGGTCAAACCTTGATGATGCTTACATTTTTGATCAGCTGAATATGGAATTATTGCAGTGGGCGGGCGAATTAATTATTATGGGTGATTTTAACTGCATAATGGACTACAAGGTTGATACTACGAGGGGCAATGTAAATCATAGAATGCGGAAAACACAAGCTGCTATCCTTGAGTTAGGGCATATCCATAACATTAAAGATGTTTGGCGAGCTGCCTTTCCTACTACGCCTGGGGATAAATATTACTCCACCCCTCACAAGCTTTGCTTACGCATTGACATGGTTTGGGCATCAGATAGAGTAATGAGCACTAGTACCATCGAACTTTGCCCCAGAATAAACTCAGATCATAATCCTATTTTATTTACTTTTGATACTGAAAAGAGCTATATTACACCTCGAACATTTTCATTTCCTAGGCACCTACTTACTAATACCTTATTTATCTCACAACTCAAGCTGCATATTGTAGACTTTATCAAGATTAATCTTAACTCCTGTTTAATGGTATAGGGCTCTTGCAAAGCGAGAATTGGAGGCTTTACTCAGCAATTTCTTTTTCATCAAAATTCTGAGTGGTCTAAAAAGGATAGAGCTTTGGTTAATGATATACTTTCCGCTGAATTGTTACTAGCGGAGGCTCTCCGCCGACACGCCACGAATATAACGGAATTGGAACTACAATTAGGACGACTGAAGTCTGCTCTTAAAACTATTTTCAGGGATAAGAGTAGCATTAAATTACATAAATACCAAGTGACACAGTATGAGAGCGGCGATAAAGTCGGAAATCTATTAGCCTATAAAATAGCTGATGAATGAGCTAATACTCTGATTAAGAATTTAAAGGGCTCTAATAATAATATAATTGACCAACCTAACCAAATTTTAGAACACGTCGCTGCATTTTATAAAAAACTATATACACCAGAAAATCAACCGACAGATGTGGATATTCAGAAATATCTGAATGATTTTCTAGAGAAACCCAACTCTCTTGAGCTGGAACAACTATCTAACCCCATTAGCTCATGTGATTGAGGAACTTATATCTCTCCTTTCCCAAGTTATTAATTATATTGGGGAAAACAAGGTAGCCCTGGAATCCTGGAATAAGGTAAAACTGGTCTTTTTTAAAAAAAAAGGGAAAATCACCAGATCAATGCGGTTCGTACCGCCCCATTTCGCTAATTAACGCGGATGCTAAATTATTTGCCCCTATAATACCGAAAATAGCAAGCCCAAACCAGCATGGGTTTGTAATCGGCAGGGATATTACCGCACATATTAACTTGGCTGTGACAGCTTTGATATAGCTGAAAAGGAATCCACCCCACTCTGTATGATTATGCTCGACGAGAAAAGGCTTTTGACCGAGTGGGGTGGGATTATTTGTGGCTAGTTATGATTGACCTCGGTATCAGGGGTACAAATTTTAGAATTGGATACAGTCATTGTATGATAATCCCATGGCCAAAATTAGCTACGCTGGTCTTTTATGAGCTTTGTTTACTATCGTCCGGGGAACTCGCCAGGGATGTCCCCTATCACCTCTTTTATTTGCTTTATAAATAGAACCATTTCTTTGTAATGTAATGTGTTCTTGTAAAGCGCACTGCTGTCCTGAGGCGTCGTGGCGCTGTAGACCGCTGGGGAACCCATCCTGGCTATCCCTGTGAGATGGTCTCTACTGGGTATCTCCAAGGTGCAACCAGGCATCCCAGGCGAATGTGGGGGGCCGTTGTAGCGATGAGGCAAGCTAATGCCCAGAGTTGCCGAGTGTGGTCCTTGCTTAGAGTAGGCACCGAGGCTAGAATTATTGAGTCCACTGACCCTGGTCCACGACCCTGCCGGGAATTGAACCCTGGTCCTGGGCCGTTCTCTGCTTCTGGGTCTGCTGCCTCTAACCAGTGAGCCACACCACTCCACTCTTTACGCCCTACGAATACAATCACTCATTATTCCTCTTAAGTTTGGTCCTCACTTATTGAATCTTACAGCTTAAGCGGATGAAGTTGCCATATATTCAACTGATGTCGGAAAGGCGATGCAGGGCATCATATTAGAAGCCAACAGATTTGGGGACGTCTCTGGTTATAAATTAAATTTAAATAAATCCCAAATAATTGCTAATTACAAACCAGAAGGACTAACTATTGGACTGTGCTCGGCGGCTACTTACTTAGGGGTTAAACTATCTGCAAATATTAAGGATTTAATTAAATTAAATTACGATGACCTAGTTAAAAATACTATAATTCTGTTAAAAAAATTGCATAAACTTCCTTTAAATATTATTGGTAGAATTAACTTGATTCGTATGATAATCCTACCTAAATTTCTGTCCTTTTTTTGCTCTATTCCTTTGGCATTATATAATTCTTTTTTTTTTTTAAACTAGATGGGGTGTTCAGCAGTTTTATTTGGGAATACCGTAAAGCCCGCAGATCAATGACACTCTTAAAAGGGGCTCTCGATATGGGAGGGCTGAATTTCCCACACTTTAAGCTGTACTTTTGGGCAGCATTTGTTGGACGCTTACGACATCTAATTAACTCTGAAGGCACAGACAATTGGCCTTACTTTCTTACATTTATGCTTGATCTAGATGCAAAAATATTCTTATGGAGAGTTAACGACCCAACTACTACAAAAGAGTGCGTTTTAAGATAGCAAGGGATCTAGTAAAAATTTGGCGTAATATCCAGGCTTTCTGTAATGTGATGTATTAACTAACATATGGGGAGCGCATGGAATAAAAAAGCTAGGGGATTTGTATGGAGCACAAGGGTTCCTGAGCTTCGAAACACTTAGAATATTATATATTATCCCTGACTCCATGAAGTTTAAGTACTTGCAGATATTTGACTTTTTTACTCGAAAAATGAAACTAAAGAATATCTCTAATTCGAGCATATGGGATAATTTCTACTCACAGGAAACTAAATCATTAATTAGTGGCTGTTATTAATCTTTTAATACCTATAGAAATATGGACTGCAGTACAATATCAGAGAAGTGGAGCAGGATGTTAGGGACCAATATTACTCCGGCTGTAATTAGCCTATCTTTACGTAATATTAACAATTTGGTCTCTTCATCAAGTCTAAGATTGCTGCAATTTAAAATAACTTGTATGCTCTACCATACCCCAGAAAGAATAACCAAGTGGGCCTCGAATAGCACATACAGTGAACAAACTAAATGTCCCAAGTGCGCGTTGGCTGCGGCAGATCTGGTGCACGTATTTTACACTTGCCCTAAACTACTAGAATTTTGGACATCTCTTCAGAATATAATGATACTGAAATTAGGGAATATTTCTCCCTTAGATTCTGCGTTAGTTATGCTAAACACTAATGTTAGGAACATCCCACAAAAACCCTTATCCACTATTATGGTAACCTGCGCTAAACTCATAATTGCTCGTGCTTGGATCTTCCCTAATCCCCCACACATAATGGAATGGTGGTCTCTTCTTAATGACATTCATAGTATGGAACTGGCGCTGGCTAGGCTCAGGGGTACTAAGTCTTTAGCTAAATTCAATAAGATTTGGGGGTCTCTCATATTTTAGTTGAAAAATCATGTATTATCTAGATCATTATTGTTTTCTGTTATATATTTTTTGCGATTTCTACAGCTTCCTTATTTGCGATTCGCTAATCGCAAATAAGGAATGGCTGTCCCATTCATTCCTATGGGCCTAAAAGCCGATAGGAATGAATGGGGAGTCATTTCTTATTTGCAATTAGCAAATAGCGAATCGTAAATAAGGAAGCAATTTCAAGGGTGCCAGGGTGTCCAAAGGACACCCTGTAGCACCCCTGAAATGGTAATGTACCCTGGTGTTGCGCACACACATGTCCAAAATACATGTGTGTGTGTAACATACAACCCAGCCCACATTTGTTGGCGAGCCCAGAGAGGCTCGAGGGGCATTCGTTATTGCAGAGCCCAGGGAGGCTCACAGCCCATTCTTTTAATTAAGAACCCAGCGAGGCTCAGGGTTCCATTCTTTTAAGTTACAGCCCTGCGAGACTCCCACGCTGTGTTGCCCTCACCCTTGTTCTTGAGCCCACGAGGCTCAAACGTTGGCCATCTTTGATTTACAACTGTCCAGCACTTAGTGGACAGTTGCTACGTTTGTGTTCTTGGCTGCGCAGCCTCCCTGACATTTGGACTCAGGGCATTTCAGCCCTTGCGAGGCCAGTTGGCCTGAGGGACAGTTCTAGTGTTGTGCTACGTGCACCCTGCGCATTTATGGTTTACTTGCTTATTTGATTCCTGCGCAAATGTTCTACCTGCACCTCTGAATGTGTTTTAATGCCTCATGTAAAATTGTTTATGTTTTATCCCCTTTGCTAAAAGTGACCTGCTTAGATGATTGTTTTATGTTTATTACCTTTGCTAAACATGACTTGCTTAGGTGATTGTTCATGTTTTATCCCCTTTGCTAAAAGTGACCTGCTTAGAGGATTGTTTATGTTTTATTACCTTTGCTAAATGTGACCTGCTTAGGTGATTGTTTAGGTTTCCTTCTCTTTGCTAAAAGTGACCTGCTTAGGTGATGGTTTTCCTTCTATAGGTCCTGATATTAAGGTTCTAGTTCCCTGCATGATTTTCCTACAGTGTTTATGGTTGCGTAGGAGGTATTTACCCTTTACCAGTGATTACTGGTTGTGTGCTACATTTACTATTTTAGTGCTACAGTCATTATATGTTTATGTGCTAAGTGTTATACCTACAAGTATTATTTCTAAAAAGTGCCTACCCCTGACAGTGGTCTATGTGGCCCTGTCCTGTACATAATCCCTTGTAAATTCTGCCCGTGCCTGTTGGCACATTGTAAAGTGTGTGGTGTTATCTAATGTGGTTTTGCTATAATACAAAGGCTATTTTTTATATAACCTTGTGTGGAGTTTCCTTTGTGGTGGGGCTTGGGTGTTGTTGCTGGGTGCACGCGTAAACGCTTTACACATCGCCTCCGAGATTAGCCTTGCTGCTCGCGTCACGTTACCTAGAGGGTGAGCAGGGGTTATCTTGGTGTGTAACTCCCTTGCCCTGACCTTAGATATGGTGATCTCTGATTGACTTTGGCGTGAGCCTTGGCCAGCCGGTGTCCCGGATCTAACATTCGCTATTTACCACGTAGTTAGTCTTCGCGGTAAATAGCGGCCCCAGATTGCGAATTCGCAATTTTAAAATTGTTCATGAATTGCATTTAAGGAATCTCAAATAGAGATTCCTTAAATGCAATTATTCGCAATTTAGCGATTTTTAGAATTGCGATTTTTGCATTTGGAATGATGAATCCCAAATGCAAAAATAGCGCTTGCAAAGGGCCGGATTCACAGAATCTGGCCCTTTGTGAGCCGATTTCGGCTTCATGAATCTGGCTGTAAGACTTGAACCAATAACACAGACTGTATATTGGTTCAGTTACAGATCAGAAGCAAGGGGCCTGGACACACCTCAGGAAAGGAGATGGGGATGATATCGGAATAATAAAGAGTACGGAAGGGGGTCTAGGGTTAACCTTTTGATTAAGACATCACTGCAGCTAATATCCTGGTGTGAACTCCGGTCGCTCCCATGAATTGTGTTGTGGGACAATCAGCCACAGAGTCTTGACTGTTGTGACAGACTGTCTTTCATGAGAACAAGAGAAGTGTCCACTTTAATAGAAGCATAACCCCAACATAAAACTTCAAAGACCCATGCCCTAAATTACATTTTGATGTCTGGAAATGAGATATAAGAAGGGGGGTAGAGACCCAATACATTGGTAATCTGCCAAGCAGCCGTTTGGCCTGCATTAGAAAGAGAAGCTCTGCAAGACCTTTACGTGTGACTAATACTGCTGACAAAAGCCTGCTAATCTCCTTGCCGGGGGAGAGGGCATCACAAAGGACACCAAGAGCAGCTGCGCAGGAGCCCGAAGCATCAATGTCTGCTTGCTTACCAACTCCAGTATGCCCTTGTGGAGTCATGGTGTGTGAAACTGATGGCTGTATGCAACTCCAACAAGCTACTTCGAAGTATGTCTAAGGGTGTGTGCGGTGAGGAGTACCATCACTCACAAAAATTGTATAACTCATGCTGCAATACAGGTCTGGTATGTTGGAGAGTATTGTTGCCTACTTTTATAATTGCATTTCCCTATACAATCCATCTTATTTTGCATGGAAATACTAACTAATTCATTCATTCATGTAATTGGATGCAAATTTAAAAGGCTCAAGATCCCTTAAGTCAGTATTTCTTCCTTTAACAATGAATTTTAAAAAGAGAGATCTTCAGGTAGCTTGAAGAGGGGCTTTAATGTTATCCAACTGAACACAATACCAGAACATTTGTGAAACTTGCACCAAGCTAAAGTTGAATGCTGGTAATACAGATGAGAACTGCGCAAGACCAATATTCTAACAGACAAAAAGAAAACACAACTTAAAGATTACTCATGCAAACAAAGTTATACAAACAAAACATACATACAGAGGTGGCTGCCAGGCACTAATGTACCACATGAAAAACTAGTTGCATATTTATGACCATTTCAGACAAAATGAACGTTAGCCGATGCATCAATTTGTTGAGATATTCCCCTCATAGAGGCTTTGAGAATTATAAAGATGACTTTCCCTTACCTTTTCTAGAATGTATACCTACTTTCCTCTTTTAGCTTTTTGATGATGCTGTTGTTTGCCCCTGTATGAGTGGCTGGCTGAGTATATGATGCACACTTATGTAAGTGGACACCTTTCACTGATCCAGGCAACCCTTACAGTGAATTTAGTGTTCTTAACCACCTTAGAAAACTCTCTAAGTGGTAGCTGTGGAGAGCAGCCTTCAGGCTTATTCAAGAAGGAGTGAAAAGCAGCTTGTTTTACCGAGACATAATCTTATCGGTATAGATTAAGTAAAAAAGAACCACACAGTGTAATTATAAAATTATGTATTTATCATAAGACACACACTAAGCCATACAGATATCTCCTAGTTGGAGATATACACTATGCACACAATACTTTGCAATAGAAACAGGTAAGTAGCACAGAATACACAGTGGTCCCCAGGGGAAGACCAAACCATATACTATATTAGTGGTATGCGATCCCCGACTCGAATCAAGACAATACCCAGAGGATGTAGAAGTGCCATGGGCCCAAGAAACCACCCAATGTGAGTATCTAGGAGCTCCACGGAGGTCATGTGCAGAGTAGGAACACAACTGCGTTCTCCGTACAAATCAATGTGTAAGTCACAGATGCAATTTTAAAGAAAGAGGAGCCTTCCCAGTGGACCCTGAAGAAGCCCTGTGGAAAACAAAAGTTTGGAGAGCCACTCCACCTGTGAATACCGTAGGAACCAGGTTACGTGCACCAGGGAAGCCAGGTGCATAGGTGTGATGTGGCAGTGGAAACCGCAGTCGAACCAAATGGAGGACTTCAGAAAGATACAGCTGCTGGAGAAGGTGAAAATGTCCGGTTGAACCCAAAGGTGGATTCAAGATGGGAAGAACCTGCAAACAGAGAAGACAGAGTTCATGCTACTCAGGAGTGACCACAAGGCACAGAAGACGAATGTCCATCTATGCTGCAGGAGTGCTAACAGTGACCTTGAAAGTGCAGATGTGTGGACCAGGCAATATTGTGGAAGACCAGGAGCCATACACGAGCTGTACCATGTCGGATGTCGGGAGTTGAGGGGTCGGTATCAAACGGGAACACAAACAAGCCTTGGCAACTACAACCATCGTAAAAGTGGAAGAAGGTGCAATGTCGGGACCAAGAAGTTCCAGGAGACTCACCACAATCAGGGGAGTCAGGGCAGGACCCTTGCAATCAGGGGAGACCAAAAAAGTCAAATGTGACCCTCAAGAGGACCCTCAGGCCAGAGTCACTGGAGTCTCAAGAGGACCTCGAGCAGCTTAACATAGAAACAGGCCCAAGGTGCAAGCAATTTGGTGTGGTTGAAGATTCTAGTCACTGGAGATGCTTGAGGTTGGGGCTACTTGGAGGCTGCATATCTTGACGGAAGGAAGCCAACAAGCCTTTGCAACCACAAGTTAATGTATTGAAGAGGGGTTCTGTTCCTGCGGCTCCGACAAAGGATACTGGCCTCAATCTTGGTGAGAGGATGGGGTAGGCCTCGAGGGATGTGGAGAACCACCACATGTGTTGTTGAGCCTTTCAGAGTCCATGGGAGCCCAGGATCAGCAGACCAATCAGCTTAGGTGCTGTGCCTGCAGAAACATGGAAGTGACTCCTTCACTTCTAGGGAGATACCTTCAGGTGTCTTGGATGCCCAGAGGCTTCGGAAGGTGTCCTGTATGAAGCACAGTCACATACCTAGCAGCAGACGAGCAAGGCAAAGAGATCAGGAGCAAAAGGAGTTTTCCCGGTTACAGCCTTGATGCCTAGAGCGAATTTCAGCAAAGTCCAGAGTGCCCAGATGGTCGAAGTAGAAGTGGTGTCTGAATTTAATTGTGTTCCACGACAAATCTATGGACCCACACCCAGGTAAGCCCTTAAGTACCCTAAGGAAAGGGTTGGGACAATTGAGGGGTCCCTCTCTAAAGAGGGACTGGACAAGGGGGTGGGTACTCCCCTGTCCTTTGTCCAGTTTTGTGCCAGAGTGGGAGTCAATGCTTCCTGAACTGGTTTGAACTGGACCATACATGGAGGGCACAAAATGTGCCCTGCACGCAGACTATTTGACACTGGTAAGCGCTCCTACCCAGCCCCAACAGCACACTAAACCCTGTCTGGGTGGAGGTCACAACTTCCTGTGACAGTATGCCTATTGTTCTGCCTTCCCCTGCTTGAGCTTGGCTCAGAAGCAGGAGGGAATGATTGTGTCTCTGCTCAGCAGCAGCCATGTTGTGCTCTCTGAATCCAGAAGACTGGTACCGGGAGCATTGAGGGCCTAACGAGGGCCTTTACAGCGCTTGGAACCATACCTCCAAAACCTTTTACGGTGTGCGGGTATGATTCCAACATGTTTGATACCAAACATGACAACCTTCATTACATGGTCATGGTGTATTGATGTGGTGCACTTCTATATGTTATATGGCTGTCTCACTTACAACTCAGGAGAATGGACTTTAAAGGCTATAGGGGTGTCCTGCTCATGAAGGGGCACCCTCACACTTAGAAAAGAGCTCCCTGCCTTCAGGATTGAAAAGGACTGCCGTAGGGGTGACCTTTTGGTTTTAAGTGCAGTGCCCCAACATATAGGGAAACCTATATATTTTGTAAGTGTTGCTAGCACCAGCTTACACAGGCTGTAATGGCAGGCCTATAGTGATAGTTTAAATGGTCTCCCATAGATGGCAAAATACATGCTTCAGCCTATGTGGGACCCCTGGGGTAGCTTTGCCCTAGTACCTTAGTACCATATTCTATGGACTGATAAGGATTCCCCATGTATCCAATCTGGATTGTACCCAAGTACTTACTATACAATTTAGGGGAGAACACAGACATACAGGGGTCCTGATTAGCATCATCACAGTCAGACTAGTCATAAACAGCATTACATCAAGCAAAATGTGGGGATAACCATAGAAGCAGATCCTACTTTCCTACACCCTCATCAGCCACGGTGGTCGTGTGCTGATGACTAGCTGAGCTCGTCATGTAACGCGGTTTTTCGAAAAAAGCAGCACAGCGCAAAAATAACCCCCGCACGCATGTGGTTAATAAAGTGTTGATAAATAAAGGCTTTGCAAATTGTTACGCTATTCAAAGCGAACATTTTTGGAGGAATCGCTGCTGTTTTATAGTGACAACTTTTCTAACACATCATATACAGAATGTTTGTATAATATTATTTTGTAATCTGGGACAGATAACTTTCCTGGTGAAAACCATAAAAACTATTGAGTTGTTGACTAATGTCATAGGATATCCATGATGTTCTGAATTAAAAGTATTGAAAACAGAATATAAATATTGTGAACATAACAATAAGCTCTTGGATCATGGATTTCTTTGCCTCTAAATAACTGGGCAATGACTTATGCTAAAACAGAACAGAAATTGCAGGTGTCCACATCAAGGTTCAGCAGAAGGTCACCGTGTATTGACATGCATTTTCTTCACCATGAGCATTTCCTCTTTTTGTCACTGCCAAGTTTCCTTGATTCAAAAACATAGTCAAAACATAGGGGCATATTTACAAGCCCCTATTGCCACAAGAACGTCACTTTTTACGACGTTCCTGTGGCGATAGGGGCTAGGCCTTATTTACAAAGGGGCATTAAGGCACCCTTTAATGCTATACTTAGCATAAAAGTGGTGAGCAATGGGTGTTGCAGTGGGTGTTCCGCCGCAACATCCATTGATTTTGACACTGCCCAATATTTACAGAGGTAGCGTCAATAGGGGGAATAACCAAAATTAAGACCAGGGTAAACATGGTCTTAACATGGCAAAATAAGGAGAAATGCTTTATTTCTTCACATTTTTGCTGTTGCACAAATAGAAACTGAAAAACGCCATGAAGAATTGTTTATGTCCCTTCCTGCATATAAACAATCATTAATAAAATGACGATCTGCAACTTCAATGTGTGCTGCACAATGCAGTACACTTAGGATTACAAATCACCATTTGTGAATGTTTATGTGAAGGTAGGGACACCTTCCTGCACATAAGCAATCATTACCCCCAACGCAGGCACCCTTGCACAATGCTGCGAAGGTGCCTGCATTAGCTCTAAGCAGCTTAATTTAGTGCCTGCGCTAGGGGGAAAACATGAGTGCAAC